>NC_067400.1:415672658-416348908 GCF_016432865.1 Antechinus flavipes
GGAAAAGAAACTACATGGGCAAAATGTTTGTAGCAGCCCTTTTTACAGTGGCAAGGAATTGAAAATTGAGTGGATGCCCATCAGTTGAGGATAGCTGAATAAGTTATGGTGTATGAATGTAATGGAATATTATTGTTCTGTAAAAAAATGTTGAAGAGGCTGATTTCAGAAAAGCCTGGAAAGACTTACATGAACTGATGCTAAGTGAAATGATCCAGGACAGAATAGTAATGATTATAGTAATCTAGTGTTTGACAAACCCAAAAACCCCAGCTTTGGGGATCAGAACTCACTATTTGACAAAAACTGCTGGGAAAACTAAAAATTGATATGGCAGAAACTAGGCATTGACGCATACCTACCAAGATACTAAGGTGTATATCAAGATACAAGGTATACCAAGATATACATAAGATAAGCTCAAAATAGGTTCATGATCTAGACATAGTGATATTATAAGCAAATTAAAAGAACAAAGAATAGTTTACCTCTCAGATCTGTGAAGAAGGAAGGAATTTGTGGCTAAGGAAGAATTGGAATATGCTATTGAACACAAAATAGATAACTTGGATTATATCAAGTTAAAAAGTTTCTGTACAAACAAAACCAATGCAGACAAGATTAGAAGGGAAGCAATAAAATGGGGGGGGGGGGGATTATATTCAAGGATTCTGATAAAGACCTCATTTTTAAAATATGTAGAGAATTGATTCAAAATTTCTGAGAATTCAAGCCATTTTCCAATTTATAAATGGTCAAAGGATATGAATAATTTTCAGATGAAGAAATTGAAACCATTTGTAGTCATATGAAAAAATGCTCTAAATCACTATTGATCAGAGAAATGAAAATTAAGGCAACTGTGAGATACCACTACACACCTATCAGATTGGTTAAGATGAAAGGAAAAGATAATGATGAATGTTGGAAGGGATACAGGAAAACTGGGACTCTAATACATTGTTGGTGGAGTTGTGAACAAATCCAACCATTCTGGAGAGCAATCTGGAATTATGCCCAAAGGGTTATCCAAATGTGCATGCATCAAGGATTTTGATCAGAGCAGTGTTTCTGCTGGCTTTATATCCCAAAGGAATTATAAATGAGAGATAGAGTCCCCCACGTGCAAAAATATTTGAGGCAGCCTTCTTTGTAGTAGCAAGAAACTGGAATCTGAGAGGATGCCCATCAATTGGAGAATGGCTGAATAAGTTATGGTATATGAATGTTATGGAATATTAGTATTCTATAAGAATCAATCAGCAGGATGATTTCAGAGAGGCCTGAAGAGACTTACATCAGCCACCTAGCTAAGTGAAGTTAGCAGAACGAGGAGATCACTGTGCACATCAACAACAAGGTTATATGAAGATCAATTCTAATGGACGTGGCTCTTCTCAACAATGAGATGATTGAGGCCAGTTCCAATGATCTTGTGATGAAGAGAGCCATCTGCACCCTAAGTGCAGGGAACTGAGTGTAGAGCACAATATTGCATTTTCACTTTTTTTTATTGTTTACTTACATTTAGTTTTCTTTCTCATTTTTCCCCTTTTTGATCTGATTTTTCTTGTGCAACATGATAATTGTATAAATATGTATACAAATATTGGGTTTTACACAAATTTTTAACATATTTAACATATATTGTATTATTTGCCATCTGGGGAGAGGATCAGAGGAAGAGAGGGAAAAATTTGGAGCACAAGGTTTTGCAAGGATCAATGTTGAAAAATTATTCATGCATATGTTTTGAAAATAAAAAACTAATAAAATTTTTTTAAAAGATTATGTGATGATCAACTGTAATGGACATGGCTCTTTTCAACAATGTGGTGATTCAAGGCAATTCCAATAGACTTGTAATGGAAAGAGTCATCCACTTCCACTATGGATACTGAATGTTTCCAAATACATAATATTTTCACCTCTTGTTGTTATTCATTTGTTTGCTTTTTGCTTTCTCATTTTTTTCCCTTTTGATTTGATTTTTCTTGCACAGAATGATATGTGTTTAAGCTATATTACTTCCTCTCTAGGAGAGAGGGAGATGATGGGGAGGAAGGGAGAAAAATTTGGAGCACAAGGTTTTGGAAGGGTTAATGTTGAAAACTATCATTGTGTGTGTTTTGAAAAATAAAAAGTTATTACAAAAAAAAAAACAAAATAAATCTGATTTTCCCATAAAAAAGAATAACAAGATTACATGTGATGTTTTATTCATATACATTAGGTTGACCTTATTAACCTTATTATTCTCTTCAAACTCAATATGCATCAAAATTTACATTAATTTTCTACATCTATTTTGTGTCCCAAAACAAATCTTCTGAACTCATCTTCTGAAATTGCCAAAGTACAGATTTGAAGGTCAAGATGTTTTAGAATAAGGCCCAACCTATGATCAACCATGATAATAAAGGATAAATAATGAAGTGTGATGCCCACCTGAATGGAGAAGTGATAGATTCAGATTTGGAGAGGGGATCTTTCTCAAGTGTGGGGTAAATGTGGGAAGGAAAAAATAGACTTTTATGTATTGAAATTAAAACTTCAAAATGAAACTAATGGAGTAAATGCAATAATCACTGTTGTTTCTAGGGAAACAAATGATCAAAAACAATTCTCTCCTTTTAATTGTTTCATGAAGGACTATGGAAACATAATGTTAAATATACTGTCGGTACCACTACCACTACCACTAGAGATAAAAAAAACAGAAAGGAAAATGACCTAAGTGTACAAAAATATTTATAGCAAACTCTTATCTGTGGGGAAAAAATTAGAAAGAGGGGATGCTGTGCAACAAGAGAACTGTTCGGTTCTGCACACATATATTGTATCTAGAATATACTGTAACATATTTAACATGTATAGGACTGCTTGCCATCTAGGGGAGGAGATGAAGGGAGGAAAGGGAAAAGTTGGAACAGAAATGAGTACAAAGGATAATGTTGTAAAAAAAAAAAAAAAAATTACCCAGGCATATGTTCTGTCGATAAAAAGTTTAAAAAAAAAAAGAGAGAGAAAGAAAGAAAGAGGGGATGCCCATTAATTGGAGAATACTATTGTACTATAAGAAACAATGAGCAGGATGATCTCAGAAAAATCTAGAAAGACTTCCATGAGTTGATGCAAGATGAAATATACTGTTGAGACAAGATGAAATATCCAAGACAATTCTGAAGGACTCATGAAGAAAAATTCTATCCACATGGAAAGAACTAATGTCAAAAATGCAAATTAAAGCATACTATCTTTTTCATTTTTTGAGATTTTTTTAGTCTATGTTTTCTTGCATAACATATCTATTTGGAAATGTTTTGCATAATTACACATGTATAATGTATATAAAATTCCTTGCCTTTCCAATGTGGGCACAGGGAGGAGTTGAGGAGAAAAGAAGGGAAAAAATTCAGAACTCAAAGTTTTAAAAACAAATGTTAAAATTTGTTTTTCCATATAAGTGAAGAAAAAAATAAAATATTAAATAAATTTAATTTTTTTAAAAGAATATACTTTGTAACATAGTTACTGGGTCACTCATTTTTGCCTTATAGATTTATTTTGTTTCTCGGGGACAGATGTGGAAATACATGAGGAAATTATTGTGGTGTAATAAAAAAAAAAAGCATCAATAAAACTTTTAAAAATATAAAATAAAACCACATTTGTTACATTACTGCCATGTTTATTAATAGTCTATGGAAGAAATATATTTCATATCTTATGTATTTTATAAGTGAATATGATAGAGAAACTGGTAACTCCTCGCATTTTAAGACTTCATATGGTTTCAGATTAGACATCTAATTTGTGAATAGTACAGACTGCAACCAGTTCCTTAAATTCCTGCCAAACAAATAACAACAGATATATTTTAGGGATTTGAAAACTGCAGTAGAACAACTTTTTTCCTTTGTTAGGATTTAATAAAATAACTAAAAGCCTCCTAACTTCCATGTAGGCAGACCCAGGCCTATCATTCATTCAACCTTATACTTCTTCAGGTTAAGACTAGTCATTCTATTCTAATTCATCTGTCTTTCCTACATGGGCCTAATTGTTCTTGGATCCATGCCAAACACAAAGATCTGACCCCACCTGAAAGATATTTGAAGTAAGAGATAAAAGATCAATTAATTGTTCCACTCAGCAACTTTAACATGCATGGTTGGTTAAAGTCAAGAATCTTCACCTTCTGAGAATTTTTTTAAAAGTCGACAAATTCTATAAAAATATTTTCATTGCCTGTTTTCAAGAGGGTTCATATATTTGGATCTCTCTCTTTTTTTATATTAACTTACTATCTTGTTTTCACTATTATGTCACGAAATTTTTCTCTACATGTAACTGGAAAATATTCCAAAGAAAATCAATTAGGGAATCTTTCCCTGAAGTTACATGGACTAGGATTCTGGCCCATAAATTGAATAATGTCTAACTCTGGGAAATTCACTTAAAATATATATAAGGTGCACTCATCATTTCAGCCATTTCTCATTGATAGGATGAACCAGTCAGTACTGGAAACTTCCAATATAATTAGGTGTGTCAAAAGTTAATTTATCAATTAGTTATTTAAGACTCAAAATACATTTTTCTAGAAAAAAGAATGTTATAAATTATTTCTAGATTCTCAAACCTCAAAGCCCACAATTGGCATATTTAACCCCAAATGTAGCTCAAATGCTATGTATATGCCATTTTTCAATAGCTAAAAATAATCTACACACATCTTTTTTTTTTTCTAAATATATTTCCAAACACATACACAAAGAGTTTCCTGATGTGTTCTAATTCTAATGACTAAAGAAAGCTGGAAAATAACAGATACTTAATGTTTACAGAATTATTGAATGATAAAGATAAATATGAAGTAGGTTTTGTAAATTATCTTAAACTGATTTTTATGGGAGAAACATATTTAGAGAAAGGTTAAAAAAAAAAAGAGAGAGAGACATAAGAAATCCTTGTAGAGATTTTGAAAGTGATCCTAGACATCATATTAACTTGAGTACATTAGATGCTATGGAATATCATTCTGTAAGAAACGATCAGCAGATGATTTCAGAGAGGCCTGAAAGACTTGCATGAACTGATGCTTAGTGAAGTGAGCAGAAGCAGGAGATCAGTGTGCACAGCAGCAGCAAGATTATACGATGATCAATTCTGATGGAAGTGTCTCTTTTCAACAATGAGATGACTCAGGCCTGTTCCAATGATCTTGTTATGATAAAAGCCATCTACACCCAGAGAGAGGACTATAAGAACTGAGTCTAGATCACAGCATAGTATTTTCACTTTTTTTATTGTTGTTTGCTTGAATTTTCTTTTCTTTCTTTCTTTTTTTTCCCCTGAGGCAATTGAGGTTAAGTGACTTGTCCAGGGTCATGCAGCTAGAAAGTGTTAAGTGTCTAAACCAGAACTGAACTCAGATCCTCCTGATTTCAGGGCTGGTTCTCTATCCACTGCAACACCTCGCTGCTCCCATTTAGCAGCTTTCAAAGACTTCACAAAAATGTTAAACCACAACAGTAACTTTTCCAATTAAAAGTAATTCACTGTATTATATATTTGTTTATATTGTGAAAACAAGTAGTATTCTCTCTTTCTCTCTCTCTCTCTCCCTCTCTCTCTCTCTCTACATATATATATATATATATATATATATATATTATATATATATATATATATATATATATATGTATACATAAACAATTTACATATTAGAGGATAATAAGAAGAGTGTATATATGGACTGAACCCTTTCTAGTGCCTTATGCTATGAGCTTGCTAATGGGTACCTTGACACATTCTGTCATTTCTCATCCCATAGGAGCCTGTGTCAAAAAGTCACTGAATAGCCAAGTACTGCCCACTCAGTTGACTTTAAAAGGAAAAGCAATTGTCATTATCACTCTAGCCTTCTCCCCTTTTGAACATGGCTTAAGACTAAGCACTCTACTCTCCTTTGGATTTTTTATAAACAAGTATAGAATTCTTCTTACCCTGGAAGTGATGGAGTTTCTATATGATACTATGAGCACATGCTTCTCTAGGTGACCTGAAATCTCAGAACCAAAACTGACTCTTCTGTTTTGTCTTTCTTTCCCTGAGCACAGCTGACGAAACAGCAATCCTGAACTGGGCATTTCAAGCCTTCACAATTATCTTATATACTGCAGGGATTTGGAGTCACTGAGACTTCCAAGTGATTGACAGCAAGGGTTCTCCCTGAAGTTATTACTATCCTTCTTGGAGTGACCCCCATCAGGATGATGAGTCCAAGCTATGGTCTAATTTATTAGAAGATATGGACCTTGACAGAATTGTTCAGACATTGCAGAATCAAGGTAAAGGTCAAATGGTCAAAGTGTTTTGTGTTTTAATGTTTAGAATTTAAACATTAGTATTATAATTAATAATTTAAGGAACAGCCTTCTGGGAGAATATAATAAGAGAGACAAGTTACAGTTTGAAGTATTTGGCAAGATGTGCTTACAAATCTCGTATTTTTCACATTTCTTTCATAGTACAAGAAATACTTTTCCTAAACATGATGATCTACTTTGGACGTACAACAAGTGCTATTTTAGAAGAAATCCTGAAAATTCCTTTTAGAGCAAGATTAGGCCTCTGCCAAACCTAAAATTTTGTTTAAAGAGTAGCCCAAGAAGTTTTTCTTTACTATGGAGGCATAATTTATCAGAGTTATAAGAGTTTGAGTCTTTTTGGGGGGCCAAGTTCTCCCAGATCTGAATCTAATATATTGGAGCCCCTTATTGGACCTAGCACACAGCCCCATGATTATCATTACATAAATATCTATATATGAGAAACAGTATAGCAGACATAAACAAAAAGCTGACCTTGGAATCAAGAAAATAGGTTTTCAAGTCCCACCCTTAACGCATACTAGTTATATGACTCTGGATGTATTCCAGACAACTGTCTAAGACTCTAAGTTGCAAAAGAGTTATTGATATGCATTAGTAAAAATAAAAACAAATTTTAAATCTTCTCTAACGGTACTCTATACTAATGAAATTACACAGGTATAGTCAGAAAAAAAATTCTTCATAATAATTTAAAATGTCAAAGTAAAGAAAATGATAAAGATGAATTTTTTTTCATTAGAGAACACCAAAAGATATTTACAAGGGAAATCTTACAATGAAAAGCAAATTATGGTAATGACAATTTTGCAGGATTAATTGTACCTAGTCAAATCCCTACAATTATAAAGACATTTATAAAACACTGAATTCTAGGGTTCCATTCCTAAGGGCCATTAGAATAGTCTGTTTTCCCAAAGGGAGAATGTTCTTCTCCAGTGCGAAGTTACAGTTACTGAAGCAAAATGAAATTGAAATACAACCAAACATTTGTTTTATTTATTTTTTAATCATGTCTGCAAACATCTGCAGATGTGCTCCCATGTAGCAAAGCATGTGGCCCAAAGCTGGAGCTGTTTGCAAACAGCAGGATCGCCAGGCAGAAGAAACGACACTTGCTGTGTGATGAAAGCTGCCCTTCTCAAGCCATGTTTGGTTAGCACCTATGCCCTGCTGAAATTGGCCTAGCACACTCTCCACTGGCATTCTGCCAGCCTAACAGATGGGAATGAATGTAGTACTGCCAGAAAAAATCAGGATATGCAGTGATTTTCAGCATTGAGGTTAAATTTCTTTCCAAGAACACTATCTGTCCTGAAACTACATGGTGATATTGATGACTTTCATGACTTGAGCTGCATTAATGAAAATTTAGATTGGTTTTGAAACTAATCAAAATACATAACCCAGAGGATCCCTAAATGCCTTCCTAAAAGTGCCAGTGAAAAGTTTCAGACACTAGTATAGAAATGCACTTACAGACCTTTGCCAAAGTAATTTCTATAATTTAGACCAATTCTGATGAGTAGATCAGTTGAGTATAACTTGTAGAATTGCATGAAACGTTCTCAGCTATCCTTCACTATGTACCAGTTATGTATTTTCAACTAAAAACATTCAAAGTCCATTTTTCTCTGGGTACTATTCTTAGAATGTCACAACTTTCTAATTTGTTATTACAAGATTTAAGACTCATAAAACTGGACATTTTCTGCTCTGATGTCCAAATGATAAATGTAGAACAAACCAAAAAGCAACTGTTGCCTCTTGTAGGAAGTCTCTCCTCTGTAGCTTCTCTTCAGAAAAAAAAAAGAAAAAAAGCAGCATTTTGAGGCAGGGAAAAACTGGGTCTCAATTCGAGTTCTGACATTTACTAATAGAGTGACTTTGGGCAAATTAAGTGACCCCTCTGAGCTCTACTTTTCTTTAACTATAAAATAAGAGTATAGGTGTAACTTATAGAACCTTGTTGAGTTGCCAAAGAATCAAATAAGATAATGTATATGAAACATTTGATAAGTTTTAAGGAATTATCTTAATGGTAGCAATTATTTTTCATTTCATAAATACAATGTTCTAAATAACATTTGAACGAGATGAGGTGAGATCTTTCAAGACAGTTGTGAAAATCGAGTAAGGCTTCATCTACTTCAGAGTTTGAGTAGGCTTGAAGGTCTTTGAGCATTGACTCAAGGGCAAACTTAAGTCCCCTTCCTGCTATCCTCCCAACACATTATTTTCTTCTTATTTCAATCAAATATCGGCAACTATGTACTTATTGGCCAAGTTCAATTTCTTGGGTAGTTCCCTCGTTTAGAATGTAAGATCCTCAGCCAAAGAGAATGAGGGTCAGTGGTGGGAGGGGGTATTTGCGTTAGGGATTAAAAGTGTTAACCCTGCCCCAGAAGGTGTTTCCTCCCTTCTTTTTTCTGCTCGAGTGGGTGGGATGCCCTTTTAGTCAGGTTATTAAAACAAAATGCTGGTAGCTTACCTGATGAGAGGTCCTAATTGTATCTCCCTACTTAGATGGTATATTGCTTTCTAGAAGTATTGGCTAATTTGTCAGCTCTGTTGGGTATGTGTAAGTTTTATAAAATGTGGTTAAAGTCATTTGCAAACCTTGAAGTTTAAACTTAATTTTTTTTTATTTAAACACAAAGCACAAGAAAAATTGATTTGCAAAAGCAATTAATAGCTTAAATGGAGCATCTAGTATTGGTTTGGGAGTGTTTAAAGTATGTTGGAGAAGGTTTGAGCAAGAAGGCATTGGGAGGAGGAAGATAGAAATGGGACAGGAAAAGATGGTGTGAGAGAAGGAAGAAGAGAGAGGAAAATACCTTTCCAGAAATGGGGAATAAAAAGGCACAAACCCCTTAGTGAATTTGCCATTTGCCATGGGAAAGAAGATACCCCATGAGGTTGAGGCCTGTCTTTAGCTGGCAGATTGGATCCTGGAAGAAATGGCACCCTTAAAAGGTTAGCTGTAATAAGAAAGCATGGGGGAATGGGGGAAGAACGACCACGTGGAAAGGGACAATCTAACCCCCATTCCCTCCCCCATTAAGTATGGTGACTTTTTGGCAAACTGCAGCTCCTTGCTGGTTTGGATATTACTTCTACTGTTTTGCAGGGGTCCTCAAACTACTGCCCGAGGAGCAGATACCGCAGCTGAGGACGATTATCCCCCTCATCCAGGGCTATGAAGTTTATTTATTTAAAGGCCCACTAAACAAAGTTTTTGTTTTTACTATAGTCTGGCCCTCAAACAGTCTGAGGGACAGTGAACTGGCCCCGTATTTAAAAAGTTTGAAGACCTCTGGAACAGCTTGATATGTTATTAATAACTGAATGTTTTATTTTTATTTTTCAAATCTGTAGCTGCTCTAAGAAGTTTGTTGGAACTGTAAGTTTTCTGAAAGTAATTTATTTCTACTAAGATATCCCATCTGTCTAAAGCAGATTATTTAATGTTTATTTACATGCATAATAGTCTTCTTGTTTAAGAAATATGATAAAGAAAAACAAAAACAAAAAACCTAGAGCAGGATTTTAATCTGATCTGATAATTTGATAGTTATTTCCAAAGTGTAATGTTTTTTTAGAATGAAGAGTATTAATGTTAAATCTGAAAGTTTCATTTATGTAGAAACAGGAGGGACAACATGCGATTTAGAATTTTTCTTTGTATTGAGTATTTTAAAAGCAAAATGATCTGTGTGATGTTAAACTTAGAACCATCTACTTAGATATGAAGGATAAACTGTATAAACTGTGAACTTTCTAGGATGAATCTCCATGATCCTTGAGAACTAGAGTCATCTGAAGCTTTGATTAATGACAATTGATGTAGGAGATATCTTTTGGGACTGCAGCTGATATTTATTTGGAGTTTTGAATTCAGGTATGACTGTCTGCATAGATCATCAAACTCCACCATCTGAAAGGAATATGCCACAGGACACTTGGAAGAAGCTGTTAACAGGTGGAAGGTGAAATTTGGGAATGAATTGGAAGGACTATCTTGGTCTCACCTGAGATAGGATCCTTCTGACCCAATTTCCCAATGGTCTTCTTTTGAGAACCCACCTGATTATTCGTGAAAATTAGGAGAGTTACCTGAAGTAAAACTTCCTTAAATAAATCATGTCCCTGATTTTTCTTCTTACCGCAAATGTCTGTAATCAGAGCAAGTGGTCAGTGAGATATAAAATACAAGTTATGTAGATATTTTAACTTGCAGCCCAGTCCTGGAGGACTTTTTGGTTGCTCTTTTAACCCTTTTACTTCCTGGGACTAGAGTTTCTTTATCTAAAGGCTTATTTTGTCCAAGTACTTGGCCACTCCCACTTTACCTGCTTTCTCTCAAAGAACAAAAGGCAATCTTATCATTCCCTGAATTGGCTAAGGTTTTTTTAGGCCTAAAAATTAAACTAATCTGCCTAGAATTTTTTACACTGTATGTTGATGGTAAGCGGGGCTGGGTCCTTGGGGTCTTTGGAACCCCAATCCTACAGCCCTGACTTATCAAAGATCTATACTGTCTTCAAATGTATTTTTCATGTTTTACATGATCATGGGGGGCTATATAGAAAGAGAACTTTTGACACCCAAACAATTCCCAATTAAATATGCAGAAAAAATGAAATGAAGGGGAATTCATTCCATGTGAATGGAAGCAGGCTTATAGATCAGCTGCCCATGTTGCTGATCGTTTGCCCCAACCATGCCAACTTTAATTCCCTGGCTCCTGCATTCTCTCAAAAAACTCCCAGGCAAATAAATTCTGCAAAGGGCCTGCACATGTGCCCCTTGCAGGGACTTCAAACTGCTTTGTTTTGTTAACACCTGTAAAAAACCTTGGGTTAAAAACCTTCCCTTGTAAGGCTCTAGCGTTTTTTTGTGGGAGAGATCATACTCACTGAAGGACACATGTTCTATCTATTGCACCTACTCCTTTGAGGAAACAAGAGCAAGAATTTGGGAAAAACATTGCTTGGTATCAATCCTAGGAAGGCTGTTTGGATAAGAGGCATTTTTGATAACCTCATTCTCCTCCCAATCTTCCTCTGGGTGGGGTTCCTAGTTACTGTCCTTAGTAACCTCTTTATTAACTACTATATTATCTCTACTATCTATTACTCTATAAACTGTTTATTCTTTCTCTTTTACTCATATTTAGTCCTTGCATTTTAATATACTTGTGAGAGTTGCTTATTCCAGACTCTGAGTCATGAAATTCCAACTACTTGGACCTGCTGCTGCTTCGAGCGCCCCTTGCTTACGACTCGCTCCTCTCCCTTTTCAGTCCGGATCCCACTGGGTGGGTAGTCAGCTCTACGCCCCTGGTCAGGCTGAAGCAGCTTTTTGGTCTGGTCTTATAGCTATTAGTGGTGTTATATTACTCCCTACCTGCATACCTTGTTTGATCCGATTGATAACTAGAATAGTCCAAAACTCATTTTCCAGAATGATTAGGTTGGAAGAGAAAGCTGAAGGGTCTCTTAGATTGAGTGTGTTAAAAGGACAAGGGTGGGAACCAATGGCCCAAGAAGACCAACAGGAACCAGAAGGGGATGAGGAATTAGATAGGGAATGTGAAGTTAAGAGATCTCAGTGTACAAATAAGAGGGAGGACTAAACGAGATGATGTGAGATCTTTCAAGATAGTTGTGAAAATTGAGTAAGGCTTCATCTACTTCAGAGTTTTGAGTAGGCCTGAAGGACTGAGCATTGATTTAAGGGCATACTTAAATCCCCTTCTTGCTATACTCCCAGGACATCATTTTCTCTCTATTTCAAATATGGGCAACTATGTACTTATTGGTCAAGTTCAATTTCTTGGGCAGTTCCCTCCTTTAGAATGTAAGACCCTCAGCCAATGAGGATGAGGGTCAGTGGTGGGGAAGGGGTATCTTCGTTAGGGATTAAAATGCTAACCCTGCCCCCAGGAGGTGCTTCCTCCCTTCCATTCTCTGCTGGACCAGAAGGCATGATAAATTTTGCTTTGCTTCTAGAAATCTCTCCAGTTTTTTTATTAAATGGTAACCTCTCACCATTTCTGAATCATACAGAGTCAGGTTTTTAGAAACCATTTGCGTATGCAATCTAATCAGAATCAATGCTCATTAGTCCCTATTTTTCTGAATCTCCAGTAAATAACAAGGAATCAAAATAAGCAACAGGACTTTTTTAAATCTTTTTTTTCTTTTTTAAATAGAATATTTTTTTCAATTTCATATAAAGCTAATTTTTAATGTTCATTTCTTATAAAATTTTGAATTCCAAATTTCCACTCTTCCCTTCCTAAAACAGTAATTTTTTTATATATATGCAGTCATATTAGTCATATTGATCATCATGTGAAAGAAGTAAAAAATTACAGTTTGCAAAAGGAAAACACACAGCATACATACACACAAAGAAAATGAAAATAGTATTTCCACTTTTTTCTCTGATATAGATAGCATTTTCCATCATGAGTCCTTTGGAATTTACTTGCATCATTATATTGCTGAGAAAAGTTAAGTCAATCATGGTTGATAATCATACTACAGCAACAACAATTTTCCATACCTGTTCTAAAAACTAGTTACTATTTATTGCCTGTCTCCTGGGAATACTGATGAAGTTCCTGTTAAATGTTCTTCTTCCTAAGCCATCAGAAATGGGAGTCATAAATCTCACCAAACACTGATGTGTATTAGAAATTAACATCTGCAAACTGTTTGATTTCATAACCTTTCTCTCATATTAGCAGAATGAAGAGTGCAGCTCACCATAGGAGAATGCAGCTTACCCTATGTTATGGAGTCACTTGCTTACCTCTGTGCTGTAGCCTGGAATAAGTTACCTCAGCTAGTGAGCAACCCTTTACCCTCAGTCACTCAGGGTCACCTTCCTCCCTATCAGGATTTAAATTAACATAATCTTGGATAAAGCAAGCTTTAAAGCAAAGGACTTTAGGCTGTTCATGTTAAAATAGACTATTTTTCTCCCTGTAAAAGGACTTCCTTAAGCAGCAAGCCATATCTTTATTGATTACTTGACAGAAAAGCAGGAAATGTAAATCTAAAGTGTTAAGAGTTACTAGGAATGAAAATATTTATGTTATCTATTTTATAAGGTTGTTATAAGGAAGAATCTTTATAAATTCTAAAATGCTAGAATTTACATTTGTAAATGTATAATTACATGTGTAATTATGAGCTGTTACTAATTATTATCTACAGACAATAGACCAGAATCATGTTCTCCCAGATTAATGTCTGTCCTTTTCTACTATACTTCATTCCACACCAGCACTTTTGTTATGAATCCCACTCATGACAGATTCCCAGCATTTTCCTTCTTAATAACTATCATTTTGCTATTGAATTCCCTAGATCTTTCCAGACTTGAATCCTTGGGAGCAATGATTGACATTGAGGAAAAAGGCAATAAAAAAAAGTTTCTTAGAGACCAGTGATTCAAACTACTTACTCCTTGTATCCTATGATAGTTTCCTAAACAAGCAGAACTGTTTTGTACTTTGTAAGTGGGAGGTAGAAAAATGGAAGAATTGGGAAAGAAGCACAAATTAGATAGAATGGTGATAATTCTTGGACCCTATAGGAAACAGAGGAGAGGACATGAGATACAAAACTGGTATCTAGAAGCCCTGATTTCTTTAACATAGGAATGAGAATGATGACTTCTTTTGTATATGGTATATTTCAATTCTAACCACAAATCCATGAAAGATTTTCCACATTTCATCCATCAAAAAACAGACCTTGTAAGGAAAAATACATTGTCACATCTAGAATAGTTTCCATCTTCCATAAGGCTGCCAAAATAATCTTTCTACGATAAGGCAGTTATCCATCTCAAAAACCTTCAATGGTTCCCTATTGACCAACATGTAAACTATGAACTTCTTGGTCAGGCATTAAAATTTTGTTGTTTTTCCCCCAGGGCAGCTAAGTGGTACAGTGGATGGAGTACCCATCCCTGGAGTCAGTAGGACCTGAGTTCAAATTAGACTTGGATATTTGACACAAGCTATGTGACCCTAGGCAAGTCATTTAGCTCCTTGCCTGTGGGGTTTAATTATCAAGGATTTTTTCCTCCCTCTTACCTTCTCCCCACCCCTCAGCCTCAGAGTTACTTTAATTTGCATTTCTATATTTTCATGTGGCTATAGATAACTGGAATTTCTTCCCATGAGAACTGTCTATTCATGTTGTTGTTCAGTAATTCCAGTCATGTCCAACTCCTTGTGACTCCATTTGGGGGGTTTTAGACAAAGATATTATAGTAGTTTGCAATTTCCTTTCCCAGCTTACTTTACAGATGAGAAAACAGACAAACAGGGTTAAGTGATTTGCCCAGAGTCACACAGTTAGTGTCTGAAGTCAGATTTGAGCTTCCTGTCTCCCAGCCCAGAGCTCTATCTACTACAACCCAGTTGCCCTGTGTATTCATATCCTTTAGCTATTTAATTGGGATATGACTTTTATTCTTATCAATTTGAACAGTTTCTTATGTATCTTGAAAATGAGACTGTTTTTATTAAAGCTTTTTATTTACAAAACATAAGCATGGATAATTTTTCAGCATTGACCTTTGCAAAACTTTCTGTTCCGAATTTTTCCCTCCTTCCCCCATCTCCCTTCCCTGGATGGCAGGTAGTCCAAAATATGTTAAATATATTAAATCTAATATATGTAGACTTATTTATACAGCTATCTTGTTGCACAAGAAAAATCAGATCAAGAAGGAAAAAAAAAATCTGAGAAAGAAAACAAAATGCAAGCAAATCTCAACAGAAAAAATGAAAATGCTATGTTGTGGTCCACACTCATTCCCATAGGCCGTTCTCTGACCTATACCGTATACACCGGTTTTCTTCATCACTGAACAATTGGGAATGGTTTGAATCATCTCATTGTTTGAAGAAAGTCATGTCCATCAGAACTGATCTTTGTATAGTCTTCTTGTTGCCGTGTATAATGATCTCCTGGTAATGCTCATTTCACCTAGCATCAGTTCATATAAGTTTCTCCAGGCATCTCAAAAATCATCCAGTTGGTCATTAAGGAGTAGGAAAAGGTCTGTACTGAAAAAGAGGAAAAGGAAGATATAATGGAAAAATTAGTTTACATGAAGAGGTACAAAAGACCTATTACAATAGAGGAAAGGAAGGGAGGGGAAGGAGCATTGTTTAAAGCTTTTGGCTCTAAGAGAGAATAATTTAATCATTCAGTTGGGTATAAAAATTTACTTGACCCTATAAAGAAGAGGAAAAGTAAAAGGAAGGACAAGATAGAAGGGAGGGCACTAGTGGGAAAGGTAAGAGAAGGGGGAAAGGGTTGATAGAATATAAGATAGTGGGTATCCAGGAGTGGGTTTAAATAAAACACTAAGTAAGAGAAGCGGGAAGATGATAGAAGATAAGTTACTGGGTGGGGTAGGTAAAAAACATAATTACAAAAAAATTAAAATAAATAAACATCAAGTTATAACAAAGCCAGTATGAGTTCCTTTACTTTGATTCCCTCTATGACCCTAGAAGATAAAAGAACTCTGAAAAGACTTGTATAATCCCCACTTCATGAGAATAAATATAAACAATTCATCTTTATAAAATCCCTTCCAATTTTTATTTTCTCACTCACCTTTTTATATTTCTTTTGAAATTTATATTTTGGGGTTTTTATTCAGATCTGGTCTTTTCACGAGGAATGGTTGGAAGCTTTCTATTTCATTAAAGGTCAATTTTTTTTTTTTTTCTTTACAAATGAAGGTGACCTAACTATATCAGACCTAAAATTATATCATAAAGCAGTGATCATCAAAACCATTTTGTACTTGCTAAGAAACAGCTTTGTTGATCAGTGAAATTGGTTAGGTTCACAAGACACAATAGTCAATGACTGTAGTAAACTAGTGTTTGATAAACCCAAAGATCCCAACTTCTGGGATAAAAACTCACTATTTAACAAAAATTGTTGGGAAAATTGGAGATTAGTATGGCAGAAACTAGGCAGTGACCCACACCTGATCAAAATAGGTTCATGATTTATGCATAAAGATTGATACTATAAGCAAATTAAAGAAAGAGATAGTCTATCTCTCAGATCTGTGGAGAAGGAAGGAATATGTAGCCAAAAAAGAACTAGGGTACATCATGGAATACAAAATAGATAATTTTTATCATATTAAGTTTAAAAATTTTTGTAAAACAAAACCAATACAGACAAGATTAGACAAGAAGCAATAAACAAAAATTTTACATCCAAAAATTCTGATAAAGGCCTCTTCTCTATATTTCTAAAATATAGAGAGGATTAACTCAAATTCATAAGAATTCAAGCCATTCTCCAATTGACAGATGGTCAAAAGACATAAACAATTTTCAGATGAAGAAATTGAAACTATTTCTAGTCATATGAAAAGGTGTTCCAAATCACTGTTGATCAAAAAAATGCAAATTAAGAGAACTCTGACATATCACTACACACCTGTAAGATTGGCTAAGATGACAGGAAAAAATAATGACAAATGTTGGAAGAGAAGGGGGAAAACTGGGATACTGTTGGTTGTTGGTGGACCTGTGATCAGATGCAACCATTCTGGAGAACAATTCGGAACTACGCTCAAAAAGTTATCAAACTGTGCATACCCTTTGATCCAAATAGTTACTACTGGGTTTCTGTTCCAAAGAGATCTTAAAGGAGGGAAAGGGACCCACATGTGCAAAATGTTTGTGGCTGCTCTTTTTGTAGTGGCAAGAAACTAGAAACTGAGTGGATGCTTGGAGAATGGTTGAATAAATTATGGTATATGAATGTTATGGAATATTATTGTTCTGCAAGAAATAGGAAAGTCAACAGGATGATTTCAGAGAAGTCGGAGAAACTTACATGAACTGATGCTAAGTGAAATGAGCAGAACCAGGAGATCATTATACATGGCAACAAGACTATATGATGATCAATTCTGATGTGTGTGGCTCTCTTCAACAATGAGATGATTCAAACCAGTTCCAATTGTTCAGTAATAAAGAGAATCATTTACACCCAGAGACAGCACTGAGTGTGGACCACATACACAGCATTTTCATACTTTCTGTTGATGTTTGCTTGCATTTTTGTTTTCCTTCTCAGGTTTTTTTTTTTTTTTTCCTAGATCCGATTTTTCTTGTGTAGCAAGATAATTGTATAAAAATGTATATATATATATATGTATATATATATGTGTGTGTGTGTGTGTGTGTGTGTATACATATATATATATATATATATATTGGATTTAACATATATTTTTAACATATTTAACATATATTAGACTACCTGCCATCTAGGGGAGGGAGTAGGGGGAAAGAGGGAAAAATTTGGAACAGAAAGTTTTGCAAGGGTAAATGTTGAAAAATTACCCATGCACATGTTTTGTAAATAAAAAAGCTTTAATTAAAAAAAAAAAAAATAGAGACACTTGAGCAAGAAAAAAAAGAAAGAAACTATAAGTAGGATGATTTCAAAGAAGCCTGGAGAGATTTACATGAACTGATGCTGAGGGAAGTGAGCAAGATCAAGAAAACATTGTACAAGGCAACAAGATTATATGATGAGCAATTCTGATGGACATGGCTCTTTTCAACAATGAGTTGATTCAGGCCAGTTCCAATGATTTTGTAATGATGAGCGCCATCTACACCCAGAGAGAGGGCTGTGGGAACTGAGGGTGGATCATAACATAGCATTTCCATTCTTTTTGTTATTGTTTGTTTGCATTTTGTTTTCTTTCTCATTTTTTTTTTCCTTTTGGATCTGATTTTTCTTGTGCAGGAAGATAATTGTATAAATATGTATGCTTATGTTGATTTAACATATTTTTATCATGTTTAACATATATTGTATTACATGTCATCTAGGATGGGGGAAAAGGGGAGAAATTGGAACACAAGATTTTTCAAGGAACAATGTGGAAAAATTGTCCTTGCATATGTTTTGAAAATAAAATACTTCAAATTTTAAAAAAAGAATTAAAAAAGGAAAAAAAGAGAGTTCAGGAAGCTACAATGTTACAAGTGTGTGGCTTTCATCCCCACTACACCAGCCATCCACAGATTATTCTCCTACCCTTCGAATAATTATAGGAGCCTTCTGTCTAAAGAATTCCAGCCTGTTTATGTGAATACAAATTAGGAGAGTATGTTAATCTAGAAGGAGAGAGAAAGAGAACCCTAGAGAAACAAGGATGACTAGAGATTCTGGAATATCCTATAGAACTGGGAAAGCCTCAAGTGTGGGTCCAGCAATGGTCTCTGAAGATCAGAAAGCAATCTAGTTAAGATACTGATCACTAGGTTGTCTACCTAGTAATGAATTCCTCAGATACAAAACTTCTGAAAGACTATTATCCACTAGTCACATAAAACTATAATCTGAGTAATTGAAGAAGCAAGGGTAAAAACAATCACAGATCTTTGAAGTATTTAAATATATGAAAATACTTGTACTAGAACCAATCAATTAGCAAAAATTATTAAGCACCTACTATGTCCTTACTAACATGGGTTCTATTTCACTTAATTTCATCATAAGAGTGATACTGGAACAGATACAAATTTATCTAAGACACAGTTGAGAAGTTCAACAACAAATATTTTAGGACTCTTTCTCTATCTACAGCGCCTCTCAAATTTTCTATTTTCAAAACATATGCATGAATAGTTTTTCAACATTAACCCTTGCAAAACCTTATGCTCTGATTTTTCCCCCTTCCTCCTACCCCCACCCCTAGATAGCAAGTAATACAATATATGTTAAACATGGTAAAAATACATGTTAAATCCAATATATGTATACATATTTATGCAATTATCTTGCTGCACAAGAAAAATAAAATCAAGAAGGAAAAAAATGAGAAAGAAAATAAAATGAAACAACAACAAAAAGAGTGAAAATGTTATGTTATGAGCCACACTTAGTTCCCACAGTCCTCTCTCTGGGTGTACATGGTTCTCTTTATCACAAGATTGGAACTGACCTCAATCATCTCATTGTTGAAAAGAGCTACTCCATCAGAATTGATTTTCATATAATTTTGCTATTGCCACATACAGTGTTCTCTTGATCTTGCTCTCTTCTCTTGGCATCACTTCATGTAAGTCTCTCCAGGCCTCTTTGAAATCATTGTGCTGATCACTTCTTATAGAACAATAATTTTCCATCACATTCATATACCACAATTTACCCAGCCATTCTCCAACTGATGAGCATCCATTCAGTTTCCAGTTTCTAGCCACTACAAACAGAGCTTCCACAAACATTTTTGCACATGTGAGTCCCTTTCCCTCCTTTAAGATCTCTTTGAGATATAAGTCCAATAGAAACACTGCTGGATCAAAGTTCACCTTTATTTGTAAAAGGAATTTAGACAAGTTTAAATGTTTACAAAATCTGATCATTTCCAAAGCATTATCACATCAGCTCATATTCAATTACAGAAACATTAGAATAAAAAGAGAACAAATTGTCAGTCTTTTTGATATAGATTATCCATTCTGCAGATTATTCATGACAAATTATTCATCTGCTTGGCTTTATCTGTTACCTGTTACTGCATGAAAATGAAACTAATTTTAATATTTATCTAAATTAAATATAAGTTTGAAAATAAACTTGCTAGGGGGAAATCATATCATGTATGTATGTGACTGAACATACAATAAACTAATTTTGAGAAGCCTTCCATTATTCTGTTCTCTGCTTTTATCTCAATCAGTAATTAAGAGTTGACTGCAATGCTAAAAAAAAAAAAAAAAAAAAATAGCCCTATAGTCTTAAAAATATAACTGGCTCAAGCCTAAAGCTTATATAGCATGGAGCCTAGTGCCTAGTGTTTCACAATGCTGACTATAGATTTTTTCCAACCCATTTTAGAGTTTTACCTTGCAAGGGCAAAGTGGAAAGGAACATTGATACTAGGTCATATTTATCTATGGCCATCAAGTTTCTCTCTACTTTCTCTAGATCCAAAAATAAATAAACAAACACACAAATAAATAAATAACTGAATGGATTAATGAATAAAAAATTAAATAGTGAATAAATAAGTAAATAGATAAAACTATCCAAACTAAAAAAAACAAAAAAAATAAAAAACATCAAAATGAGTGTCTCAGAACGGAGATTGAACACCTAGGCTAGCAAATGTTACAAATCTTGGACACAGATCCAGTTCCTATAGAAAGGAGGAGTGTGGTTAGTATAAATCTTTAGGGTAAATCTGAAGTTAATTTCTAGAGTGTGAGACCATCTAGAGTTCAAAGCCCAGCACTGAAGTAGGCTCAATATCCAGACATTCAAGCCAAATAAGAAGACAGAGGAAGAAGTGGAGTCAAAGCATATGAAATGAATGGAAATACATGAAAAAAAAAAAAATGTCACATAGAACTCTGAAGACAGAAAGAGAACCAGTTGTCTTGTAAATTAAGAAAAAAGGGTGTTAGATTTAGTGTTTGAAAGGACAAGCCTAGCTCCTTCATTTTACAGCTGAGGAAGCCAAAGCACAAAGCTTGTGAGTGACTAGCCCAGCATCACACAGTTAGAAATATCTGAACTCGAGGTTTAACGACTCTCTATACAGAATTTTGCTCACTGCTCTGTACTGCTTACTTGTATGATGAACAGGTATCACCTCACCTAAAGATCACAGCTTAATCCTAGTAATTGGTAGCAACAAGAATAGCACCCTGGGGAGAGCGAGTGAGGAGGAGGAGCCCCTTGGGAAGTGAGCCCAGCAGAGAAGTGGGACATTAAAATACATCAGAGGCCCTGAAGTTGGAAGTTGGTTTGCATTAGCCTTACATGTTCCTTATATCCATGTTCTTCCCTATCTGACCTCTGTAGAGAACTCCCAGGAAGCTAGAAACTTCAGTAACTGGGATGTTCCCCTCCTCCTAAGATTAATCAAGAATGCATTTAAGCTTAAAATCATGAGAAACTCTAAGGTCCTGGCACAATTATTGCGGCACAAACTTTACATAAGATTGAGTCCCTAGAAACTAACAACATGCTTCAGAGAGAGCATAGAAAACAGAAACTAGGGTTGGTCACAGAACAATGCTTTTCATAATAACTTAAGATTTTAAGTTATGTAAGTGACATGATTTTTCTCAATAAACGGCTCTGTTGAATTATCAGCAATACCATCTCCTTATTTTCAACTGCCACTAGCCCATTTGTGTTATGCTGGTCACAAAAGAGTTCCATGCATGATACCTATGAATATTCATTATTGCTTTGTATGTATGTATGGAAAAGCATGGAAAGGTCATGAGGAAAATGTTCTGTTATTCTTTCTGTGTTATCATACTAATTGACTTTGCTTTGAATAATTGCATCCTGTGTCTGTCTGGTATATCTTTAGAATCTTCCTTTCTAGTCATTCATCCCTCTAATAACATCTTTATTAATCCTTTATTAATAGTACACTGTAACCTACTTGTGTGTACCATTGGTCCTTTGGATGTCCATTAAATTTAATTCTTTAAAGGTCTATGGCAGGGGTCCTCAAACTTTTTAAATAGGGGGCCAGTTCACTGTCCCTCAGACTGTTGGAGGGCCGGATTACAGTGAAAGCAAAAACTTTGGTTTGTGGGCCTTTAAATACAGAAACTTCATAGCCCTGGGTGAGGGGGATAATTGTCCTCAGCTGCCACATCTGGCCTGCGGGCCGTAGTTTGAGGACCCCTGTATGTTACTAAATGACTTTCAGGCACCCTAAATCATCTGAAGTCCATAGGTTTTTTTGAAACAGCAGAACTTTATTTCAGGGAAAAAGTTGGATTCATTGAAAATACATAATTTCTCAAATGCAAACCATTCTGATATTTTCTTCCTTTTCAATTCTGGACTCAAGTCACTGTCAGTGAGCAAGATCTGTTCAAAATATATAAACTGATAATACTGTTTTATAGTACATCCATTCATGTATATACAATAATCATGATAAAAGGCATATTTCATCCACTTAGTGGATAGATTTATTATTATTATTTAACAATTATAGATCTCCTTAAAGGAGGGAAAGGGACCCACATGTGCAAAAAATGTTTGTGGCAGCCCTTTTTTGTGTGGCAAGAAATTGGAAACTGAGTAGATGCCCATCAGCTAGAGAATGGCTGAATAAGTGATGATGTATGAATGTAATGGAATATTATTGTTATATAAGAAAGGATCAGTAGCATGATTTCAGAGAGGCCTGGAGAGACTTACATTAACTGATATTAAGTGAAACGAGCACAACCAAGAGATCAACAACAAGATTATATGATCGATTCTGATGGACGTGACTCTTTTCAACAATGAGATGATCCAGACCAGTTCCAGTGATCTTGTGATGAAGAGAGCCATCTACACCCAGAGAGAAGACTGTGGGAACTGAATGAGGATCACAACACAGCATTTTCACTTTTTGTTGTTTTATTGAATTTTATTTTCTTTCTCATTTTTTTTCTTTTTGATTCTTCTTGTGCAGCAAGATAATTGTATAAATACATATGCCAATATTCGAGACATATATATATATATATATATTACCATGTTAATATATATTGGATTACTTGACATCTAGGATGGGGTGGGGAGAAGGGGAAAATTGAAACACAAGGTTTTGCAAGGATCATTGGTGAAAAATTATTCTTGCATATGTTTTGAATATAAAAAGTTTTACTAGCAGCAGCTATCCACACAGTGGATTGAGCACCAGCCTTGAAGTCAGAAGGACCTGAATTCAAATGTGATCTCAGACACTTAACATGTCCTAGCTGTGTGACCCTGGGCAAGTCACTTAATTCCAATTGCCTCAGCAAAAAAAAAAAGAAAAAGAAAAGGGAAAAAAGTAGCATTACAAAGAGATATGTGTGCAACAAAAAATAGTTGGGATCTTTTTTGTTGTAGACATATTTCTTTCTAATGCTACTTTTTATGTATGTATGTCAAATTTTATTATAATCAACAAAGCTCCTGAAACTTCATTTAAAAAGATTTGATTTGTAAATAGTAATTGCTATTCCGATTCACAAAAACTATAACTGATAATGTTATAAAAATAACATTACATTTTACTATGATCAAAAGACTTTCAAGCAACTTTTAGCAAATATAATTTAATAGTTCTGTTTCAATTCTGTTATTAAATGAACCTTGAATTCATTTATCAACACATTCCTAACTTATAGAAATCTAAAATAAAGACAGAATAAAACCATCTGACGAAATAAAACTTTAGTAATAGATTAAATTGGTAATATAAAAATAGAAAATGATAAGAGTCATTAAATACTTTAAGAATATAAAAGTGAATATAATATAGAACCATTGAAACTAGTGTTTCCATGAGAAGACTATGGTTGTAAATTTTGAATACTCATTTTAAATAGAAATCATCAAAATTTAAGTTTAGAGAAAAGAGTTAGAAACAATTTTTTAAAAATTATGAAGAATGTCACCACTAACAATATCTAATTTCAGTCAAGGACTTTGCATGACTTTTCAATCTAGAATAGTAACCTAATGAATTTGTTACTTTCTGTGTCTATAGTTTGCATTTAGTGTATCTCTCATAGAGAAAGGCTGTACACAGATGGGAGGCACCCTGCAAATGGAAAAAGAGGTCAAACATATAATTTTCAAGTTATATACAGGATAAACAGGTAATAATCCATAGAGGGAAAGTACTAGAAATAACTGACTGAATCAAATCTGTGTTGGAGTAGGGGACAGGAAAAGGGGGAGGGAGGAGAAGGGATAAAGGAAAGATAGATAAGAGAAGGGACAATAGAGTATAAGATGTAAAAAAAATGGAAAGGAGGGAGTAGGACAACTAGGTTGTGAATGTCTTAGAATGGCAGAAGGTTTTGTATTTGATCTGGACGAAATAAGAAGGCAATGGAGTTTACTGAATGGGGATTAAGGGAGTAACACAATTGGACTAAAGCTTTAGGAAAATCACTTCGATGGCTGAATGGAGGATGGACGAGAGTAGGGACAGACTTGAGATAGGCAGACCCATCAGCAACCTATTGCATTGTGCCACCTAGCTGCCTTGAATGGAGTTGATCTAGATGCTTTTTCCAGCTATAAATCTATGAGCCTTTGAAATTCATACTGACCAGATTTTTAAAATTTCAAAATACCTAGACAACTGAGACATGAAAATCATGACAATCTTAAGATACCACTTTATACCCACTAAATTGACAAAAATAGCAGCAAAATAATAATAATAATAATAAAAGTTGCTTTGGCTATGGAAAAGAAGGCATTTTATTACATTATTGGTGGTTCTATATATAGGCTGGTAAAAACATTTTGGAGAATAAATTCACAATATGTAATGAAAATCATAAAAATTTTCATTATTTTTGAACTATACAATCCCATTGTTGAATTTTTTTTAAAAAATCATGTGGACAAAAGGAGCTGTCTGTACTAAAAGATTTATAGCTATTATACTTATAATTATTATACTTATAATAGTCTTATGTCAAATGAATAGAAAATAGCTAAATACATTATTCTTGTATAATTCTTGCTAGTATAAATCATCATTGTATAAATTGCTTTTTGTTCTGCCTATTTTCCCTTGCACCAATTCATAAATATCTTTACAAGTCTTTTAAAAAATCATCCATATCAGGGGACAGCTAAATGGTGCAGTGGCATAGAATACCAGCCCTGAAGTCAGAGGAACCTGAGTTCAAATCTCACCTCAGACACTTAAATACTTCCTAGGTGTGTGACCTTGTGCAAGTTACTTAACCCCAACTGCTTCAACAAAGAATAAAATATATATCTATATCTTTATTTTTAAAAATTGTTTTAATTAGCCCAAATCTGTTTTTTCATCCTCACATCCCACCCCAACCCCATTTACAAATAGAAAAAAAAAAAAAAAGTAAAACTCATTACAAACATGTATAGTCTATCAAAAATAAATTTCTACATTGGCTATATATTTTTTGTTTCATTCTGTATTCTGAGTCCTTTACCTTTATCAGGAAGTAGCATGTTCTATCACTAATCCTCTGGAATTATTGTTGCTCATTACATTGAAAAGAATTCAGTACAATAGAATGATATAACATTTATATAATATAAACATATGATAAAAAATATATAAAACATAAAACATTTATAAAATATAGCTTTGTCCATTCCTCAATTCATGGACAGCCTCTCAGTTTCCCATTTGTTGCCATTCCCAGTTGTTCCCATTGTTGCCACTTCAAAAAGAGCTAATTGTTTTTTTGCCTTTTTAGATTTTTTTTTTTTGCTTACAACAAATCCCTTTTTTGGGGTAGCCAGGTGGCCCTGTTGAGCCTGGAGTCAGGAAGACGTATCTTCCTAATTTCAAATCTTGCCTCAGATTCTTATTGGCTATGTGACCCAGTCCTAGACACTTAACCATGTTTTTTTCAGTTCCTCATCTATAAAATGAGCTGGAGAAGAAAATGCCAAACCACTCCAGTACCTTTGACAAGAAAACCCCACAAGCGGTCTTGAAGAGTCAAACATGACTAAAAAAACTGAACAAAAATCCCTTCTTTAAGCTACCTTCTGTTTAAATTCCCTCTTCCTATTTTCCTGCTGTGTAAAATGTCTTTCTATACACAACTGTATGTGTGTGTATTCTTTCTTTGGATAAGTTCAGATGAAAGTTCAAATGTCAGCCACTTCCTTCATCCAGTGTTATCATCTTCCCCTTTCTATTCTTTTCCTAAGACATAATAGAACCCACATTCTCAGGCCTTGTCTAAATTGAACTGTGTTCCATAACCTCTGATGATGATGGAATTTAGTGGGTCAAATATATTACTTTCTCATATATGAATATAAGTAGTTTATCCTTATATAATTTTTATCATTGTTTGTTTATATTTACATTTTTCTCTTCAGTCCTGTGCTTGAATTTCAGAGTGTCCTCAGAGCTTGGAAATTCTTTATTTGTTAAAAGTCGATTTCTTCCCCTGTACATACTCAGTTTTCTGAGAAATTTATTTTTGGCTATAAACCCATATGGTTTGCTTTCTAAAATTTCTTACTGCTTCTTTATAATAGGGGTTGCTAAACCACATATGATCCTAAATGTGTCTTTTTGGTACTTGAATTCTTTCTTCTGGATTGCTTGCAGTATTTTTTTTCACCCTGGAAACTCTGGATTATGCTTTTTTGTTTCTGGGATTCTTTGTTTGGAGGTTTCTTTCAGGAGATGACTAGTAGATTCCATTTCTACTTTGCCTTTTTGTTGTAAAAAATCTGGGCGGTAGTGTTTTTTATATATATTTATTTCTTGAAATAGGAAGTTTGTGGGGTTTTTGTTCATGGTTTCCAAATAGTCTGATGATTTTTCATTTTTTTCTCCTCAAACAGTTTTCTGATGTTATTTTTGTTATGAAATACTTTACATTTTCTTCCATATTTTCAGTCTTTTGACTTTGTTTCCATATTTCTTGTGGTCTTGTAGAAGCATTGGTCTCTATCTAGTCCATTCTAATTTTTAGGAATTAGTTTCTTGGATAAGGTTTTGTATTCCTTGCGCCAAGTTCTTAAGTCCCTTTCCAATTCTTTCTTCTATAATTCTTGTTTCTTTTCCAGTGTTTTCCTCAAGTGCTCTCATTTCATTTATAAAAAACATTTTAACTGTTTAAATTCTTACCTTTGTCACTGCAGAGCCAATTCAGTCTTTGCTGAGCTGCTGCTTTCTGCAGCTCTTCACTTGCAAGGTAATATCTTCCTACAGCAATCTAAGGCACTGCTAGATAGTTAGCTTGATAACCTCAGAAGGTATGTTTAGTTATTTTGTGAAATGAATCCCTGGAAGCTAATTGGAGAAGCCTTAAGCATTTTAAATTCTGTCTTTTGATTTCCCTTTCTCTCATTGTCTTTCATAATCCCTAAAGTCACAAATAAGTTATAGTGGAGGCAAAGAGGAGTAAGTGATTTGGCCAGGGTCACACAACTAAGGAATATTTGAGGCTAGATTTGAATTCAAAAGATAAGTCTTCCTGCCTCGAGGACTAGTGCTCTATCCATTTATCCTACATATACCCTCTTATTGTATGCCACTTTTGTCCAAACTGTTTTAGAAATCTTCTTTGTGGTGTCAACCCAACATACTGACAGCATTTCCCTAGATCTGGGAATGCTACTTTATTATCACTGAAGCATGGGGGCTTCCTTTTTATCTTTTCTCTTGTTATTCTGACCATCTTTTGTTCTTTATTTCTGCTGCAATACCAGTCTACTTCTACATTTCTGATAATACAATTCCACTACCATTTTTGCGTATAATCTGTTACTAAAAATGTAAGATAGTCTACTTAATGCCCACAACATTTTTCTCCATTGCCCTTTGTGTGATATGTAACTTTGTTTCCTTAACAGGGTATTCCATAATTTATAGCTATACAGTATAATTGGGGAAATACTGCTATTTAAAATATGGGTTGTTGTTTTTTTTAGAGAGAAATGTTGCATAATTTCTCAAACACAATCCAATTTTCTTAATCCCATCCATCCCCATTTAATTTTGGGCTCAGTTCATCATCCATTAGAAATATCTGTTCAAAATGTAGACATAGGTTTGCCTAGACTTACACTATAGACACACAAAACATACATTCAAACATATACACATATAGATCAGGTCTATGGGATGCCCATACTATTACATATCACAGTTTGGATAATAAGCACTTTATCCATTTGATGTTTCTTATTTGAATGTCATTTAAGAGGTGCTATAATTTTACACCTTAATTGGAATGATTCCAAAACACAATGGGGAAATGAATGTAAATAATAATTGAACACTATGCCTATAAGTTTTACAAAAATGAAGAGGAGTAGACTTAGGACCAAGATAAGAATGTACAAAATCAAAACATGAATATTCAGATTATTAAATGAGGTATGAACTGACCTTGAAAATATTCAAGTCCTGTATTGGATACATAATATCTATGTGATTCAGAACAAGTTATTCTTTCATCCCATCTTCTTCTTTATGCGCAGTAAACAACTCTATTATCATGACTTCAATGATTATCTTTATTATGAGATTCCCATAACAACCTATCCAATTCTAATTTCTTAGCCAATTTGAGCACATTTGGATATTTCTTTTGTCAAACTCAATAAGTACAAAAGTAATTTGATCATATCCTCAATAAACTTATTCCCCATCCCATTTCTGTCAATGGTACCACATCGCAAGCTAGAAACTAAAGTCATCTTTTAATACCAAATTCTGTCATTTTTTCCTATTCTAATCTAAATTGCTCAAAAAAGCATTTAAGAAACTACAATGTACCAGATACTGTGCTATACACTAAACATCTTTCTCTTCATTCCTTTCTACCATCTGTCCTTCCTACCTCACAAAATTATTATAGTAATTGAATACTCTTAATACATTCTACCTTCAGTCCTTCTTAGATTGGACTCCAAAGAGTAAGTAAGAATTCAATCTGTAAAAAGATCAAAGTAGGATATTCCAGGCATAGAGACCAGTAAGAGGAAAGTCATGAGGCAAAAAACCTCAGAATACATCATTGTTAAGGGACAAGGAGAAATGTGGCTGGAGTATTCAGAATATGTTCTGATACAAACAAGCTATGTGACCTTGGGCAAGTCACCTAACCTCCCAGAAAGAATAAAATGAAATAAAAGAAGAAAAATACTTATTGTCTCTATTTAAGTACATGCTATATTCCTTCTATTATTTTTAAAATACTGGCAGGCAAAGATGTTGGTGGGGAGGGTTTGTATCTAGTTCATAGAATAGTACTATATCCATAAGTAATATTTATTTGATTGATTAATATGTGTTTACATATTAAGCACTAAAGGACTACTATAATTTCCAAATCATCACTCAGATACAGGTTCCCATTGTCTAATTTCTGGTTTATTGCAAAAGCATCCTTCTTTTTAGTCTTCCCCTCCACCCCCAATATACTGTATATGTTACCAGAATAATAAAATAACTATCTATATTACATCACTTACCTCTTTAAAAATTTATGATAATGGCTTATTTTCTATCAGATCAAGTCTAAAATCTACCTATCAGTAAAAACTCATCATTATCAAATCACTAACATATTTCTGATTTTATTGGTACAGAATATTCCCAATATAGACATTGCCTCCACAAGTTTGTGTGTGTGTGTGTGTGTGTGTGTGTGTGTGTGTGTGTGTGTGTGTGTGATTTTTCTGTGACTATAGAGTAAGCAAGGTAAGCAAAAGCTCACCCAACGTTCTGACCTTTGTCATGGAGGAAGGGGCATTGCAGTTGAATGGGAGTGAGAGGGAAAAAAGAAATTCTCTCCCAGGTGAGGACCAATGAAAGCCAAGATTTTGACCTCTGCTATATCAATGTTGACCTTGTGACACAAAATCCTGTGGGATATGGCTTATCAGTATACATATGTAATCTGATTTTCAGCCAGATTAATCTGCTTTTGAGCTCAATTTGCCTAAAGCAAACTCTTTCCCCCATCATGTGAGTAGTCTCTCTATTTTCACCATCTTGTGATTCTAGTAACAGTGCCCAGCTATAACTCTCTTTTCCTCCAGCTCCAGGAAATGAACCTGGGAATTCTGCTTTTGTTCCACATCATTGGTCCTCAATTTCAGCCACTGGAGGTGATTTCCATAGGATCAGGAATACCTGCAATGAAGATCTTTGAGCCAGGATTGCAAGCTTGGTGGTATAGCTCCCCAACTCAGCATGGAAATCTTGAGAAGCCAAAATACCTGGGACTTGAGTTGGAGGAGAATTTTGGATTTAAAACTAGGATTGTGCTCTATGGGAAATAAATTAAGCTATAAATCTAAATCCCTTCCCTTCCCCAAAGAATGAGGTGATGTGAGGAAAAAGAATGTTATTTATTAATTCAATAGTTTTTTTTTTTTTTTGTTTTGTTTCAATTTTATTAATCTCTCCTTACATTCTTAGAATTTCAAATCTGATGTTTGATTGGGGGTGTTTTAATTTGCTCTTTTTCTAGCTTTTTTATTTGCAAGCCCAATTCATTGATCTTCTCCTCTATTTTATGCAAGTAAGCATCTAGACTCAGCAGGGATCCTCAAACTATGGCAGCTGAGGACGTTTATCCCCCTCACTCAGGGCTATGAAGTTTCTTTATTTAAAGGCCCACAAAACAAAGTTTTTGTTTTTACTATAGTCGGGCCCTCCAACAGTCTGAGGGACAGTGAACTGGCCCTCTATTTAAAAAGTTTGAGGACCCCTGAAATATAAAATTTCCCCTTATTACCACTTTGGCTGCATCCCACAAATTTTGGCATGTTGTCTCATTATTGTCATTCTCTTGGATGAAATTATTGTGTCTATGATTTGCTGTTTCATCCATTTATTCTTTAAGATGAGATTGTTTAGTTTCCAATTTCTTTTTGGTCTATTTTCCCCTGGCTTTTTATTGAATGTAATTTTTATTGCATTGTGATCTGCCTTTCTGCATTTGATTTTGAGGTCTTTATGTCCTAATATATGGTCAATTTTTGTATAAGTTCCATGATCTGCAGAGAAGAAAGTGTGCTCCTTTCTGTCTCCATTCAATTTTCTCCAAAGATCTATCATACCTAACTTTTCTAGTATTATATTTACCTCTTTAACTTCTTTCTTATTTATTTTGTAGTTTGATTTATCTAGTTCTGAGAGAGCAAAGTTGAGACCTCCCACTATTATAGTTTTGCTGTCTATTTCTTCTTGCAGCTCTCCTAGCTTTTTTCTTTTTTTTTTTTTTAATTATAGCTTTTTATTTACAAGATATATGCATGGGTAATTTTTCAGCATTGACCCTTACAAAACTTTTTGTTCCAAATTTTCCCCTCCTTCCCAGACCCACTCCCTCCCCTAGATGGCAGGTAGACCAATACATGTTAAATATGTTAAAGTATATGTTAAATATAATATACGTATACATATCCATACAGTTATTTTGTTGTACAAGAAAAATCGGACTTAGAAATAAGGTAAAATTAACCTGAGAAGGAAATCAAAAATGGAAGCAAATAAAAACAGAGGGAGTAGAAATGATATTTGTGGTTCACACTCATTTCCCAGAGTTCTTTCACTGGGTGTAGCTGGTTCTCTTCATTATTGAACAAATGGAATTGATTTGGTTCATCTCATTGTTGACGAGAGCCATATCCATCAAAATTGATCATCATATAGTATTGTTGAAGTATATAATGATCTCCTGGTCCTGCTTATTTCACTCAGCATCAGTTCATGTCTCTCCAGGCCTCTTTGAAATCATCCTGTTAGTTATTTCTTATAGAACAATAATATTACATAATATTCATATGTCACAATTTATTCAGACATTTTCCAATTGATGGGCATCCTTTCGATTTCTAGTTTCTAGCCTCTACAAAGAGGGCTGCCATAAACATTTTTGCACATTCAGGTCCCTTTCCCTTCTTTAAGATTTCTTTGGGATATAAGCCCAGTAGTAACACTGCTGGATCAAAGGGTATGCACAGTTTGATAACTTTTTGAGCATAGTTCCAAATTGCTCTCCATAATGACTGGATGCACTCACAATTCCACCAATAATGTATCAGTGTCCCAGTTTTACCATATCCTCTCCAACATTCATCATTATCTTTTCCTGTCATCCTGGCCAATCTGAGAGGTGTGTAGTGTTATCTCAGAGTTGTCTTAATTTGCATTTCTCTGATCAATAGTGATTTGTAGCACCTTTTCATATGATTAGAAATAGTTTCAATTTCTTGATCTGAAAATTGTCTGTTCGTATCCTTTGACAATCTATTAATTGGAGAATGGCTTGATTTCATATAAATTTGAATCAATTCTCTATATATTTTAGAGATGAGGCCTTTATCAGAACCTTTGAATGTAAAAACGTTTTTCCAGTTTATCGCTTCCCTTCTAATCTTGTCTGCATTAGTTTTGTTTGTACAAAAGCTTTTTAATTTGATATAATAAAAAGTTTCTATTTTGTGATCATTAATGATGTCTAGTTCTTCTTTGGTCACAAATTCCTTCCTTCCCCCACAGGGGAAGATCCACAGGTTTGAGCTCTTCTAACTTCTTTAGAAATTTCCATGCTATACCACTTGGTGCATACATATTTAGTATTGATTATTGCTTCATTATTTAGGGAATCCTTTAGCAAGATATAATTTCCTTCCTTATCTCTTTTAATCAGATCAATTTTTGTTTTTCTTGATCTGAGATCAGAATGGCTACCCCTGTTGTTTTTTTTTATTTCACCTGAAGCATAACAGATTCTGCTCCAGCCTTTTACCTTTACTCTGTATGTATTACTTTAAATGTGCTTCTTGTAAACAATATATTGTGGGCTTTTAATCCAGTCTGCTATCTACTTCCACTTTATGGGAGAGTTCACTCCATTCACATTTACAGCTAAAACTACTAATTTTGTATTTCTTGCCATCTTATTATCCCCAGATTAAACTTTTCTCTTTCCTTTCCCCTTTCCTCCTCCCCAGCATTTAACTTATAAGCACCACTTATCTCAAGCAGCCCTCCTCCTTTAGAATATCTCCCCTTTTAGAGTCCCTCCCCCTTTTTTTATACCTTTCCCCCTACTCTTTCTGTTTTCCCTTTTATTTAGCCTATCCCTTCCTTTTTTGACTTTCCCCTCCCTCTTTTCAATATAAGGGAGAGAAATTTCTCTATAAACCAAATATGTCTAATATTTTCTCTTTGAGTTAAACCTGATGAGAGTAAGAGTCACACAATGTTGATCCCCTCCCTTCTTTTCTTCAAATGTAATAAGTTTCCTTTGCCTCTTTGTGAGATGTAATTTCCCTCATTTTACCTCCACTTTTCCCTTTTTCTGGTACAATCCTCTTTCCACCTCTAGTTTACCTTTTTATGCTTCTCTTGAGTCCTATATTTGTGGGGCAAATTATTTGTTTAGCTCTGGTCTTTTCTTCAGAAATAAATGGAATTCACCTGTTTCATTGAATGCCAATCTTCTTCCCTGGAAGAAAATGCTCAGTTTACTAGGGTAGCTTATTCTTGGCTGCATTCCAAGTTCCTTTGTCTTTTGAAATATCAGATTCCAGGTCCTTCGATCCTTCAAGGTGGAAGCTGCTAGATCCTGGGTGAGCCATATTGTGGCTCCTCACGAGGTATTTGAACTGTTTTTTTCTGGCTGCTTATGATAGTTCTGAAATTTAGCCACAATATTCCTTGGAATTTTAATTTTGAGATCTCTTTCAGGAGGTACTTTGTTCAGTAATTCTTTCAAAAGCTATTTTACCTTCTGATTCTAAGACACCAGGGAAGTTCTCTTTGATGATTTCCTGAAAAAATAGTGTCTAGGCTCTTTTTTTCATCATGGTTTTCAGAGAAGCCAATAATTCTTAGATTGTCTCTCCTAGACCTATTTTCCAGGTCAGTTGTTTTCCCAAGTAGTTATTTTACATTTTTTTCTATTTTTTTCATCGTTTTGGTTTTGCTTCACTGATTCTTGATGTCTCATCAAGTCATTCATTTCCATTTATTCAATTCTGATTTTTAGTGAATTATTACTAATTCTTTTACTTCTTTTACTTTTTTTTTTGCTTCTTTTTGTATTTGTCCAATTGAGTTTTTAAATATTGTTTTGTTCTATGGATTTTTTTTTCCCATTTCACAAATTCTGTTTTTTATGGAGTTATTTTCTTTGTCCACTTCACAAATTCTGTTTTCCTAGGAGTTATTTACCTTTTCCATTTCACAAATTCTGTTTTTCAGGGAGTTGTTTTCTTTTTCCACTTTAGAAAATCTTATCTTTTAATGAGTTTTCCTTTTCCAAACCCTCTTGCAGAGTTTTCATTTTCTTTGCCCATTTTTCTTCTATCTCTCTTTTGAGATCCCTTTTAATTTCTTCTAGGAGAGCCTTGTGTAATGGGGACCAGGTTATATCACCCTTTGGGGCTTCATCTGGAGACATTCTGCTTTTAGTCTCCTCTGAGTTTGAAATCTGTTCTTCTCTTTCACATAGAAACTATCTATTGTTAGAATTCATTTTGCCTTTTTACTCATTTTTTAAAAAAAATTTAAAGCAAGGGAAGTTTTCTAAGCTTCCTCTACAGGCAATAGCAGAGCTGCAACTATTGTGCTGGGTCAGTGTTGACTCACTCAGTGCTTGGTAGGCATGACCAGGTCCCGTGAGACTCTGGGGCTTTGGTGTTCACTCTTTACCTTTTGTGTTTGTGTTGGATGTTTTCTAACTTCTTTGCTGATCTACTGGCTTGCAACCAGGATAGATTAGTCAACATTGTGGTAGAGTGTTCCCCATAGATTTTCCATCACCCGGAGTCTGCACTGCTCCATGGAAACCATACCCCGTCCTTGGTCTGCACAGAGTACACTGGTGTCCTGCACCTGGCTTCCCTCCATGCCCAACCAAAACAGACTTTTTTTGGCAATTTTCAAAATTATCTTCTGCTATTAATTTGCTGTACTCCCACCATTCGTGAATTCTGCCAGTCTAGAAGTAATTCAGAGGCTGAATTTGATAATTAGTTGAGGGTCCAGGGAGAAGATCAGAAAGAAGCATGTGTCCTCTCTGCCATCTATATGATTATATTTTGAAATAAATATTTTTCTTTGCAAAAGCTCCACTGTGTTACACATAGTCAGGGAAGACCAAAACATGGAGGGTAAGGGGAAGGAGAGAAAAAGGGGACAGAAGAGAGAAAAAGGAAGAAAAGAAGGAAGGAAGGAAGGAAAGAAGGAAGAAAGGAAGGAAGGAAGGAAGGAAGGAGGGAGGGAGGGAAAGAGAGAGGAAGGGAGGGAAAGAAGAAAAGAAAGGAGGAAGGGAGAGAAGTAGGGAGGGAGGAAGGGAGGAAGCTAGCAAGTTTCCACAGCTAATTAAAACTACTTCACAAGTCCACCAGATGGAATTTAAGTAACATCAAAGGATCACACAGAAGGAAAAGAAATAAGCATTTATATAGTGCCTCCTAGGTGCCAGGCATTGTGCTAAGTGCTTTTTTTTACAAATATTATCTCATTGAATTTGAAATACAAGGTTTTGCAAAGGTCAGTGTTGAAAAATTATCCATGCATATGTTTTGAAAATTTTTTTTTATTTTTATAACACCCTCAAATAAAGAAAAAAAATAATAACAAGAGAATCATTGCTTAACTTGAACTGGCTGGTTGGGTTCCCTGAGAAAAGCTGGGACTACTCCTCACAGATTATTGTTTGTCATTCATTCTCAGAGAGAGCCATTAACATCCAAATACTTTGATTTGCAAGTGAATTAGATTTAAGTGAGGTCGAGTTGAGTAAGTCAGCAGCCTCACTCTCTCCTTGACCTACTTATATCTATCTTTATTTGGATAAAGAGTGTTTTTATTATTTGGGTTGATATAGTTCCTGTTTATTGGTAACTAGACTTAAGTGTTTCATATATTCTGTAGTTATTTCAAATGGAATTGGTATTTCTCTCCTCCTGCTGAATTTTGTTGACAGGATGTAGAAATGTTGACAATTTCAGGGAGTTTATTTTATATCCTGGAACTTTATTCAAGTTGTTAATTATTTCAATTATTTTTCCCTTTACTCTCTAAGTCACCATATCATCTGCAAAATTCAGTCATTGCCTATATGATTTTTTTTACATTCTTTTTCTTGTTTTATTGTATAGCAAGCATTTCTAGTAGAATAACAGTGATAATATATGCATTATCCCAATCTTACTGGCAAGACCTCTAGGTTATTATCATTAAAGATAATGCTGACATATTTAACATATATAGGACTGCTTGCCATCTTGGGGAGGGGGGGGGGGTGTGGAGGAAGGGAGGGGAAAAAACGAAACATAAGCGAGTGCAAGGGATAATGTTGTAAAAAATTACCCTGGCATGGATTCTGTCAATACAAAGTTATTATTAAATAAAATAAAATTTAAATTTAAAAAAAAAAAGATAATGCTGAATCTTAAGATAGATAGAACTGACTATATATAAAGATCCATTTAGCCTGATACTGTTCATTTTTTAAAAACAGGGATTTGTGTTTATTGTCAAGTTTTTCTGCATATAATGACTGATGTAATCATATCCTTATAGTTAATGTGGTCAATTAGGTTCATAGTTTTCCTAATATTGAACCAGCTCTCAATTCTTCACATAAATACAACTACCATAGTATGGGGTAGGACTTCTTCAACTTTTTTCCACTCACTACCCCTTATAGTCTGAGAAATTTATGTGATCCTATTTCGAACCTGAGCTGAGGTGTTTCTGTCAGCATTCGTGCATGTACAGTGCAAAGTGCACATGTTGTATGTTCAGAACGAAGGCTGTGGTGAAGTTGCACAATGCAGCATGGGCAAGGGCTACCAGATTCATTATGAATGGGACTGAGTGAGACAGACAGATGAAGCTTTCTCAAGAAGTCTATGAGACTAGGCTTAAAGTCATGTAATCCCTATTCCCAGAGATCAGCAGAGCCAGAAGATCAGGCCTTGGGCCCAGGTTGCAGGAAGTCACATGATCTCTAGGCCTAGCTGTCTCTAAAGGCCAAGACCCTAAATCAGTGACAGGAAGTGATGTGACCATAGGAAGCAGACAACATTGGTGACCATTGGTCAGCGATGGTTACTTCCTTTTAGTCTAGCCAATGAAAAGGCTTGGATCTTTTGCTACTTAATCAGCTTTACCACTTCCAGTTTGTCAGATCGAGGAGCACATGTTGGGAGCTGAGAGGCCTTTTATGTTTGGGCCTCTCCCTGCAGGGACAAATAAATGCTTTTACTTTGTACCTGAAGATGTCTCTGATTACTTAATTTGGGAAAGGGAGTCTAGTACCTGTCCTACACAATTAAGCATTTGATTTTGAATTAATTTTTGGCATTGCATTCAGAAACATTTTACTCTTGCTAAATTTCTCATACAGTTAGACAGAACTTGAAAATAAAACAACAGAACTTCAGGCTAAAGTATTTAAAAACAATATTTTTATTATCTTTTAAAAATATACACATTACAAATTCAGAAACTGGGCTGAATATCAATTATGATTAACTATTACACAATTCTTAAAACTAGGCTGAATATCAATTATGATTAGCTATTACAAAATTCTCAACTGCAGGAATAAGAACAATCAATAAACATCCATGGAGTAAGCTGATGGAATGTTATGTTTGAAGAATATGAAAGGGGCCAGTGCTGCTGTATAATACAGTATAAGAAAGACTGGAAAGTTAGAGAAAAGCCAGATTAAGAACAATTTTGAAACCCCAACATAGGATTTTATATTTAATCCTGGAGATGATAATCACTTGAAAGATATAGGTACAAAGATAAGATTCTGTAGGCCTCAGCCCTCAGTTTCCCTCCATGTCCATGGAGAAATTACAGTACAGTGAACTATTATTCACCCCTGTTTTGCATCTGCTGAATAACCCTGGGAACAAATACAATTTAAAAAATATCATCCTAGGTGGATTCTGGCCAAATCCACCAAGGATGCATTATCTATTTACTGGAACTAGCCACTCTAGGAGGAAAACTTCACTCTTGACAGAGTCTGACAGGACTGGCCCCACTTCTGGATTCACTTAAGAAAGTGAAGTCAGTATTGCTGGCATTTAGCTACCTTTGTTCCCTGAGCTGTTAAGTCATGATAGATCAGTACCCAATTGGAATCTTACACATGGAGAAGAGGCTCTCCCTGGAACTCTCCTGGTCAAGACTGGCAGGACTATGATCCAGGATTCCCCAGGTCTGCAAGGTTGGTGTTTCCCGAATTGGTGATGTATTCTTTCCTCTCTAGGCTATGTATCTCTTTGTAATTTACTAGTTATATTAATCATAGCATGCATTAAGTGCTTTTGCTGTAAGAACTGCACTGTCAATTCTTGTTTTCCTTTTTTTAAAAAATAATTCATTGTTATTAAACATTTTCATACAACCTGGTATCTTAGGTCTTGCTGTGGGAAAAGAGCATATGATAAATCTTAACCTAACATAACTGGCATCACGAACAGGATTGCTGTACAGGATAAGAGAAAAGGAGATGTATATTCCTGGTTGGGATAATTTGCCTTCTTCGCCCCTGGTCAAAGTTTGGGCATAAGGCACTGAGACATGTGAGGATTGGAGGTCTCGCATAAAGCAATCCCCCACATAGGTAACAAAATGTTTGCAACAAATTCCTAATCAAAAAGGCAAAGAAATGACAGATATTTGTAGGAGAGATTGGGCTTTATTAACTGCCTACCATACTGTATGTAATGAAAAGAACTGGAAAAAATTAGAGAAAGTTAAACTGGAAAAAGAACTTATTGAGTTATAAGGAAAATTATCTATGTTAGTGTCAACCCTTTATGTTGGGAGATATCAGAACATAGCAGAAAAGGCTGCAGTTAAGAGTAGCACAATATAAATATAAGAAAAGGAAGGGGAGGATTAATCAGAAGAAAGTGCATGCTGTGATAGCTTCAGCTCCAGTTAACTGAGATCCAGATAAAAAGGATAGTGACGTATGGGATGAAAGTGAGGAGGAAGATTTAGAAGAGAAGGCATGGAAAGAACATGAGGAAAAATATCCAGACGATTCGACTGCGCACCCAGTATATAGGAGGAGGTTAGAAGAGGGCCCTAATGGGGCTCAAAAGACTAAGAATGTCACTGAGGATTTTACACAACAAGAGATTACTGACATCATTGTCTACTTCTCCCAAAAGTCAGGAGAGCTCTTAACTACTTGGGTACTTAGTGATAGAGGAGCAGTAGAATTTGGCTGAATTCCAGAGATTGTATCAAATTTATTAATATATGTTCCAATCCCTTTGTTCAACAGACTTTAGAGACTGTGCTAATACAAATGATGCTGCTAGTGCTCCTGATGACACCTCCCTTTTGGAGATAGTATGTGAGGATCTAAAGAATCAATATCCCAATACTACAATGTGCACAAATAAAGAGAAAGTTTGGTACCCTCTAGAAGATGGTATTCAGAGGTTAAAAGAGGAGGTCATGAAAACTGCTATAATGATTGGGAGACACTGATGCATACACTAACAGTCCCATAATAGGTCTCCATTACAACCCAATAATTAAAACTGTACCTCCTGCTTACAAACATATCATGCTAACTTTGCTGTTGGCAACCACAGGAGAAAATTTAGGGACAGTAATAGCTAAAACATCTCAAGAGATCTGGGGGAGGTTGGTCTTGCTCCTAAAGGCAGTGATGATCAGTCCAAGCTGATTAACAACACTCAAAACATATTATCTAGGCAAAAATTATTTATTGCCTTACTTAAAGCAGGAGTAAAATGGGAGGAGATTGATGGAAATCCAAACTCTGAAATATATCAGATGTAATATATAATTGGCATATATATTTTGAGAAGGATGACTATTAGACGGACAATATCAGTTTGCTGTAAGAAAACTATGAGCTATGCTTTAAAATTGTCAGCTCTGCTGGACATGTATATAAGTTTTATGAAGTTATTGAGCTGTTAACTATATTGTGAATCTTAAAAAGTTTTGAAGAAAAAGAAAACAAAGAAAAGGAGAAAAGAGGTGATTTTATATACATGGGACAAAAAAGATTGATTTACAACATCTAGTTAGAATATTGTTAGATTCTTACAAGGTGCTAAATCACTAGAATTGACAGAGACAATAATTATCTAATTTAGCATGGTATTTAACAATTCTCTAGTTCACTAATGTACTTAGTACTTATTGGAGTTCTACAAGATTCACACCTTTAAGAGAGCATATATAAGCTAGGAGTCTCAACCAGGATTCAGTCAGGGACATTCAGGGCCAGAAGGACAAGCCCACTCTTGGAGGCAGAGACAGATTCATTCCATCTTCCATTTTTGTGCTGGCTGGAGACTGAAGCACAAACCTTTAGATTCAAAGGGAGCTAGAGGCAGAAGCTGGCAGAGGCAAAGGACTAGTGGCAGGAACCAAGAAGAGAGATAAGCCTCCAGAAAGCTAACCAGGTCAGAGGAAAGGAGACAAAACTTAAAAGGAAACAATAAAGGATTTGGATTTTAACTCCTGGCTACATTTGGGGTGATTACACTGAACTGAAACTAAGGCTGCTTCCAGAGACCTCAAGGAAGCTCCAAGAAACCTGCTCCCAGAGAACATTATATTTTAGAGAAAAATATCATTTGGAAAGGTGTTAATTTTTAAAATAATTTTAATTGGTGTGTATGTTAAAAGAATTTGAGACAACTGTAAATTACATAGGATTCCTATCCATTTTTGTGATAGGTTATGTTATGTTTATTTGGCTATCAATTGTGAAAATTGTGAAATTGATAATTGTGTAGGGGTTATTGTCAAAATATTGAAACCTGAAATTGTTAAGGATTATTGATTAGGAAGCATATTAGGGGAGAGAGAGAGAACAATGTTGGAGAAAGCTTTTGAGGAGGCAAAAATAGCAATACAAACTACCTTGATTTATGGCCCTTGAAGGAAGGGCCATGGAATTACAAGTTTCTATATTAACTGATTATACAAATTGAAACTTGTGGCAAAAACAGTGAAATAAAAATGTCCCATTAGGATTTTGGTTCAGAAAACTGCCCACTGCAGGTTTGAACTACATAATTTTTGAATAGCTAGCAGTTGCTAGCCGTATATTGGACCATAGTAGAAATAGAACAATTAACTATTAATCACAAAGTGATATTGAGATCACAAATTCCTATTATGAATTAGATTATGGGCACCCCTATTTAAACATGCATGGTTGACTGGTGGAACTGCTAAACACATAGGACAGGAACGCAGCTGAAAAGCTATTTCTCATAATCCTGTCAAAAAAGTTACATTTGAAAGTACTAAAAAAGGGGAAATAGCCAGTGAGCTGAATTAGTTACTTAATCAGATGATTAAACAAGAGAAAGGCAGACAATATCACATATTTACAGATTCTTGGGCAGTGTCAAATGGATTAACTACATACATATGTATGGCATATAAAAAGTTGGGACTTGTATGAGAAACAAGTCTGGGGATATGAAATGTGGAAAGGCATATGGGACTGGGCTCAAAATACTAACTTTCAGTTTTAGTTGTAGATGCACATACCGATGTGAACACTCCTGAACATGAATATAATGCATCCATAGATTGGTTGGCCAAGATCAGAACCACGCAAATAACTCCTGAAATGTCTGAAGAACTATTGCCCTTGGCTAGATAGCTCCACATAACCACAAGACGTTTGGGGCCCCAAGCTTCCTCCAGATGGGCCCTTGCTAGAGGAATATCTATTCCTGTTTCCATATTGAGACAAATTACTGATCAATGTTGCAGTGTCAACTATATAGAGAGAAATCTATTCCCAATATTATAGTAGAGGAAATAGGGAGAGGAAGTCTGCCTGCACAAATTTGGCAAATTTTGGACCATTACCTATAAGCCAGGGATGTCAGTATATCTGCATTTGCATGGACACATATTCTGGAATATTACTAGCCTGCCTGTATAAGAGGGCAACCCAAAAGAACATCTGTAAAACCTTGGATATTATTACTTTGTATTATGGTTCCCCAATGCAGATTCAAAGTGATAATGATTCCCATTTTAAGGGGAAAGAAATTGATCAATATTGTCAGGCCCATAATATAGAATGGATATATCATATATCATACTATCCACAAGTGATGGCTTGATTGAGAGAATGAATGGCTTATTGAAAGAAAAACTGAAAAAGTTGGGTAATAATACATTATCTAAGTGAAAAGATAACTTACTTGAAGCTTTACGACAATTAAATAATAGTCTTTTAGGTGATGGTACTTCACTTTCTAGAATGATAACCTCCAATTTGCAAATAAGAATTACATGAACATATTCTAAGATTTTGAAGTGGTGGTCACATGATGATTTCTTTACTTTGGCTCCCTATCAAGGGACTCCAGGATCAGCTGGGTGTGACCTGGCTACTGTAGAAGACATTGAACTTGGACCAGGGAAGCCTGGCATATATTGTACTGGTATAGGAATAGAGATTCCCTTGGGATACTATGGTCAGCTCCTCACCCATTCCAACATGGCTATTAAACAAGTTCAAATAGTGGATGGAGCTATTGACAGTGATTACAGAGGAGAAATTAAAGTGTATCTCCATAATTTCAACACCACTGAAATATATAAGGCCTTTAAAGGCACCAGAATTTGTCAGTTAATTATAATACCTTGCATGACTGTTCAGTGAGAAAAACTATTGGCAAACTACTAGCACTGCCAGAACTGGTGATTTTGACTCAATCAATATGAAAGCCAGAGCAAGAATATGGTTAAAGAGATACCTTACTGATGCTCCAAAGGCCACCAAAATCATAGCAGAAGGAAGAGCAACACTGTCAATAATTAGTTATTCAGGGGAGGACACATGGCATCACATTCCTAAATCACAAGTATATTTACAGGAACGATAGTGTTTTGTAGTATTCCTGGGAATTGGTTCACGGATGGACTGCTGGAGAATTGCTGGGCAGCAGTGGACTCATTTGGCTATGGGATGGAGAAACTCTACACTACCCCGCACACAAGGCAACTTTACTTGTCCTTCTTATCAGCAATGACCCATCATGAATTGGACAGTGGGACCCAGCACTGAACTGTGGGGAGCACCTGTGCCAACATTTTTACGCCTATTGGTTAATAACTCAGAATTGCTTAACACCAGTATGACTGTATCCCCAGAAAACAGATATACATGTGACATGTTGTATCTCACCCTTGACATTCACTACATCACATACATACTCACAGGTTCAGCAAGCCACACATGATAATGGTACCCAGTGGAATGTCATGGTGACCACCTCATGCCCCATAAACAAAGCAGATGAGGGGAAATATTTTATGTATGTTAATGCTATTCCTATAGTGAATAGTACTACCTGGGTTACCCACTATGCCACCTGCTGTAACCTTGCCACCCATTGTTAGGATCCTATCTACTTTTAAAAATGTAACTCAAAGAACCAACAAGCATATCCTCTATTATCATGTTAGCTTTCCATTTCTCAACTCATATTCCAGAGTAAAAAGAGCATGGTGTATAATACATTACTTGGTGGTGTAGGAATAGGTTTGGGTATAGTAAATTCAATAGATCTTGAGACCTTGGCCCACAGACTGCTCAGTGCTGGACAACGTGTATCTCAAGCTTTGACAGTTAATGCCCAATGATTACCCACAACACTCCTGCCTCACCAACTTACTCTTGATTATCAGAAACCATTTCTTGTGGTGTCATTCCTCCGTTATAGCCAATGTTAGGATAGGTATTAACATAATTCAGCTGTTTAATTAGACAATATGTTCTTTGCAGAACATGTATACTCATACAGAAGGAAAATGCACAGCAGTTATTGATGGATGGAACTGTTGATTTATGACATAATATTTTTGGAAAATATCTTCCTGAGGATCATTGGATTTCTTCTTCTGTGACAGCCTTATTGACTGATATCTCATGCAATGGCACCATTATATATTTTATGGTTCAACATCACACTGTAATGTGCCAATTTCATGTTATTCCATTTGTTTTATATATTTATTTTGCTTTACCATATATTATAAGACAGTATATAGACTTGGAGAATGTAACCTGTTCTTTAGATAATTGTGTTAGTTGCTATCAAGGATTCGTCTGTAGAATGGTAACCAGGCAGATGGAGCCCTGTCTGTTAAACCATTTATCAAATATATGTGATCTCATTTTGTATCCATTGTTTAACTTTTCTCTGTTGTATGACGTTTCCTCATAGCATATATGTATATCTTCTAATGATGTTACTCATCTGTTTTCAGTAGGGAAAAGTGCCCTTTTTCTGGTTGTTTAGTGAATGTTTTGTGTCTCCACTGGCAGGGTGATGATTTGTACTTTTCCCCTGACACAGTGGATGAAGTTACTTTGGATTGGGTATCCAGAACTCTACCTCTATCTTATTTGAATCCTCTAATCTCTGTTCTCAAATCCTCTAGAATGTTATATGATCAATATATCATATCAATATGCAATATATACATATATATATCAGAATTAGAAGAATTTATACTCACTTTACACTACAAGTAGAGACAGCCTATGCCACTATAACTGCAAAATGGCCTACGGCCTACATCATCTTAAGGCCGAATGACATAGGTATAAGGATAAGATTCTGTACTCCGTAGCCCTCAGTTTCCCTTCATATCCATGAGGTAATTACAGTACAGTGAACTATTATTCACCCTTGTTTTGTAGCTGCTGAATAACCCTGGGAACAAAAACTGTTAAAAGAACACCATCCTGGATGGATTCTGGACAAATCCATCAGACACGTTACCTATATACTGGAACTAGCCACTCCAGGAGTAAAACTTCACTCTTGACAGACTCTGGCAGGACTGGTCCCCCTTCTGGATTTGCTCAAGAAAGTGAAGTCAGTATTGCTGGCATTTAGCCACCTTTGCTCCCTGGGTTATTTAGGTCATGATAGATCAATACCCAAATTGGAATCTCACCCATGGAGAAGAGGCTCTTCCCGGGACTCTCCTGGTCAAGATTTGCAGGGCTGTAATCCGGGATTCCCCAGCCAGAGGTCTGCAAAGTTGGTGCTTTGTTGGAATCCTTACTAACTGCTAACTTATTAGAGTTGATCTAATCTTACAAGAAGATGTTTTGGGCAGAACCTGAAACAAGGTACTAAGCAGAACTAATTAATACAAGGCTTGTGTTCACACCTTTACTCATTGGAGTTCAATGAGTTCACACCTCCCTTGAAGCTCTTTGGGCCAGAGAGCACTATGGGAGAAAACCTACAATCCCTCTCTTGAGCATAAATAGAGCTTCAATGGGCCAGTCGAGGAAGTTCTTCAGAGTGAAGAAGTTACAAGTCGAGATTTCAGTGGAGTTATGCCAGAAGCCCTCTCTCCGAGGCAAGGCAGAATATTTTCCACTTGGCTGGCTGGTGGCAGAAGTTCTTCAGAGTGAAGAAGCTACAAGTCGAGATTTCACGGGAATGACATGAAGAGTGGATCTGGCTGGAGGCTGAAGAAAGCAGAGGCAGAGGCTGAAGGACCAGACCTTTGGATTTGGCGACATTCGGAGAGAGCTCTTGGAACCAAGCAGAGAGATAGGCCTCTAAGCTAACCGGGCTATATTGGAGATAATAAAAGATCTGAACTTTTATCACCTGGCTGCGTTTTGAGAAGAAAAAGCTCACCACATTTTGGCGCCCGAACAGGGACCGATTCAGATCCATCTGAACTAGATCACAACAGTGCTTCCCCGAATCTATGATATATTCTTTCTTCTCTCCCCCTCTAGTCTATGTATTTCTTTGTAATGTACTAGTTATATTAATCACAAGATGCATTTAATTTAGCTTTTGTTATAAGAACTGCCTGTTCTTTAGATAGTTCTTGTTTTCCTTCTTTATAATTCATTGTTATTAAATATTTTCATACAACCTGGTATCTTAAGTTTTGTTGTGGGAGCGAGCCATTCTGTAGGAGCAAATCATAAATCTTAACCTAACACCTCTGAAGTCTATTGAATGGGATGAGAAGAGGGACAAAAGTATCATGGTCAGCCATAAACTTTAGGAGGATCACTGATAGCTGAATGGAGGATGGCCTATAATGAGGAGAAATGAAACTGGGAAGACAACCATCAGGGCATTATAATAGTCTAGGCATACAGTGATAAGCGTCTGGACCAGGGTGGCACTGTGTCAGAGGAAAGAAGGGTTTGTGTAGAAGAGATGTTGAAAACATAGGATCACTCAGGCTTGACAACAGAATAGATATGAGGAGGGTGTGAGAGTGAGGAGTCAAGATTGTTGACACCCAAGTTGGAAGCCTAAATGACTAAGAGGATGGTGGTGCTCTTGCTGGAAAAGAGGATTTTGGAAAGAAAGATGAGTTTTGGATAACTTGAGCTTAAGATGTCTATAGGACATTTTGTTTTAGATGTTTCCTAGGCAGCTAGAAATATGAGACTAATGGGCAGGATAGAGATTAAGACTACCTCAATGGATCTGAGAATTATCTGCATGGAGATGACAATTGAATCCATAGAAGCACCAACCAACAGTATAGAGGAAGAAAAGGACCATGGGCAGAATTTTGGGATCACTGAGCTAAGTGGTCTTAACTTGAAGATCCAGCAAAAGAAACTGAGAAAGTACAGTTAGACAGGTGATTGGAGATTAGTGACACAAAAACATAGAGAGAATAGAGAATATCAGGAAAGAGAGTGATCAAGAATGTCAAAGGCTTCAGGGAGGTGAAGAAGGATGAGAACAGAGAAAAATCAATTTGGTTTGCTAAATTTGCCAAAAACAAAGGTAGAAACCAAGGATTCTCATCCACAAACACTGCTAAGTAACCCAATTGATCCCCTGTTTATTCTTCCAATTATAGAACTAAGTATATGAGCTAGAGCTGATTTTTGATTATCATCCAGGTTAGTCCTTTCATTTTTAAAATGCTGATGAGGAAGGTGAGGGCCAAAAGAGCAAAGTGTTTTTTTTTTTTTTTCCCAAGGTTACAAACCTAATTAATTGCACTGAGATTAGAAGCCAGAGGTTTCATGAAAGCCAAATCGGTACTTCTTCAACCTTTTCAACTTTTTCAAATAGGTACTTCAAAATTTCATTTCCCCACAAACCAGCTTCGTGCACGGAACCTTCTTAAGTGTCACACTAGATCCAGAACAATTTTCTATGCATTTAAAGACATAAAAGCCATTTCGGTGAGACCTCTTAATTCATAACTTTACTGCAAATAAAAGGACTGTCTGAAAGTATCATCAGAGGCCAAAAGGTGCCTGTCATTCTGCCTTCACCCATGCCTGTCATTGAAGGGCAAGGCCCAGAGTTCTCTAGAAAGATTTGTTTCTCAAGGGGAAATAAAGATTCTAATGAAAAAAAGAACTCTTGTTCTGCAGGAAGCCTGGAAAGTGAAGAAAAAGATGAATCCTTAAAAAAAGTAGATTTGGTCAAAATGGATCCTCTGCTGTTCTTCTCCTAGCCTAAACAGCTCCATTCACCTACTGCAGCCACTCGCTCCTTAATCTTTTCCTTCTCCCTCTCCCTTGGTACAGTCAAACCCTGTTGTCCTTCCCAGCTTGTTACTAATAAAGTTGTTACAAAGTGACCTTGAGTGTCTATTTCCCCGAACCTCCACCCACTCGGATTCCCCCGCCTTCTCTGCCGTAGCCCCCTCCTCCTTCTCCATCCGGGTGCTGGGGTTGGGATAAGAGGCTGACTGCGCTTGCGCGCCCATCCCCACTCGGTTCGACCTCTGCCGCAGCCGCTTGAGAAAGGTAAGTCCCGGGCGCGTCGGAGCCGAACTCGGCCCAGTCCGCTGCCTCATTCATTCGAGCTGCATCGTGCACCAGGTGCGGTGTAGGGAGAGGAGGGAACGCAGCAGGCCTAGGCTGTGGGTTCCGGGGACGGGAATCGGGGGAGCAAGCTCCAAGCGGGCATTTGACCTTAAAGCTTGTTTCCTCTCTCCGCAGATAGCAGAGAAAGCGGCATTAAGCCGAGCCCTCACCTCCCGCCACTTGATCCAGTCGCCGCCGTCCCAGCTGCACCTAAGATGTATGCCTGCGCCAAGCTCGCCTGCTCCCCCGCTCTGGTGAGTGGCTTTGGCGCCGAGAACCGTGGGCTCCGGGCGCCCCGAGAGCGTCCACGTTGAGTGACAGGGGAGGCCAGCCAAGGCCAAAGCGGATCCTCTGTGCAGGCCTTAGGCTCCCATTGCCCGTTTTTTCTCGGTTTGCTTCACAGAGCCCTCTGGGACGGAGGAGCCCTTCTCCCCTCCCTGGCTAAGGAGCTGCAGAGTTTCTCCTCGGCCTGGGAAACTTGGTGAGGGTGAGGGGGAGAAGAGGTCGGCGGGGCCTAGCTGTCAGGCTTCACCCTGAGTGTAGGTCAACTCTTCCCCTACCCAGGCTCTGGCCCTTGTTGGTCGGTGTGGCCAGGCCCAGCCCTCAGGGTCAAGTAAGGGCCTCCAGTGTCATTGCCACGAGTGCGGGAAGAGGGTCGACGGGGAGGGGGCCTAGTTCCGGCGGCCGCGCCAGAGAACTCCTTGCCTGTAGGTCAAACTCCCGCAGCCCCAGAGGGAGGGACTTGGGCTCCCCGAATGGGCGGGGAAGAGCTGGAGAAACGCTGCTCGGACGGCGGAGGGGCTCTGCGCTTTCGGGGTGTTTGCTGGACCCAGAAGGGCCCCTCTGGGAATCGGGACAAAGTTCTGTTAGGACTCGCAGTGACCTTAGGCCCTTGGAAACCCAAGGGCATAGGCCGAATTGGAAGAGATCTCCTTGGCTTTTGTAAGGATTGCTAGACTTTGTTTTCTTAGAACATAACTTAATGCTTTTTTTTGACTAAGGATTAGTGTTTTACCAGGACTTCACCTTTTTTATTTTTCCTCCATTTTTAGAAGTGAGTTTTGTTTTCAATGACAAATAACTTCAAAAATAACCAAAGTCTCATTAGGTTTTCCTTTCCATTTATCTGGATTATTTGTTTCACTTCATAGGTTTTAGATTTCACTATTTAGTAAATTTAGTAAATTGGGTTCACTGGATAATTCCTAGAGTTTGTAGTGCTGTAGTATTAAAATTAAAAATTTTGAATCAGAACTTTTTTGAAAGTGTAATATATAGTATGATCCTTAAAAACCTCCAAGTCATTTTACAATATAAGTACTTTTTCTTTCCTTTTCTAGTCTGTTTTTAACCATTAGTTTACTTAGAATTTTGGGTGTCCATCCTCCAAAAAGTCAGTGAAGCTCTACAGAACATATGTTTGCTTAGTATATGAGAATTTAATTTATTTTTTGTTTATCAGATCCGTGCTGGATCCAGAATTGTGTACAGACCAATTTCTGCAGCAGTGTTGTCTCGACCAGAGGTCAGGACTGGAGAGGTAATTGGTTATAAGCGAACTCTTTCATTGTCTTATGGGTTTTAATGTGTTATAGTGGTATCTTTTTGTATCCTCTCTTAACAAGAATAAAATAAGGAGTAAACACAAGTTCTAGAGATTTAGCCATTTGAAAAAAGATTTCAACACATGGGACTCAAGTGTTATAGATCTTGACTTCTTAAACTTTTTTCACTTGGGACTCTTTTTCTTTCCAGAAATTTTATGTATAGGTATATAAAATAGATATGCATATCAAACATTTACAGATAACATAATTGTCCTGGGGGCGGAGGGGTGGGGAGACATTCAGTTATTAGACCTCATATGAGGTCATGACCCACAGTTTAAGAAGCTTGGTTATAGATCGTTTATTTAGAGCTGAAAGGGAAGTTAGATCTTTAATATACAAAATCTGGTTCAGCCTTCATATTTTACAAATGAGGAAACTGGGGCCCAGAAAGGTTAAGTAATTTGCTTAAAGTTACAGATAGCACATCTAGGATTTAAACCTAGGTCCTCAGATTCCAAATAATGTGTACCATCTCCAATAAGAATGTGTCTACCTATGTCTTCAAACTAAAACTATAGTAGTAATACAGTTAGGACAATAAATTGTTTGGCCATATAGTCATTTAAATACAGGTGCTCTGACTTCACATGATGTGTATTTATACTCACATTACATGCTCCCTATTCCTAATACATTTCTTACCTACATGTATTAAAACTAAAATTGGAGCAATATATATGGCATTAGCTTGGCAATATACTTAATCTAACTATTCATTTGACCTTTGTCTTTTTTTGATTTTTTTCCTAGGGCAACACAGTATCTTATGGGGCCCAGAACAGGATGTCTCAGCCAGCACTAAGGGAGTTCCAGACCAGTGCTATCAGCAGAGACATTGACACTGCTGCCAAATTTATTGGTGCAGGTGCTGCCACAGTAGGTGTGGCTGGTTCTGGTGCTGGTATTGGAACTGTCTTTGGTAGTCTGATTATTGGTTATGCCAGGTAACTTAACTTATCTGAAAATTCATGATCATATTTATTGCATGCACGCTAATGTGTTTAAAAAGTACTAATTTTTTTCATCAAAACCAAAGTAGGGGGTGAGTCAAAGGAAAATAAAGTCCTGTGCTTTGGACCTGAAAATAACAACACTAGTGAACATATTTTTAAAATTTCCATAGTACACTTCTTAGGTATATTTCCCTGTTTATGATTTAAATCCTTATTTTTACAAATCATCTTTTGGTTTGATAACATGCTTAATATAATCTATTATAGTCCCTCAAAATATGTGAAATATCCACATCCTAAACCTGTGTGTTCCCACAGGTCAAATGAAAAAATGGCTCTCAAAAATATTTTTGAAAACATTGCTTGCTTTTTCAAAATAATCTTTGTGTTTTCCCTCCCTTATTTCTGATATACTTAAGATCTTGCTTTCTAGAAATTTGATTTGAGTTTGCTTATAAAGGCATACCTGTTGAAGTTCTTTCTTAATATCCACTACACAAGAAAAAATTGGCTCTTAGGATAGAAGTAGTTATTTGTTTAGAATTCTTTCAGATGTTTTACCTTAGAAGTAAAATACTTAAGTGTATACTTCATGGAAAAGTGGTTTTCAAATAAAAAATAAAGGTTGTCGGAGTTCATCTTGTTAGATATGTGACTTTCCAATAAAAGTAATAATGAATGTATGTACAGTTGAAAACTGATTTAAGCAGCATCTTATGGCAACAACCTTAAAAAAAAAAGACTTCAGCCTTATAGACATTGAAACTTAACTAATATATCTAAATAATATATTTCCTATATCTTTTTTTTTTTTTTTTTTTTTTTTTAAAGAAACCCTTCATTGAAGCAGCAGCTGTTCTCATACGCTATCCTGGGATTCGCCTTGTCTGAAGCTATGGGTCTCTTTTGTTTGATGGTTGCTTTCTTGATCTTGTTTGCCATGTAATAAGTTGCTGCTTGAAATGTTGACATTTAATACAAATTACGGATGTAATTCTGTGTATCTTACTGTGGCTCCGAAAACTATTGTGTTGGTGTCATGGAAATGTACATTATTTCCAAAGTCATTTCATTAAAGATGATAACTTTAATTTTTGTTGTCATTTGTACTTTTATGTTGAACTTAACACAGGGGAACACATGCTATAGTATACATTATACTGCTAAACTGAATGAATCCATTAACTTTTGATCTAGAGTGGTTTTTGAGTGATGTAAAAGGAAGATTATTGTATATTGCCTATTTTTCATGTTTGCCTAAAAAATGTATATATAAATTTCTTTCATGAAAAGTACAAAAGTTGATTTTTAAATCAGTATGGACTTGAATTGGTTGGCTTTTATTGTGATTTAATCTCTAGTTAGTGTGTATGTACAAAAGCCAAAGTAGTCTTTTAAAAATTAATTACATCAGAAATTTTAAATACTTTTTAGCTGTTACAACCTTAAACTATAAAAATCTGATTTTATTTCAGATATCCATCTTAATTTTATGACATTAGCAAAGCTATTTTTTAGATTTACTATGGCTCTCATTTAGTATTTAAATCATATATTCCAATAAATTTATATAGCTAAGTAATACCTCTAGGTCTCACTGGTATTTATGTGGAAGTGTGAGGAATAGGATTGGCTAAAATCTATCGTGATTGGTCCCAAGTGCCATAGCCAGCCCAAACTTAGACCACTGGCAAGAAAAGGAATACTATGTAATGAAACAAGTTAATGTCAGCTTTTCTCTATATGCAAGATCTATTTATGATTCCCATTCCTGGTCAAAAAACAAAAAGGAAAGTAAGGTATGTGCTGTTGCTAGGGTGTGTTATATCTATCACTATAGCTATTTTACCTCTGGGAACAAAACTTGTGACAATGAATTGGGTTGTCAGCACCTTATCTTTGTTGAGAGAAACTACTGAATTGTGTGGAAGAAACCCAACCATCAACTCATAGCTATATTAATCTTATTAGGAGACACAATTTGATATTGAATTTTTTAATAGTTCCTAGAAAGAAGCAATTTTAAAGGTGCTATTTTTCTAAAACCTATTGTTCAGTAAACTGTCTTTCTAGTGATACTACTTGAAGATGATAAAGATCCATTTTAACATTAGATTTGTAGTTAATGAAGCAAAACTTTATATTTGGAATGTTATCCATAGTTTGAATGTCACTGAAGGAAAGAGGATGGCATTTATGGACTTTTGAAGCAGTTGGCAACTTAAAAATATTGTATCACCTCATAAATGCAGATAATTCATGTTTTGGAGGGTGAATTTTTTTACTCATTCAAGAGTTTCTGCCATGTATAACATGCTGACTGAAAACTCAAAGATGAATTAAAACATTCTACCTATAAAGAATTTATAATCAGATAAGACATTTATACAAATGAATATAGAAAATATAAAGTATCTTAATAGAAATACAAATGAAGTATCAAGAGAATTTAAATATCACTTGGACCTGGGTAAACAAGTCATCTTGGAGCAAATTCAATTAGGCTGGGCCTTGAAGGATGAGTTAAATCTCAAAAGAAAAACATTGCAGATATGCTATCAACAGAGGCAGAAAAATAATGTAAGGAATGGTAAGAACTGGTCAGAGGAGAATATAGAATTTGAGTATTATATAAGACTCATGAGGTAAGTTAAGGTCAGATCACAGAAGTCCTGGAATTCCAGCCTAAGAAACTGGTTCTAGAGGGAAAATCAAATAAGTCATTCTGTTTCTTCATCATAAAAAAACAAAACAAAATTAACTAGGTCCCTTCCTGCTTTTCTGATACTGAGTTTAGTTTTGGACACATGTATATTCAGGTGAAATATTTAGGCACCAGAAATTAGAGATGTACCTAGTACATAGTACTCATAGTTTTTTGGTGCTTTGGAGAGATCAATGTTGATGATTAAGATTATCTTCATAGAATGAGAAGGTTTAAACTGCTGGAAAAAAGTAAAAGTCAAGGGTATAAAATATTGGAGAATCACCTTAATTGAAAGGACAAGAAGAAAAGGAAAATGACAATGAGGAGTCAAGGTAGGCAAAATTCAGCATGGCATGGAAATCAAACTCAGATGCCACAGAGAAGATTGGTGAAATGACATTTGATGTAATAATTAGGTCAGTGGTAATAGCTAAAGAAATACTTTGGGCACTGATGCAAGTCAGATTGCAAGGAATTAAGTAGTGATTGTGTGATAAGGCTGTAAAGATGGTCAGCATGTCTCTCATTGGCTTATTCTGAGAAGTTTGCTAGTGAAAGGAAGAAAAGAGATGGACCTGTAGGAGGGTATCAACCAGACTAGAATTTTTCTTTCACCTGTGGGTGACTGGAGTCAAAGCACTACAAACAGAAGAGTCAATAGTCGAACAAATAACCTTATGTTTAAAGTAGTTTTTATATATGAAAATCACAAGAAGGTAGGATCCAACACAGCCCTCCAGCAGCAGTTCCCATAGTTGGGATTTCCTGAGACAATACAGACATTCTTGGGTTTTGAGATTATGGAAACAATCTTCTAAACTATTAGAATCCTCGAGCCTTCTGATTGTTTCAAGTTGTTAGGGTTTTTGACCCTTATGATCATTATCTGGGTGCTGAATTAGTTAATGTAGCTGGAACAGGAGTGAAGCATCTGGTTTGGTACACTTAACAATTATGAGAATGGGAATTCAGGAATTGTTTAGTCAGGAGATTTTGATTGATCACAAGCTTCTTGCTCTCTGCTTATGAAAGTCATAAATCCCTCAGAGATCACCTAGTGCCAGTCAAAGCAATACATTTTGTCAGAGGGTAAGGTCACTCAGAAGGTGAGCAAAGGATTGTTGTTATGCCAAGCTCAGGGCACAACCTGTTTGCTAGGTCTTAGCTCTCAAAATAGTGTCTCATATCTTGACAATAGCAAAGACCAATTGTGATTCCACAGGCAAGATGGGAAAGATGCTGGTGAAGAGGGAAAGACTGAAGATGCAAGAGACAGGAGATTATTTTTAGAGCAAATTCCTAGAAGAGGTGGGAGGCAATGTTACGAGAAGCCCAGCTGGAAGAGGTTAGTTTTAGAAAGGATACTTCATCTGATAAGAGAATGAGAAAAGATATTTAATAGTGAAAGGAGATAAATTTCAGTAGATTTTTTAAGACTTAAAGCTGAACATTGGAGATCATCTAATACAAAGCTTTTTAAACCGTGGGTCATGTAACAATGTGAGGGTTGTGAAATTATGATTTATTATTAGTGCATTTTGACTTGTATGCCTATTTATGTAGCTATATACTTGGGGGCACATAAAAATTTCTTGGGCAAAAATGGTTTGTGAGTGGAAAAAGTTTAAGAAGCCCTAATTTGATCCACTCTATTCAATTTATCAGATACACAGACTCAACGAGGTTTTAACCTTGGGTAGCACTAGAATCTAGATTTCTTAGTCCAGTGTTCTGATCAATTTTCCTAAGGGAAGAATGGGGGGTAAAGGGTAGAAATGGGCGATACAGAGCTAGTCAGGGATAAGTAATGATGTTAAAGTCAGTGAGTGGGCTCCTGGTTCCCTCTGTACAAGCCTGGTTTATAGAATGGCCTTCACAAATGTTTTATAATCTGTGGCCCAGCTGAGATGACCTTGGAAGAGCTCAGCTAAGGTGCTCTGGAGTAAAAGCATTTCACATGGAGTCATAGAATTCTGGTAGCTAAAAAGGAACTTGGAGACCATCTCTTACACTTTCTACTTGAAAGATCTTTTATTACAACATGCCACAAATGGTCATCAAACTTTTGGATGAAGATGTCCAAGAAGGGAAAACCCACCATCTCTCTAGGCAGCACATTTCACATCTGGACAGTTCTAATTGTTAGGAAGTTTTTTTTTTTTTTGTTTTCCAAACTGTTAAAGACTATGCCTAAGTGGGTCAGTTCTCCAGAAAGCCCTCAGAGCTGTGAATTATAACACACGTGAAGGAGTTGCAAAAGCAGCCTTTACTGACACAGATGTTGCTTGTGGATTGGGAATGAAATAAATTGGAGGCAAGAGAGAAGAGGAGAGAGATCAGAGAATGCAACTGCCTGGAGTCTCCTTATTTCATTATCATTATCTCACCTGAAGGAATCTATTCTGCGGCTCAGAATTAGATCCCCAGCAGCCACTAGCAGGTTGCTCCTGTTAACAAACCTAAATTCTGCAACTTCAATCAATTGTTCTGGGGCCTAGTCCTATACTCTTTTGTGTTATTTCAATTTTTACTGAAATTATTTTACTCTCTCTAGCAATGCTTATCAGTCTCTCCCTTTGGTTTGACATTTCTATCTTGGTGACTCTCAAATCTACATAATCAGCCCCAGTCTCTTTACAAAGCTGTAACCCTATTTCACCAGTTACTTATTGGACATTTCAAGTTGAATGTCTAAAACAAACCCCAAATATCCAAAACAACTTACTATCCTCTCCCCCAAACCCACTGCTCTTCTGAACTTCCCTATTGAGGCTACCACCATTTTTCCCATTTCTAAGATTTGTGATTTTTTAAAAATTCATTTTAAGCTTAAACACAAAATAAGAAAAAAAAAGGAACATTTTCATGTACACAGCAGAACATGAGGATTCAATATAAAATATATTTATATTTCATGAAAATCTACATAAAAAAATCCTACGCATTGTTTTCAAAATCCAGCTTTTTTGTTCTCTGCTGTGTACATTTTATATTTTTCTCCCTTCCCCTACAATTAAACACAAATACGCAGATATATATACACATAAACACAGATGTAAGATCATACTATGCATATTTCTATTTGTAAGTTCTTTCTCTGAAGGTGGATAACATCTTCCTTCACTGGTCCATCTTACAATATTTTTTCTAAATTAATCATCTCATCATTTCTTATATCACAGCAGTAATATTATATATAATATATATTTTTCCCTCCCTAACCCATTTCTGATGACAGATTCTACATTAGCAGTGCCACCCCCAACTTGCTTCTATATCAATTCTTCCTTTCATGCCTCATTTGTATGAAATAATTACTCCTATGCAGTTTTATTTTTAGAATCACCCTATTACACACAGCTCGGCCCAAGTTTTTCTTTCAAACTGTGCAATAATGATGACAATCATAAGAGTATTGGTAACATGGTCATATAAAGGTAAATAGTTTGACTTTTTTGAGTTCCTTATAATTGCTCTTTAAATCCTAAGTCTAATATGTCAAATTTTCCATTAAACTCTGCTCTTTTTGTCACAAATACCTGAAAGTCTTTAAATTTATTAAAATGTCCACTTAAAAAAATCAGGATTATACTCAACTTTGTTGGGTTAATTACCCTTGGTCATGAGCCTAGCTCTTTTGCTTTACAAAATATGTTCCAACACTATAGTTCTTCAACAGAGTAACTGCTAGATCTTGTGTAACCCTAATTGTAGCTCTGCTATATTTAAATTGGTTTTTTGTTGTTGCTTGACATATTTTTCTCTTTACCTTAAAAGTTCTGAAAGTTGATTATGGTATTTCCTATGAGTTTTCTTTCTGGGATCTCTTTCAGGTAGTGATTTGTGGATTTTTTCTATTTTTGCTTTACCTTTTTGTTCTAAAACTTCAGGGCAATTTTCCATAATATTTTTTTGTAATATTGTATCAAGATTCTTTCAGTTGTAACTTTCAGGTAGTTTGACTATTCTTATATTGTCTTTCTTCAATCTGTTTTTCAGATCAGTTGTTTTTCTGATTTGATGTTTCATACTCCATATTTTTCATTCTTTTGCTTTTGTATTATTTCTTGATGTCTTATAATGTAACAAATATCTTATAATAAAAAATGTCTTATAATGAACAAAGCCTACTTTTAATGTTTGTTTTCAAAGAATTTTTTTTCATAATTTTCTTGATTTTTTTGGATTGCTCTATTTTTTCTTCAATGTCTTTGATTTTTAAAGTCTTTTAAAATTCTAAGAACTTTTTTTTTTTTTTTTGGCTTGTAACTGTTTGATATTTCTCATTGAAAAAGAATCCAGATCTCTATTAGTAACTATCTGCAGTTCAGGTCTTCTTTGCTTACTCATTTTAATTCTAGCAGCTTATCAAGTTCCAATCCTAAGGTACGGAGAATGAGGCCCCAAGTTACAAGTCCTTCTTATTGTTAATTTTCTGAGCTCTGTCCTGGGACTCAACCTTGGATATTCCTCTCCACCCCTAAGCTATGGTTATGGCCCCCAGTCATACTGTCCCATAAATGATCTTGCTCCCTGTAGTCCCTCTGGTAGCAGCAACTTCAATTGAACTTTTTGCCCTGGAACTGAAACTAGATACTCTGCTCTCCATCTTCCTGCTACCTTACTCAAGAGGTGTATGTTAGCTCTTACTCTCCTTAATCACAGCCTAGATCCACTTCTGGTCAGCACAACTGTTTATTATTCCTTGACAATGGAACATCCCTTAATATTCTCCTATTCAGTTATTCAACCCCTATCTTGCTTGTAATGTAAAAGTGCCCAGGGTTGAGCCTGTCTCCCATCTCATCTACCCTCAGGACATGTTTGTTGATTCCACAGAGTCAGCCTGAGGAGGTTTGCATTTCACTCTGACCAAATCTCTACCTCTGTAGGTCCAGTCTTTCTTGAAGTCTTCTCAAGTTGTCTTGAGGACAATTGCTTTCCTCCAACTTTTATTTCTGCTGTTCTGTGTTTACTTAAAGGCAATGTTCTGTCTTATTTTATGGAGAAATTTTGGAGAGCCTAAAGTTTTCTGACCAATTCCACCATCTTCCCAGAATTTTCTCTCATCTCAGTATTATTCTTCACTTCTTCCTCACTCCACATTTACAATCAGTTGCCTAATACTTGGCCATTTCTACCTCTCCATTTCTCCCATCCATCCTCTTCTCACTCAATAGCCACCACTTAGTATATATCTTCATCACTTCTCACCTGGTTTACTGGAACTTACTACCTCTGTCTCATGTACTTCCTCACTAAACTCAATCCTCTATACTGTGCTAAAATGATTTTTCTTCAAGTGTAAATTTGACATTACTTCTCATATTCACTAAACTCTAGTATTTCCCTATTATTGTCTATAGGGCATATGAATTCTAGGACAACATAATCTTGTTTAGTTTTTAAAAACTTTCACAATCTGACCCCTTCCTATCTTTCTAGCCTCATTACTCTTCTTCAAGTACTTTATGGTCCAGAAAAAATGGAGATCTTTCTGCTTCTCACAGCACTCCATTTCCTCTCTGTACCTTTGTACTGGCCATCCTCCATTCCAGAAATTTACTCCCTTCTGACCTCTATTTTACAGAATCTTTCATTTCGTTCAAGTCCTTCAGCTCAGATACTACCTTCTACATGAAGTTTTTGCAAATCTTACACACTTCTAGTGCTTGCTTTCCCTTGCACTAAACTACCTTACATTTATATTATCTTTATTCTATATATACATTTATGTTGCCTTTCCATAAGTTAACTAGAATTTATTAAGCATTTATGTGCCATTCATTCATAAGTGCTGAAGATACAAAAAGGGCAAAAATATGATAAAAGTTATTTCATTTTTGTTCTTGCACCCCTGTATCTAGTATAGTAAATGCTTATTAAATTTTTATTCACTTATTGTTTTATGATTTGCTCTCTGTAAAAATAATAATAGCTAGCAGTTATATATTTAAGATTTACAAAGTACTTCATAAATATAATCTTATTTGTTCCTCAGCAAGATACTATCATTAATCCCATTTTACAGAACAAGTTTGATCTTTTCCGCATAATAGCTCTTCAAATTGTTAAACACAGTTATCATCTTCCCTTTTCTTAGTGTACTGGAAAGATTATTGAACCCCATAGTTAAGCAATCTGGATTCAATGGCAATACTGCCATTAATAACTATATAATTTTTTTCATTTTATGATCTTTTTTTTCCCCTAATTGAATGTTGAAATTTTTAAAAAACATTTTTTTCAGAGTTTTAAGTTACAAATTCTAAGCCTCTCTTCCTCCCTCCCCTTTCCCTTGCCTGAGATGGTAAACAATATACATGTTTATACATGTGCAATCACATAAAACATTTCCATATTAATCATTTTGAACAAAAAGATCCTTTTTTAAAAAAGAAAAATGGCATGCTTTAGTCTGTATTCAGACAGTATCAGTTTTTTCCCTGGAGGCAGTATGAATATGCTTCATAATGAGTCTTTTGGGCTTGCTTTTGGTTATCGTTGCTGAGATTAACTGAGTCATTCATAGTTCTTCATCATACAACACTGCTGTTGCTGTGTATAATATTCTTCTAATTCTGTTCACTTCACTTTGCATCAGTTCATGTAAGTCTCTCCAATTTTTTCTGGCCATCCTGCTTACAGCACAATAATATTCTATCACAATCATATGTTACAGCTTGTTTGGCCATTTCTTCACTTAATGGGCATCCTCTCAATATATAATTCTTTCCTACCATAGAAACAGCTGCTATAAATATGTCTTTCCTTTTTTTTTTTTATGTCTTTGGAATATAAACCTAATAGTGGTATTATTGAATCAAAAGGTATGCAATTTTATAGCCCTTTTGACATAAATAACTATATAACTTTTCATAAGATACTTTACCATTCAGAGAAGATGAACAGAAAAGACAACATGATGAATAAATTCCCTTACATTGCTAACATTCTATGATCCTATGACCTACTTGCAAGAGTTAGAAGGACTGCTAATGCTATGAAGTAGCAAGGAGTCATTCTGAGTTTATAAATGGATTGTGTGATCTCTACTCAGTAGCCAGATAAAAAAAGTTTGAAGAAAAAAGTGGTAGAAAGAGAACACCAAATGTCTTTTTGTTGTTGTTGTTGTTGTTGTTATTTGACATGAATTTTATTCCCAACAATCTTCTTTTTCTTTTCTTTTTTTTTTTTAAATAACTTTTTATTGACAGAACCCATGCCAGGGTAATTTTTTACAGCATTATCCCTTGCACTCACTTCTGTTCCGATTTTTCCCCTTCCTCCCTGCACCCCCTCTCCCAGATGGCAAGCAATCCTTTACATGTTAAATAGGTTACAGTATATCCTAGATACAATATATGTTTGCAGAACCGAACAGTTCTCTTGTTGCACAGGGAAAATTGGATTCAGAAGGTATAAATAACCCGGGAAAAAAAAACAAAAATGCAAGCAGTTTATATTCATTTTCCAGTGTTCTTTCTTTGGTTGTAGCTGCTTCTGTCCATCCTTGATCAAATGAAACTGAATTAGCTCTCTTTGTCGAAGAGATCCACTTCCATCAGAATACATTCTCAAACAGTATTGTTGTTGAGAGAACACCAAATGTTCCCAAAAAGGGAATATTGTTGTACAGCAGTGACAAAACTCCTCCAATTATGTGAAAATATGACTGCAAGAGTTCAATGAGGCCTTCTTTGTGATTTGTGACAGAGGGCTATGCTCTTGGTAATAAAGATAGCAAAGAGTTTGCTTAAAAAAAAAAAAAATGCTAGCAGAAGACACTACAACAGATTCCAGCCAACCTATAGCTCATAGGTGATTGTGGCACACTTAAAGAAGGCTCTTGGTTCTATGATGCTAGGAAATAAAAATTTTCAAACTTAAAGCTCTTGTATGTTTCTTGTTCATTTATTCCCCTTTCTTCTCTCCTTCCACTTCTTCAAATACAATCTTCCTCTGAAAAGTGACTTAAGTACAAGATGTTCCCAGGCTTCTGGGTTAGGAGCTTGAGTCAAATTGAAGTCTGAATTTCCCTTGCATTCCCCTTCTACTCAAACATACTATCATCAGATTTAGGTTGTAAAGGGGATTTCAAAAGGTCATTTAGTTTAATCTCATTCATTTTTACAGATAAGGAAACTGAAGCCAGATGACCTGGGACCCTTTTCTGATTAGCCTGGGGGAAGAGGCAAATGAACACGAAAGAAAATAACAGGGCATTATTAAAATGGCTGGTACACTGGGATTAATATGTAGAGATAGATGGAGAAGAGTGAAGAGGGCAGACTCAAAGAGGAATAAAGAAAAAGATTTTTGGTCAGAAAAGAAAATGAGAGAAATGAAGACAGTTTGAAAATATTTGTGGAATCAAATAAATCATGTTGACTATAATAATAACTGTAGGCTTAAGCTTAAAAAAAACCCCACTAAATTTTTGCAAGTTTCTTTCGTTCCTTAGTGTATTTTTAAACTATTTTATGTCTTTATGAACAATATTTATATATTCTGTTATTTCTACAAATATTATTTGGAATTTGTCCTTGAAAATTCATGAGTGCTTTAATGCTTTAAAGTTACATATAATATTTGATTCCATCATCTTACTAATAGCATAGTATTAATAGCATTTATCATGATAATTGAAGGTAGTAATCTCTGCTTTATTAATGGCAAAAAACAAAGTTATTTCATTAATATTATTTTATAACTTTTACTAATGAGATAATATGCTACTACTAATAATAAAAAATATGATAACCAGGATAGAGTCAAGATGGCAAAGAGTAGACAGGTCTTTATCTGAGTATTCCTGGTGTTTCAATAGAATTTGGAAGTGGGGAAAAAATCCAATGAACAAAATACCTCACTTAAAAATTCAATTGGCCAAATGCAAAAAGAGATAAAAAAAAGTGAAAAACATAATTCATTGCATATTAGAATTGAACAAATGGAAGTGAATGATTCAATGAGACATCAAGCATCAAACAAAACACAAAAAATGAAAAAAAAAATAGAAAATGTAAACTATCTCACTGGAAAAACAACTGACCTGGAAAATAGATTTATTTTGGACTTGGAAGTCTTTTGAAGAATTATTGGACTTCCTGAAAACCATGATGAAAAAAGAGCCTAGATATCTTTCAGGAAATCATCAAGGAAAACTGCCTTGATGTCCTAAACCAGAGGGTAACATAGCCATTGAAAGAATTCACTGATCACCTCCTCCTGAAAGAGATCCCAAATGAAAACTCCAAGGAATATTGTAGCTAAATTTAAGAATTATCAGATCAAGGAGAAAATATTTCAAGCACTCAAAAAGAAACAACTCAAATATCGAGGAGCCACAATCAGAATTACCCACAATTTAGCAGCTTCCACTTTAAAAGACTGATGGGCCTTTACATTTTGCTAAGGGTTCCATGAATAATGAAGTAATATCAATACCAAACATATGTGCACCAAGTAATATAGCATCCAAATTCCTAGAAGAGAAGTTAAGAGAGCTATAAGAAGAATTAGACAGCAAAACTATACTAGTGGGGGATCTCAACCTTGCTTTGTTAAAACTAGATAAATTGAAGCACAAAATAAATAAGAAAGAAGTTAAGGAGAATTTTAGAAACGTTAGATATGATAAATCTTTGGAAAAAATTGAATGAAGACAAAAAAGAACATTAGTAGTGACTCTACACAAAAATTGGCCATGTATTAGGGTATAAAAACCTTAAAATCAAATGCAGAAAGGTAGAAATAGTAAATGCACATTTTTCAGATTATGATGCAATAAAAATTACATGTAATTAAGGGCCAGAGAAAAATAGAACAAAAATTAATTGGAAAAGAAATAATCTGATTCTAAAGAATGAGTGGGTAAAACAACAAATCAGAGACACAATCGATAATTTCATTCAAGAGAATGACAATGAGACAACAAGCCAAAATTTATGAGATGCAGGCAAAGCAGTTCTTAGGGAAAGTTTTATATCTCTATACGCTTATTTCCATAAAATAGAGAAAGAGATCAATGAATTGGGCATGCAATTAAAAAATCTAGGAAAAAAAATAAAAACCCAGGGGCAGCTAGTTGGGGTAGTGGATAGAGCACTAGCCCTGCAGTCAGGAGCACATGAATTCAAATCTGGCCTCAGATACTTAATACTGGCTGTGTGACCCTGGGCAAGTCACTTAACCCCAATTGCCTCAGTAAATAAATGAAAATTAAAAAAAATTTAAAACCCCCAATTAAATACTAACTTTGACATTCTGAAAATAAAAGGGGAGATTAATAAAATTGAAAGTAAAAAAAAAAAAAACTATTGCACTAACAAACAAAATTAAGAATTGGTTTTATGAAAAAAACCAACAAAATAAACCTTCAGTTAATTTAATTAGAAAAAGGAAAGAAAATCCAATTGTTAGTATCAAAAATGAAAAGGATGAATTTTCCAACAATGAAGAGGAAATCAGAATAATTCGAGAAGCAATAATTTGCCCAACGATATGCCAATAAATCTGATAATCTAAGTGAAATGGATGAATGTTAAAATCCTTACAAAATGTTAACTCACTGGAGTTGATAGAAATAATGCTTATGTAATTGGTTCACACCTTTGGAGTTCACACCTTTGGGAGAATTCACACATTAGAGGTCACATATTAGAGCTCACACCTTTAAGAGAGTTTACACATTAGTGGTCACACTTTAGAGTTCACACCTTTAGAGAGCTTATATAAGCTAGAAGCCTCCAGGAAGAGGAGGAGACTTCAGGAGATGGAGAAAGCAGGAGTCAGTTAAGGAGATTGAGAACCAGAGGTCAATTCGGGAGATTGACAGAGTCAGTCAGTTGAGAAGATTCAGAACTGGAGATTCAGAGAGAACTTGAGGCTAAAGCTGAAGCCAGAAGAGACAAAGGACAAGCTGCAAGAGCTCTTGGAACCAAGGAGGGAGATAGGCCTCTAAGAAAACTAACTGGGCTATTTTGGAAGAGACAATAAAGGACTGGATTTTAACTCCTGGCTGCATTTGAGGTGATTATTACTTTGAACTGAACCTAAGGCTGCCTCCAGAAGCTCCCCAAGAAACCTGTACTCAGAGAACCATCATATTTTTGAAAAGAAGAGAACACTACAGATGAATACTTACCAAAAAATAGATTGCCCATATTAAACAGAGGAAGAAATAAATTACTTAAATAGTCCCAAAATTGAACAAGCTATTAATCAACTCTCTAAGAAAAATTTTCAGACAGATGGATTTACATGTGAATTCCATCAAACATTTAAAGAAAAATTAATTCCAATATTATGCAAACTATTTGGGAAAATAGGGAAAGAAGGAATCCTATCAATTTTTTTTTTTTATGACATAGACATGGTGCTGATACCTAAACCAGGTAAGGTCAACATAAAGAAAGAAAGAAAATTATAGACCAGTTTTTCTAATGAATATTTTTTATCTCCACCAAAATTTGATTGACAATAAATTTTAAAAACATGGCAACACTGGACAGCTAGTTTAGAAACCTGTATTGATAGCTTTGACACTGACTATCTGCCTTATTGAAATAAGCTTTATGATCTGAAAAGTGAAAGGATGAACTAAATGATCTTTGTAGTTCTGTTCCTTTCAGGTTCAAATTTAATAACTCAATAATTCATTAATTATAAATCATGTTAAAGATTGTCTTCTGTTCATGTTTTCCTGTTCTCATGAATCAGCAAAAACTAAGAGATGACACATTAATATTCTCATGGATTAAATATAAATGTAAGTTAGAATAGTAAATTTATAATTCTGAATAAATTATACTTTTTAGTGTACCAAATACAATAGCACATAGATCTAACAATTTATATGTATCTAGTGTTCAGAGGCATATCTGAATCCAGATATTCCTGATCCCAACCCAGAACTCAATCTACTATGTCCTTGAAATTATAAGAGCAAAATACTGATGAAATACTACCAAATATCATTGAGCCAGACCTTTTCTCATTTAAAAGCTTTAGGTTAAGTTCATGGGATAATTTTCTCCATTTAATCATAGTTTAAATTTTAAAATTTCTAGTGGCAGAAAAAGAAAGAAAAAAGGACCTACCTGTACAAAAATATTTATAATAGCTCTTTTTGTGATTACAAATGGGAAACTGAAGGCAACTGGAAAATGGCTGAACAAGCTGTAGTATATGATTGTGATGGAATATTATTGTGCTATTAAGAAATGACAAGAAGGATGACTTCAGAACGACCTGGAAAGACTTAAACTGATATAAAGTGAGCAGAATCAGGAGAATATTGAACATAGTAACAACAATATTGCATGATCAAGAGCTATGAATGACTTAGCTATTCTGAGCATTACAATGACCCAATTCAATCAAAAAGGATTTGTGTACACTATCCATCTCCAGAGAAAGAACTGATACTGTCTATGTAGTGATTTTGGTTGGTATTTCTGGAGGTCATGGAGCAGCCTTCCTTTCAGCAGGTTAATCACCATAAGAATAGCCAGGTGTTCAAATCCAAATCCTTTATTATCTCCTTCACAATTTAGTTTCCTTGCCAAGGGCCCAGGTTAGCTTTCTTAGAGGCCTTCTGGAATCCTGATTTTAGTTAGGGGAGTGCAGGAGGCTAGGCCAGCCACCAGGAGGCTGATGGAAATGGAATAAATCACTCTCCTTGGCTTTGAGAGCTTGAGCTCCCCCCTCCAGTCCTCTTGTCTTCTCTGGCTCTGTTTCCAAGCTCTCTGAGTCTCTCTCTGGCTCTGACTCTGGCTGTTTGTTGCAGCTTTATATGCTCTACACTGAGTATAAACCAATCATTATATCACTAGGAAACCATTATTTGTTTTAAGATTAAATAAATCATATTGAACTTAGAGAACTATTAAACATTATGCTAAACTAGATAACCATTGTATCATCAATTCCACTGAGTTAGCACCTTGTAAGAATCCTTGTTTCAAGTTCAGTGTTCTGGCCCATACTAGTTTAAATACAGACTGAAGCATGCTCTTCCTTTCTTACTTCCTTTGTTCTCTTTTCCTTTTTATTATCAGTATAACAGATATAATAAATTTTCTTTAATTGAATTAATAAGTAATGTGGAAGAGATTAATTCTATATGGTGAGATCTTCCCACACAAAATGAGTATCTCTTCCTCTCTTCCCCAACCAGCAGTGATCCAGCACATTTCCTTCCTTGAAAGCCATTTCCATTGCTTTAAAATTAAACTTGTTTGATTCCTGACCCTCTTGTCTCTAGTCTGCTTTGTTTGGCTCTGCCCACTCACAGTTGAGAGACCATTCTGTCTGACATTAATTGGTGTCAGAAGTGGTATTGGACAGAACCAAGCCAAGTGGACTTTCTGCTACCAATGGGAACTGGAGATTTCTCTGGAGTCTGACTCCACCCTTGTCAGATGAATTTGCTGCCTTTTCCTAGTTCTAATACCAGGTTCTTGCCTTGTTTCAGCCCATCATTCTTTGTGCCTCCCTTGACCTGGTTTGTCCTAGATCGCTCTAGTAAAGATATCTCTTTTTAACCATACACTTCTTGTTATTTAGTCTGTGGGCCCCTGCTCCTTTAGGATATATTCCTATAAAATTTGCAATTGTATGCATGCCTCAGTATTGTGTGCCTTAGTTCAACTGGTTAAAATTAGAATTGGAATTGAATGCTGTGTTAGAATTGTTTGTGTCTGTTTATATTTATCTTGTTTTGCTGTGTTTGTGTCTCTGTAAAATGTTGTATTGTGTTTGTATTGAAGCTAGATTCTGTTACCTTGAAAGAGTTAAAATGTAGCCAGTCAAAATACTTCCAAAGGCTGAAGTCAGAGAATTCAGAATACTGGAACTTTCATAGTTGAAGCAATTGTCCTAATAATCAGGACCAACTCCCACTTTAGGTTTTCAGTGAAACTTTAGTTTATAAGAAGAGAAATAACCTGTAAGAAACTTTTTTTTCTCTTGTCATTTCAGCTTTGGCTTTGTTGGAATTTCAGAACTAAAGTTGGATAATCAAAGTTTGTGGAGCAGTCTAAAAACATTTTAGCAGATTAAAGAATTTGGAGAGTAATCATTTTAAGATTTTAGGGGAGAATTCATAAGGCTTTGGGGCAATTCTAGGAGCTCAACTCCTGAAATATCTTAGTTAAGTGTGGGGTGTCAATATGTAGAATTTGTTTAAAGGAAAAATAAAGATTAAATTCTATAAAAGTTTTGAAAATAAATGTCAATTTTAATAGCTTCACTATTCTGCAACAATGAATAAATGCATCTAGTTTAGAAGTAATTCCATAGGGAAGAAAGAAAAAATAGGCAAATAATTTGTACCTTATAGAAACCTCTTTCTTGATATATCTGAACATGAAAAGAGAAAAGATTGTTTAAACCAGCAATCCCCTGCGACTCACCCAGATCAAGGGTATTCTCCCTATTAACCCATCTCATTCCAGATTAGATTTCTACAGAAAGATATTGAAAAAAAAAAACTGCTAGAAAAATGTAGGGAAGCTTGAATTATGTGATGTCCCTTCAGCTGTACAGTTCACTGTCCAGTGCTTATTTCACAGAAAAGGGATAGCAGCTGTATTGAGTCCCTCCACTGGCAGAGACCCTCAATGAACCTGAGCAACCTGCAGACCAACCCCTAATAAGCAAGCCAGGGGAAGTACATCATATCTACCCTCTCTTAGCAGTGTCAAGTGGCCCCAGTCTCAGCGGGCCTAAAGCTGCATCTGAAAGGTCAAGTCCCATGGCCAGCATCTACTTTTCCCTGCTATTAGGAACTAGACCAATGGGAAAGCCAGCCATCCAAGCTCATGGGATTTGCATCTGCAGTTGGTGCCCTCTGTCACATCCCCCACAGCCCAGTCAGTGTTTCTAGTGCAGGCCCAGCCCTGAAAAGCTGCTGCCTGAGAAGATTCTGATCTTCAGGACAGTACCTAATGTGGCAGTAGGAGGTAAGAGAGGATAAAAGGGTGACAATTAGCTTCTGCCCTTGGTGATTCCACCCAGAAGTTATGCCTGATAACTTTATTGTGGCTTAAAATGTCAAAGTAATAAGATCAATTTTTATATGTGATAATTTGGAAATGCAATTAATGCCAACTGAAGTTTCGTTTCAGGTTTTAAATACATGAAGTTTTTTGTTATTAATGTATTTTTAAATTTTCTTATATGGTCATAACTATCAAAACAGAAGTGCTCTCAGACAAAATGTCTTTTTAATATAGATGTTGTTATAGATGAATTCGGCTTTAAAGGGAAGTGATAAAAATAGATACTTGAAAACTGTTAAATATTTAATAAAGTATATTTTGTTATGAAGTAGATAATATAGCAAATTTTTATTTGAAATTCTTAGCTGTTATGAAAGCATATAGGATAGTTTAAAATATAGCTTTGACATATTAATGATGAGTCAACTATCAGATATTGCTATATGTCTGAAGCACCGGAATATGGGTGGTTTTAATTTATAAGTAAAGGATAAGTGAAATGCTAATTGTTAGGGAAACATCAGAAAAGATATTCAAACCCTAAGTTTTGATTAGTGAAATTTTGCTATTTAAGGTAATAATTCCTGGGACTATAATTAATGTTGTTTTGCATTTTGATTATATAGCTAATTGTCTGAATTACTATAAAGTCAGTCAGTAGTAGAAAATGGCATTACTGCAATCTGGAAAATTTGGATGTCTATATCTTGGAAAAGTTTTGGGGATGACTTAGATATGGCTCAGTAAGATCCTCCTGACTCTAATTCCCCATTGTGCTATTTCCTCTCTGAAAAGAAAATTTCATCACCTGATTAAACCTGAGTATTGCTTTTGATACTTTGTAAGCACATGAGTGGCTGTCATATATGACTCATACCTAGAATCAAACAAAGATGAGGAAGGTTTTCTTGTTCTAATATGTGACATTGTTATAACGATGACTCTCTTTTTTCTTTTATAGTATATTTCTATTGTCAAGAAATTTTGTAAGGACAATATTAAATCTATTGATTATTAGATCAATACTGAAACATCTCTAAATTACTATAATAGAATGCAAGTATGAATATCTTATAATTTTAAGCTATATTTATGGTCAAACTATAACATAAATTATAACATATGACATAAGATATTCTTTTAAGGGGAAATGATTACAAAAAGTAATGACAGGGTGGAGCCAAGATGACAGAGTGAAGCCAGGAAGCTACTTGAGCTCTATGTTTCCCTCAAAATCCTCATGAAACTAAGCCTCTGAACAGAGTTTATTGGAATAAAACCACTCTCCAGCTGAAGATAGATTGAAACGACCTCAAGAAAAATCAATCTCACTGGCGTGAAAGGGGTGCTCAGCCCAGCTCAGATGGAGTCTGAGAAAACCAGTGAGAGGGTCTTAAATATAGCAGTTAAGCAAACGAGATCCTTGGTCTTGTCTCAGTAAAAGAGCAGATCATTGGGGCACTTCAAGTTTCAGCTCAGAAGGCAAATTCTGGGAAAACAGGTTATTTCTTGGAAAGATCAGGTAAAGCTACCCCTTGCTGTGAGCAAACTACCAAACAAAAGGGGTCCCTGTGCTCAAAGCCAAGGCTTAGAAGTGCACAGGAAGCTTGGGTCAGCGTCCCCTTTATCCCAAGAACAGAACTCAACCATAAAAGTTTTTTTAAAAAGAGGAAATACAAAAGGAAAAGGAAAGAAGATGAGTAAGAAACAGAAAAGAACCTTGACTACAGAAAGGTACTATGGAGACAGGGAAGCAAAACATCAACTCAGCATAAAATGTCCAGAGGACATCTCACAGAATGTTATGAATTGCTTTTAAGTCCAAAGAGGCTTATTGGAAGTGCTCATAAGAGATTCTAACATGCAAATAAGAGATAGAAGGAAAAATGAGAAAAGAAATGAGAAATATGCAAGAGAGAGTCAACAGTTTGGAAAAGGAAGAGAATTCCTTAAAAAATGCAATTGGCCAAATATTAAAAAATGTAAAAAAAAATCCTCTTGAAAAAACCACACTTTGAAAAGTAGAGTTAATCAAATAGAAAAAGATATAAAAGTTAACTGAAGAAAATTATCCATTAAAAACTAGAAGAGGGCCGATGGAAGCATTTGCAAATGGAAGGGGGAAAATGTTGACATCGAGAATCAGTCAAACTAAAAAGAATGGGGAAAAAAAAAAAAAAAACAACAGAAGAAAATGTTAAATATTTCATTGGAAAAATGGCCAATCTGGAAAATAGATCCAGGAAAGGCAATTTAAAAATTATTAGTCTGCCTGAAGGCCATGACAAAAAAAAAAAAAAAATCTAGCCAGTATTCATCAAGAGATCATCAAGGAAAACAATCCTGATATACTAGAAACAAAGGGAAAAAATAAATCATTGAATGTAAATGGCCAGGAGGTAAAAATCCATTCTAGGTTTTGAATCTTATAGTAACTTGGCTCACCAAAACTCTCTTATTGAAATAGCAGAAACTGTCTGTATAATAAATTAATAATCTAGTGACTGAAGCAAAATGCAAACACTACTCTTCGGATTAAAGGCAAACCTTTGAATTTAGGATAGGAAAAAGAGCCCACAATAGAGATTAAAGGCATTTGGAAGAAAGATACTTGAGAGAATGGTATCATAAACTTTACCCTGATGTGCATCATAACTATTTGCATCTCTGTCTAATTAAGCAAGATCCAGGGCTTAATCATTTACATCTCAGTAGATCTTTTTGTAAGAGAAACCTATAGGAACTTCAAAGAGTGTACTTTATATCAAGTCTATGAGCATTTGAGATATATATATATATATATATATATATATATATATTCATGGTCGTGATTAATAACTCTGAAGCATCCATAATCTGAACTTTTCTCCTGGCCCTGGTAAAGTCACACCCTTCATCTCACTACAGGAGCAGGACTCCAAGAACTGAAAGACTCCAACAATCCCTCCAGAAAGAGTTCCTACAAGGAAAACCCCAAGGAATTTTGTGGAAATACTCCAGAATTATAATCTCAAGGAAAAAATGCTGCAAGCTGCCAGACAAAAGCAATTCAAGTATCAAAAAACAACAGTTAAGATTGCCCAGATCTGGCAGCATCCACAATAAAGGACCAGAGGGTATGGTATCCTGGAAAGCAAAGGATCTGGGATTACAACCAATCATTAACTACCCAGCAAAACTGAGCATCATTTTTCAGGGGAGCAGATGAATCTTCAATGAAGTAAGAGACTTTCAATAATTTCTATTGAAAATATCAGAATTAAACAGGAAATTTGATCTTCAAACAGGACTCAAGAGAAACACAGAAAGGTAAACAGGGGAAATATATATATATATATTATTTAAAGATAAACTGTTCCCTAGATGAGAAAATGTCTGAAACTCTCAAGAACTATATCTGTTATTGGGGTGGTTAGAGGGGGTATGCATGAATGGAGGGTGTGATTATGAATGGACTCTGATGGGATAATATCAAATAAAAAGATATTGTGGAAGTGGAAAAAGGATTGTACTGGGAGAAGAGGAAAGGGGAGGAATAATGGGACAAATAGAGCACATGAAGAGGTACAACAGATCTACTACTATAAAGGGAAAGAAGGGAGAGGAATTAGCATTTTCTGAAGCTTTATCTCATCAGTTTTGACTCAGAGAGAATAACTTAATCATTCAGTTAGGAATAGAAATTTATCTTAACCTATAAAAAAATAGGGGAGAAAGGGGAAAGAAAACAGAGGGGCTGAATAAAAGGCAGGGAAGAAATACTAGGAGAAAGAGATAAGAAAAGAAAAGAGGGGTGATAGAAGGTAGGGCACATAGAGGGTGGAGTGTGTTAAAACAAAACCCTACTAAGGAGGGGCAAGGTGAAAAGAGAAACAAAAATATATACAGGGGAGAAAATAGGATGGAGGGAAATACAGAGCTGGTTATCTTAACTGGGAATGGGAATGGGAATGGGACAAACTCCCCCATAAAATGGAAACAAATAGCAAAGTCATTTATAAAACAGAATCCTACAATACATTGTTTACAAGAAACACATCTGAAACAGAGAGTTACATACAGAGTAAAGAAAAAAGGCTAGAGCAGAATTTATTATGTTTCAGTGGAAGCAAAAACCAAAACAAAACATAAGTTGCAATTCTGGTCTCAGATAAAGCAAAAGTAAAAATAGATCTAATTAAAAGAGATAAGGAAGGAAATTACATCTTATTAAAGGGTACCATAAACAATAAAGTAGTAACAATACTAAATATTTATGTACCAAATGATAGAGCATCCAGACTCTTAGAAAAGACATTAAGCCAGTTAAAAGAAGAATTGGATAACAAAACTATATTAATGAGAGATCTCAACCTTCTCTTCTTAGAATGAGACAAATATAACCACAAAATAAACAAGAAAGAAACTAGGGATGTTAATAGATTACTAGAAAATTTAGGTATAGATATGAATAGGGACAGAAAGAAATTTTTCTCAGCAATACATGGCACCTACACAAAAGTTGACCAAGTATTACAGCATAAAAACCTCACAATCAAATGCAGAAAGGCAGAAATAGTAAATGCTTCCTTTTTAGACGATGGTGCAATAAAAATTATATTCAATAAAGGACCATGGAAACATAGTTTAAAAACCAATTGGAAGTTAAAAAGAAAGAGTGGATCAAACAACAAATCACAGAAACAATCGATAATTTCATCCAAAAGAATGACAATAATGAGAAAACAAAACAAAAACTATATGATACAGCTAAAGCAGTACTTAGGGGAAATTTTATATCTCTAAATAGTTACATGAATAAAACAGAGAAAGAGGAAATCAATGAAGTATCATTGAGAGGAAAAAAACAAATTTAAAAAGTCCAATTAAATACCAAATTAGAAATTCTGAAACTCAAAGGAGAGATTAATAAAATTGAAACTAAGAAAACTATAGAATTAATTAATAAAACTAAGTTGGGTTTATGGGGGAAAAAAACCTAACAAAATAGGTAAACCTTTAGTTAATTTGATTAGAAAAAAGGAAAGAAAAATCAAAATCACTAATATCAAAAATGAAAAAGAAATGCCACTAGTGAAAAAGAAATTAAAGCAATAATTAGGAGCTATTTTGCCCAACTGTCCATCACTAAGTCTAGCAATCTAATTGAAATAGATATTTACAAAAATATAAATTGCCCAGACTGACAGAAGAGGAAAAAAAATATTTAAATAGTTCCATTAAAAAAAAGAAATTAAACAAACCATCAATAAACTCCCTAAGAAAAAATCTCCAGGGCCAGATGGATTTACAAGTGAATGCTATCAAAGATTTAAAAATTGATTTCAATACTATGTAAACTATTTGAAAAAATAAGTAAAGAAGGAGTCCTGCCTCTTTCCTTCTATGACACAAATATAGTACTGATACCTAAACAAGGAAGAGACAAAACAGAAAATTACTGTCCAATATTCTTAATGAACAAATAAAATATTAGCAAAGAGATTACAACAACTTATCAGCAAGGTAATACCCTATGACCAAGTAGAATTTATACCAGGAATGTAGGGCTGATTCAATATCAGGAAAATTATAAGCATAACTGACCAAATCAGTAACAAAACTAACCAAAAAAGCATATGATAATCTCAATAAATGAAGAAAAAGCTTTTGACAAAATATAGCACCCATTCCTATTAAAAACACTCGAAATCATAGGGATAAAGATTTTCCTTAAAATTATAAGCAGCGTCTATCTAAAACCACAGCAAGCATTATTTGTAATAGAGAAAAGCTGGATGCATTCCCAATGAATAGGGGTGAAAGAAGGATGCCCATTATCTCCACTATTATTCATTATTGTACTAGAAATGTTGGCATTAGAAATAAGAAAAAGAAATTAAAGGAATTAAAACAGGCAATGTCGATATAAAACTATCATTCTTTGCAGATAATATATCATTAGGATTCTTACAAGGTGCTAAGTGGAATTGAGGAGAAAGTGGTTAAATCTAATTAGCATTGATTTAATCCTACAACAAATAATGGTTTCCTAGTGATGTAATGATTGCTGTGTACTCAGTGTGGAACACATAAGGAGGAGCTGTCAGGGCCAGAAAGGACAAGTGCACTAGAAACTCTCAGAGGCTGAGACAGATTCATTCCATCTTACACCTTTGTGCTGGCTAGAGGCTCAAGCTCAAACCTTTGGATTCAAAGACATTTGGAGGGAACTAGAGGCAGAAGCTGGCAGTGGCAAAGGACTAGCAGCAGGAGCTCTTGGAACCAAAGAGAGAGATAGGCCTCTATTAAAGCTACCTGGGCCCCAGGAAAGGAGGCAAGACTTTGAAGGAGACAATAAAGGATTTGGACTTTAATACCTGGCTGCATTTAGGGAGATTAGTGAACTGAAAGAAAGGCTACCTCCATAAGCTCCCCAAGAAATCTGCTCCCAGAGAACATTACATTTTAGAGGAGAACATTACATTTTGCCGCCAGAACATAGGACCAAGAACCTTCATCTGTGATCCAGAAATTAGGGTGAGTACAACAAGGAAACTTTGTTAAAGGGCTAAAATAGCATTTCAGCTAAAATGGGACAGATGTTTAGAAAACAGCCTTCTTTTCCTCTTCAAGGAAAATGTGTCAAAAGCTTGATCAGACTGATAAAAAATCAAGGTTTAATTGTAATTTGGGAGCAGATCATTGATCTTTTAAAACCTGTACAATACATATCTCCTTGATTCTCTATGGAAAAAGAACTGGATCTAGAGGAATGGAAATTAGTAGGAGAGCAACTATGTCAACACTATAATGAAAATGGACCTGACTCAATTTCCAAAGACACACTTAATACATATAATTTAATACAATTGGCTTTAGGAAATTATATAAGTTATAGAATAAGGAAAAAGAAGAAAGAGCAGGAGGGGGAGGAGCTAAATAAATTAGGTAAAAAGGATGAAGAATCAGATAAGAATGGAGTTAAGTACAATTCTAAGTGTGATATTTCACAGCAGGAGAAATTAGGTTATTCCACATCCCCTGACCTATTTCCCTCAATTAACCCTTCATGGGTGGAGGGAGAAGGAAGAGGGGGAGAAGCAGTAACACATTCAGAACCTCCTATGAAGAAGCCTAAGACAAGATTACAAAAAGCACTGCTTAAAGCAAAAAATGAAGGACAGGATGTATCTGATTTTATAAATGCATACCCTGTGATTGAAGAGCTTGACTCTTCAGGTCAAAAAAGGAGAAGATACACTCCTTTTGATTTGGAAAAAATTAAGGATTTGAAAAAAGGTTGCATTCTTTATGGGGCTACATCATCTTATGTTAATGTTACTAGATGTTACTAGATAATTTGGCCTATGAAATCCTAACTTCAGTGATTGGAAATCCATAACAAGGACATGTTTGGAACCTAGACAAAACTTATTGTGGCTTTCAGAGTATCATAAATTATGTAGGATTCAAGCCCAATGCAATAAGCAAACTGGAGTTAACATACAAATCACTTTTGACCAACTAGCAGGTGAAGATCAGTATGCAGAGAATTCAGCACAGATTAATTACTCCATAGGAGCATATCTACAAATTGCTACTGCTGCAACAAAAGCTTGGGGTTCCCTTCCAGGGAAAGATCGAGGAGTACTCTTCACAAAAATAGAGCAAGGTCCCAATGAACCCTTTGCATCTACAAACATCTGTCACAAGAACCATTGGAGGAAATGTAGCTACAAGAATAACAATCAGACAACTGGCTAAGGAAAATGCTAATGAGGTTTGCAGAAGAATTATATGGGGACTACACAAAGATGCTCCTTTAGAGGAGCTCATAAGACGCTGTGCCACAGTGGGCACAAATGCTTATTATACCCAGACTATGATGAACTTGGGAAGACAGGGTCCCTCTTGGCAAGGTACTTCTAGAGAAAATCGTTGATGTTTTCAGTGTGGAGAAATAAGACATCTGAGACTTCAGTGTAGATATAGAGATAGAGTGAGAGGACAGGGTGAGAGAAAACCTAAAACCTTATGTCCAAAATGCCACAAGGGTTTCCACTGGACCTCAGAATGTCGATTGACCCAAGGAAATGAGAGGTGGGGCCCAGGACCAAGATATCACACAAAAGACAGGTGGGGCATGATGGCAACTGAGGTTACACCTTTAGAAGTTCAGGGCTTTGATGTGATCAATCAGCCAAAAAGCAATCACATGGCAGAAAGGGATTACATGATCAACCAACAGAAAAGCAATTAGATGGCAAAAAGGGATTACAATTGGGGAGAATACAGGCTTTTAACCCAACAGAAGGACAGTGTCCATTGAGAGCAGCTCCAATATGAGCAGCACCAATGTAATTGCCAGGTGATGAGAAGAGATTTAGAAAATGATAAATAGAAGGGACTAGATAGGTTAACTGCTTGGGAGAAAGGGTTTGCTTGTATTTCTACAGAAGGAAAAGGAATCAGATGGGTGCCAACAAGCTGTATTCGTGTTGTACATCAGAGAGAGACAGAAAAAGAGAAAAGTCTGGAAACAAAGGAGAAGACCTAAGAACAAAATCTGCAGGAATCATTGGATTCCCTAACATAAGATGAGACTGTTGTAGGACTTGAAAACCAGCAATAATCACTGGATTCCTTGAGATGAAAAATTGTTGATGAGACTATTGAAGGACTTCAAAACCTGCAGGAATTATTGGATTCCTGGCAGATGAAGTAATGGACAATAGATTCTTTTTGGACTATTTCTAGGACTTATGGATATGTATAAATCTTCATGTTGATTCATGTTATTTGTTACATCACTACTAGCCTGTGTTACTATGTGCTGATGTAATTTATGTAATTATGTGTAATACCTCCCATATTGATGGATTTATGTATACCTGTTTTAAGAGTGAGTCCCTTCAGAAACCCGCTAATCTGATTTCCATTGGTGTTTTCATCTCCCTTCCTGAAATATCAAGGAGGGTGTGATCACCTCCTGTTCCTGGTGTTTTCACCCCTTTTTTGAGCAGTCAGGGAAGGTGTGATCATCTTCTTTTTGAGGGTTTTCACCTCCTTGAGAAGTCAGGGAGGTCATGACCATCTATGTTCTAAAACAAAAGAAAGTGGGAGATGTTAGGGTTCTTACAAGGTGCTAAGTAAGTGGAATTGAGGAGACTGTGGTTAAATCTAGGTTAGCATTGATTTAATCCTGCAACAAATAATGGTTTCCTAGTGATGTAATGATTGATGTGTACTCAGTGTGGAACATATAAGGAGGAGCTGTCAGGGCCAGAAAGGACAAGCGCACTAGAAGCTCTCAGAGGCTAAGACAGATTCATTCCATCTTACATCTTTGTGCTAGCTGGAGCCTGAAGTACAAACCTTTGGATTCAGAGATATTCGGAGGGAGCTAGAGGCAGAAGCTGGAAGAGGCAAAGGACTTGCAGCAGGAGCTCTCGGAACCAAGGAGAGAGATAGGCCTCTATTAAAGCTAATGGGCCCCAGGAAAAGAGACAAGACTTTGAAGGAGATAATAAAGGATTTGGACTTTAATACCTGGCTGCATTTAGGGAGATTGCTGAACTGAAAGGAAGATTGTTCCCAGAAGCCCCCCAAGAAACCTGCTCCCAGAGAAAATTACATTTTAGAGAACATTACAATATATATTATATGTAATATAATATATAATATAATAATAATAGTAATTAGAGAATCATAGAAAATCATCCAAAAACCTACTTGAAACAATTAACAGCTCTAGCAAAGTTACAGAACATAAAATAAGCCCACATGGATCATGTCTCTATATTACTGACAAAAAGCAGCAAGAGATGGAAAGACAAATTTCATTTAAATAACTGTAAACAAAATTAAGTATTTGGGTGTCTATCTGCCAAGACAAACCTAAGAACTATATGAACACATAATTATAAAATACTTCTCTCACACATATAAAATGAGATTTGAATAATTGAAAAAATATCAATTGCTCATGGGAAGGCTGAGCTAAAATAATTAAAATGACTATTCTACCTAAATTGATCTACTTTTTTAGTGCCATACCAGTTGAACTGCCAAAAAAATTATTTTTTAGAGCTAGAAAAATTAATAAAAAAATTCATCTGGAAGAACAAAGTATCAAGAATATCAAGGGAATTAATGAAACAAATACAATAAATGGTGGCAGAGCTGTACCCGATCTAAAGCTATATTATAAAGCAGCAGTCATTACAACCATTTGGTACTGGCTAAGAAATACAGTGATAATCAGTGGATAGGTTAGACATATACAACACAGCAACCAATGATTCTAGTACTCTAGTATTTGAAAAAACCCCAAACTCTTGTTTCTGGGAAAAGAACTCACTCTTTCACAAAAATTGCTGTGAAAAGTAGAAAAACATATGTCAAAAACTCATTATTGACATATATCTCATACCACCTACCAAAATAAGGTCAAAATAGGTACATGATTTGGGCATAAAGGGTAATAACATAAGTAAATTAGATCTGCCTATCAGTTCTTTGGAGAAGGGAAGAATTTATGACCAAAGAAGAACATTATAAAATGCAAAATTGACAACTTTGATTACATTAAATTTAAAAGTTTTTGCACAAATAAAACCAAAATAAACAAGTTTAAAAGGGAAGTACAAAGCTAGGAAAAACTTTTTACGGCCAGTGTTTCTGATAAAGGTCACATTTCTAAAATATATAAAGAATTGTGCCAAATTTGTAAGAATACATACATATCATTCCCCAATTGATAAATAGTCAAAGATATGAACAGACAATTTTCAGATGACAAAATTAAAGCCATCTATAGTCATATGAAAAAATGCTCTGAATCACTATTGATTAGAGAAATGTAAATTAAAACAACTTTGAGATACTACCTTATACCTCTCAGATTAATTAAGATGACAGGAAAAGATAATGATAAATGTTTCAGATTCAGAATGTGAGAAAACTGGGATACTAATGCATTCTTTGTGGAGTTGTGAAATGATCCAACCATTCTGGAGAAGAATTTGGAATCATGCCCAAAGGGCTATCAAACTGTGTAGTCTCTTTAACCAACACTGCCACTACTGAGTTTATATCCCAAAGAAATCATATAGGAAAGCAAAGGACCCACATTTGCAAAAATGTTTGTAGCAGCTTTTTTTGTGGTGGCAAAGAATTGGAAAATGAATAGATACCCATCAATTTGGGAATGGGTAAACAAGTTGTGATGTGTGAAGGTAATGGAATATTACTGTTCTATACAAAATGATGAACAAGCTGATTTTAGAAAGGCCTGGAAAGATTTACATGAATTGATGCTGAGTAAAACAAGCAGAACCAGGAATACATTGTACACAATAACCACAAGAACCAGGAATACAGAGTACACAGAATCAGCAAGACTGTGGGATGATTGACTATGAAAGACAGATTCTTCTCAGTGGTTCAGTGATTCAAGGCAATACTAATAAAACTTGGGATAGAAAATGCCATCTGCATCCAGAGAGAGAACTATAAGAGAATAAATGTATATCAGCACATGCCATGTTCACTGTGGTTTTTCCCTTTTGTTCTCATTTTTGTCTCCATGACTCATAAAGAATTGTGTATTGTCATATATTTTATCTAGGATATACTGTGACATATTTAACATGTATAGGACTGCTTGCCATATGGGGGAGGGGGTGGAGGGAAGGAGGAGAAAAGTCAGAACCGAAGTGAGTGCAAGGGATGATGTTTTAAAAAATTACCCAGGCATGGGTTCTGTCAATAAAAAGTTATAATTAAGAAAAAAAAATTGTGTATTGTAAAAAGTTAATGAACATGGATGAGAAAAAAAAAATAATTTTAAAGTGATTTTTTAAAAAGAGAAAGCAACAGGATTAAGCTATTTTCTCTAAGACATATGTAGATTATATGATTGACTTCAAATTTATCTAATGTAGAAATTCAGGCTTTTAAAGCATATTTTAGTAAGAAGTTCTCAAAATTAGATTAACATTTTTTTGAAACTGGTAAATTTCATTTCTTTCTTTCTTTTTCTTTTAGATTAACATTTTACAAACAAAATCTATCAATGATGGTAAAGAAAGTGAAATTATTTCAAAGTATCTGAATGATAATCTACCCCTCTCCCCAGGCAATTGGGGTTAAGTGACTTGCTCGGGGTCACACAGCTAAGAAGTATTAAGTGACTGAGGTCAGATTTGAACTCAGGTCCTCCTGACTTTAGGACTGGTGCTCTATCCATTGCACCACAAAGCTGCCTCAGAGTGATAATCTTAAATGGAAGAAGAGTTCATTTTGCCGTAGGGCCCACTTACATTTTTAAAAGATTCTTATATTAGACAAGGATAGAAATAACAAATTGTATATAAAGTGAAATTTTCTGAAGTTTCCAGATTAAAGAACCAAATTTGATTGTACTAAGTTATATTAAATCAGAATTATCTATTAGATTTGGGACCAGACTGTAAGAAATGAGCAGCAGGATGAATTCTGAGGGAAAAAAAATTATAGAGATGACTCTGCCATAGGCTGACTGCTCTGCCTTGATTATAAAGCAGACCAGCAGAGAAATTAAAGCCAAAGGTAGAGGATACGCTAAAAACGCCAGAACCTAATAAAATCTGGCTATACCCACCCCAAACTGGAAGTGACTCAGCACAGACTACAACACAGTTGTGCAGCTGCAATCTGCAGCACGGGGTTGTAGCCGGTAGGTACTAATCTGCACAGCAGGGGGATGCAGCGCGGGGCATCATCTAATCTGCACAGTGTGGGGCTTGGCCTAGGGCAATAGAACTTCTGCTGAGCGACTGTGCTTCCTTGGGTAGAGACATTTCTGGTCAGAGCAAGACTATTTGCTGGACAACTGCAAATACCCACAGCCCCACTGCAGGCTTTGGCTTGCAGTAGTGACACTTTCACTACTCAGCCTCTAGCCCCAGGGCAGTTGCTACTCTGCACAGCAGTGTTCTTCACAGGGCACTTTCATAGCTCAACCTAGGCCTAGTTTCTGCCAGTGGGGAACTTTTTCCCAGAGTACTCCCATACCCCACAGGTCTTTGCAGCCCATTGGCAGGACAGTTATCATCCATACACCTATCACTGCTCTGCAAAGGAAGCTGGTAACCTCCTGGGAAAGGGGGAGATTAAAAAGAGAGAAACTACATCCCACAAAAAGGGAAAGGAAACCTACCATATCTGAGAGAATTTAGAGAGGGGGAGGAATATTGTGTGAATTTTACTCTTATCAGAGTTGGCTCAAAGAGAAAATAATTGACATATTTATTTTATAGAGAATCTTCTCTCACCTCATTAAAAAGTGGGAGAGGAAAAGGGAAAAGGAAAAAGAGTAATAAGGGAAGGGTACAAAAAAGGGGAAGGCATTCAAAGAGAGGAGGAAGGGCTCCTAAAGAAGGAGAGCTGTGTGACACAAGTGGGGCCCATAAGCTTAATACTGGGGAAGGAGGTAAGGGGGGCAAGAAAAAGAAAAGCATAATCTGCGGATAATAAGATGGTAGGAAATACAGAATTAGTAATTTTAACCATAAATGTGAATGGCATGAACTCTCCCATAAAGCAGAAGCAGATTGCAGACTGGAACAAAAGTCAGAACCCTACAATATGTTGTTTACAGGAAACACATTTAAAGCAGGGAGATACATACAGAGTAAAGGTAAAAGACTGGAGCAAAATCTATTATGCTTCAGCATAATAGATTTTTCTTCAGGTCAAGTCAAAAAAGCAGGGGTAGGGGCAGCTAGGTGGTGCAGTGGATAGAGCACTAGCCCTGAAGTCAGAAGGGCCTGAGTTCAAATCTGGCCTCAGATACTTTACACTTCTGAGCTGTGTAATACTGCAAGTCATTTAACCCAAATTGCCTCAAAAAAAAAAAAAAAAAAAAAAAAAAAAAAAAAAGCAGGGGCAGCCATTCTTATCTCAGATCAAGCAAAAGCAAAAACTGATCAAATTAAAAGAGATAAGGAAGGAAACTATATCTTGCTAAAGGGTAGCATAGACAATGAAGCAATATCAATAGTAAATGTATATGTACCAAGTGGTATAACATCTAACTTCCTAAATAAGAAGTTAAGAGAGTTGCAAGAAGAAATAGACAGCAAAAGTATAATAGTGGGAGATCTCAACCTTGCACTCTCAGAATTAGATAAATCAAATCACAAAACAAATAAGAAAGAAATTAAAGAGGTAAATAGAATATTAGAAAAATTAGGTATGATAGATCTTTGGAGAAAACTGAATGGTGGCAGAAAGAAGAATACTTTCTTCTTGGCAGTTCATGGAACCTATACAAAAACTGACCATGTATTAGGACATAAAGACCTCAAAATTAAATGCAGGAAGGCAGAAATAGTAAATGCTTTCTTTTCAGATCATGATGTAATAAAAACTACATTCAACAAAAAGTTAGGGGTAAATAAACTAAAAAGTAATTGGAAACTAAATAATCTCATCTTAGAGAATGATTGGGTGAAACAACAAATTATAGACACAATTTATAATTTCACTCAAGATAATGACAACAATGAGCCATCATACTAAAAACTGTGGGATGCAGCCAAAGCCATAATAAGGGCAAATTTTATATCTTTAGAGGCTTACTTGAATAAAATAGAGAAAGAGAAGATCAAAGTTTGTAACTTAAAAAGCTAGAAAAAGACCAAATTAAAACCTCCAATCAAATACTAAACTTGACATTCTAAAATTAAAAGGAGAAATTAATAATATTGAAACTAAAAAAAACTATTGAATTAATAAATAAAACTAAGAGTTGGTTTTATGAAAAAAAAACAATAAAATAGATAAACCTTTGGCAAATCTGATTAGAAAAAAGAAAGAGGAAAATCAAATTGTTAGTCTTAAAAATGAAAAGGGAAAACTTTCTACCAATGAAGAGGAAATTAGAGTAATAATGAGGAGTTCATTTGCCCAACTTTATGCCAATAAATTTGATAACCTAAGTGAAATGGATGACTACCTCCAAAAATATAGGCTTTTCAGATTCCTCCAGAGTAGGAAGTAAATTGCTTAAATAGTCCCATTTCAGAAAAAGAAATAGAACAAGCTATTAATCAACTCTTTAAGAAAAAATCCCCAGGACCAGATGGATTTACATATGAATTCTACCAAACATTTAAAGAACAATTAGTCCAATGCTATATAATCTATTTGAAAAGGAGTCCTACTAAATTCCTTTTATGACACAGACATGGTACTGATATCTAAACCAGGTAGGTTGAAAACAGAGAAAGAAAATTATAGATCTCCCTAATGAACATTGATACTAAAATTTTAAATAAGATATTAGCAAAAAGACTACAGAAAATCATTCCCAGGATAATATCCCATGTGATCAAGTAGGATTTATACCAGGAATGCAAAGCTGGTTCAATATTAGAAAAACTGTTAGTATAATTGACCATATTAATAACCAAATTAACAAAAACTATATGATCATCTCAATAGATGCAGAAAAAGCATTTGATAAAATCCAACATCCATTCCTATTAAAAAACATTAGAGAATATAGAAATAAATGGTCTTTGCCTTAAAATAATCAGTAGCATCTATTTAAAACCATCAGTAAGCATCATATGTAATGGCGATAAACTGGAACAATTCCCAATAAGATCAGGAGTGAAACAAGTTTGCCCACTATCACCATTACTATTCAGTATTGTATTAGAAATGCTAGCTTTGGCAGTAAGAGTTGAAAAAGAGATTAAAGAAATTAGAGTAAGTAATGAGGAAACCAAACTATCACTCTTTGCTGATGATATGATGGTATATTTAGAGAACCCCAGAGATTCTAGTAAAAAGCTATTAGAAATCCACACCTTTAGCAAAGTTGCAGGATACAAAATAAATCCATATAAGTCATTAGCATTCTTATATATCACTAACAAAATCCAACAGTTAGAATTACAAAGAGAAATTCCATTTAAAATAACTACTGATACTATAAAATATTTAGGAATCTATCTGGCAAGGGAAAATCAGAAACTATATGAGCAAAACTAGAAAACACTTTCCACACAAATAAAGTCAGATCTAACCAATTGGAAAAATATTAAATGCTCTTGGATAGATAGGATGAGCAAATATAATAAAGATGACAATACTACCTAAACTAACCTATTTATTTAGAGCTATACCAATCAGACTCCCAAAAAACTACTTTGATGAACTAGAAGAAATAACAACAAAGTTCATATGGAAAAACAAAAGGTCAAGAATTTCAAGGGAATTAATGAAAAAAAAAATCAAATGAAGGTGGCCTAGCTGTACCAGATCTTTTTTTTTTATATTATATTATATTATATTATTTTATATATTAATATAATATATTAAATATATTAAATAATATATTAAATTATATTATAAAGCAGTGGTTACCAAAAACCATTTGGTATTGGCTAAAAAATAGACTAGTTGATCAGTGGAATAGGTTAGGTTCAAAGGACAAAACAGCCAATAACTTTAATAATCTAGTGTTTGACAAGCCCAAGAACTCCAGCTTTTGGGATAAGAATTCACTGTTTAACAAAAATTGCTGGGAAAACTGGAAATTAGTATAGCAGAAACTAGGCATTGACCCATACAAAAAAATCACACAATAATTATAAATAAATTGGAAGAGCATAAGATAGTTTACCTCGCAGACCTGTGGAAGAGGGAGGAATTTATGACCAAAGAAGAACTAGAGATCATTATTGACCACAAAATAGAAAATTTTGATTATATCAAATTGAAAAGTTTTTGTACAAACAAAACAAATGCAGACAAGATTAGAAGGGAAACAATAAACTGGGAAAACATTTTTACAATCAAAGGTTCTGATAAAGGCCTCATTTCCAAAATATATAGAGAATTGACTCTAATTTACAAGAAATCAAACCATTCTCCAATTGATAAATGGTCAAAGGATATGAACAGACAATTCTCAGACGAAGAAATTGAAACTATTTATAGACATATGAAAATATGCTCCAAATCATTATTAATCAGAGAAATGCAAATTAAGACAACTCTGAGATACCACTACACATCTGTCAGATTGGCTAGAATGACAGGGAAAGATAATGTGGAATGTTGGAGGGGATGTGGGAAAACAGGGACACTGATACATTATTAGTGGAATTGTGAACACATCCAGCCATTCTGGAGAACAATTTGGAACTATGCTCAAAAAGTTAGCAAACTGTGCATACCCTTTGATCCAGCAGTGTTTCTACTGAGCTTATACCCCAAAGAGATACTAAAGAAAGGAAAGGGACCTATATGTGCCAAAATGTTTGTGGCAGCCCTGTTTGTAGTGGCTAGAAGCTGGAAAATGAAAGGATGCCCATCAATTGGAGAATGGTTGAGTAAATTGTGGTATATGAATGTTATGGAATATTATTGTTCTGTAAGGAATGACCAGCAGAATGAATACAGAGAGGACTGGCAAGACTTACATAAACTGATGCTAAGTGAAACGAGCAGAACCAGGAGATCATTATATACCTCAACAACGATACTGTTTGAGGATATATTCTGATGGAAGTGGATCTCTTCGAGAAAGAGAGTTAATTCAGATCAAAGATGGACAGAAGCAGCTACACCCAAAGAAAGAACACTGGGAAATGAATATAAACTGCCTGCATTTTTGTTTTTCTTCCCGGGTTATTTCTACCTTCTAAATTCAATTCTCCCTGTGCAACAAGAAAACTATTCAGTTCTGCACACATAAAATGTATCTAGGATATACTGTAACCTATTCAACATGTAAAGGACTGCTTGCCATCTAAGGGAGGGGGTAGAGGGAGGGAGGGGAAAAATCGGAACAGAAGTGAATGCAAGGGATAATGCTGTAAAAAAAAATTACCCTGGCATGGATTCTATCAATAAAAAGTTATTAAAAAAATCACACAATAAGATCAAAATGGGTTCATGACTTAGGCATAAAGAATGAGATTATAAATAAATTAGAAGGACATAGGATAGTTTACCTCTCAGACTTGTGGAAGAGGAAGGAATTTATGACCAAAGAAGAACTAGAGATCATTATTGATCACAAAATGGAAGATTTTGAATATATCAAATTAAAAAGTTTTTGTACAAACAAAACTAATGCAGACAAGATTAGAAGGGAAGCGATAAACTGGGAAACCATTTTTACCTTCAAAGATTCTGATAAAGGCCTCATCTAAAATATATAGAGAATTGACTCAAATTTATAAGAAATGAAGCCATTCTCCAATTAATAAATGGTCAAAGGATATGAACAGACAATTTTCAGATCAAGAAACTGAAACTATTTCTAGTCATATGAAAAGGTGCTGCAAATCACTATTGATCAGAGAAATGCAAATTAAGACAACTGTGAGATACCACTACACACCTGTCAGATTATCTAGAATGACAGGGAAAGATAATGTGGAATGTTGGAGGGGATGTGGGAAAACTAGGACATTGATACATTGTTGGTGGAATTGTGAATACATCCAGCCATTCTGGAAAGCAAGTTGGAACTATGCTTAAAAAGTTATCAAACTGTGCATACCCTTTAATTCAACAATGTGACTACTAGTTTTATATCCCAAAGACATTTTAAAGATGGGAAAAGGACCTGTATGTGCAAGAATGTTTGTGGCAGCCCTCTTTGTAGTGGCCAGAAACTGGAAACTAAGTGGATGCCCATCAATTGGAGAATGGCTGAATAAATTGTGGTATATGAATATTATGGCAGGATGATTTCATAAAGGCCTGGAGAGACCTACATGAACTGATGCTGAATGAAATGAGCAGGACCAGAAGATCATTATATACTTCAACAACAATACTATATGATAATCGATCCTGATGAACGTGGCCCTCTTCAACAATGAGATGAACCAAATCAGGTCCAATAGAGCAGTAATAAACTGCTACACCCAGCGAAAGAACTCTGGGAAATGATTATGAACCACCACATAGAATTCCCAATCCCTCCATTTTTGTTCGCCTGCATTTTTGATTTCCTTCACAGGCTAATTGTACACTATTTCAAAGTCCGATTCTTTTTGTACAGCAAAATAACTATTTAGACATGTATACATATATTGTATTTAACTTATACTTTAATGTATTTAACATGTATTGGCCAACCTGCCATCTGGGGGAAGGAGTGAGGGGAAGGAGGGGAAAAGTTGGAACAAAAGGTTTTGCAATTGTCAATGCTGAAAAATTACCCATGCATATATCTTGTAAATAAAAAGCTATAATAATAATAATAATAATAAAGAATAAAGCCTATTGTCCAAGAAAAGTTATCTAGTCCCTAGATATTACATGAGATATCTGGGACTCAAAATGTGCTGATTAAATAGATATTGAGAATGGGTTACTAGGATACAAGTTAACTTGATGTTAATTAATTTTGGTGATATCCACTGTATTGCTTTGGGTTTTTTATTTCAAAATGTCTATATTTAACTTTTTTTTGTTACCTTAGTGATATAAATCTCTCTTCTCAAAACAAGTTCACACTAGTAGTTTGATCTGTATCTGACTTACTGTAATTATGGGAATTGGGGGGAAAAAACTTTATTGAATTGTTTGAACCTAGCCCTATGTGAATGGGAAACTGGACCATCTCTACATATTGTTTAGAGACCTTAAACCAAGGACCAATGTATACTAACCAGAAATTCAGATTCAAAGATAGATGCAAAGAATATTGTCTAAAAGGCCCTATCAGGTCCTTCTTATTATTCCCACCCGTGCCAAACTTGTGGATATGAACACCTGGATTATCTGAGGTATACCCCGGTTCCTGAATGGATGGCAGAACTTTTGAAGGATCTCAAGGTTCATCTAATACGGACCCAGAAGTACTGACATTCAAATGAGACAGCTATCCCAAGATTCCGGATGATGGCTGAGTCTACTTCCTAATTATTGTTTCTTTTCTTCCTGTTCCCAATCACCAAGGCTCTGATTCAAGAGTATGTTAGCATTTTCTTCCTCTTCATTCTCCTCCCTTCCCCTTTTCTACTTGCAAGCAAAAAATGGATGATGATGATATCTAGGACACACTTCCTTAATAGATCACTTCAAAGAACTAACTCCTGGGCAACATTTCATCCTGGTTCAACTGGCTTCTAGTGACATTTTGCCTCTCCTTTACTGGTCAGAAGGGTAGTGTAGTTCTTACGGACTGCCTCTCTTTGGCCAAAAAAAGTAAATATCAAAATATTAGGAGAAACACTTTTCCAGAGTTAAAGCCTAGCAAATAAGCTATACCTTAAGGTTGGCATAGCAACAATCCTTTGTTTTCATCCTATAGATGGTCTTAGTCTTAACAAAATCCTAGGTCATGAAGTCCTGCTTTAATCAAACTTGTCATATTGTTGCTGTCATCCCTGTCAGGTTACCACTCACTGTGCAGGCATTGGTATCAATAAACATTTGAGATCTCCCCATACTAAGCAATCTACCCCCTAGTAGGGGTGGATGCTGGTACATGCTTCTTTCCCTGTTAGCTATTTCCCTCTGAAATTAAACTTCTCTAGCCTACTTTGTCTCCGGCCACTCATTGGTTATAGGCCAGGACTGTTTGTTTGATAAGATAAAAGATTATGTGGCCCAGGATAGAGTCTGGAGGGCTCTTTTCAGATACTGGGCATGAGAAGAATGAATAACCAACAAAGCCTGCAGAAAGAGAGGTCACATAGGTAGGAGAATCAGTTAAAAAAAAACCAAAAACCTAGAGAGGATATCATGGAGGAGAGCATGAGCAACAATGTCAAAAACTATTGGGTCCTTAAGAAAGATGAAGATTAAGAAAAGGCCATTAGATTTCTTCTAATTGGGAAAGTCAGGTAGTGGGTCACTATCAAACAATTTTACCCCACGTATGGGGAATATCGCAACTGCAACCGATCCCAATTCATAAAACAATTTTTTTTTCTTTTTTGGCCGAGGCAATTAGAGTTAAGTGACTTGCCCAGGGTCACACAGCCCTGTTAAATGTTAAGTTTTAAGTAAGTGTTATGTGTCTGAGATCCCATTTGAACTCAGTTCCTCCTGATTTCAGGGCTGGTGCTCTATCCACTGTACCACCTAGATGCCTCCATAAAACAAATTTATTTGACTCATCATAACTTTTTAGCAATAACTCTGAACAGATTAAGATTATACAGAAAATATTTTAGAAGTCTTTCCCCACCCCAACTCATTTTCAGAAGAGTAAAATTACTTTCCTGAGGTCACCAGAATACTAATCAGCAAAACTGAGATTTGAGTTCTAGTTCTAGTACTCCAAGTCCAGAACACTGGCACCAGGACTATTTATGGAATCCAGTTAGATAAAAAAGGGAATAGTCATAGAGCAAAGCAGGGAAAACAGGGTTCTTGAAGAATCCTGGTGGAAAGAAGTAAATGAAAAGAGGTGTAAGAGTTACTGAAGTTAGGAGATAAGGAAGCATAAAGTCATTGACTGATGAATTCAGAAAGGATATTGAAAGGAAAAGCTTTTGAAGAAACCACAAGAAAAAGATTCTGATGTTAGTGTCTGCAACCTAATTGGTTGCTACTTGGGCCTTTTGCCCTCACAAATTGTCCATCTTTATTTTCTATCATTCTTCTGATATGACATTTCCCCCTAATATTTAAAAAATTAATTTATAAAAGAGCCATCATTAGATGATTATTCAGATTATGGAAGTATTCTCTTTCTGAAAGAATTCATGGAAGAGTTTCTTTAAATAGAAAACTTCCCTAGTGCATTTAAGTAAATCATTAACTACTTGGCAGGGAGGTTGAGTGAGTCAGGAGAGCAAGAGAATTTTAAAGCCAAAATATTAGGAGTCACTGCCAATTGAAGATTAATCAGAAATGAAGATAAAGCATCTCAGAACTTTAATGTATGTCAATAAGAAAATGATTGATTTGCAAAAATTAAGTGCTCATGTTTTCAGGAACATAGCCATAGTGTAAGATATCTAAGGTACAGTTATGTTTTTTCCTCCTTGTTGAAGTATAATAATTTATGAAATTTTCTTGCAATTGCCTTTTTCTTACATAAAATGTTGAGGTGAGTAAAAAGACACGATTTTAATGATGCATTTCAAATTTGTTTATGATCTATTTACTCTGAATTTTGCAGATCAATATTTTTACAATTAATTCTTTTAATCTCTGATAGATGAGGGTTATGGATATGAGTTTGTTTTTTTTAAACAGTTCACTTTAATGATATGCTTTGATGTTTGCTATTAAATTTGGGAAGTTACCATAATTTTAATTTTTAATATTCAAGCATTAATAGCCTGGCATCCTTCTTGTCTTTAGAGTATTGAAAATTAGTTTTAAAAGAGGATTGAGTTGGCTTGTGTACATGTATGCATGCCAAAAATCTGTTAAAAGGTCCAGTGCCATTACAAACTTATTTTTAAAGCCAGATACCATTACTGAACTGCACATTCGTTACCTTTGAAATATAACCTATGAATATCCATACGTCAACTTAGATTTTACTTTATTGGATATATTTATATACAAAGATAATTTTAGAGTGCATGTCATATTAAATATTAATAACTTAATCTACTTTAAAACAGAATAATAGAATTGTATCTATGCTTGGAAACTTAGAAATCAGTCTTACTTCTCGCCCTCCCTCATATTAGATAAAATTCTGTGTTGAACTAGCTTAAAGCCATTATATTGATTAAACCAAAATTAAAACCCAAATCTCCAATCTCCCAGTTCAGTTTTTTTTTATGCCAGAAAGTATTTAAAAAGTGAACATTAAGAACAAAAAACTGATTAAAGAATACTGAAATAAATTTTCTCTTCTAGAAAGTGCTATTTATGAAAGGTTCAGAAATTTCCTTATGGAAGCTATTTATTATTTTTCAGACTAGTACCAATGCCTCTAACTTATTTCATTAAATAATTCACTAGACAAATAGATGACTAGTATTACTGAACATCATTGAAATCCATATATTATATAGAGAGTTTGGATTAAGTAGTCCAGTCACATCTATTTTCCATGATCTTTAGGAGCACAATTGTAATTTAATGATAGAGCTATAAACCATATTTCTGGAAAGCTCAAATGAAAAAGCTGGCCCTTCATTTCTTTATGTATATTTGATAAAATCAATATTCTTTACAAAGTTATCTGTAAATGTGACAGATGTTCCTTTGTTTATTGGAATTATAAGTGATGTCTGTAATGCAATACTTATAATACAAATTTTGGTATTTTTCCATGAAAATTTTCTATAATTTTTTCAGTGGTTCAGCCATTTACTTTTCAAAAGGCTGAAATTAATAACTGAACTTTGTTGAACTCATATTATTATACCTCATATTTTAAGTTTCCAATATTCTTGAATTTGCTATTAAAAATGCATGATGGATCTAACGAGAAAAAATGGTTCTACATAACAAGAGGAAAAAAAAAGTGAGATAACTGTTGCTTTCTAAACATGAATCAAATTACTGTGTGGGCAATATTTCATAATATCAATTTCCTTTCTACAATTTTGAAAGAAAACTTAGAACGTTATGCTTCTTTGTTCTTAAATTAGCAGATATTACACATTTTATCCTTCCAGGAGAATATAACCTTTTAAAGTATGGAGGCTCATTTTTTTCTTTTTTTGTATGACCAGGGTTTGGTGATTCGAAAATTCATGACTGATAAAATTAATAGTGAAAAAAGCTCACAAGATTTGAAATTACAAGACCTATCTTTTGAATCCCAACTTTGCTCTGTGTGATGCTGGACAGGTCTTAGCCTCTTTGAGTCTCAGTTCATCTGTAAAATGAGGAAATTTAGAATGAGCATTTAAGAATTCTTCTAATTCTAAATTCCAATTTAAGTACATAGCTGAAATGAAAAGATAAGCCCCTCTATATAAAATTTTGTGGTTAAGGGATTTCTTGGTTGGATTACTAATGAATATTTTTTCCATTTTAAAAATACTCTTAAAAGCTGAGAGATGCCACTTACACCCATCACAAAATTCGGGATGTAAGGGACTTTAAAAATTATCGCATCTAAGTCCTTTTATTTTTACTGGAGAAGTCGAGGGCAAGGGATGGGAAATAATTTCCCAACATTACACAAGCAATAAATGAATAAATGATCCAGGATTCTCAGAATTCAGAACACCAAACTGACTCCTTGAGACCTAGCCAAAAAAACAAAAAAACAAAAAACAAAAAACAAAAAAACAACAAAAAAAAACTGATGAATTAGTTTAGCCTAAGAAGTAATTTCCACCTGGAAACAGGAATCCAGGAGATCATCCAACTTCAACTGTGGACAAGGTAAGAACCAGTCCCTTCCTCCCCATAGTACAGCAAAGGTGACCAGCAGGTCATTTTCCTTCACAATCAGGTAAAGTTGAGGAAGATTTTTTTTCCAACTTAGATCTCACGTGACTAACTTGTATTATTTGAAAATAAGAGTCCAAATCTTCGGGCCAATTTCAGTGTAGTCAGAGACGAACTTAAGTAGTCGACTATGAAGTCCATAAACCTTCTTCCTTAGCCTTTCTTTTTGTCTTTAAGTGTTTAGAAATTTAAAAACCATTTCATAACTTAAGCCCCGCCCCCGACTGATGTGGCAGCTGCAGGCAGAGCCCCTTCAGGCAGCAGAGAAATGCGCACGCGCTCAAGGACTGGAAAGCGGCGCCGGAGGGATGGGAAGAGGGTTTCGCGTTTCTCTCTGGAGGAGTAACGAAAGAGGGCAGCTCTTCCTAACTGCCGAATTGGAGCATAAGAACTCTAAGTGCTAAGCAACTGGGTTGAGGATCCTCCATACGTAACCTAAACTCATCCTACCACCTGGAGGACCTCAGCTGGCCACTCTACCGAACTCCACGGCGGTGTACTGCCTTACGTTCTTCTTGCCAATCTTAATCTGCCGCACTGTTTTTAACCAGAGAAAATTCTCCATTTTCTTCCTTTTCCTTCCTTCTTCCCGCCCTTTCATGTTCTTCGACCAATCACAGGAGCTTTGACAGTCTCGTTTTCTGCCTCCTTTACTCCATTCTCCTCCTCTTCCTTTAATTCCACTCCAACGCTTTTGCTGCCCCACCCTCTCGGGACCACGTGACCAGAAATTGGTCCTGCGGAAGGAAGGGGAGGGAAAGAGAACGTGGGAGGGGAGATGTAAGAGGGAGGGCGCAAGGAAGGGGCGGAGGGAAGTGTTGTCAGTAAGATCTCGCGAGATTGGACGGAAGCCTGTGGGAGCCCGTGGCCTTTAAAGTGCGGTACAGCCCTTTCCTCCGGGGGTAGTTTGTAAACAGCTGTGGGTACCGGAGCTCGTGGTCACGGCCCCCGCATTCGGGGGTGGCGCGCGAGCCAGGGGAGCGGGGAAGGTGAGTGATGGTGGGGATTAGGGTGTCGGACGGGAGCAGGCGGGGGGCACCGAGGAAAGAAGGCGCTAACATGGCGACGTCGCTCGCTACAATCCCCACCCCCCACCATCCACTCCTTCTCGGCTCGGGTCCCTGTTCCCTCGGGCTGCTATGGCAGTTCCGCCCCCGCTGAGGCCTGGGTGGCGCCTGCCCTGCGGCCTTTCGAGGACTGGACCGTTAGGTAGGTGGTTTACCCGGTTCCGGCTCTTCCCCGCTCGCGCGCTTTCTTGAGCTCAGAATAACTGCATCTGCTCTCCTCCCCCACGGCCACAGCCTCTCCCGGCTTTGGGGAGGCCTCTTGGGGGCCGTGTCCTCGGCTGGAAAGGTGGGCGTGACCCTAGGGTGGGGGTCCCTTGCAGTTTACCTTCCTCTCTGGTCAGGAGCAGGAGCACCTCTCCATACCCCCATCCCTCTATATCAGCTGCTGTATTGGGGCGATGGAAGCTTCAGCAGCGGCATGGAAAAGATGGGCACCTGGGCTCTCTCACTTCTCTGACCTGGGTCATGGGCATCCTCGTTACCAATTGCACTACTGCTTATAGTATAATGGCTTCGTGTAGGGTTGGCCTTTTCTCTTTTTCTTTTCCCTCTTCTTATGTGAACACAGATTGAATCAGATTTTCCCTATCAGTGACCTCCAATGGTGTACAGCAAAGTCTTTGTCAAGGAACAATCTGTGCTTTTCGCCCTTTTTCTTTTTCCTTTAAAACCCTATGGCACCTGTGGGGCTACCTTTTTACTCTTGTGTTTTCTGTGCTCTCTCTGAAATTGGGAGGGACTTAGGGCAAGAGCAGAGATGGGGAACTCCATTTGTGGGTGTGTGCCTTCTTGTGTGCTCTTAAGGTCTGGTGTAAAATCCTCTTCTTAAGAGGATATTGGGGCCTTAGGGCAAATCCACTATGTAAATATAACAGGAACAGATTACCCTTGTTCTTATTGAAGCCAAACCTTTTATTGCTGAAGGAACATAGGTTCCAGAATTTTGTTAACCTTACTATGTAGGAGAGATAATTAAATGTCTGAATCCAAGGAATATTTTGGAAGCTATCTATATTTAACTTTAGAACATTTTATTTCTCATATTAGAACACATTACAACACACGTGTATACACATGTAACTACTCTCATCTGTTTTTGTAAAAATGAATTCATTTTAGTAAAAACTTATTTTAGAGGCCAAGAAATTTATGGAATTAGGATTTAAATACTAAGAAATTCAGGTCATTGGATTATATTATCATTCTATGTTTGTGACTTTGACCCAAAGAACTTATTAACACTAATACATAATCCTTTGAACAGTCTTAAAATGTGCTTAGAATGAACCATTTTTCTGATTTGAAGATGAAGTCCCAGAAATTCTGATCTACTAGTGCTGCTCTCCTACCCAATTATTTTTGTGTCTGTGTATCTTATTTTTACCCCAACAGAACATAAGCTCTTTGAGAACTTAAACTGGTTTTTGTTTCTATCCCCAACACTTGGCAAGTAGTAGGTACTTAATAAATGTTTATTGATTAATTCACTTTTAAGTTTTAAATAACTGATCTAAGTCACTAATTGATGAATTATAAGCATTTCCCAAGTGTTTATTGTTTTATGTTGTAGTTTATAAAAATGTTATTTTGCATTATTGGGATATTCTTGCCTTCTCTCTATTTCCAATACTTTACAGTAGATACTCAGAAAATATTTGGTTGAAGGATACATAAGGATTCTTCTTAAAAAACAAAACATGTAACTAAAGTGTGTGCATGTACACACATACTCACACTCACTTGACTGCTACTATTCATACCCTGCTTTGAAGAATAGGAAGAACAAGGTGATGGATGTTATTCTCAATATACTTCCTAGACTGTTGCAAAGAATCTGAGTTGGAAGGGTCCTCAGAATGCTTTATCCCATACCTGAACAAGAATCCTCTCTATGCTATCCCTATCAAGGGCATATTGATTCTTTTTGTCTGATGAACTTTCGCTACCTTCTTTCCTGAGGCCCATTTTCTTATGGCAGTGTTTGCAATAGGGAAGTTTTTTCTTAAATGAAGTCCAAATCTGCTCTCTTCTAGCCATTGCTTTTAGTTTTGTCCTAGCCAAAAAAGAACAAGGCCAATCCCTTTTCCACATGGTATCTCTTCAGACTACAGGTACTTGAAGACAATCCTATACCTCCCTAGGTCTTCTCCAAGTTAAATATTCCCATTTCCCTTAATTGAATCGTGTATGGCATGATCTGAAAGCTCTTCACAATCTAAGTTGCTTTTCTAGATATTCTTGAACCTATAACAAACATTCTTTCTAAAATGCAAGCACCTAGAAGTAAGCACTACTAAAGATATGGTCTAATGCACAGTATAGTTGAGTTATGACCATCATTATACTTTTGTTAACACAAATTAGTATCCTTTCACCTTTTCTATCACCCATACCAGTATGTTCCCTTAAACTGAACTTGCAGCTTCAAGGTCTCTTTCAGATGACATTTCTATTCCAAATAATTATGTTTTCCCCATGTTGAACTTGTGAAGTTACTGTTTTGAGCTCAAATAAGGCTTTTGCATTTATTTAATATATCTCCCCTGCCTGCCATCCACACAGTGATATAAATATCAAATGCAGAAGCTTATTTATCTTTATCTTTAAACCTCACATACTACTACAATTCTTATAATTTTTTAATTCATTATTGTTCATTTTGGAGAAAGATAACCTTAAAAGTTAAGAGTGTTTTCTAGAAGTCTTTCATAGCATTAGTTTAGTAGTTTGTTACACTTTAATATAAGGTGGAAAACAATTGTAAATTATAAAATTTACATTGTAAATGTATGAAATTGAGTATTCAGTGGATTAATTTTTGTGGGGATAGTAACAAAGTGCTTTGTTGGAAATAAGAGTGACAAGATCTGAGGCAGTAGTTCATTTAACTGAAGGTTCATTAATAAGTGAGATTTGTTGTTCTTAATATTTAGAACAGAAATGACTATTGAGAACATTTCACTTCATTTTCTCAGTTTCTTGTCAATAAGTCTTGAATTCTGAGAATATGATCTAATTTCAAGATAGTAATGAGAATAACTGACATTGATATAGTACTTTAAAATTTATAGATGGCTCATTAGTTTTTCAACAATGCTGTGATATTGGTACTTGGTGTTATTAGACAGATGCAGAAATCAAGATTGTGACTTGCTAAAAGTCAAAGTTAATAAAGGGGTCAATATTTGATCTTCCAAATTCCATGCCCAGAAGTAATGTATGCACTATGACATGCAGACTCTTAAATATTTTTAGGGAAGTAGTGAATAAACAAAAATAACAAATATTTAGAAGTCAAAAATATTTTGTAGAATAGTAATTAAATTTGAAAATACTTCAGTTCCATTAGGATCAGTATTTTTATAGATATGGGTACCACTTTATCACTGTAAATGGCAGATCTTCTCTATATGTACTTATATACATGTACAACTGTTTCTGTCAACTTCTTTCACTGTAGCTAATCTCAAAAGCATTTTAATATATAAAATACATTTTGCAGCTTTTCATTACTTCAGATCTTCGGACATGATTGACATTTTTATGTTTATTTAAAAGGAATTGAATCTGTTTCTGAAGATCTGATTATGCCACCAAAAACTTTTAGGTAACTAGAATAGTGCAGAGCCTTATATAATGAGGACTGGTTGAATGAAGTGGTTGGTTTGATCTACCATCAAACATTAAGTTCCTAATGTATGGTAGGCATTTATGCTGGGTGATGGGAATAGAAAGGAAAAAGTGAAACGGTTCTTGAACTCTAGGAAAAGAGGAGAAACACATAAGAGCTACATGAATGTTAAGTATTATCATGTTAAAGAGAATTTAGACTTGTCTTGATTGTCCCCAGCATCAGGAACAATGGATAGAAGTTTAAAAGGAGGCAGATTTTAGCTGTCTGTATAGGAAAACATGAAAAATTCTTAGAGCTATCAAAAAGTAGGATGAGGTGTCTTGAGAGCTACTAGATTCCTCATTGGAAACATTGAAGAAGCAGCTGGGTGACCACTTTTTAGGTATGTTGTAGAGGAAATTCGTTGTCTTTAATAAACTAATTAGACTTAATGGACTAGTCCATTTTTACTGGTTTGTCCTAATAGGATTTAGTAGACTAGGATCTTCTGTAACTCTAGGGTTCTTTGAATCTTTAACTATCATGCCATAAGATGCCATTTAAAAAATTATTAAATCGGGGCCGCTAGGTGACGCAATGGATAGAGCACTAGCCCTGAAATCAGGAGGACCTGAGTTCAAATATGGTCTTAAGACACTTGACATTTCTGGCTGTGTGACTTAATCCCAATTGCCTTAGCCAAAAAAAAATCGGAAGACCCTTTTCTACTGATAGTCTATGCCTGGCTTCAGTCTTCTGTTTGTAAGTTGTGTTTGGTTTGGGGACAGTATCTTCTTCCATTAAATTTTATATACAGTGTTTTCCCGATAATAAGACACTGTCTTATTATATTTTTTTTTTGGACCGAAAAACACCAGAGGGCTTATTTTCAGGGGAGGGCGTATTTTAATGAACATTGACAGCAATTTTAATAAACAGGTAAATGTGAACCAAAAAAAAGTACCTTTATTCAATAATGATCATGTCATCTTCAACAACATCGTCATAAGTGTCCATACCCTGAATTCTGTCCTGGATGTCTTGCGCCTCTATTTCCTTCAGAAGAAGTGGACCCAATCTGTCATATCCAGCAATATAGCTCTCTTTAAGTGAACATGTCTTGTCCAGGTAACCTGCTCGTAGTGCCTTGGCGACACAGCTGTCAGTAATTTTATCCCATGACTTCTTCACCCAAGTCACAACTTCTTGCAGATAGGGCTTCACAAAGTTTCCACGCTGATTTCTTTCCATTCTATTTTCAATGTAGTCATTGACTTCCATGCGCAAATGGTCCTTGAATGGCTTGTTTATTGCAATATCAAGGGTCTGGAGATAGGCAGTCATTCCTGCAGGAATCATTACTTGATCTATTCTTCTCTCTGCAAGGAAGTTCTTCATTTCTTTAGCGCGGTGAGTGCTGGCTGAGTTCTTCTTTTATCCTCCATCATGCCCCCTGAATTCTTCTTTTATCCTCCATCATGCCCCTTTTATCATTCATCATGCCCCCTCACTCCCACTTACATACCGGGTTTTTATGTTGTCCTGCCTCAGCTCTCCTCCATGGCACTGCTCTCAATGGCGCCAGCAAGCAAATCACTGGGGAAGAACAGAATGATGAGCTCACTGCTGCAGCTCTGATTGGATGCAGCTTGGAGTGCGGCGTGCGTTTCACCCGGGGTGGGGGGACATGGTACATACAGAGGGTATTGTAATGTGGCGTGTAGCGCAGGGGATCACCTTCACTACAGTACCAATCTCAACAGGGCTTATTTTCAGGGGAGGGCTTATTTTAGAGGAATCTTAGCAAGGGGAGGGCTTATTTTCGGGATAGGTCTTATTATCGGGGAAACACAGTAGTTGAAAAAGTCCTGTTATGGCACTACCTTAAATTTTCACCTAGTTTATTTTTTTTTTTTAATGAATTATGTAAAAGTAATGAAATCTATTAATTAAGCTTTTTTCCAACATTTGGAAGCAGAATGAGAATTGTGATGTTTTATTTTGTATTTATAGGAAAAGCAGATAAAGAACTAGTATTACATTTAAGAACTAGATTTAAGTCATGCCTTTTCCTGGGAAACTGCTTAACTTCTCAGTACTCAAATTTTCTCAGAATGTTTTAAAATATATAATACAAAAACATAATATTATAAAAGGGAAAAAATGATACTGATAAAAAAAATTAAGTTTTTTTTTAAAAAACGTTCACAGGTTAAGAACTCTAGCTTGAAGACTATGTTCCTGACTGATAAAGATCTATATTAACGTTTTTATACTGAGTTACTTATACTGATAAAATCAAAGGTCTACATACAAAAGGTGATTTTTATAAATTCCTGTTTAAGAAGTCCTTATATACCTTCATTCTGTGTATGATTTAAGTTTTCTATGACTGATTCTTTGATCTTTTGTCAGACAGTTTTATTTATTTCTATGATAGCAGATTAAATTTCTTTCATTTCATCTCCCTCTCACTACCAGAATGTATAGTCTTCCTCTACTACTTCTTAATCTTGAAGTTTTTTATTTCCAGCAGTCTTTTGTGTTTTCCCAATTATTATATTAAACTCCACACAGTTTTAAAGTATCTGCACATGACCAAAATTTAATGCCTAAAATTTCTAGTGATTAAAATCAATCCAGCATCTTCTTATACCTAGCTGACTTCCTAAATAAATATGGCATCAATAGTATCTTAAATATTACTTTTTTTTCTGTTCATTTATTAAACTCACAGATTTATGCTAGGCACAGAAATTGAAATGTGCAGTAAGTATTTGTTAAATGTCCTTTGTCATTTGTTTTCATCTCTAGCGCAGTATATGTTTCTTGAAGACTGATAACTTTAAAAAAAATTTTTTTAATTAATTTTTTTATTAAAACTTTTATTTACAAAACATGGGTAATTTTTTCAAAATTGACTCTTGCAAAAGTTTCTGTTCCAAATTTTTCCCTCCTTCCCCTCAACCCCTCCCCTAGATGGCAGATAGTCCAATACATGTTAAATATGTTAAAATATATGTTAACTTCAATATATGTATACATACTTATACAGTTATCTTCTTGCACAAGAAAACTCGGATCTAGAAAGAAAAAAAATCTGAGAAGGAAAAGAAAAAGCAAGCAAACATCAACAGAAAGTGTAAAAATGCTATATTTTGGTCCACGCTCAATTCCTACAGGCCTCTCTCTGGGTGTATATGACTTTCTTGATCACTGAACAATTGGAATGTTGAAGAGAACCATGTCCTTGATCATCATGTAGTCTTATTGTTGCTGTGTATAGTGATTTCCTGGTTCTACTCATTTCACTTAGCATCAGTTCATGTACATTTCTCTACGCCTCTCTGGAATCATCCTATTGGTTGTTTTAACAGAATAGTAATATTCCATAACATTCATATACCATAATTTATTCAGCCATTCTCCAGCTGATGGGCATCCATTCAGTTTCTAGTTTCTTGCCACACACAAAAAGGGCTGCCACAAACATTTTTGCACTTGTGGGTCCCGTTCCTCTTTTAAATCTCTTTGGGATATAAGACCACTAGAAACCCTGTTGGGTCAAAGGGTATGCACGGTTAGATAAATTTTTTGAGCATAGACTGGTAACTTTTAAACTAAACTTCTGAAAGTACCTTACACATTTCTTGGCAGTTAATTCATTTTCATAGATGAGGGAATAGTAGTTGTAATCTGGGAAATCCCCTGAAACAATTTTTTTTTTACTCTCATATGTACTGTGTAAGAAGGAATAGTTGTGAGGCAGTCAGAAGGTGCAGTGGGTAGAGCATCAGCCCTGAAGTCAGGAGGACCTGAGTTCAAATATGGTGTTGGACACTTAACACTGCCTAGCTGTGTGACTTTGGGCAAGTCACTTAACCCCAATTGCTTTAGCAAAAAAAAAAAAAAAAAAAAAAAGAATAGTTGTTAGAATGAATGTTCTATATAAGGAAATTTTATTTTAACTTCTGCTTAATATGTTTTCCTAGTCTGGAAATATTTACGTGATTAAAAAAAGATTTCATTTTGGTTCAGATTTGTCTGAGTTTTCCCTTCTATAAAATGAGGAAATCTAACTAGACAACATGTTAAATATTCTTGTTGCTTTAATATGTATTGTTTCATTTAATATATTTACATCAGTGTTTGTCTCATAACCCTATTATATTGCCTAAACATTATAATACCTAACACAGCTTTTATGTTGTATGGTCTCCAAGGTCCTTTTCAGCTTCTTTCGGATTCCTCTGATGAATAGCTTACTTCTGAAGCTTTGCCACTTTGGGAGTTTATACTTATCTTTCATGATTTTGACCTCAAATGATTAGAAATGAACCTTAGTATGTTAATCAGCAGGCACTTATTAAGCACCTACTATGTGCCAGGTGTTGTGCTCAGTGTTGGGCATATAAAGAAATACAAGACAGGCTCTGTTCTCAAGTTCACATGAAACAGCAAACAATAAGAAAACAATACTTTAGTTGTAGACAAGATAAATTTGCTTTATTAAACAAGTAAGGTACTAAAAGGACCAGGACTTAAAGAGTTTCTTGAAGGACCAAGCTGCATGAACTGACACTGTACTTTTTATCCATAAAAAGTATTTTGTTTGTACCTTCTAAATCCAATTCTCCCTGTGCAACAAGAGAGATAGGATGAACAAAATAGATAGGATGAACATTTTTATTTCAGAGTAAAATGAAAATAAAATTCTTATATATATGTTGGCATTTCTCCTTCTAAATGATAAGGGGCTCAGGAGAGGTGTCTTGCTAAGGTGGAATCTAAAGATAGGGTTTGAAAAAATCGAGAGAAACTTTGAGGCAGACATGAGGAAGGAAAGAATTTCAGGTACAGGGTACAGTCAATGAAAATGGGAGGTGGAGCATCTTGAGAAATAGTACAAGAAAAGCTAATCAGGTTATTATGAATCCTAACATGATTTCATAAGAGCCTTTTTTTCAAACATAATTTTATATTTTTTGATGCTACTATTTTAAGTTTCTTAAGTTCTACTGATATCTTTTAAGTTAATATATTTTCGTGTAATTAATCAGTGACTATTATCATGGTTTTTTAAAAAGTTTAGATTATATATCTTCCTAAAATTTTGCTCCACTCAAGCTCTATTCTGATTTTTCATTATCACCATGGTGGCAACCCTAAAACCTTTGAGTGGGTATGCTAGTAGCATATAAACTCTGATAAGTTTTACCAAGCTGGGAAGATTTTTTTTTTTTCTTAAGTGTCACTTGGCTAGACACTTTATTGTCATTTTACATTTTACAAATATTACAAAAACTGGATCACTAAATTTTAAACTCCTTGAGAGCAGGAACTCTCTTTTGCCCCTTTTTCTATCCCTCAGTGCTTAGCACAATGCCTAGCACTTAGTAATTATTTATTTATTTTATAATAACTTTTTATTGACAGAACCCATGCCAGGGTAATTTTTTTACAACATTATCCCTTGCACTTGGTTCTGTTCCGATTCCCCCCCCCCCCCCCCTTCTCCATCCCATCCCCTAGATGGCGAGCAGTCCTATATATGTTAAATATGTTGCGGTATATCCTAGATACAATATATGTTTGCATAACCGAACAGTTCTCTTGTTGCACAGGGAGAATTGGATTTAGAAGGTAAAAATATCCCGGGAAGAAAAACAAAAATGAAAGCAGTTTATATTCATTTCCCAGTGTTCTTTCTTTGGGTGTAGCTGCTTCTGTCCATCCTTGATCAATTGAAACTGAGTTAGGTCTCTTTGTCTAAGAAATCCACTTCCATCAGAAGACATCCTCATACAGTATCATTATTGAAGTGTATAATGATCTCCTGGTTCTGCTCATTTTACTTAGCATCAGTTCATGTAAGTCTCTCCAAGCCTCTCTGTATTCATCCTGCTAGTCATTTCTTACAGAACAATAATATTCCATAACATTCATGTACCACAATTTACCCAGCCATTCTCCAGTTGATGGGCATCCATTCATTTTCCAGCTTCTAGCCACTACAAACAGGACTGCCACAAACATTTTGGCACGTACAGGTCCCTTTCCCTTCTTTAGTATTTCTTTGGGATATAAGCCCAGAAGTAACACTGCTGGATCAAAGGGTATGCACAGTTTGATAACTTTTTGGGCATAATTCCAGATTGCTCTCCAGAATGGTTGGATTCGTTCACAAATCCACCAATAATGCATCAGTGTCAGCTGGGAAGATTTTTAAGGAGAGGCCTGCTTATGGCCAAGTTTGTCCAAAGGCCAACTTGGCTCATCATCTGCTTGACTGCAGGATGATGAATTTTTTGGACACAGTATTTCTTGAGAAGTGTCATTTTCCACATCAGTGAAAAGAGTATCTAATCGAATGAAATAGCTCCTTAAAATTTCAAAGGAAGTATATTTCTTTTGACCAGATTATAACTCTAGGAATATAATTTTTGTTGAAAGCAATATAAATGCCTCTTAATATGTCGAATGGAAATATTTGTGTGTACATGTCCAGACACAAATTTTTGTATATTTGTATATGTGCATAAATATATTTGTATCTATACACAATAGATGTATGGAAGAATGACTTGAAAAGTTTCTCTTCATATCCATAGCATCCAAGTAGGTTTATTTCATCAATTAAAATTTTGATTTAAAAGAAATATAGCAATTTATTCTTAGTCCTATGAAGATCCTTCTCTTATGCCTTGGGCATTTTAGGTTCTTTGCTATAACACAACTCTGGTGAGTGCCCTGAAAAACATTTGACTATGGGTCTGTAGTTTTATCCAAAAGACCAGTCTCTTTTAAATATGGGTCTTATTACCAGAAATTTGGTCCATAGTTGCATCATGGCAATTCATGAAAACTGTTTTAAGGGGTAGAGTGTTGTAATATGTTTTCTTGGAAGCAGCCATAACTGAAATCACTGATATTTTAAAATAACCTATTGTCAAAAATAATTATTGGGCTAGATATAGTGTTTTACTCAGACTGGATCAGATTTATACTTTTATTTATACCTGTAATAAAGGGATCCACCCCTATATTCCTACTTTGCACATATTGAAATTAAGATAATTTTCTTTCTCATAAAAGAAAAGAGATAATTGGTAGTATTGCCATATTGGTGATACAATTAAAATCTACTCTTTAAAAATTCTGCAAAAAATTGGCATTTCTGTTTTCTTCCATCTTTGTACATACCCCCACAGCCACACCTGTAAGAAGTTTTTTAATAGTAGTACTACTCAGAATGAGTCCAGATTTTTTTTTTTTTTTTGGGGGGGGGGGGATGGGGAGGATTGATTTCCTCACAGCAATCTTTCCTTCCTCCCCAATAATTAAACTTTGAATATACTCTAAAGAATGATTTGGATGTTTTTCTAACTTAGAAATCAAATTTATGAACTGTCTTAAATGTATTATTCAGACTATCAGTAAGTCAAAGGAAAATGAGTCTTAGATATCAAAGTTGAGCCAAATATTTAATTCTTAGCTCTTCATTCCAACTGTCAATGCTATTCTGAATAGAAAAGTAAATCAAATAAAAGGAAATTTTAAAATCTGAGTCCAGTGTTTCTCTGTTAAGCAGTTTGAAGAGCTTGTTATTCCAAGGGTTTCTTGGATTTCTAAATTTGTTTATTATAATTTCTCTTAATTGATAACTTCTAATTCTACAACTAGTATAGGTTTATAATATCATTCTGTCTTCTCATTTACTCTCTTTTCTATAACTTTTTTGTGCTATTCCTTTTTATTTGGGATATTCCATATCAACATTGCCCTTGTTTTATATGCTTTAACTCTTAATTTAATTCTTAATTTTCCAACTCTTAATTCTTAATTATCAGGATGAGTTTCTAACTTGAAAGTGTCTCATTTCAAAACAGATTGCCAAGGATTTCAAGAAATGTACCTAGCAAAAATGGCACGTCCCATAGTTAAAAACAGAAATTGGCAAATACAAAGCACATTCAAAGCTCTACTAGCTAACTGTAAATCTTGCCCCATTTTAGCTGGGGTTTTAACAAAACAATGTAAAGCATGACTCTTTACTAACGATTTTCAGGATCAGAGATTTCTAGATGAGTACTAAGGCAACTCAGGAAGCACCAGTTTGAAAAGGGGTGTTTCTAATAGGATTAGTAAATTTGTCCTGGAGTCCTTATGTTGATCTAGTTGACTACTGCCAATTTTTTAATGAACCTAGTGATTTATTTGTAGTCTAAAGCTTCTTTATATTATCTTTTTAAAATACAATCTTTTCAAGAATTCTCCTTTAGAAGATTGCCCCCTCTTGGTATCATTTTTAATAAAGCTATCAAGATAATTTTGCTGAAGTTGGCCACCCTTGGGAAGTTTGCAAACTGGTTTTCTCTATATTGATTCTTACTATTTTGTGAAGTGATAGTCTTCATAATTTACTATCATTTTTCTTTATATAATTTTTATACCCATTTAGGCCAGTATTTTCTTTAAAATTTTTTTTTTATAATTTCTTTTTCAAAGGACAGGTAAGGATAGTTTTCAACATTCAGCCTTGCAAAATGTTGTTTCATATATTTCTCCATCCCTCTCTACTTCCTCCCTCCCTTAGATAGCAAGTAATCCTATATAAGTTAAGCATGTGCAATTCTTATAAATATATTTCATATTTATCATGCTGCATAAGAAAAATCAGATCAAAAAGGGTTGGGGGGGGACAAGCAAACAACAAAAAATGTGAAAATACTGTTATCCACATTTAGTCCCTGTAGTCCTCTCTGGGTGCATAGTTCTCTTCATCACAAGTCTTTTGGAATTGTAGACCAGTATTTTCTGACTAAGGTAGGTTTTTGGTTCTTCTGATCAGCAGTTGATTAATGTTAGTTAAATTATTGAGTGAAGTTATTTATAGTGTCCTTTTGAAACATCATCCATATTCCATTTTAATTAATAAGTTGATTAGGTTATATTAAATGGAGCTTTTAAAATTTGTCATATCTCTGTTGAAGTATATAATGCTCTCTTAGTTCTGCTCATTTCACTTAGCATTATTTCATATAAGTCTCGCCAGTCCTCTCTGTATTCATCCTGCTGGTCATTTCTTACAGAACAATAATATTCCATAACGTTCATATACCACAGTTTACTCAACCATTCTCCAATTGATGGGCATCCATTCATTTTCCAGCTTCTAGCCACTACAAACAGGGCTGCCACAAACATTTTGGCACATACAGGTCCCTTTCCCTTCTTTAGTATCTCTTTGGGGTGTAAGCCCAGTAGAAACACTGCTGGGATCAAAGGGTATGCACAGTTTGACAACTTTTTGAGCATAGTTCCAAATTGCTCTCCAGAATGGCTGGATGTGTTCACAATTCCACCAACAATGTATCAGTGTCCCTGTTTTCCCACATCCCCTCCAACATTCCGCATTATCTTTCCCTCTCATTCTAGCCAATCTGACAGGTGTGCAGTGGTATCTCAGAGTTGTCTTAATTTACAACGGTACTGTATGAGGATGTATTCTGATGGAAGTGGATTTCTTTGACAAAGAGATTTAACTCGGTTTCAATTGATCAAGGATGGACAGAAGCAGCTACACCCAAAAAAAGAACACTGGGTAATGAATATAAACTGTTTGCATTTTTGTTTTTTTTCCCGGGTTATTTATACCTTCTGAATCCAATTCTCCCTGTGCAACAAGAGAACTGTTCAGTTCTGCACACATATATTGTATCTAGGATATACTGTAATCTATTTAACAGGTATAGGACTGCTTGCCATCTCGGGGAGGGGGTGGAGGGAAGGAGGGGGAAAATCAGAACAGAAGTGAGTGCAAGGGATAGTGTTGTAAAAAATTACCCTGGCATGGATTCTGTCAATAAAAAGTTTTTTTTTTTTTTTTTTAAATATGTCTTGGGGAACCAACAAAGTTTAGGAAGGAAGGTTTCATTTATAAAATATATTATGCTTTGTATTCAATGGCTATGAAATACTTTTTATAAACAATATGCTTAGAACTTTAAAACATTTCTGCTATACAGATGCTGGTGATGAAGATGATGGTGATGATAATACATCTGTTAATATACTCTGTGAAATATTTCATCTCATGAGTCTGTTTATGAGAGTAACTAGCTTCATGACACAAAATGTTCTAAACTGGCACTTAAGAAAATAAAGGAGATATAGAGGAAGGCAGGTTTTGCCAATGGGTGGGGTCTCAGAGCTAATATTAACTAGGCTAATTTGTAAATTTGCACACCTTTAGACAACAAATAGTCTTTATCCTGACCTCTATTTAAAGATGCAGATCTGAAGGATTAAAGTTGTTGACTCTCTGAAAAAAAAAATTGTCATATATCATTTGTTTTTTTCTTTCAGCTTTGAATTTTGATCTCTAACAAATTGGTGATCTGAGTCTTTACAAACAGCGGTAATTATTAATTAGCAAGTCATTTTCTATTCCCATATCCAGTCGGTTTTATTTTTTGTAATTTGATATTCACTACACTCAAACCTTCAGATTTTTTAAAAAAAGAAATTTAATCATGTATAGACATAAGGCTTATATAATCTTTTGATCTTTTTCATTCCTTATGCTTTTGAACCATATTTTCCAACATTTTTGGTCCCATTCTGCCCAATCTATCCTTTTTTCTAGACACAGTATTGGAATCTATTGCAGTTTTTCCTGAATTCCAAGTAGTTTTTCTAAATTTTCAATCCTCTATAACTGTTGCCTCAGTTGTCATCACTTAAGTTAACACTTGTGTTCATGGTAGCATTTTTTTTTTTTAACGACAATAATAAAAATAGCATAGCATTTTAAGGTTTGCAATGTTCACATGATCTCTAAAAGATCAGACCCTAAATTACAGGAAGTTACGAAGTGACTCACAGGAAGCAGACAACATTGGTGACCATTGGTTAAGGAGGGTTACTTCTTTTTAGTCTATCCAATGAAAAGGCTTGAGTGTTTTGTTATTTAAACATGGGAAGCTGGGATGTGTGTGTGTCTGGGCCTCTCCCTGCAGGGACTAAATAAATGCTTTCTCTTTGTACCTGAAGATTTCTCTGATTAGTTAATTTAGCCCTCATCCTACACAAGAATGTAACATTCTTGTATTCTAACATACCTCTTAATGTGAAGAAACAAATTGCAAGCAATTGAATATTGGATTATGGCACATTCTAAAGTCTTTTTTAAAACCTGTTATTAAAAATAGATTGAGTCCATTCAGAAATAAAACAAGAACTTATGTCTATTAAGTCCATTTGGATGACTTTTCATTTTCAATTAAAAAAATAGTTTCTTAAAGTATGTGAGATTCACAAAGTAAACTTTGTAACTTTGTGAATTCACAGTGGAGTTTTCTATAGTAAAATATTTACCTATGAAAACTATTTTGTATGTACATATACACACATCCACATATGACAACCTAGCAGATACCTATGGAAATTGCAGATTTCAGAGGGCATCATGTAAAAGGAAAAAGGAATCTCTAGACATGCTGATATAACCAGGCGATCTGGGGAGTCACAGAGAAGACTATTCATGGTCAGGAGACCTACTCATATTACAGATTAAGAACTATAAGGAACTTCAATTGTCATTTGGTCCAGTTTCCCATTTATCTGATCAGGTGAGAAAATTAAGGCACAAAGAAGTCATTTGCCAGAGATCACACAAGTAGTAAATGGAAATAAAAGGGGGGTTCAAGTCTAGGTCATCTTTCTCTGGTACTCTGTCCACTGGGCCATGCTGCCTTTCTCCAACATTGCCACAAACTTTTCTTGATATCAGTTATAGTTTTCAATTGGTGATTTTCAGTTCCCTTTACAAAATTCCTAAAGTTCCTTTTGACTGTACAGTTCTGTGATCTTATGTTAACTCAGAGAACAGAATAAGATTTCTAGACAGTAGACCTCATGCTTCATCAGAATCATTTTAGTTCATGTAAGTGAAAATTTAACCAATTTTATTTCAAAATACACCTCTAATCCTCTTTTTAAAAAATATCAAAATGGAACCTTGTGCTTTAAAGTTTTCTTAGTCATATAAATATAGAATTGATTTTTCCTGCATCTGTAACTTCAAGTAAATGTATTAGACAACAAAGTACAACTTTTAAAAGTATAATTTTTAAACTTAAGTTTTAGCAATACAATTTTATAAGTAAAAATATAGAAAAATTCTACTGCTAGGCATGTGTTCCAATGAGGTCAATGACAAAAATACTTATGTATACACCAAAATATTTGTAGCAGTGATTTTTATAGTAGCAAAGAACTAGAAATAAAATAGATAACATTCAGTTTGGGGAAAGTTGGGGAAATGTTTGGGAAATAAGCAAGTAGTGGAACAAGAGTATAGTGAAATGTTGCTGTGCTATTAAAAATGATAACTGAAAAATGACTAAGAAAAGGGAAACAAAGGAAAGACATGAACTGATATAAAGTGAATTAAGCTGAACCAAATTAAAATATAATCTATTATACATCAACAATGACAACAGAAATGGAAGGAACAATAATAACACATCTGGTATGTAATGGGCACTATGTAAATGTTAGCTATTAATAATAAAAGTTTATAAAGCATTTTACAGATGGTAGTTCATTTGATCCTCACAGCAGCCCTTGAAGTGCTTGCTGTTATTTTGATTTCCCACCTGAAAGATTAAAGTGACTTGTCCAGAATCACCCAGCTAGTAAGTATCTGAGGCAGGATTTAAGACCAGGTTTTCTTGACTTCAGGCTTAATGTTATCCACTGCATCACTTATCTGCCACAACAATTGAAATTTAATGCTTTGAAGTTATAATGACCAAGGTGACCCATCCCTTCTCCCTCCCCCCCCAAAAAGATAGAAAGTTGCCTCTCATGGTTATGGAGCTATACGTATATTGTCAACCTTTGCTGTGTTGATTTTGCTAAACTCTTTGTTTAGCTTCTTGAAAGGGGTTATTGGAAAGTTTAGATGATGTGAAAAAGATATCAAAAAATTTATGTGGGAGGGAAAGCTGCTTTACAGGAATGTTGTACCTTACAGGAGTTTTGAAATCCCTTATTTTGGGACTGAAATATCTCAGAGAGAAAGGATTCAATTTAAGATCTGGATTTTAACTGTGTAGGTATTTTCCCCATACACACATAGTAATTCTAATGGCAAGATAATGATTGATGTGTCTGCTCTGCCACCTACTTTGAAGTATCTTTCTCCCTCATCACTATTGCCCTGTTCTGCCTTGTTCTTAAATCTTAGTTAAAGTCATTTTTGTTAAAGTATGTACAGCAGGGAGGTAATGAAACAAAAGTATACTTTTTGTAAAAATTGTATTTATGTAATGGCAGTTTAGCTGTTGGATACCTTCTGGACTCCAAAATTCTTAGGTTCTGGACAGTGGGAGGAAATACTTAATTTTTATTGTTCTTTAGAGTTTTTCTTGCTCATTCATTTCTCAGTTTTGTCCGACTCTTTGTTATCCCATTTAGGGTTTTCTTAGCAAAGATACTGGAGTGGTTTGCCATTTCCTTCTACAGCTCATTTTACAGATGAGGAAACTGAGGCAAACAGGATTAAGTGACTTGACCAGAGAGTCACACAGCTAGTAAGTATCTAAGGCTGGGTTTGAATTGAGGAAGTGGAGCCTTCCTGACTCCTGAGCCAGCACTCTATCCATTGTACCACTAAGTTGCCCCTGTTATGTATTCTACTTAAAAACAGTGTTTTACAAATTCCATTTTCCTTGGAAAAAGGGCTTTTGTTCATTTTATAAATATTTTATTTTTCCCTTTAAAATTTTTTTTAATAATGAATGATTTTTTAAGATATCAGATAACCTATTTTCATAATCTTTGTACTTGATTGAAAGCTAATTAGGGCAGAGGATGAGACTCTCAAATTGCTAAGTACCTGCATGACAGTTGTGGTTTTATCTATAAAATGAGATGGTTGAACTATATGATTTTCTAAAGTCCTTTCCACTTCTAGATCCTATGATCCTGACATATAATGACCACATAAAAACTTTTTGTTACTGTTATTCAGCCAACTGCATTATGCAGTTATGCTCCCATAACAGCCTTATGTATGGGTTACCCTCATGATAATCAGGTAGTTTTCATCTTCTCATGTTGTAATAGTTTTTTAAAATGAGTTTTAATTCATTTAATGTGAGATTTTGCTATAGACAAGTCCCCTCACAACCCTATTAAGTTATATAAGTATTATGTCTTTGACAAATGATAAAACTTAGAAGTGAAGTATTTTCTTTAATACCGTAGTTAATGGTATCATTAACATTTGAACCTTGTTTTGTTTTGCTTTCAAAGTTAGTGGCTTACTGTTAAGACATAGAGTAAGAAAAATTTTTGTCTCTAAAGAATCTTAAAAACATAAATTGTTCATGATCTTTTATGATTTTGTACAAATACATATTAAAATGTTAGGTTAAATCAAAGGTTGGCAGTGTTTTGTGACAGATAATTAAATAAGAGAACCAAGTTTTTGACCCTGGTTTGGTTTGACCCTGGTTATGGCAGAAAGGAAAAATGTTAGCATCCACAACTGGATAGAGCATTTGGGATTGATTTTTCTTGTCAAAAATTCCTCCTTTTTCCAATCTCTTATATTCTGCCAGTCATCCATTCAGACTCTTCTAATATGCATCTAGTCCATGGAGCCCTATTTGAATAATCTGTCATGTATATAGTTGTACTAATTACTTTAATCCATTAATAGATAAACCACCATATTTCTGAAAATATAAGCAGATAAAAGTGAAATAAAGAATCATACTACAGTGGAAAGAGCACTGATTTCAACATTGGAATCTGAGTTTAAATTCTGATTTTGTCACTTCTCTAAATACCTCGAAATCACTTAATCTTTTTAGGTCTCAGTTTTTCCTCATCTGCAAAATGAAGGAATTGAAGGCCTATAATCTTTTTTTTTTTTTAAATTTTATAATAACTTTTTATTGACAGAACCCATGCCAGGGTAATTTTTTTTACAATATTATCCCTTGCACTCGGTTCTATTCTGATTTTTCCCCTCCCTCCCTCCACCCCCTCCCCTAGATGGCAAGCAGTCCTATATATGTTAAATATGTTGCGGTATATCCTAGATACAATATATGTTTGCAGAACTGAACAGTTCTCTTGTTGCACAGGGAGAATTGAATTCAGAAGGCAAAACCCGGAAGAAAAACAAAAATGCAAATAGTTTGCATTCATTTCCCAGTGTTCTTTCTTTGGGTGTAGCTGCTTCTGTCCATCATTTATCAATTGAAACTGAGTTAGGTCTCTTTGTCTAAGAAATCCACTTCCATCAGAATACATCCTCATACAGTATCATTGTTGAAGTGTATAATGATCTCCTGGTTCTGCTCATTTCACTTAGCATCAGTTCATGTAAGTCTCTCCAAGCTTCTCTGTATTCATCCTGCTGGTCATTTCTTGCAGAACAATAATATTCCATAACATTCATATACCACAATTTACCCAGCCATTCTCCAGTTGATGGGCATCCATTCATTTTCCAGTTTCTAGCCACTACAAACAGGGCTGCCACCAACATTTTGGCACATACAGGTCCCTTTCCTTTTTTTAGTATTTCTTTGGGATATAAGCCCAGAAGTAACACTGCTGGATCAAAGGGTATGCACAGTTTGATAACTTTTTGGGCATAATCCCAGATTGCTCTCTAGAATGGTTAGATTCGTTCACAACTCCACCAACAATGCATCAGTGTCTCAGTTTTCCCGCATCCTCTCCAACCTTCATCATTATTTTTTCCTGTCATCTTAGCCAATATGACAGATGTGTAGTGGTATCTCAGAGTTGTCTTAATTTGCATTTCTCTGATCAATAGTGATTTGGAACATTCTTTCATATGAGTGGTAATAGTTTCAATTTCATCATCTAAAAATTGTCTGTTCATTTGAAGGCCTATAATCTTGAGAAATAGCTAAAGGAGATTTAATTTTCCTTTTCTTGCAAGAGAATTTTCATCTAAAAACCTAACTGCTTCTCAGTTTATCTAGCCCATTTTACTGCTCTGTCAGAAATCTGCTTTTGTTCACCCATAGATTCTCCAGAGCAACCTATTTTTCATACTAGGTAGTCATAAGTGATATGTTTCTGACTGAAACTGAAAGACTGAAAATCCTCAATGATGTAAATACTGGCATTATTGGCAGGGTAAATGAATTGCTTGTTTTGTAGGAATTTTGGTAGAAATAATGTAGTTGTCAACCATATTTCTTGGTTGTTTCATGTATTTATAGTTTGTTCCTTAGTGTTTCCGTCTATTTTTTTTTTTAACATTGCAAAACCATTTTGTTTTTCAGTATCCTTGCCATGAAAAGTGGATGCGATAAGTTGTTTGCCTTATGAAATTCGAGTTACACGTGAATTCTGCCAGGTATATATTTAGTACTGTTAAGTAAATTTTATTTAAAATATTGAAGATGCATTACAATGTGCAGAAACTTTCTTTTCTTTTTATTTTTTTATGAACACATTTGGTTTTAAGTGGTGTTAGAAAATTCACATGATTTAGTCTGGAATTCTTCCAACATTTATGTTTAAAGCTATCATTATAAATTCATTCAGTTCACAAACATGTTTTAAAATGTGTGTATTGCTAATTTTTAGTTTGAATTAAATAATTTCTGGAAGATAGTAACTAATAGATAAGACTGCTATATTTCTTAAAATGTAAGCAGATATAAGTGAAGTATGGTACAATGGAAAGAATATTTTTTGCCTTGCATTTTCATCCTTTTGAAAACTAATTCCTTATAGAGAAAAAATGTTTTAAAGTTCGATTAGTATATCTTTAAAATCTGTCCCACATACCTCTGAATTTCTCCAAATTTATATTTTAAATAGCATACTTTTTCTTTGATTTTGCTATTTTAGTTGTTATATACTTACCTAAGACATCTAGGAATGAATATTTGAACTTCCCACTTACTTGTCAGTAAGAATGAAGAATCAATATAAAGTTTATTGGAAAAAAAACATAAAATGTTTATAGGTTTTCTTTTCTTTTTTGTATGTACTGGTTTATCTCTAGTGTTACAGAGACATTTTTAAAGACCTAAAAAGGTTCAGTAAAATATTCTTGATAAAAGTATTCTATGTGAGTGAGTAGTAGAATTTAAATAGTGGGGAAGGGGCCTTTAATTATATAGTTAAGGCATGAAACATCATAGATGTGTACTTAAAAAGGAATCTGAGGATTTAAGATTCATTTTTGTTAGTTCAGTTATTATTCAGTCATGCCTGACTCTTCATGATCCCATTTGGGGTTTTCTTGGCAAAGATACTAGAATGATTTGCCATTTTCTTTGTAGCTCATTTTACAGAAGAATAGCTGAGGCAAACAGGGTTAAGTGATTTGCTTGGGGTCACATTGTCTGAGGCTAAATTTGAACGAGGGGGCTTCTTGACTCCAGGCCTAATAGTCTTATCTGCTATGACATGCTTAAAATTCAATTTAGAAGCTACTATCTATCCTCCCTGACGCAGCCATCCTGTATATTATTGTTATACCTTGAATGTATTGAGTATGGGATGGATTTAATAGATGGAAGATTGCAATACGTTCCCTTACTTAGACCTTGTATTCATTTACACATCCAGAAAAGTGGGCTAGTAGTACTAACAATCTATATGCAAGAAAAGGTAGAGGAAACCTCATGTCAATTCTCAATCTGCTGCTAATTATGTTTGTGACCTTGAATAGGATATTTATCTCTTTTATATTTCAGTGATTTCATCTGTACAAAGAAAAGTTAGACTAAATCTTTAAAATTTTGTGAAATGCTAGGCAGAAAGGAAAATAAAAACTAGAAATTCAATCTGAAAAGAAAATGAAAACTGGAAATTCAATTTGACAACTATTTGTTAAAAGTTATGTGAAATATACTATGAAAAGATACAAGAAACCTTGATTGGATTTTATGAGGTAGAAAACCATTTAGAGGCTTTAAAATTTAAATGTTAAGACAGAAGGCTCTAATCTATATTTTCAATATTTCTGTTTTCATTTTAAAAATGAAGCATCTAACAAATTATTTTAAAATAAGGAATTGTGTTAAGGACCATGCCTAAGTGAAAGGGCAGGTCAGTTCTCCAAAAGCCCTCCACAGCTATGAATTATAACACTCCTGAAGGAATTGCAAGTCAGCCTTTACTGACTCAGATATTGCTTATGGATTGGGAATGAAATAAATTGGAGGCAAGAGAGAAGAGGAGAGAGGTCAGAGAATGCAACTGCCTCTCAGTCTCTTTGTATCATTAACATCTTCTCACATGAAGGGATCTATTCTGCTGATCAAAATTAGATCCCCAGCAGCCACTAGTGTGTGGCTCCCATAACAAATGGCGCCCAAACAAGGACAGAAAAAGCACAAGACACAAAGAAACAGCAGTGCTCAAGAGCTGTTCATGAGTAGGACCCTCCCAGGAGAGTTTCTTCGGTAACCCATGGAGAAGGAAAGGGAGAATAAGACTTTTTTCAGTCAGTTATTAAAATGGGCCAACACATGAAAGGGCCAAGCTAGGAGACTGATGAGAGACTTATGAAAAATGTCTGTTTTGATTATAGTCTGCTTCTCCATTTGTCAGAAAGTTTACCTCCATGACAGCTCATAAGACTGCTATAGCGTCTCACCCTGCAACCATCCAGAGGAATAGGACAGAAAAGACTTCGATAGTGCTCTTTGCATTCTTTAGTGTGTTGACTCAGATAACAGCTGCTTCACAGTATGGACAATTTTACTAACTATGCTGTTGTGGGGTATAATATGTGTTCCCATAAAACAAAAAAAATGAGAATATAAATGTAATACGCTTTCTTGAGCCCCACATTGGGTGCCATTTGTTAGGGGAGCAACCTGCTAGTGGCTGCTGGGGATCTAATTCTGACCAGTACATGTGAGAGGATGGTAGATATAAGGAGACTGAGAGTTGCATTCTTTGACCTCTCCTCTTCTTTCTTGCCTCCAGTTTATTTCATTCCCAATCCACAAGCAGTATCTGCGTCAGTAAAGGCCGGTTTGCAACTCCTTCAAGTGTGTTACAATCTATAGCTGTGGGAGCTTCTGAGAATTGACCTGTCTTTTCACACTTGGACATAGTGCTTAACAGAAATAGTGGCAAAGCATACAACTTAATGAATCTGCCAACAGCTATACAGTTCTGTGAAGCATACATTTTGATGATAACATATTGTTGTATTTTGCAAATATAGATTGCCTTTCTCCTGTAAAACACCTGGCTCCACTAGAATTTTGTGAAAATGGGAATGGACGAGCCTTGAGTGATCATTTGATTTTATTTTAGTCAGAGCCATAACCCAGCCATAAAAAAGAATCATTTATTTTGAAAGCTCTCCAGAGAAGGAAGTTTCAAAATCTCAGTAATTCTAGTATTTGACATGTTCATAAGCATCTTCCTTTTTTGTGTAACTCAGGTCTTTTCTAATTCATCTTGTAACATAACTATATATTAAAATTTTAGCTCTCAAGTGAAGATTAGTATTGATCCTATGGTTTCTGCTTTTTTGAAAGAATATTAATCATGTATTTGAAGTCCTATCTTCATTTGACACTTTTCTTTTAATTCTGTTTAGCTTCTCTTCACGTTATCAATATTGTTATTAATAAATTCTCAGAACTTTAGACATTTTCTAACCAAGTTATAATACAGAAGTGTTGTAGAATAAAGAAATATGAAGAGAAATGAAAAAAAAAAAAAAAAGAGTTCTTTAGTGGTTATGTCCCAGGCATTGTGCTAAGTGCTGGGTAAACAGTTATAAAAAGAAACTGACTTCCTGCTCTCAGAAAATGTATATATGTTATTTCTCACATTAGAAAATAAATTTGCTGAAACTGAGAACTGAGTCTGGATAGTGAACAAAAGAGATAGTTTTGGTCTAGGGAGTCATAGAAATGACATACCTTTCCATAAGTGATGGTATTGTTGTTTTGATTTATATACCTAGAGGAAAAAAATGAAAATGGAGGTGAAAGCAGGCAAATGATAAGGTAAATTGGATAGCCTAATGGGATATGAAAGCAAATTAGAGGCTAAATTAATGGGCACAGCTAATAGATATGCTATGCTAGTTTATATTCCAAGTTACCAGTTAATTTGGTTGATTAGAGTGAGAGCCTCAGAAAGGCTCAAAATTCACTCAAAAAGGAGTGAATTAACTTCCTGAGAGATTGAGAAAATGAAAGTAATTTGTAGGTTTGTTACTGTATTTTACTATATATTATTTTTATATAATGTAGTTTTTGTTACTATTTTTCCAAATCAATTGTTTCCCTATTTTATTTGAGTGGTTTTAATGGTATATTTTAATTGAATGATTTTTTTCTCTATGATAATCAAGTAAAAACAAGGTCTTCCTAACTGTGTTTGGAGAATATGTTCTTCATCAAGTTGGTCCTGACAGGTTTTTGTCATAAAACAAGTTTTCTCTGCAGTTCTTTCTCTATGTAGACTATATGTAGCTACAGGTAATCTTGTTCATGAACTTGGTACCCTTCTTTCCTCTTACCCCCTTCCCCCACTTAAGTCAGAATCCCACTTCAGACTTTGCTTGAGCCCTAGTGATATATAGCTCAAAATCTCAGATCTCATCTGGTAACAAGATAGCCTTTAATATCCCTCTCACTTTTTTATTGTGCAGCCAGATACATTTTTTTCAAAGATTTACTTTATCTTTTCCTTCTACCAGAACCTCTCTTTAATTTTCATCAGTGAATATTGGTCTCATTTAGGAACTGAGCGAATTAAAATTTGCAGTTGTATCTTGAAGTGAGAAATTTGAGAGGACAATATGCCCTTGATGTCCTTTGAATACAAATACTGCAGACTTTGAATTTCAGCAAGGAATTTAATAGATATACAAAGTCTGATGGTCCTTAATGGATAAAATGGAGCACTGTGGGCTTAATGACAGATGACTTTCTAGCTCACTAACAACCCAAATAACTTACCATTATTTAGGCTGGAGAAGAAAAGATTTAGGAATTGGAGACTTAATAACTAACTTCAAATATTTGAAAGGATGTCATGTAGAAGAAACATTAGATTAATTGTTATAGCTCTAAATGGGAGAAGACCAAAGGATAGAAGAAAAAGAGAGGTAGATTAAATTTTATTATAACAAATTCCTAATAATTAGAACTATCCAAATGAATTATCTGCCTCATTAGCTACTTTTTTCCAGTCATTTGAGGTTTTCCTATAGAAATGGAATGATACATTTATATAAGTTATAGAAGGAATTCATCTGTTAGAGAAGTGGTTAAAATAGATCATTTTTAAAACTCCTTTCCAAAACAGATTTGATGATTATAGTTTGTATTTTAAAACATTTAAATATTTCAAGAAGTGGACTGAAATACTCAAATTTCACCAAATGAAATCAGATTTTTAAAATTTGCTTTTGTTACATGAAAAACAAGGTTGCTTCAATTCTGCAATTTGCATGTCATCAATACCCCATCTCCCTTGGGGCCCCCCTCCCTCTGATTGTATCTGAGGGCATTAGCTCCTTACCAGAAGCTGCTCCATTTTAGGAGGGGCCAGCCATTTCTTTATCATGTATGAATCCTTCCACCCTCCCCTTCATTTTATACTTTTAAAAATCTCACTGCAGATTGTAAACACTTCTAGGGCAGGGAATTTATTTGGGATGGAGGGAAGGAGAGCTATCCCTAGCACATCTGCACCATACCTGACACATTGTTTTAAATGTTGGTTGATTAAAATGTCACATTAAGCAATAGCAATATAAATTATAATTTATGATAGCATGTAGGAGTCTTTTATCTGCAATCATTTCCTTATTGTAATTTTGTTAGATTCAAAGATTGAAGACAGTAACTTAATTAAATTACTAATTCAAGTGAGACAATTACAAAATGCAACTTATATTTGAAAAACATTGGTATAAAAATACATTAGATACTCGATTATTAAGGTATACATAAAAATTTATTGAGTGACTTCTGTGCAGAACCAAGGGGGGAAAAAGGTATAGTTGAGAAGTGTGAAGTGTATTTGGTCATATTAAAACTAGTAATATTAATAGGGGAAAATGGTAGTAGTACCAGTTTTAGAATTTAAAGACTAATCATAGAATAGTTTTAGAAACTGCAAAGGACCTTAGTGATGTTAAAAGAATTTTAAAAATAAGATTTCTACCAGGATCCTGCAGTTGTATTTTAAAATATCTTTAGATAATTTCCCGTATGTTGTCTAGCAACATAATAGTATCTTTGATAATAAGAACATTTAATGGTTAGAGAAAAAGGGAATTTTTTTTTCTTCCACATTTTTATAATTGTCATATAACTTGGGATAGGGGGGAAGGACTTTATCTCACAGAGATTACCATTTCTGCTCAGATAACTCATAGTTCTGAAGTCTCTCCTAAGTTCCAGTTCATGTTAATAACTGCTTGTTGGGTAGCATCAACTACATTTCTCACAGATAAACTTAGGACTTCCAAAATGAAACTCTTTACTGTAAGAGATAAAGAGTCTTACCAAGAACTCCACAGATCTACTTGATGAAGCCAGGAAAGGATCTTTATTCAATCTTGCAAGACCTGGTGTCTGGAAACTGACACACTTTAGAATTGTCTGAACATGTCTCTTTACACCCTCGTCTGTGAAAAGCAAGTCCTTCCATTGATTTCCCATTGATTGAATACTATAGAGATTAGAGCCTATCTGGAACATCTAATTTCCCCACATGAATATGTCTCCACCCCTGATTATACCTCCCATCAGCAGTCACCTTATTTGGACATGCTTCAATCTCTCCTCTGATTCCTAGTTGACTGGGTACTATAGAGGTTACAGTCTATCTGGAACATCTAATTCCCCAATATGAGTATGAGTCTCCATCCCTGATTACATCTCCATCATTGTTCACTTTATTCTGATTTTTGCTTTCCCTCTACAAGTTTTGTTTTCTTTGTTCCATGTTAGCCCACATTATTTTGCTAAACTTATCCTTCTTTCAATTGCCCTATTTCTGCTAAAGTCCATGCAGTTCTTCCAGTCACCCAAGTTCACAGCCTTAATCTAATTCAACTCTTCCTTCTCCCTCATCCTCCATTTCCAGTCAGCTGTTGTGTCTTGTCAGTTGTAGTATATATTATCTTTGTCATGTGTTCTGTTCTCTGTATTTACATGGCTAATCCCTTAGATCAGTGGTTCTCAAACTTTTGTTTTCAGTATCTTTATCCTATTAAAAATTATTGAGGATCTCTCCAAAACATTTCTCTTTATCTGGATTATATTTATAAACATTTACCATATTGGAAATAAAAACTATTTTTAAATTTGTAGACCTTCTAAAAGGGTTTCAGAGATCCCCAGCATTCTCTAGACCATACTTTGAGAACCACTGCCTGAGATCAAACCACACTTAATCTCTGTAGAAGAGGGGTGTGTCATGAATCCCATATGATGAAGTCTTTTGACCACTGCTTAGAATAAAAGTTATTAAATGTATAAAATACTTAGGTAATAAATTTTGCTTTAAAATACTCATTAGTATTTTTAAAAAGTTCATAAATCCCAGGTTAAGATCCCTTGCTTTGTCTAAAATTATAATAGTATCTAATTAGGCTGTTTTCATTCTCTCTCATTTCCTGTCTATTTTCCATATAGCTTTTAATAGTCATTCTAAAACAGTCAGTGTTAGTCTTTCTGCTCAAGAACCATTTTTGATTCCCTATTGTGTTCAGGATAATAAAGATTTCTTAGCTTGTTTTTAAAAAACTATTCATAATTTGAAATCAATCTTCCTCTCTAGACTGGTTTTATATTTCTCTTTTTTACACACTAAAATAAATTGACTTAACTGTGGGAATCAAGGAATTTTATTTACTACCACCATGTCTCCACCTCATTCTTGCCTTTTGGCTTTCATTTAAGGTTCAGCCTCTCCTTTCTTGATAACCATAGTTACTAGTGTTTTTTCTATTCTCAAAATACTGTGTGTGTGTGTGTGTGTGTGTGTGTGTGTGTGTGTGTGTACCTACATTTATATTTTCAATTTTTTTTATGAGACATCTTAATATATACCCTTCTAAACAGGATAAATTATGAAGCCCTCTAGTCATTCCTAGTTCTTTTTTTTTTTTACCTAACTATATTACCAATATTTCCAGATTCTTAGAAGTGTTCTTTATACTATTCCATGTTTCTTTTTTCTTATGAACTAAATGGAAAAAGTAGTTGAGTGACAGATTAATTTGTAATTTGAGGAAGCCAAGAGTTAACTTTGGTGTATATTATAATGGGAAAGGATTTTCTGATTATATGTTGGGGACTGTCTCCTTTCTCCTTCTCCTTTTCTTAATTAAAGTCAGGATTTTCTCATTCATATGTATGAAGACATGAGCATATCCAAGAGCACTTTTTTATTTTTCCAATTATTAAAATCTGACTTTATTTGTGAGGAAATTTTTTTATAATTTTGTTCATATAATTCCTGACTTTCCTTTGGTAGATAGATTCCCAAATATTTTATGCTATCGACAGTTATTTTGAATGGAATTTCTCTTTGTACCTCTTGTTGGATTTTGTTGGTGATGTATAAAAATGCTGAGGATTTATGGGGATTTTTTTTTTTTTTGTATCCTGCAACTTTGCTAAAGTTATGAATTATTTCCCTAAGAGCAAGTTGCTGAATAAATCTTAGGTTTAAGCACCAAACTCAGGATGCTTTGTTTTAGCCCTATTTTATTATTTTAAATACTATATTTATTTATTTATTATGCTATTTATTACTGACCCTGTGTTTTCTGGAAATTTAATGTGCACTCATTATTTCTAATAGCTTTTTAGTGTTGTGTTGCTTTTTAAGAAAACATGAAGTTTGTATAGACATTTGAAATAATTGACTCTTAACAACTACCATGGCAAAGGTTCAAAGATACAAAATTATGGTTTGAGTCCATATAAAAACCTAGAATTACTGGATTTAATATTTAAATTAAAGATAACTTAATCATCTGTTACAACACTTATTTTGTAGATGAGCAAATTTGGGCCTAGTTCAAGTGACTTGTCCAAAATTACAGAATAAGAGGAGATTGATATTTTCAAACCATCTAATTAAAATCCATAGTTCTTGCTTTTTGTAAATGTGTACTATGCAAATTTGACTTTTGGGTAAAGAATTCTGAAAGAAATCTGCATTCCTATGCTGATTTTAAAATTGTGCTGGATTTTTATAATGTGCAGGTACTGCTAGTAGAGATATTAAAGCAGCAATGAAATTCCCAGAGTTTCTGTAAAAGATAATAGATGAAAGTCTCTGTTTGCCTAAGCAAATCTTTATGATGTAGATGACACCAGCCTATTCAATGCCATCTTGATCCTACATCTTGTTGGAAGAAAATATGCCAACGCATATATTTTCAAAAAATAAGTTACTTTTTTTTTTTCCTGGAGGAGATATATTTGTAATTTGTGACTTAAAACCTGTTCTTGTGCATCACTCAGAAAATTTCAGAATGTTGCAAGGGATCAGCAAGACAACACTATCTATCAGTGCATTAATTCATTAACCTTAGGCTTATCATTTTTATACAATGACTTTTGCACTGCTTTATTCTCTAAGTAGAGAAGTTTTGTAATGATAATGGCATTCTTTTCCGAATTCTGCTTATTTTGGATAATGCCCCAGATTACTCTCCCCATTTGGATGTATTCATTGAAAATGTAAAAGTGGTCTACCTTAATACTGTCTTTGTATCAAGGAGTGATTGCAATTTCAATGCATTTTATTTACTCACTACATTTACCCAAGCAATATCAGCTTTGGATACAAGTATAGACATTGAGACATTTCTGGAAGTCCTATATTTACCAGCAATCCACAATTTTGCTAATATGTGACAAAATGTAACAGAATATGTATGAAGTTTGGAGAAAAGTGTGCCTGCAGTTCATTACTAATTTTCATGGATTTCACAAGGATGAATCAAAGAAATGAGTAACAAGATTGTAAAATTAGTACAAGATTTGGAGCAAGAAGTAGATGAGAATGATGTGGAGTTGATTGAGTCTTATGGAGAAGAAATCTGATTGAAATGATAGCTGCAAAGACTCAGAAGATAGGGCAGCTTTAGGATCTGAGATTGAAACAAAAAAGTTCACAGTTAAACAATTGGCAGAAAACATTTTATCATTTGAGAGGATTTTTTTTTTTTAATGGAAAAGATGAATTCAGATACTTCCAAGATTGCTTAAAACTTGAAGAATAGTTGAGGATAATGCTGCTTGCTATCAGATATATGAGGAAAAAGAGAGTCATTGATCTAAATATCTCTTGATAACTTATTTTTAAAAAAGCTGAACAGTTAATCACCACTGATAAAAGACTAGGTACATTAGGTAGGGAAGGGGCAGTATACTGCACACTTCATTTATTTTACCTTTCATTCCATGTTACTATTGTGGTACAGCATTTATTATGTCTGCATTTTAGTAAATTTTAATGACTTGCATAAAATGATATTTTGTATATGCCTTTATATAGGCTTAGTGTGCCTGTATATAGGCTTAGTGAAGTGAGTAGATAGGGGCAAATTTGCATCACATAAAAATTGCTTTATATTGAGTTCTTTAGAATGATTCACTTACATAAAGTGAGAAGTCCTTATTTTTTTTACATGAGATTACATTATCTCTTGAATAGATTGTTGTATAGAATGTGTTGTTTAATTGAACATTTAGATAATTATTTTTTCCTTTTTCTTTTTGTCTTCCTCTCCTCTACACTCTTCACCTTGTAGGTTTTGTTCCTTCTCCTCTCTGTAATTCCCTAAATACCTGCATTTCTTTCTACTCAGCAAAATATTTTATACCTTTGAATTACTCTGGATTTATCTTTTATTTAAGTCTTTTCTTTCCTTTTCTGATCTTCCAAATCAGACCTCATAGACTGGTTCATATCTGTTATTTATGCTCACTATGAGGTCTAAAGTCAAAATTACCTGTTTTCTTTAGGCTGGATTGACTAGGTAGCTGGCTACCCTTTTAATCACTTTGCTTTAAATTAAGAGCTAGTCTAGGAGATGATTTAAATGTTTTAATTACTTTCATTGATCTTCCAAACTTCTTTTTATACATCGTACAACATTCCATTTGTTAATTGTGTGCAGTTGCAGCTATTGTGTTATCACTGTTAACTGGTGGTGGTTTATTGATAACTGAATAGTACTCATTTTAATGATAATTGAACACAGTAATTTTGGCAGCAGTGTGCCTTTAGAGCATAATGTTTCTGAAATCTTTAATATTGTCATATTAGTAAGAATACACAAAAAGTTTAAAATGTCTTAGTTCAAGTTTCAAACTCCAAGTCATTAAAACTTAAAATGACATTATGATTTTGGCATTTAATTGTCATACTGTTGCCATATGTAATGAGATTGAGTTTTATGTATCTGAACTAGAGTGAAGTACCAAAGAGGTAAAACTTCACACATTTCTTCCCCATAGGAATTGATTGAATGTGAATGAATTCAAGTACTGTGGTTGGGATTTGTTTTTGTTTTGTCTGTCAGCTTAGTTCTTTTCTTCCTTAAATCATGTCACTCTCTTATAAGAGAGCTTCCATTTCATCTGGAATTCTGAAATAGTATTAGTTTATAAACTACTAGTAGTACCTCCTACTGGTGTAGGAACTAGAATGAGATAAGATGACAGTATTCCCATTTAGTAGGGATGACCTAAGTAAAATCTTAGAAATTTCTCAAAAAACACTAACTAGAGAAAGAATTTCTTGTAATTTTGAGGAAAATTAAGATTTATTGCTCTATTTCTGTTGCCTTTTACACACTTAAAGTAATTCTTTGTTTAGGAATATTGAAATATAAGATTTATTCATAAAAATGATCATACTTGGCATATAATTTTTATTTAGATAATTGCAAATAGAATAACAGATTTTAGGAATGGAATATATCTTAGAGGCTAATGATTCTCGCACTGCCTCATTTTATAGAAGAAACCTTAATAGAACGGAGATGAAAATATCAAAAGGAAAGGATGACCAAAAACTATGGAAAGGTCACAATAACAAGAACCTATTTTCTGAGCTTTGCTATATGGTACTATCTTCATTAAGGCAGGCATAGAAGATGTGGAGGGAAGGGTTGTGGGAAGGAGAGAATTCAACATGGAAAAACCCCAAATTCTACTACATTCAATATACTCCTACCATAATGTTCTAAATGGCACCCACCTGGCCTGAGGATGGTACCATTCCACAAGGAAGTGTTTTCTTTTAGACAAGTTCGTGAACTAGGACACATGAAATCAAAAAATGTTTACCAACATTTTGATTCCCCAACAAAAGCATATTGTATAACCTAAAGCAGAATAAGTGGTCTTTCAAAACACCAAATTAAGTATACAACATTCTATATAATGTCTCTTATCTCCTTTCACAGAACTAAAAAGGTTCCTCAATGGCATTCCCTCGTACCACCAAAACAAAGTTTTCCTCTCTTCCCAGTCTTTCTCTTTACCGCCTCACCCACTCCTCTGCAGACTTTCTTCTTCCTTAGAGAATACAGGAGTTGCCTTCTCATGCTAGCCCTTGACATCATCTGAATACATCACACTCCCCTCTATCTTTCTCATTCCCTCCCACCTTTCATGTACTGTTTCATTTTATGATATAGTCCCATAAAAAATATTGCTTCACCTTTAGGCAGAATGTTACAGTGTTTGTATAGTGTTATACTATATATATAGTATAGTGTCATTCCAAAATATCCTCAGGCCTACCTCTTTACTATCACCTTAACTTGAGTTAAGTTCCTGGACATATATCCATATCCTGTCCTTTTCTACTCTGTTTCTCCATTTTCCTTCAAAGTTCTGTTGTAGCCCATGATGATGCTGTGGCTCTGGCTTTCAGTCTCAACATGTTTCTTTAGTTTAACATTTGGATTTTCACAGTATTGAAAAGGGGGAAGAGAATCTCTTATAAGCTTATAAGTCTGGTGATCAGTGCAGACTTGATGTGAAGAGCATGATGAGCAGTAGCAAATGGGTTGCTTTGTGAGCTGGAAGTAGGTGTTATGTTCATGCAATTTTTTACCACCTTTTGTCTCTTGGTGTCCAAAACCATGGAGGTAGTGGAGATTTCTTTATTTCTTGAGTATGTTTTCTGTTTTGGAGAGATTTGAGAAGTTGTGAGGTACAGACAAGATGTCTAGTTCTCCATCTTGTTGGTGACCCAGAATCTTTAATCGCTTAGAAACAATGATTTAGATAATATTGAAAATTTGTACTTAACTTTTATGTTGCAATGCAATTTGCATCCACTATCTATTTCATTTAGCCTGGTAATAGGATTATAAGGTAGGTAATATTAATACGTAAAACATGAGGAAAATGAAGTTAAGGAAGCTCTAGAGGCTTGCTCATAGTCATCAATTTAGTTTGTGCTTGATGGTGGGAATCAAACCCAATGGAAGTTTGTTGGAGGCAAGACACAAACTTAACTTCATCTCTAGTCTTAACCCCTACTCAGAGGATCAGCTCTAATCATTCTGATCTAAATCTTACCACCGAATCCAGATGATTCTGGAGGAGAAAGTGAGGCTTATTGTTGGAATCTTTACAAACTGTTAAGTCATTAGAGTTGATAGAGACAATAATTATCTAATTTAGCATCATTCAGTATCATTGATCTAATCTTATAAGGAGATGTTTTAGACCAGAACCTCAAACAAGGTACTAAGTAGAATTTATTGATACAATGCTTGTGTTCACATCTTTACTCATTGGAGTTCACAAGTATGGGAGATTCACAAAGTAAACTTTGTAACTTTGTGAATTCACACCTCCCTTGAAGCTTTTAGGGCCAGAGAACACTCTGGGAGAAAACCCATAATCCCATTCTCTCAGAAGAGTCATATATAAGCCCAGTCAAGAGAGTTCAGCTGAATTAGATTGGAGAGGAGCACTCTGGGAGATTGAGAGCCAGAAGCCTTCTCTCGGAGGCAAGACAGATTGAACTTGGAGCTGAATTAGAGGCTGAAGAAAGCAGAGGCAGAAGCAAAGGACAAAGCTGCAAGAGCTCTTGGAACCAAGCAGAGAGATAGGCCTCTAAGCTAACCAGGCTATATTGGAGACAATAAAAGATCTGAACTTTTATCACCTGGCTGCATTTGGGGTAATTATTGATCTAAACTGATAGTAAGGTTGCATCCAGAAAACCTCCCCGAGAAACCTGCTTTTTTCCAGAGAGAACCATTATTAATATTTTAAAGAAGAAAAACACCACAACTTATGACTTTGCACAGCCCTCCCTCACATAATCCAATTCACTAAAATTTCTTGGCAGTACCTCCCTATAGTCTTGGTGTATTTGTCTTCAAGTACACACCATCAAGCCTCTCACTATGCTGAATTCTAATTCTGTTCTTCTGGTAGTGAATCTATTTTTATACTACTTTGCTTTTTTATATACTGTAAACTCTATGTAGTAATCTTCTCTTTCCTTACCGCCTTACCTCCACCTCGCGCGCCCCCCCCCCCCCCCCCCCCCCGCAATTCGAGTTAAGTGACTTGCCCAGGATCACATAACTAGGAAATGTTGTGTCTGAGATCAGATTTGAACTCAGTTTCCTCTTGACTTAAGGACTGGTGCTCTATCCATTATGGCACCTAGCTGTTAATAGTTAGGATTAAAAGAGAATTCTCTTCTATAACTATTGAGGGAAGGAGAGCTTGATTGACTACACTTTGTAGACTGAGATAGAGTTGGAGGGACACTAAGTACGTATTGATCAAAAGTAATAATCCTTTGATTAGAAGCACACATAATCATTTCCATTCTCAAATCAAAACATAGTCTGAAAGATTTTACCAAGCTCAGACTATCTTGGGTCTTGTCCACAGATATTTTCATCATGCAGTGTTGTGGCTATTTTTTTCCCCCTGTAAATATGAGAAAATGACAGTTGGAGCACTTTCATTCCCCTTTCTTTAAATGATGATATTGTTCCTCATCCCAGCCTTACCTGTATATCTTGGCCTCCCTGAAATGCCTTTCTTTTTCTCCTCTGTTTTTGATTCCTATCCTTTCATATTGACGCAAAGTCCCAGTTTTTTCATGACCTTCCCTGACTCTTTTAGCCTCATCTTGGTGTTTTGGAACATAGAAGTACAAGACCTTAATTCTAGTGTGGATTTCATTAACTAACTAACTATATGATGTTGTAAAAAATCACTTAATCTTTATAGGTATCATTTTCCTTATCTATATAATATTACACAACTGCATTTGCAGGGTGATAGTGAAGAACAAATATGAATTATGTAGCCCTTGAGGGCATTTCTTCCTAAACATTTTACTGCTAGAAATCAAATTTGGGAGTCAGCAGCCATTCAGAATCTTAGCTCATCAGCCTCTGCTCCTTTCCCCCATATATTTCTTTTCCTAGAGGAAATACTGAATCAAAGGAAAAAACAGCACCAAATAGTAGAGTAAAGTAAATTGCCCAAAAGAGCCCTTATGTGTACAGCAAGTATCTCACTTGATTACTATGTATCACCAAATGGAGAATAGATGATGAGGAATCTCATGTGATCAAGAAGTCTTTTAGGACAAGGACATATGCATAAATGAGTTTTCTCACATATCTAATGATGTTGTTACCAGTATTTTCTGAGGATGTCAGGCAAGCTCCTTTCTTTAGTAAGCTGGAATCCTCTGTTCTAATCTCTTTATTACTCCAGCTCTATTTTATCAACCAATCATTAAGTGACTATTATGTTCCAGGCACTATGCTAAGAGTTAGGGATACAAAAAGAGGCAAAAAACTGTTTTGCCCTCAGTCTAATGGGGGAGACAGCATACAAACATATATATGAAACAAGCTATATGTAGAATAAATATGAAATAATTAACAGAGGAAAAACACTGAAATTAAAGAGGGCTAGGGAAAGGTTCTAGAATTTAGGGTTTTGCTGTGACTTTAAAGGAAGCCAGAGATGTCAGTAGTCAGCAAAGGAGGGAAAGTGTAGCAGATTTAAGGAGGACAGTGAGAGAAAATACTGGGTAGCCCAGAGATAAGAATGTTATGTATGTATGTGATTAGGTTATGAAAGTATTTTCCCTCTCCACCCCCTCCCATACAGCAAGCATTCTTAATATAGGTTAAATGTGTACAATTCCTTGTTATTTTTTCTTATAATTGTTTTTTATATTTTGAAAACAAAAAGCAATTATAAGAAAAAGCAACATGCAAAGATAGTTTTCAGCATTCATCTTTGAAAAGGCTTGTGTTCCAAATTTTTCTCCCTTCCATCCTTTTAGACAAGTGATATAGGTTAAACATATGCGTTTCTTATAAACATATTTTCATAGTTTCATAGTTTTCATGTTGCACAAGAAAAATCAAAGATGAAAGAAAAAACGCATAAGAAAGAAACAGGCAAAGAAAGAACAACAAAAAAAGTGAAGTGTTCTGCTCAGATTCCCATTCAGTCTCCATAGTTCTCTTTCTGGATTTGGATGGCTCTTTACATAACGAATTTATTGTAATTGTCTTGAATCACCTTATTATTGAAAAGAGCCAAGTCCATCACAGTTGATCATCACATAATCTTGTTTTTGCTGTGTACATTGTTCTCTTGTTTCTACTCACTTCACTTATATCAGTTAATGCAAATCTTTCCAGGCTTTTTTGAAATCAGTTTCCAGACAAAAGAGCAGGTACTAACATTTTTGCACATGTGCATCCTTTTCCCTTTGTTATGATCTCTTTGGAATACAGACCCAGTAGACAAATTGCTGGATCAAAGAGTATGCACAGTTTGATAGCCCTCTGGGCATACTTCTAAATTGCACTCCAGAATGGTTGGATCATTTCACAGCTCCACCAACAATGTATTAGTGGTCCAGTTTTCCCACATCACTTCCAACATTTGTATTTTTTTTCCTGTCATCTTAACCAATTTGAGAGGTATCTCAGAATTGTCTTAATTTGCATTTCTCTAATCAATAGTGATGTAGAGTGTTTTTCATATGCCCTAGAAATAACTTTAGTTTCATTGTCTGAAAATTGTTCATTTCTTTAACCATTCATCAGTTGGGAAATGGCTTGTATTCTTTAAAATTTGAGTCAATTCTCTATGTATTTTAGAAATGAGACCTTTATCAGGAACACCAAATATAAAATTTTCTTCCCATCTTTCTGTTTCCCCTCTAATCTTGCCTGTATTAGTTTTATTTGTGCAAAACCTTTTTAATTGAATATAATCATAACCATCTATTTTGCATTTTATTATGTTCTCTAGTTCTTCTTTGGCTATAAATTCCTTCCTTCTCCCCAGATCTGAGAGGTAAAGTATCACTTGTTCTCTTGATTTACTTACAGTATCATTCTTTATGTCTAAATCATCTACCCATTTTGACCTTATTTTGTTATAGGGCGTTACGTGTTGGTGAGTGCCTAGATTTTGCTATACTATTTTCCAATTTTCCAGCAGTTTTTTTCAAATAGTAGATTCTTATCCCACCTGGAATCTTTGGGTTTATCAAACACTAAATTACTATTTTTGTGTCTTGTGAACCTAATCTGTTCTATTGATCCACTATTATATCACTTAGCCAGTACCAAATGGTTTTGATGACTGCTGCTTTATTATATAGTTTTAGGTCCAGTACAGCTTGCAACCTTCCTTTGTCTTTTTTTTTTTTTTTCCCTTGAAATTCTTGACCTTTTGTTCTTCCAGCATGAATTTTGTTGTTATTATTTTTTTAACTCTCTAAAGTAATTTCTTAGCTCTTTGATTAGTATGGCACTAAATAAATAGATTAATTTAGGTAGAATTGCCATTTTTATTACATTAGCTTGGCCTACACATGAGCATTTGATATGCTTCTGATTGTTTAGATCTAACTTTATTTGTGTGAAAAGTATTTTGTAATTGTGTTCATATAATTCCTGGCTTTATCTTGGCAAGTAGACTCCCAAATATTTTATGTTTTCTACTATTATTTTAAATGGGATTTTTTCTGTTTCTTATTGTTGGACTTTGTCAATACATATAGAAATGCCAGTGATTTATGTGGGTTCATTTTATATCCTGCAACTTTGCTAAAGTTGTGAATTTTTTCTAGTAGTTTTTTAGTTGCTTCTCTAGGATTATATCATGTGCAAAGAGTGATAATTTTCTTTCCTCACTACCTATTCTTAATTCCTTCACTTTCCTTTTTTCTGTTATTGTTAAAGCTAATATTTCTAGTGCCATATTGAATAGTAGTGGTGATAATAATAGGCAGCCTTTTTTCACCCCAATCTTACTGAAAATGCGTCTAAATTTATCCCCATTACATAAAGTGCTTGTTGATGGTTTTAGATAAATTCTGCTTATCATTTTAAGGAAAATTCCCATTTATTCCTATGCTCTCTAGTGTTTTTAATAGGAATAAGTGTTGTATTTTGTCAATTTCAGTTTCAATTTTCTGCATCAATTGAGGTAATCATTTGATTTCTGTTAGTTTGATTATTGATATGATCAGTTATGTTTATAGTTTTTCTGATATTTAACCAGCCTTGCATTCCCAGTGTAAATTCTACTTGGGTATAGTGTATTTTCCTAGAGATAAATTACCATAATCTCTTTGCTAATATTTTACTTGATTTTTTCATCAAAATTCATTAGGGGGAAATTGGTCTGTAATTTTCTTTCTCTGTTTTGGACCTTCCTGGTTTAGGTGTCAGCATTATACTTGGGTCATGAAAGGAATTTGGTCGAGTCCTTCCCCTAGGTCCAAATAGTTTATATAGTATTGGAATTAATTGTTCTTTAAATGTTTGGCAAAATTTACTTATAAATCCATCCAGCCCTGGAGATTTTTTTTTTTAGGGAGTTCATTGATGGCTTGTTCAATTTCTTTTTCTAAAATGGGACTATTTAAGTAATTTTTTTCTTCTGTTAATCTAAACAATCTGCATTTTATAAGTATTCATCCATTTCATTTAGATGATCAGATTTATTGCCATATAAGTGGGCAAAATAATTCCTAATTATTGTTTTAACTTCCTTTTCATTGGTGGTAAGTTCACCCTTTTTGTTTTTGATACTGGTAATTTTCTTCTTTTCCTTTTTCTCATCAAATTAACCAAAGATGTATCTATTTTGTTTTTCATAAAACCAACTTATTCGTTTCCTTTCAGTTTGATTAATCTCTCCTTTGATTTTCAGAATTTTGAATTTGGGGTATTTTAATTTGTTCTTTTTGTAGCATTTTTAGTTGCATGCCCAGTTGATTTTCTCTTTATTTTATGAAAGTAAGCATCTAGAGATATAAAACTTAACCTAAGAACTGCTTTAGTTGCATCCCATAAATTTGGTGTGTTGTCTCATTGTCATTCTCTTGAATGAAATTATTGATTATGTATCTGATTTGTTATTTCACCCACTCATTTTTTAGGATTAGATTATTTAATTTCTAATTTTTTATTTTCTCTATGGCTCTTTGTTACATGTAATTTTTATTGCATCATGATCTGCAAAAGATTCATTTATTATTTCTGCCATTCTACATTTGATTGTGAGATTTTTATGCCCTAATACATGGTCAGTTTTTCTGTAGTCCTATGTACCACTGAGAAAAAGGTATATTCTGTTATTTTCCATTCACTTTTTTTTCCAAAGATCTATCATGCCTAACTTTTCTAAAATTCTATTCATCACCTTTTTCTCATTTCGTGGTTAGACTTATCTTAATTCTGAAAGAGGGAAGTTGAGATCTTCCACTAGTATAGTTTTACTATCTATTTCTTCTTGTAACTTGCTTAACTTCTCTAAGAATTTGAGTGCTATACCACTCGGTGCATATATGTTGAGTAGTGATATTTGTCTATTACCTGTAGCAAGATTTCCTCTTTTAATTATTTCTATAATTAGGATTGCTACTCCTGCTTTTCTTGACTTCAGCTGAAGCCTAATATATACTGCTCTAGCCTTTTGCCTTTAACTCTGAAGGTATCTCTGCTTCATATGTGTTTCTTGTAAACAATGTATTGTAGAATTTTGACTTTTAATCCAGTCTGCTGTCTGCTCACATTTATGGGAGAGTTCATCCCATATACATTCACAGTTAAGATTACAAATTTTGTACTTCCTGCCATCCTGTTTTTTCCCAAGTTACACTTTTTTCACATCTTTCACCCTTTTCCTTCTCGCCAGTATATTGCCTATGATTACAACCTCCCTCAATCTGTCCTCCCTTTTTTTATCCCTCCTCAGTTCTTGTCCCTGTCTTTTTATCCCTCTTTTTATTTCTGCCTTCCCTTCTGTTAGCCTTCTTCTTTTTTTTCCTGCTCTTTCCTCCTCCTACTGCCCTATAGCATGAGACAAATTTCTTCACCAAATGAAGTACATATTATTTTCTCAAAATAATATGAGCCAAATCTTTGAGATTCAGGTTCAAACAATGCTCATCTCCCTCCCCCTTCTTTCCCTCAAATATACTAGATCTTTTGTGCCTGTTTATGTGGCATAATTTACTCTGTTTTGCCTTGTCTTTCCATTTCTTTTAGTACAATCTCTTTTGTGTCCTGAATTTCCTTTTTAAATATCATAATATTAAAGTCAACTTATGTCTACACCCTCTTAAGTGTATTCCTGACTGCCTTGGCAAAGGTACAATTCTTAAAAGTCACATGTATCTTCTTCCCATGTAGCGACATAAACATTTTACCCTTTTAAAAACATTTTTCTGTTCAGTTCTAGACTTTTCATCAGAAATTGAAAATCCTCTATTTCATTTAATACCCATATTTTCCCTTGAAAGATTATGCTTAATTTTGCTGGGTCATTAATTCTTGGTTATATTATAGGCCAAGTTTCTTTGCCTTCTGGAATATCATATTCTAGGCCCTCTGATCATTTAATGTGGAAGTTGCTAGGTCTTAGGAAATTCTGATTGTGGTTCCTCAATATTTAAATTGTTTCTTTTTGACTGTTTGCAGTAATTTCTCCTTGATCTGATAATTCTGGAATTTAGCTACTATATTTCTTAGAATTTTCATTTTGGGGTCTCTTTCAGGAAGTGTGATCAGTGAATTCTTTCAGTGACCATTTTACCCTCTTTTCTAGAATATCCAGACAGAATCAGTGGAATAGGTTAGGATCACAGGACAAACTAGGCAGTAACTATAGCAATCTAGTGTTTGATAAACCCAAAGACCCCAGCTTTTGGGATAAGAACTCACTATTTGAAAAAAAAACTGATGGGAAAATTGGAAACTAGTATGGAAGAAATTAGGACTCGACCCACATCTAACACCACATACCAAGATAAGATCTAAATGAACTCATGATTTAGACATAAAGAGTGATGTTATAAGCAAATTAGAGGAACATAGGATAATTTATCTCTCAGATCTGTGGAGAAGGAAAGGATTTGTATCCAAAGAAGAACTGGGACTCATAATTGAACACTAGATAGATAATTTTGATTATATTAAGTTTAAAAGTTTTTGTACAAACAAAGCTAATACAGACAAGATCAGAAGGAAAACAATAAACTGAGAAAATTTTACATTTAAGGGTTCTGATAAAGGCCTCATATCTAAAATATATAGAGAATTGACTTAAATTCCTAAGAATCTAAGCCATTCTCCAATTGATAAATGGTCAAAGGATATGAACAGACAATTTTCAGATGAAGAAATTAAATAAAGCTTTCTAATCTCATGAAATGGCCCTCCAAATCAATGTTGATCAGAGAAATGCAAATTAAGATAACTCTGAGATAATACTGCACACCTCTCAGATTGGCTAAGATGACAGGAAAAGACAAGGACGAATGTTGGAGGGGATGTGGGAAAATTGGGACACTGATACTTTTGTTGGTGGAATTGTGACCTGATCCAGCCATTCTAAAGAGCAATTTGAAACTATGCTCAAAAAGGTATTAAACTATGCATACTCTTTGACCCAACAGTGTTTTTACTGGGTTTATATCCCAAAGCAATCTTTAAGCAAGGAAAGAGACCCACATGTGCAAAAATGTTTGTAGCTGCCCTTTTTTGTAGTGGCAAGAAACTGGAAACTGAGTGGATGCCCATCAGTTGGAGAAAGGCTGAATAAATTATGATATGAGAATGGTATGGAATGTTATAGCTCTATGTTGGAATCCTTACAAACTGCTAACTCATTAGAGTTGATAAATTATTGATCTGATCTTACAAGAAGATGTTTTGGGCCAGAACCTGAAACAAGGTACTAAGTAGAACTAATTGATAAAATGCTGTGTTCACACCTTTACTCATTGGAGTTCACAAATATGGGAGATTCACAAGGTTAACTGTGTAACTTTGTGAATTCATATCTCCCTTGAAGCTCTTGGCCAGAGAGCACTATGGGAGAAACCCATAATCCATCTCTCTCATATCCCACAATTCCTCTCTCTTGTATCCCACAATTCCTCTCTCATATAAAAGAAACAGACAGAGGCTCTCTGTCAGATTTCAGCGGAATTACACCAGAAGCCCTCTCTCCAAGGCAAGAGAGATCTATTCCATTTTCCACTTGGCTGGCTGGGCTGAAGGACAAACCTTTGGATTTGGAGACATTCGGAGGGAGCTCTTGGAACCAAGCAGAGAGATAGGCCTCTAAGAATCTAGCTATCGGGGCCCAAGGAAAGAGACAAGACTTGGAAGGAGAAATAAACATTTGTATTTTTACCAGCTGGCTGCATTTGGTGTAATTATTGATCTGAATTGATACTAAGGCTGCCTCCAGAAAACCTCCCTCAAGAAACCTGCTCTCCCCCAGAGAGAACCATCCTTATTATCTTATATTTTAAAGAAGAAAAAGAATACCACATTTTTATATGAAACAATCAGCAGGATAATTTCCTAGAGGCTTGGAGAGACTTACATGAGCTTGATGCTAAGTGAAGTGAGCAGAACCAAGAGATCATTGTACACAGCAACAACATTATTATATGACAGTCAATTCTGATGGGTGTGACTCTTCTCAACAATGAGATGATTGAGACCCGTTCCAATGATCATGTGATGAAGAGAGCCATCTACACCCAGAGAGAGGACTGTGGGAACTGAATGTGGATCACAGCATAACATTCTCACTCTTTTTGTTTGGTTTCATTTTGTTTCCTTACTCATTTACTTTCTTTTTTTTAGATATGCTTTCTCTTGTTCAACAAGAGAATTGTATAAATATGTTTTATACATATTGGGTTCAACATATTTTGACATGTGTAATATATATTAGATTGCTTGACATCTAGGGGAGTGGGTGGGGGAAGGAGAAAATCTGAAACACAGGACTATGGAAGGGTCAATATTGTCACATTATCCATGCATATGTTTTGAAAAATAAAAAAAAGCTTTATTTAAAAAAATAGAATATCTGGACGATTTGATTTTTTGAAAGGTGTCTTTTTTTTATTGTGCTTTTCAGGTAGTTCAATAATTGTTACATCATCTCTCCTATATCTTTTTTCTAAGTCAGTTGTTTCTTTCAATGAAGTATTTGACATTTTCTTCTTATTTCTTCATTTAAAAAATTTTTTTGATTGATTTTTTATTTTTCATTGGGTCATTTACTTCCATTTGCCCAGTTCTAATTTTCAGTGAATTATTTTTCCTCCATTTTGTAATATAGCATTTTCCCTCCCTAAAATATAAAGATAGTTTTTAACATTCACCCTTGTGTTCATATTTTTCTCCCTTTTCTCTCTACCTTCCTTAGATTGCAAGTAATCTAATATGTTAAACATATGCAATTCTAGTGAAAATATTTCCACATTTATCTTGCTGCACAAGAAAAATCAGATTTTAAAAAAAGAGAGCGAAAAAACAATCAAAAAACAAAAAAAGTAAAAACACGGTGTTGTGATCCACATTCAATTTCCATAGTCCTTTCTCTGGATTCTGATGGCTCTCTCCATCACAAGCCTATTGGAATTGACCTAAATCACCTCATTATTGAGTGACCCATGTCCTTCACAGGTGCTGATCATCACACAATCTTGTTGGTAGTGTACAATGTTCTTTTGGTTCTCCTCACTTAGCATCAGTTCATGTTAGTCTCTCCAGGTCTTTTTGAAATCATCCTGCCGATCGTTTCTTATAGAAAATAATATTCCATTCCATTCATATACTATAACTTATTTAGCCATACCCCAACTGATGGACATCTACTCAGTGTCCAGTTCCAAGTGCTAGAAACATTTTTGCTCATATGTGGGTCCTTTTGCCTTTTTTATGATCACTTTGGAATACAGACCTGATAGAGACATCCAGTTAGCCTTTTAACCTCCTTTTGCGTTTGACCAATTGTATTTTTAAAGAAATTTTTTTGTTCAGTGGATTTTTTTTTTTTCTATTTTTCAAGGAGTTGGTTTTTTTTTTTTCAGTTTTTGTGCTTCCTTTGCCAAGGTGTCTTCATAACTCTTCTGCAGTACTCATTTCATTTTATCATGTTTCTTCTACTTTCCTTAGATCCTTTTTGAACTCTTCCAAGGGAATCTTTTGAACTTGAGATTCATTCATATTCCCCCCCCCCCCGCCCTTTTTTTTTTAAATTTTATTTAATAATAACTTTATATTGACAGAATCCATGCCAGGGTAATTTTTTACAACATTATCCCTTGCACTAGCTTCTGTTTCGATTTTTCCCCTCCTTCCCCCCACCCCCTCCCCTATATGGCAAGCAGTCCTATATACATTCAAAACCCCTTGAGGCTTCATCTGCAGCCATTTTGCATTTGCTATCCTCTTTTGGGTTTGTGTTCTGGTCTTCCTTGGTTTCCATAGTAGCTCTCTATGGTAAGAGCTGTTTTTGCTTTTTTGCTCATTTTTAAAGGTTGAGAGCTGTTCCTAAGGCACAGGGGAGATTGCTTTGAGCTGCAGGATGAAGCTGTGGAGAGGGGAGAGAGCAGTTTCAGCAGAATGATGTGGTCAAAAGCCAGATTATAAGGATTTAAGAGGAGAGTAAGTGGAGGCATTTATTGTGGACAACTTTTTTGAATTTAGGTACAAAAGACAGAAGTGTTAGGATAACAGCAGGGATACATTTTTCTATTTCACCGTGCTCTGTTATCTGCTCGGCTGCTATGCAATTTCTCTGGGTCCTCAGCTAATTTCTAATGATAACTAATGAATTGTACCTCTTCCGGTCTTTCCCCGGCAAAAAAAAAAGGCCTGAATTTAATTGTTAGTAAAGGCTATTTATTACATTGCAAGCACAGACAGCAGTAGCCCTTAGGCTTAGATTAATTTTTTTCAACTGTTGGAATCCTTACAAAGTGTTAACTCATTAGATAGAGACAATAATTATCTAATTTAGCATGGTTCAGTATGATTGATCTGATCTTACAAGGAGATGTGATGGGCCAAAACTTGAAACAAGGTACTAAGTGGAACTGATAGAAACAATGGTTGTGTTCACACCTTTGGAGAGCTCATATTAGCAAGAAGTTTTTAAGTACTCATTGGAGTTTTGCAAAGTTGCAAAGTTCAATTTGTAACTTTGTAACTGAATTCACCCCTCCCTTAATCCCTTCCTCAGAGGAGGAGTCAACCTTTGGGAGATCATATATAAAGAAACTCTTAGAGCTTCAGGTTAGTTAGTTCAGAAGATTGACAGAGAAGGGAGCACTCTGGGACAGACATAGAGCACTCTGGAAGATTGAGAGCCAGTAGCCCTCTCTTGGAGGCAAGACAGATTCATTACAATTTTCTCCTTGGTTCTGGCTGGAGACCTTTGGAAGAAGAGAAGCCGAAGCTGGCAAAGGCAAAAGATTAGCAGCAAGAGCTCTTGGAACCAAGCAGAGAGATAGGTCTCCAAGAAACTAACCGGGCAATTTTGGAGAAAGCAATAAAAGATCTGAATTTTTTACACCTGGCTGCATTTGGAATGATTATTACTTGTAACTGAAACTAAGGCTGCCTCCAGAAACCTCCCCAAGAAACCTGCTCCCAGAGAGAACCATTATATTTTAAAGAAGAGAACACCACATTCAACTACTTTTCTCCAGCTGTCATTCTGAATCATAATCTTATCATTGGCCATTGCCCATGTGTAGAATAGGCACTTCCTCTTCACATGAACCTCACAAAATCCTCATTGCTTCAAGATACTAACTTCTTAATGATTCTTTTCCTAATGCCACTTCCCATACTAGTGCCCTTTCCATCTTGTATTCATTTTATATATACTTACATGCAACATACACATGCACATACACATATGGATGCCTTGGCACAGGTGTATGTGCATGCACACGCACATACACACACATACACACACACTGCTTCCCAATAGAATGTGAGTTTTTTATAACAGGGATTGTTTTAATTATTTGTGTTTATATTCTCATTGCCTAGCAAATAGTAAGCATATAATAAATATTTATTATTTGGTTATCTGACTTATTTTCTGAAATTTTTATTAATTCTTGTCATGTTTCCTTGTCATTAGTCTGGGTCTACTTCAGATCATCCTGTTAATTCAACAAAACTGCAGTGGAGCATGGTGGAATGGGTGTTGGGAGATTGCTTTCAACCACATCTGTTCTTCCCTCTTCCACATAAATCTTTTATTCAATACTTCATCCCATTATTTTTAATGTAAAAGAAAAATCACAGGTAGCTGGAGGAATTCAGGAATAAATATAGGGCTGAAGTTTATATGCAAATAAACTGAGGAGAAAAACTGAAAAAGTCCAGATAGAGATAATAGAACCAGCAGTGTTTGCTCACCAATTCTCCAATCAATTCTCACCAATGAATAAAATAACTGTGCTTGCTATTATTTATTTCATATCTGTAAAGTAACAGAAATATAAACTAAAAGTGATCTTCTCTTCTCGTTTTTTTAGTCTGAGCCACACAATATTTAGTATCATTCTTCATTGCTATTTTATCTCTCTCAAGAAGCATTTATTAAATGCTTACTATGCTCCAGTTAACTAAGTTAAATATTGGACATAAGCAGAATGGCAAAAATAGTTCTTGTTTTAAAAGGGCCATTTTCTACGTGGGGAGATTATATGCAATTTATATGTATATAAGGTGCAGTGTAAATGGAGGGTAATATGTGAGGAAATGTAGTAGCAGTGGAGTGGGAATGGACAGGGTCAAGAAAAGGCCTCTAGGAAGAACAAGATTGGAATTGAATCATGAAGGAAGCTAGGTGTGTAAGCTGAGAGAAATCTAGGCATGAAGGTTGTAGATTGAAAATCCTCTCTGAAGAACGGCAATTTGGCAATGTCACTGTCAGAAAATGTGAAGGGGCATAAGTCTTTAAAAAAAAAGAAAAAAGAAAAAAAAAGTTACAAATAGGTAAGGGAATAAAGGATTCTAAATACTAAAAAAAAAAATTTATTTTTGATCTTGGAGGCAATCTAGGGAGCCACTGAAGTTTGAGTAGAAGGTTAATATTAAGTGATCTTGCCCAGGGTCACACAGCTAGGAAGTGTTAACTGTCGGAGACCAGATTTGAACTCAGGTCCTCCTGATTTCAGGGCTGGTGCTCTATCCACTGTGTTACCTAGCTGCCCTTGTAATATATTCTTTTAAAAATAATTATACAGTAGAAATTCACGCATACAGTCATCTTTTATTTACATATTGAAGTGGTTTTTGTTGTTGTTAAGTTTATAATAAAGATGATTTTTTTAAAAATCAAAAATAATTGAAAATCCCTTATTTTATTGAAAATCCATCTTTAGTTTGGGTAGTTGATTCTTGGCTGCAGTCCAAGATCCTTTGCCCTCTGGAATATCATATTAAAGGACTTTCAATCTTTTAAAATGAAAGCTGCTAGGTCCTGGATAATCCTGATTATGATTCCTCAATATCTGAATTGTTTCTTTCTGGCTGCTTGCAGTATTTTCTCCTTGATCTGATAATTCTGGAATTTAGATATAATATTCCTTAAGAGTTTTCATTTGAGGATCTCTTTCAGGAGGTGATGAGTGGATTCTTTCAATTGTTATTTTACCCTCTAGTTCTAGGATAGTTTTCCTTGATGATTTCTTCAAAGATGTTGTCTAGGCTCTTTTTTTTTTTTCTTTCTGCTGGAAATTTGTTACATTTCAAGTATTTGTGGGTTCTGTCACTCCAAAACCCAGTCAGAGGCTTTATCTGGTGTTGATTCTGAGGGAAGCCAGGAAAAGCTCAAAGACCTTTTATCTTTTATTCTCCACCATCTTTGTTCCACCCCATAAAGGTTTTTTTTGTTTGTAAATTCATTGCATTTAGAAAGCTTTACATTCTTTGCATTTGTATCTACCTCTTAGGAACTTAATAAGTACTTGTTGAGGGTTGATCTCAGAAACCTGTTTACAAATGAGACTGAATTGTCAGGTTTAAAAAAAAAAAGGTAGTATATTGATATAGATTATTGGGTCCTGATTTGTTTAATAATAAAAGTAAGGCGCTTCATGGTCATTTGGACCGGTTCAGAGCAGAGATTAGTGTTAGTAGCTAGAATATCTCCATAGCTCTTCTACTACAACCATTCCTTTTTCTTGTTAAGTATGGACGAGGAAAACAACCCAACCAAAAACAAATGTGCAATAGAGGGATTCTCCTTATCAAGTAACAATGTACAGTGCTATGTACCTCGTTCAGATATTAATTAATTGTTTAAGAACTATATGAGATCTTTCAAATTATTAGCATAAAAATGTAAATTGATAAAAATAGAAAGAATGAATCATTTTTAGGTAAGATATACATTGTTAATAAATATACATAGATTCCTAGTTGTATATCTAATGTTAGTATTATATATTTGTCTTTATAAGATGTGTTATAGAGGGTTAAGATACTACCAAAATACTCATAAAGAAAAAAAATATATTTCATAGCTCTTTTTAAGGTAATCTAAGTCATCGCAAATGTATTTTTGTTAGAAAATAAAATTGTTTTGAATTGGTATGTTTGAATTTAAAATGTTCTATAAAGGTCTTATCCTTTCAATACAGGCAGTTCAAGGACCTGTGGAATATGAGTGATGACAAACCCTTTCTATGCACTGCCCCTGGATGCGGCCAGGTAATGTGATCACTTTATCCATTTGTGTATGTGCAAGTTGAATAAATAACTAAGAATAGAACTATCCCCCAGAAATTTTTAGAAAGTATTTATAATTTTAATTTAATAGGTATTTTAATAGGTAGTGTATTCTAGTTTGAGTTGAACATAATCTTAAGGAATCTATCTTCTAAAAAAAAACATTCTAGATATTGTAATATTCATATAGGTTAAAGCTACTATGGTAGCTTTATGGTACCATAGTTTGTTTTGTTTTTGTTTTGTTTTTTGTTTTTTATGATAAGAAAACATAGATAGGGAAGAAAAAAGGGAGTACCTGCTGTTATAAAATTAGTTTCATTAAAATATATTACAATGTGGGGGTAATAAAATACAATTTAATTTTTAAATGTATTCAAAAATGAAATTTCGATTAAAAATACATGGTCTTGCTGAAAAATGATGATCTGTTTTGTACTATTTTAGAATTAGTTGGTAATTGATTAATACTGTCCTGAATATATTTGAATTCTCCAATTCTATTAACTATTAATCTAATTGCTGTCAAATTTATAATATATACTATAGGAACAGTGAGTCAAAATGACTGTCTAGTGCTCGTGTGTGTGATGCCTATGTATATTAAAATATGTATACATATTTATACGTGCATACAACACACATGTTTGTATATATTTCAACATATGTGTGTGTTTTATAATCTTAGTAAGCATTTCAATATTATTTTAACCTGCCTTTTCAAAAGATACTTCTCTGGTATGGTAAGTAGGAGTTTTATCACTATTTCCTGTAACAACCACTTATAAAATTAAACTTTTCTATGATTATTATATCTGAAGTAATGCAAAATAAAAATGTTAGATTTCTCCCTTTTTTCCTTTTTATGAAAATAGAGGTATTTTGATAGTGCTAAAGATCAGGTCTCAGAGTCAGAAATAGCAGATATTCAATCCCAGAACTATTTCTGTGTGACCTTTAGCAAATTATTTGATTTCTTTATGCCTTAAGCAAATTGGATCAGTCATGTTCCTGCATCCATTTTTCACTCCTATTCTCCTCCCTCCCGCCCAGAAAAAAAAACGTCTGGGCAAGAAAACAATGAAGTAATTTTTCCCCCAGGAAGTTTTTTTTTTTCTTTTCATTTTCCTTTAAGTAGGTTTTTTCCTCCTAAAATAGGCCATCTTATATATTGGCATTCTATAATTTAATACTTCATTATATTCTTGGAAAATAGGAGGAAATTTCTCAGATCCTAAGAGATGTCCTACAAGTCAATCAAAAAATATCAGCGTAAATCTCTTTTATAAATATAAGCTACATAAAAAAGTTTATGTAGTATTTCATCTATTATCAGTAAAGTCTGGGTATTCCTTGCTTGTTATATTTTTAGTATTGTACAAAGAAGACTGTTAAATTTTCTGAAAAAGGTAGAAGCCATGCCCTGGAAAGGATATTTGCTCAAATGTATCAAATTCTAAGTTACTATTACTAATTGCCATTCTTCAATAGAATGTAAACTCTTTGAGGGCACAGTTTTGGTTGTGGTTGTTATATTTCTAGGACCTGGCAGTACCTTCTAAGAAGATACTTGATAAATGTTTGTTGACTTGAATATTAATTGAATCTTTCGGTAGAACCTGATGAAGTCTAAGAGTTTGGGCTTTTTGTTCCAAGATAGTCATAGGATTTCAATAGTCTTCCTCCAAGATTCTGTGAAATTATAAACTGATTGGATTTCTGAAACATTTTATTTGAGTTTCCTACTCTTTTAAATTCGTTGTGATAAGGCGAGAACCTGTGATCCTTGAGGGCTATGTCAAGTAGAGTAGCTTCTCTTTGAGTATTGAACAAGAAAAGCCTCAACTACAGCCTTAGCAAGAGTCCATTACTTGCAGGCTATTCACTTATCCCTTGCAGACTTATGAATTCTTTGGTTATAGTAACCCATGAAACAAGGGAAATGTGAAGTGCCTTCATTTGGCTCCTTCAAATTTCTGCATTTATGGTGTCATAGTGATAAAAATGGGCATATAGTCCTAAGATCACATAATTTTTGGACAACTTATTAAAAACCTTATCTTGATATATATGTGATTTTCATATAATGAACAACATATAGAAAACTATAAAAGGCATGGAATTGTGCCAGTTTTGTAACTGTCACATATACTATGCTCTTGTCTTCTCTGACATTGCCATCACCCTGGTGCAGAGCCTCATCGCTTTATTTCTGGACTGTTGCAACAGATTACTGATTGGTCTCTCTTCCTCAAGGTTTCCCACTCCATTCCATTCCATCTTCTACTCAGATATCAAAATTGATCTTCTAAAATCACAGGTCTGACTGTGTTATTTTCATCCTTCCCTTCCTTCTGTCTCCATTCCCTTGCTTAATTTTTAATAAACTGGCTTCCTTCCCTGTCAATAATTTGGCTTCCCTTCTACCTTTCCAGTTTTGTTATACCATATCACATTATCTGTGTGCCAGTGATACTGACTTCTTTGCTGTTTGTCTACATAGTTTTACTCCCCCCCTTCTCAAAAAAAAAAGACAGTTTACTAGACCGTTTTACTGTCTGATTGCTCTGTCTGGAATTCTCTCCCTCCTTATTAAAGACTCCTGGTTTCCCTACTTTTCTCTTAAGTCCTAGAAAAATTGCATTTTTCAACAAGAAACCCCCTTAATGCTAATCCCTTTATACTTTTGATTTTCTCTAGTTTATCCTGTAGTAGTTTTCATATTGTTTCTTTCTTGAAATTATCAGCTCCTTGAGAGCAAGGATTGTACTTTGTCCTTTTTATCCCAGGAACTTAGTAGCACAGTGCCTGGTACACGTAAGTACTTAATAAATACTTGTTGACTTACCGTTTAGTCAGAAAAAGAAAGTTGTTGCTAAATGAAAGGAAGCTCTTAGGCCTTTCTTAGAGAGATAAACAAAGAAACTGAGGGAAAATGGTTTTTGTCATCCATTCAAAGGCAATAATTAGAAACATCATTTCATAGGCTCTTTGGTGATCTCATAAATTGTACTGTCAGTATTGTAAGTACTTGATAAAAGACCACAATGAAAATAATTGAAGTTTATTCAGCTCTTGCAAAAGATGAAGAAACTGGAATATTCTTTGAAGAGCTTTTTAAGACCTTTTTAGTAAATCAACATATACTTTGATATTTAGTTTAAATGCAAAAAAATCTAGATGTAGAGATGGCAAGAAATGGTGGGAAATACTGTTGAAGTTATTAAAGCTTAAAATTGCATAAGACTTTTGGGAAACTCTTGGATGTATAGATGTGTATGTGAATTAAATTGCTTATATGTTAACAAATAGGAACCAGTTAGCTCAAACTTTTCCTTAATCAGCTGTCTGTATACAATCAGATTACTGTCTTGTTAACAGATACCAACATCAAAATTTGTGCAAATCTGGAGGAACAAAAGTTAGGAAAACATAGTATCTAATAAAATAACTCCCACATAACCTAATTATGCAAGTTATTGATGAAATGAATAAATGGAATGAAAAATGGTTGGAAGAAAATATATCAAAACAATTATAAAAATTTTAACAAGACGACCAAAAAAAGCTCCCAAACTGCCTTAGTTAGGAGAACACTTGACTTAGTTGCTAAACAAACAGTTCTGGCAGCAAAGTCCACTATTAGTTTAAAATATGAAGGTGGATTTTTGCTTATTTGTTTTTTAAGAAATTTCATAAAGGGAATAATTATAATATTCATAAAGGGAATAATAATAATAACAAAGGTGTAGACAAAAGTATTAATCCTTATTACTATCCCTCAAAATAGGAAACCAAATTATGAATGCATATTATCATTTTTCTTTTCTATTTGAAATTTTAGTGAGAATAATTGAACATGTGTTAAGAACATTTTTGGAAATGTTAATGGAGAACAGGCAGGCTTTTTGGATATTGTATTCCACAGTAGATTAAATTTTTACCATCACTCAACTAAAATTGTAGAGAAGACCAAGATCCAACTGCCCTATCTCTGATTTATAAATGCATCTGATGAGGTAATTTACCTTTAAGGCTTTCTAATAAAATATCTTCCCTGCATATATAAGTATATGACATTCCTTAAAAGAGGTAACAGATAACTTTGATTACCCTGTTATCATTCAAATCAAGAGCTGTCTCTTTTCATAGATGAGGGCTAGCACAGAGGTCAAGTTGAAGAGAAAGAGTCTCTGTAGATAGTGAGATCCAAAAGTTTATATGGTTGAAATTATGTTGTAGGCATTAATTCCCAGAGTGTCACAGAGCTTCCTGAAACCAATAATCATACAAAATAATTTTCCATGAAGAAAAAAAAAACAACTCTTAAAGTAGATGAAGAATGTCTGTTGTCTGGACTATGGTAGGCATTTGGACAGACAACCTATAGTGTTCTCTGAGCAGTATATTAAGCTTGTACAAATCCTGCAAATGTACAGTTTGATTTGTTCCCATAATTTAACAGGAAGAAGAAAGTGGACTAGATGTTTGGAAAATTACAAAGTTCTTCAAGCTTCTCTCTGAAGCAAAGGCCTATCTTTGTAATTCTGAACTGGTGTGGACGTATAGCTGTGGTCATGAAGATGTGAATTTGAGGATCACCCAGAGGGCAGTGGGCAGGTACATGATGGGAATAAACAGGTTGCAACACACTACAAAATAGAAAAGTAGTGTAAAGGACATAATCAAAGAAATGTGTGATTGAAAAACAAGATTGGCTTTGTTGCATAATGAGGAAGATCACAACTGGATAGCATGATAGTCTCACACTGTCAGGTGAATATGAGAAAAGCTTCTGCTACTTTGGCTTGTACCTCCTGTGGCTCTGGAGAACAGTTATACAAAATCAGAAGAAATTAATAGGTTGCATCTGCAACAGTGAAGAAATACCTACTTTGATGAGATCTTAAGTCCAGTAAAGTATTATAGGGTTTATCACAAGAGAAAGTATCAGTACTTTATGGCCAATATTTATATATTTTAATGTTTTCATAATATATAATTGAAGAATCTTATTTTGATTATAGGTAGACTAAATCATTTGCTTTTTGTGATCTAAGTTAATTTTACAGGTATAAAAATACTCCTACAGAATAGTTTCTGGGTTATATTGTAGTATGATCCAGTTGAAATCTCAGTATATAAGTGGGACTGCTTTTAAATTAGCTATGTTTTATGTGAGCAGGTGGCTGTAGAATCATTATTATAACTTTGGTTTATTTAGGATATGGAATATGGTCAAAATGTAACTTTAAAAAATAAGAATTTAAAATTCAAATGACTGTTGCTCCCAGCAGAATTTTGGGAAACTATGCATTTATGTCACCAATATCAGACAATTTTGAATTTGTTTTCAGAGCAGCACATACCATTTTGGATAGCTCAGAGCTGGCAATTTTTCTTCTTTTGAGGATTTTTTTTTTTCAAATAGCCAAAATTTCCTTGATCCAGACCTGAATGATCTGATTGAAAAGTGAAATGTAACCATAAAATAATTATGTTCATTCATTTTTTATGGCTTATAATCTGACTACAAATTCAATTTTTTTTTCTTGGAAACAATTCCAAAATTTTAAAAAATAATACAAGCATATTCATTTGGATGCATAAATTCAGACCATGTTGTCTTTTTTTCTTAAAAGAAATATTACTTTATCACCATCCTTTCTACATATACTAGGCACAATAAAATCTGCCTTATGTCAAGCAGTAACCAATTAATATTAAATCTTATAAAGTATTAACAGTTTTCTCATTCAGCAGACTTTAAAAGTATCAACAATAATATCCTTGAATTTAAATAATACTAATTTAGCAAAGGTGCTAGATATTAGATTATTATTTAAAGCCAATTAAGGTTGATATTCTGATTGAGATATTTCAGTGTATGTCTTTTATTAGGATTAATATTAACTTTAAACTTTATACCTATAAATTACTAAACATTCGAAGCAGAAAATCTTTTTCTACTGTAGCTCTAAGATGTTGACTATTATCTACTGCTACTTTTTAAAAATATATAACAAAGCCTATGTTGCTATTTGGATATTGTATTTATGAAAATGATCATTAATTTATTGAAATTAATTTTGAAGTAGTATCCTAAAAGTTTCAATAAAAATAGTAGATTTTATATTACAGAAGACTTAATTTGATATTAGGACTTGGTTTTGGTGACATTCGTTTTAAATATTGATAAAATGATTGCCTTAATTTTTAATGTTCTTTTAAGAAATTTATTATGCTTTCCTGTTTTTTGTTATGGTCTTAAATAGTATAAAATAAAGCCCTTTCATATACACTAGCTAAGTCTTTTTTTCAACAGGCACAGCATTTGAGAATGGTATTGTAAATGTCAGTGGTAAGTGAGTTTAAAAGAAAAGCATCTATTAAAATAAAATGCTTTTATATTTGCTAGATGATTATTATTATTAACTTCCTAAGTAATTTTAAGGATCTTTGAAATATTATGTTGACCTATTGGAGATCTGGCATTACAGTCTGTGTGCTTTAGTTTTATACAATCAATGAATTTCAGATTTTTAGAATGGATGGAGAGATGTTTTATAAGATAGTTTCTGCATCAGTTCTATAAGATTATAGAACTACAGAACTGCCTCCAGATGTCATAGAATGTAGAAAATCATTTATATAGAGCATAAAGAAATAATCTGGTTTCATCTGCTTACTTCTTGGCACATCACTCTTAACTCCCTAAGACAGTTATTTTTCTTAACTTGAAGAATTCTGGGGATAGATCTACCTTAAACATTCTCTGATTAACTGTTTCTAAAGCTTAGTTAGACCTTACACTCAAAATGTTTGGGGGGTTTTTTTTGTGTGTGTGGTGAAGCAAATATTCATGCTCTAATTAAAGTTCATATTAGTGTTGTGTTTTAAAGCATGAATCCAGTATTACTGGCTGATTTTGCAGTAAATTATAATTTTGAGTATGATTTTGCAAAACTGTTTTTATGACAAGCAGATAGCAATATCTTTTAGGTAGCCTCATTGTTCCTTTGTGTTTGGTATTAGTAATCTAAATTACTGTAATTTATCCAATAATTGTTATCTTTGAATCTTTATCATGAGATTTACTTTATAATCATATTCTTTTACTACCTTGTTATTTTAAAAAATGTACTTTAATGAAATCTTAGATTAATTAGTCTTGTCTTAAGGTTACCCTATAGTTAAAGTTATAATGAGGATTTGGTGCTTGTGCTTAATAAGCTAATGAGAAAAACACTGATGGTATTGCTGTCTGTATGTCTATGTGTGGCTAAAGAAATCCTTGCTGGTCTGTAGTCCCCTTGATATTTAAGTCACTTTGAGCTTTCTTCATAGTGTCAGGGTTTAATTTGTATTTTATTACAATTTTATGTATCTTTTAAAAAGTTAAATAGTAACTAATTGTCTTACTATAGTGGATTGGATATTTTCTTTAATATGTAGAAATTCTGAAAAAGTTGTTCTCTGAAATTTTTGCTTGGAGGATTTTTTACCTACATTCTCAGTAGTTCTTTAACCAATTGCTATGCTGTCAATGAATTTTCTCATTTTTTTCCTATAAAAATGTGCAGTATTGTTGAACAGCATAATCGTAGGTAGCAGATCTGAGTGGCTACTTTATATAATAATGAAAAGCTTTGGCACCAAGGTGTTGTGTTATTCATGATTTACTCACTTAATTTGTTCTTTGTGAAGCCAGTATTAGCTTTATTGAAATTTCAGTATAACTCTCTTAAGTTTCTAAAGATATTTGTATTATGTTGTACTAAAGGTTAGTCTCAGGGGATCGGAACATTAGTTACATAAATACCTTTGTTATTATATTTTTAATATAGTTGCAAAATCAGTTGAATAACGCGATGTTTGTTTCTTTTGGGGAGTGGGAATGGGTTGGATCTGCAATTCTTGAGTGTTTACTTCAATATGTTGTAAGCATCTCAGGTTTCTCAAAATTTGTTAATATCTCAATATTCCATACATACTGTTTAACTGGATATATTGGCATAAAAAATTGGCTCTGGATTCATGCCTTAACACTGCCACTAAATTTAGAGGCACATGTAGAATGGATTATTTCTAAAAATTCCATTTTGTGAATCTTTTAATTTTGTTAAAATCACAAATGCAGTATATTGGTTCATGTAGGCATATCCACAGTGTATTTCAGCCTAATGTCACAGTGGTGCCTGATAACCTCTTCTCGAAGTGGCAGATATTAAGTAATATCTCATTTTTGCTGGCATTAATCCTTTGCTCTAATTTAAGATTTTATTAGATTGATTGTCTCTATCATTTTCTTAATTGCTGACTACCATATCAATTTTCTTTAAAAGTTAGACCAGAGTTAATTTTGTTCTAATGACATGTTATACTCATTTATATCATATCCTTTCTGTGTCAGTGATAAATAATATTTGATGTCTTTATCCTTATAGATGCAGGCTTTATTAGACCTATATAGTAATATAGTAATTTTTGCTTTACTGTCAGACTACTTGTAGCTCGATTTTTTTTCTTTTCTTTTTGGCCAGTACATGATAATGTCTTGCAAATTACCTTTGCTTAATTAATATTGAATGAATGAATGCATGTTATACATGTTGGATAAACTAAATCACATTTTCCCATTTGTTCCCTTGATAAATATCTGAAATAATTTCCTGGTGAATTTTTGTTTGGTAGTGATTGCTACCATTTAGTTTTAAAGGCCTCTTTTTTAGAGGCAAAATAATATTTTCTTTAGGGAATAATAATTCTTGTTTGGTTGGAGTGTCAACAGTGTGCAAATAAGTTTAGAAAGATATGGTAAAACTAAATTGTGAAGGACTTTAACAGTCAGACCAGAGGAGTTTGTATTTCACCTTAGAGGCAAAAGGAAGCCAGTGAAGCTTCTTGAACAGGAGAGTAAAATGGTCAGATCTATGCTTGAGGGATATCATTTTGGCAACTGGGTAGATGATGAAATGGGGAAGGGAAAGACTAAATACAGGGATACTAATTTCAGTGCTGTTGCAGTAGTTGAGTTAAGGGTGTGATAAGAATCTGAATTGAGGCGGTGACCTTGTGAAATATAGCATGAAGATAGACTTGACAACTGACCCAATATGAGGGATGAAAGAAAAGGACTAATCAAAAGTTATGAACCTAGGGGAATAGGAAAGTTAGAAAGAGTAGGTGATTTGGTGGCAGGCAAAGATAACAAATATTTTGGGTGTTTTGAGTTTAATTTACTATTCGGGTAGTGATGTCTAGTAGGTAACTCGTGATGGAAGAAATAAATGGAGTTCAGGATTATGATTAAGACTGGGAATAATCTGCATCGAAATCATGATTCAAACCCATAAGAACTTATGAAGTCATCACTGAGAGAGTGTGTAAAAAAAAAAAGAGAGAAGCTGACCCAGCACAGAGCCTTGGGGCCCATAGGCAGTGGGACATGGTAGTTGACCCAGCAAATAGATAGAGAAAGTGTGGTTGGTTAGATACATATAAGAGAAGAAACTAAGATTTAATAGATCACCCCAAAGTGATCGAACTTTGGGGAACCTAATAATGCTAAACTGTTAAAGAAAGGTGTTGTAAATTGGAATGTCATCTTATTTGCAATGAGATAAAAGATAGCTCTCTAGTAAACAAAGTGCTTGAGTCTGCAATACAGGGCATCCTTTTCCAGGTATCAAGTAGCCTGAAAAACATTGGTAATCATAAGGTTGCTTAGCGATCATGGGGTCAAAACCAAGGCGTGTCGCACAATTTTTTATTTCATTTAGGGCTTTGAGAATTTAGAGAGAATAACATGATCTCTTTAGAAAAAACACCTTTCTGGTAATTGGGACACTTTCTTGATACAATATGGATTTAGACTGTCACAAAAAAAAAAACCAAACACATTCATATTTTAGTTGTTGCCCCCCATTAAACTCTGAGCACCTTGAGAGTAGGGACCATCTTTTACCTTTCATTTTCTCTCCAGCACATATCATAGTGCTTGGCATATAATAAGTGCTTTATAAATGTTTATTGCTTGATTGCTTGACTTAGACTGCATTTAGACTACCATTCTCCATTTTGCTTTTGTCATGGACAGATTTTACTTTATCTTACTTTCCGGTGGCATTATCTGGGAGAAATCCTAACCCCACAAAGTTTGGGAAGCATTATTTCATTCAATTTAGGTTGATACTTAGTGATTTCAGTTTTTCAGAGGATTATATTTTCTGGCATTGTTTCTTAAATTCAACTGCAGGATAGTGCTACTTTCAGAGTTACTGATCTCAAAATTTAAGAATTGGAAAATACCTCAGATACCATTAGTCCAACTTCTGCCTGACCAAGAATTTTCCTCAGTGTCATGTAATGTTATGTAACCATCTTTTGCATCCCTTTCAATGGGGACTGAGGAAGCAATGGGGAGGTGGGGTGTGAATGGAGGAACTTTTTTTTTTTTTACATAAAACTTAAAAGTACTCTAGTGCATACCATAAGTTGTTTTGAATTTAAAATAATCACCCTTTATTTTAGTTTACCCATGTAATTTTCTTAATACTACATACCTGTACTTTATTTGTGTGTCCCTTCTCTGTCCCTTTAAAACAGGTAAGTGGTATATACCAAGTGTATTTTGTATGCATTTGTATTGATGTTTACATTCCAGGCATTTAACATTAAGCAGTCTAGATCAGTCTAATATTTTCTTGAAGTGTAATTGCTAACAATAAAATTCATGAACAACAGTGGGTGGTTGGAAGATATTTATTAAGGGAAATGATGAATGTAAAATCCTATGAGAGTAGTGGAGAATTGATTGTAATTGCCATGATGAATTTCAGCAAGAAGTAAAGAATTCTAGGACACAGTCATGGAAAAGAAAAAATAAATACACTAATGTTTCATGTTCTATGAGCTAATTGCAAACCTGGCATGAAATGGAAGTATATAATACCTAGATCTGCTGATAAAATTAAGACTTCCGAATCTATCAGTATATTGTGACTAAGTCCCTAGAAATTCCTAATAAAGATAGATAAATTCAGATGGACTTTTATGATTTAATTAAACAGTTTGATATACAATGGTCTCAAAATATGCAATTGCAAGTACTTGAATAGCCAAAATTTCAGCTGACAAAATAATGTGAGATGTCACACTTGTAAAAGTATATAGGTCATTGTTTGCAGTGTTCAAATAGAAACTAGATGACTCTACCAGGTTGACTCTACGTTTCTATGATCCTATGTTACAGATGATTAATTTTTCCTATTGTCAAACATTTCATCAGAAACCTAGGAACATTAATGATTAAGAAAGTTTTCCATTTGGTCCATAAACATTTAGCAGAATACAGTCTCACATGTAATAAGATCAACATTCTTGAGTAAATGTTTGGATTCAGGGTTTTAAAAGAAAATAAAGTTAAAGAACAATGAGAGATTTTTTTAAAAAATGTGTGGATAAAGGCAATTGATAAATGTATAAAATAAGATTATTAGATTAAATAATGTAAGATCTTTTAAAAACTCAGATTCAGTGATTTTAAGAGATTGCTGTTGAGGAAAAGGCAACATCACTGAAATTTGAAGGGAAAAGAGAAGTAAATGCATTTATATGAAAATAAAACTTAAAATTTAAACTTAAAAGAGAAATCTTAAGTCTAGCAAAGCTGTATGTATATATTACATTGTTTTTCTTTCATCAGAATAATTGCTTATGTTTTGTATTGCCTTTTTTGCTGCAAAAATAGATGTTGCTTCCATAGGCTGTATGCTTCATACAACTTGAGAGTACTAAAAAATGCTATCTAACCAAATTCCATACTTTTAATGGGAAGATAAAGACTCTTGATTACAAGTTTTATAAAAACCATATCTATATAAACCACTTGTAACTTCAGTTTTCTTGTAAGAATTTCATAATATTGCTAAGTAGATTGTGAGCCATTCTGTATTTCATAGATTGGCATTTGATTTCAGACTTCCAAATTGTATTGTCTGATAGTTTAAATTTCTTAGAACAATGAACAATTTTAGTTCAAAATAAAATTTTGGAATCAATAGTTTTGATGAAGAAGTAAAGTACATGTGGAAGATAATAGCTCCTAATGGAAATATTATCTGGTGCAGAGGTGTCACAGAAAGGACCAACAAAACCTTAATTGAACCAGATTAAAATGAAATTGGAAAATGTAACAAATAAAACACTGTGCAACATAGCTAATACTAATTTGATATTTTAAGGGTACGTCTATCTATATCTATTTGAGTTTGAAACTATTGATGTAGTACAATAAGCATCTGAGCAGAAATCCTTTTGCTTGGTTTAGGTTTTTAAAGTGATTGCTCTGAAATCCTAATTATAAGAATAAATGCTAAACATTCTTTTTTTTCCCCCCAAATGTGAAACATGTACATTTAGTAAATATTTCTTAGGAGCAAGTTGATGTGCTGAAGGTAATCGTCATTATAAAGATATAAATTTTTTTTGTACTTACTCTGAGCATGTAAAGAATTCATGTTGGGACTTGGAATTAGACATAGCAAACAGTACAGAAAATAGTATATGTCCAATTTTAGAAGAATTTGTTTTTATAATGATGATAAAGTTCATTTTTAAGTGAATTTTAAAAATCCTCCCACTTTATTTTAAAACAACTTTTGTTATATTAAATTCAAAAGCATTTAATATAAATAATTAATTTTTAAAAATCAATAAAACTAAGACTTTTGGGTCAACTAATTACTTAACAACAGTGCTTTTGTGCTTATGGAATACTTACCTATATAGTCTTAAGTTAGATTTTCTCCATGTTAGGCAGATTCATTCAACATATAGGGTCATTTTTTATGTGTGGCCCATTATGTATATATTTTTGTGAGAATATAAAGAATGCAAATTTTATTTTTTTACTTTTATAGAACTAATATTTTCAGAAGAATTTTTAAGTTAAAATTAAGTTAGTTTTTTTTTTTTAAACTTAAAGGTGGTAAGTATTTTTTAACTCTTGAAAAATGAAACACCATTTTCAAAAGTCAGGTTTTTAATGTGTTCATTTGCTATTGAATATTGACTCATACAATGTTACACATAACATGAAAAGTAATGTAAACCTACAGATTTATATTGTTTACTTAACTGGTATTTTTTTTTTTTTAATTTTTCATCAGAAATGGGTTGTATATGTTAAGGATACATTTTTATAGTGTTTATTCTTATATTAGAGTGCCTCTGATCACTTGATATCTACCATATTGATATCTACTAACAAAGATAGATTCTTTTTTAGTTAACAGAAGAACTGCTACTTCAATGTTAATGGTGGTTTTACATGTTGTGGAAATGAATTTCCATATCATATTATTTATTTTGATCAAATTGAAAATCTTAACTGTATTTTAAAACTTTTTGCCACAGCGTTTTACCAACGAGGATCATTTGGCTGTCCATAAACATAAACATGAGATGACACTGAAATTTGGTCCAGCTCGTAATGACAGTGTCATTGTGGCTGGTTAGTATATGCTTTTATTAATAGCTTATATACATCGTTCTCCTGGAATGTGCACAATTTTTGTGTATTTTTTTGTACATAATTTTGTGATACCTTTTACACTGGTGAAAAATGCCAATAATTTCATTTGCAATGAATGTTTGCAACATGTATTTTACCCATTACATATCCATTTCCACTTCTGATCATTCATTCACTTTTTTTTAATATGCTTTTAAATGTAGGTTTCTTTGTCATTATTATGGGAATTAGTGGGAATTTTTTTGGAGCATGCAAAGGTTGCTAATTGAATTTATGTGATATTAGTAAATGTTATCTTTGACTTTCTTGAACCTTATTTACTAAGTATTCTAGAAATTACTTATAAAGCTTAAAACATCTGTCTGCTAACTTGGAAGACCAATTAGCAAGTTCATGAATTTGGATTCTGTTTATGCTTCTCTTAAGGCTAATTTTATCTGTGAAATAAGATTTAAAATCATTAGTGACCCTGAATAAAAGAAAAGGAACTGGAATTTAATTATATTTAAGTTTCATTTTAATCCTCCTATCAGCCCCTGAAATTTAGTCAACACTTTTCTTTACAAAAACATAACTTTATTAATTAGTTTTTAAAGTAGAAACAAAGTTAATGAATTTGCTAATTGTTTTTCCTGTACTAAACATTAGGTAATAGAAATTTTTTTTTCATATATATATATATATATATATATATATATATATATATATATACACACACACAGATCCATATTTGTAATTGTAGTTTCAAGTCTGATGGATAACAGTTCTGGAAAAAAAGAAACATGGAAGTTCTTTATTTGGAAATTTCATAAAAAATATTATATTCTTTACATTGCCTCAAAACTACATCCAAATTTTTAAAAATAATTATGAAATGCTCATTTGTTTGTAAAAATTTGTATTCAATTTCTCCAGAGCCATAAATGCTTCACTTGGTTTGAATCAAGTTCAAAAATCACATACAGTCTAAATATTGCTTCTTTTAGCAAAGTAACATTTACAAAAATGACCCTGTAACTGAAGGATAATCCTTGAAAATAGATAAATTATCCAACAGAGTTTTGAAATAGTGCCATTTAAAAAAAATCTTAATGTACAATAAATTTGGAGGCAAAGATAGAGTGGTGTATAGTTTTAGTATATTCTCAGTGCTCAAAATATTTGTAATGAAAAATTAGATGATAGAACATTTCGGAATCTTTAAAAATGAATTCTTCGTGATAAATTAATAAACTTTAAAGAATGCCTTAATTTTTAAAAATCTTGATCTTAGAAGTACTTTTTCTCTTAAAATTTCAAAATCTCAAATTATTCCCTTAAAGAAATAAATATATTTAAATGAATAAATGAACTTTTAAAAAGATCCAAAAGATAAGGCAAAGGGGTAGGCAGGGGTGTGCATTTCTGAATTGTCTTAGATATACACTTAATAATAGGAGTTTCCCTAGAATAAGCTTGCCCTCACAATTCTAGAATGTCATGAACTTTGTGATTCTTTAATCACACACCATCACAAAGTTGAAAGGGATTTCAGAAGTCATCTCTAATCCAAATGGATCTGAATTACAACATTCCTTTCTGCAACATTCCTAAGTGGTCATCCAGCCTTTGAAGACCTCCGTCATGGACAACTTATTACCTAAAACTTCAAATTTCTTAACCACTAGTGACCAAAAATTGTATAGGCTACTCCAGGAAGAAGTGGGTTCTTCCCTCCTGGAAGTCCTTAAGTAAAAGGTGAATGACTGCTTGGCAGATATTTTATTGGAAATTTTTCCCTACAAATATGTTATAGTAGTCACTGAAATCACTTCCAGTTTAGAAGTTGTATAATTCTATGAATGTTTTGTGTTGGCAAAATGTTTTACACTTATCATTTCAAAGGAAAAGAGAAAAATATATAAATACTCTATAAAGCTTCCAAATTGTTGAGGCATCTTGGTGATGTAGTAGAAACAACTCTAGACTGTCAAGAAGAGCTAAATTCAAATCTTGTGTCAGTTACTTACTAGCCCATGTGACCATGGGCAAGTCACTTAATCTCTTTTCTGCTTAAGTTTTCTTACTTTTAAAATAAGTTTAATCACAGAACCTACTCCCAAGGTTTTTGTGAGCATCAAATCAATTAACTTTTATCTGTAAAACTCTTAGCAAATGTTAAAATGCCATATAAGTGCTATTTTGTTTTTAATAACATCTTGCCTTAATACACTTAATATCTGCTTTTCAAACAGGCTATTGTATATCTTCTGAACAGTGGCATTGGCATTGAGTTAATACGCATTAGAGCCATTTTAACTGAGCTTAAATTGTTGGATTATAGTAATTTAACTTGCCCTTGAGCAAAGTAGTGAAAATTTAAGTTAAAAAAGGAACATTACTAAAATTATAATTCTACCCTCTCAGATTATACTTCGATGAGCTCAAATTTAAAATGTTTTTAAATTCATAATTCAAGAAATTTGACAAATTTTAAAAATCAAATAAAAATATCCGCATAAAAATTTTATATATGTACATTTGCATGTACACATAAAATTAATAATATAGATTATGAATATTATATATAATTTTTAATACTCACCAATAGTTAACACATTAATGGTTTTACCTTTGTCTATATGTGAGTTCTCAGAAGTCTTAGTGATTTGTTTTGTTTTCTTTCGTTATGCCTACTTTAGCATGTTCATTGATAAAAATTGATTTAAGTTTGTGCTTTTTCAAACTTACTAGTTCTTTCTCCTTCCCCTTTTTAAATATTTATTGAGATCCTGGTGAGAACAGTTGAATAAACAAGTCCAATTGAAAACAGAAGTCAACCTAGATATAGTGATTGATTATTGATGGATATGAGATAAAATATAAATATTTACACAGGAAATTAGTTTTATAACTTTGTTAGGAGCATGTTACAGGATCAGACTTCAAGAAAGATCTGCATATCAAATCAGTAAGTCAAAATATAACAAAGATATATTTATACTGATGTGCATACATATGTATGTTATATATGTGCATACATATATACAGAAATACTTGTGGTTTTATGCACGTATATATAGTTAGCGATTTTTATATGTGGTATGCATATATGTGCATATATGCACACATAGAGTAAGAATTCACAAGGTTTTTTTGGCAATTCATACCAAAACCAAATACTAGCTAATTAATGTTTGTCATAAAGATAGAGCAATTAGGAAATTGATAAATTATCTATTCACCTTCATATACTTGCAATTTAGATGCTGTTTTTCTCATCAGGGAAACAGCATTAGAAAATAGCTTTGAAAAGTTGAACCTGGCTTCCTGGTTTAAACTGAAAGATATATTAAAATTTGTACACAATTCTATATAATAACAGAGCTGATCAAAGCAGTAGTTTTAGTTATTATACACATTAATAGACATTGGAAAGACTGTTAAAATGCATAAATCTGCTATTCCTTCAGTATTCAGTTAGTAACAGGTATTTTTACTTTAGCTATCATGTGTGTATATACTATTTACATATTACTGTATGTAGTATGTACATACAGACCCAAATATTGATAATTTCTTTACTTAATAAACATGCAAGAGTTGCGCATGTTAATATGCATGATATAAAAAAATTTTTTTTTGACAGCACACTTCACTTTATACAAACATAAGTAGCATAAAAATTAGGTAGCTTCAGAAAATGGTAAGTAGATATTTCAAGATTTTAAAAATGTTTTCTTTATTCCATAATTGTGTCAACATTTTAGCCTGCCAATCAAACTTTATTCTCTACCACCCTCACTTCTTTCCCACACCCTCCCCCCCAACTGATTTCAAGATAAATTGTGACCTTTTCTTTAATTTTACTTAAAGCTTATTCATTTTCCAGCTACTTCTATTTTGTGTTTTCTCACAGACAAACCTAAAATGACTTATACTGACATGATGGATAGTAATAATGATATTGATTGAAAATAATTGATCCCTGAGTGATATAGCCAACTATTTCATTGATAAGGAGCAAGGAAGACTTCTTAAACTAATTTCTATGAAGCTGAAGAAACTTTCTTGTCTGCTGTAGTAATTTAACTAAATCTTGTTTGCTTTAAAGGAAGAGTACTTTCCAAAGAAAAGATAAGCAGCTGATTGATTCAATTACTTGCTGTTTTTGTATCAAAGACCAAATTTTAGAGTATCTTTTCTAATATTTAAAATATGATTTTTAAATTTCAGATCAGACACCAACACCAACAAGATTCTTGAAGAACTGTGAAGAAGTGGGTTTGTTCAATGAGCTAGCAAGTCCATTTGAAAATGAATTCAAAAAAGCTTCAGAAGATGACATTAAAAAAGTATGTTGGCAGCACTTGCAATTTAAAAACTTCCTAACGATACTGCTAACTATTATTGTAGTATCTTGATTCATGTGTTTACCTATTTACTCTATTTCTGTTTTTTATTTAATGGCTTTATTTTAATGAACATTTGCATTTTAGATGCCTCTAGATTTATCCCCTCTTGCAACACCCATCATAAGAAGCAAAATTGAAGAGCCTTCTGCTGTGGAGACATCTCACCAGGATAGTCCTTTACCTCATCCAGAATCTACTACCAGTGATGAAAAGGTGAGACATTTGTATTTATTGGGAATAGTCACATTAACAGAGTAAATTAGTCACATTCCAAAGCTACATATTCTGAATAAATGAGTATAAACTTACTATTCCATCTCGTTAATTGAATTCTGTATAACAGTAAATCGTATAATTAAAAAAGAAACATCAGGGATTTCTGGAAAGTAAAGATTTATATGTATGGAATAGTAATATCCTCTTTATTATATAAAAAAAAAAGAAAGCGGGAAATGAGGTATAAGTTAGGAGTGTTAATATAAAATTCAACTTCTGATGATCCAATGTCTGGTAAATGATTTAGACTTGTACATTGCAGATATAAGCCTGTATGTTGATGAACAAATCGCCATATCATTCATGTAAATATATATATGCAGTTTATCTACATATTCCATGACAGTGTCATTTCTGTTTGTTACCATTCATCCTTATCTAAATACTCTTAAAGCCTGAGGCTCATACCTTTCTCTTCTATGCCTTCTCATTGTACAGTGCTATGCTACTTCTACACACTTTGTATTAGGTTGCGACTTGTTTGTTTCTTCTGGAGCTGGTATCATGGTTCCTCACATTTTAGCACCTCTGAATCCTCCTTATATTTCTGTAGATCTTAGCATTCTAAGTTTCTTCAGAAAATCCATATTCATACTTTATAGTAAAAATCTTATGCTTAATATGTCATTCTAATTATTCAGGATTCCTTTCACATTCAATTTGACAAATGTTAGATTCCTGCCATGTCCAACAGACTAGGACATTAAAGATGAAAAACTGCATAATCCTTGTCTTTAAAGAGTTTGTATCTATTGGAGTATATAATGAATAATTAGAAATCTTTCTCTTTTCTGTCATTTTTTTCACTTTCTAATCTCTACATAGTTTTGATTGTCCTGCCAGAATCTGCTTCTAAATCTCTTAACAGATTTTTTTTTCCATCTAATTTAGTAATCCATAACACTTTGTTAAGCAGAGAGAGGTTAGACTGGTTTTTCTCAACTTCTTTTATCTTCAAATGAAGTGAGATCAGTTTGCATTTCTAACACATGTTTTAGTGAACCCTTTATCCTTCAATCTCACAACATGACCATAATATATTGCAGCCTACTTGTAGCTGCCATACATATCTTTGTTGATCTTCAGGCCATCTAACGCCTTCAGAGATCATAGGTAGTCCTCTAAGATTCATAATTGTGTTGCAGAACAGGAGAACATTTGTATTTTGAAAGATTGACTTTTATGCTGGGCAGAAGCATGGGATCCTCAAAAGCTTTATATAGTTTTATACATTTAGTCCAGTTTACTCTCTTCTTCCTATTTGCTTTTTGTGGTTGCTTATCATTGTGGTATCAATGTGGTTGACAGAAATAAACCATTGGATGACTTTGTCCTCATAATCCTCATAATGACATACCTCATAATCTAGATCAGTGGTTTCCAAACTTTTGTGTGTTTGACACCTCTGATGTACATTAAAAACCATACATGAAAATAAAATGCTTTAAAGGATGAGGTAAAGATGAAATAAATAACTTCTCTAAATAATATTTAAAATTTCATTTGTTGATGATTAAAAAACCATTCTTGCTCTCATTGCACTGGGAAGCTCGTTTTTTTTTTTGTGTTTTTTTTTCCCCAAGAGAGTTTTGTGCTACCATAGATAGTACTCTGGCCAGGAGAAGGAATATATGAATTTATAGAGTCAGTTGGCACCTGGAAAAGGTTGGGGTTGGTAAGGGAGGGAAAGAAACTTCATTACATGGTCATAGGTAGAGCTAGAAGGCACATCAGAAACCAACCTTCTCATTTTAGAGAAACTGAGAGGCTCAGAAGTAGAATTTCAGCCAGAGCCTTAATTGTTTTGTTGTTGTTGTTTTGTTTTGTTTTGAGCTGAGGCAATTGGGGTTAAGTGACTTGCCCAGGGTCACACAGCTGGGAAGTGTTAAGTGTCTGAGGCCAGATTTGAACTCAGGTCCTCCTGACTTCAGGGCTGATGCTCTATCCACTGTTCACCTAGCTGCCCTTCCCTTTGACTTTTTAATGTTACTTTTTCTGTTGTACTATGCTGTGCTGTAATGACATAGCCACTTCTCCACAAGTAATGAAGTGCTGTGTTTTTTAACAAGAACGATGGGGTTGGACAGAACTATTTTATAAATTGTCTGCTTTGGCCAAGCCTCTTCTCTCCAGGCTGCTTAGTAGGCACTAACAAGTAACTGCTCATTATAGCTTCTCTAGTAATATTTTCTTCTCCTCCTGTTCATCAAGGTTATTGTTGAAGCTACTATTATAATGTATTTTAGAATAGTCCATAATAATAGGAACTCCTTACAGTCTGATATATCTAATAATTGTTAAAATTAAAATAATATCCCTATTTAAAGTAATATATGTGCTTCACCAGTGGAAATGTGCTGGGTGTTAATAACCATAGTGTGCCTAATAGGAATGGTAAATAAATGAATTGACAAGGGAACAGTGTCTTTATTGGTTGTAGTTATAGAATTCTGAAAAACTTTGGTTAAAGTTAAAAATTGTTTCCCTTTATTCTGCTATTTAATAGGAAGTAACTTTGCCACAGACTGCACAGCCCACATCAACTATAGTTCGTCCAGCATCACTACAGGTTCCCAATGTACTACTTACAAGTTCAGACTCAAGTGTCATAATTCAGCAGGCAGTACCCTCTCCAACATCAAGTACTGTCATCACTCAAGCTCCTTCCTCCAATAGGCCAATAGTGTAAGTAAAGTAATTTGATAACTAAGTGACATTATTAAATTAAAATTTATAATTTCTTCCATTCAGTTGGGTATTAGGGCAGGGTGTTGGGACAAATTTAAATTTTCAGAAAAATTTTCCTTTTAGTGAATTAAACAAAATGATTAAACAAAACTTCCAGTATATTTTGCCTTCTTGTCCTCTTTTCTCTTATCCTTAAAATAAAAACTTAATTTCCAAGACAAAATTAAAAGCCCCTGTTATGAAAGACTTAAACACCATGAAATGTCGTGAAGGACATGGAACACCAGAAAGATGATTTTATATATCCTCTTATAGGTGAGAAGAATTACTGGATTTTACCAAATAGGGAATTGATTTGGTCAGATTGTACTTAAGGAAAGTCATTTTGAAGTAGAGGAAAGGGAAAGGTGAACAGAAGTAGAAAGGGAAAGGATAAGAAAGGGGGACAGATTATAAAAGGGAAGGGTTGTTTGAGGGAAGTGATGGTCAAAGCAAAAGACTGGGGGTTGGAGACAAAAGGGGAAAAGGAAAGAGAAAAATATAATGGGGAAAATAAAATGGTGAGAAATACAGAGTTTGTGATTTTATCTGTGACTGTGAATGGGATGAACTCTCATATAAAATGGAAGCAGATAGCAGAGAGGATTAAAAGCCAGAATCCTATAATATTGTTTACTAGAAATACATTAAAAGCAGAGAGTTAAATATAGAGTAAGGGTAAAAGGCTGGAACAGAAACTATTATGCTTCATCTGAAGTTAAAAAAAAAAAAAACAGGTAGCAATTCTGATCTCAGATGAAGCAAAAGCAGACATAGATCTAATTAAAAGAGATAAGGAAAGAAATAACATTTTGCTAAAAGGTACCATAGATGATGAATTTCTGGTATCAATGTTAAACATATATGCACCAAGTGGTAGAGCATTCAAATTTCTAGAGGAGAAGTTGAGAGCTACAAGAAGAATTAGATAGCAGAACTATACTAGTGAGGGATCTCAACCTTGCTCTCTTAGAACTAGATAAATCAAACCACAAAATAAATAAAAAGTTAAGAAGATAAATAAAATTTTAGAAAAAAGTTAGGTATGATAGACCTTTGGAGAAAATGGAGACAAAAAGGAATTCTTGGTGGTACATGCAACCCACAACAAAATTGACTATGTAATACATAATCAAATAATAATTTAAAATAAATAAATGCATAATCAAATGCAGAAAGATAGAAATAGTAAATGTATTTTATTTTTCAGATCGTGCTACAATAAAAATTATATGTAATAAAGGGCCAGAGGAAAATAGACCCAAAATTAATTGGAAACTAAACAATCTATTTCTAAAGAATTGAGTTAGTGAAACAACAAATCCTTGACACAATCGATAATTTTATCCAAGAGAATGACAATAATGAGAAAACATACCAAAACTTGTCAGCTGCAGCCAAAGCAGTTCTTATGGGAAGTTTTATATTTCTAGATACTTACTTGCATAAATCTTTATGCAAAGAAAGAAAAGATCAATGAATTGGTCATGAAACTGAAAAAGCTAGAAAAAGGCCATCTCCAATTAAATACCAATTTTGAAATTCTGAAAATAAAAGGGAAAATTAATCTGAAAGTAAGAAACCTATTGAACTAATAAACAAAACAAAGATTGGTTTTATGAAAAAAAAAACCAACAAAACAGATAAATCTTTAGTTAATTTGATTTAGAAAAAGGAAAGAAGAAAATCAAATTGTTGGAAAGTTCACCATTTTTATTTTTGAAACTAACAATGAAGAGGAAATGAGAGCAATAATTAGGAGCTATTTTGCCCAACGATATGCCAATAAATCTGATAATGTAAATGAAATGGATGAATAGGTACAGAATATAGATTGCCCAGATTAACAGAAGAAGAAATAAATTACTTAAATAGGCCCATTTTAAAAAAAGAAATTGAACAAGGAAGATCAGATTGGAAGGATGAACTGGAGTGTGGTGAACATTTAAGGCAGGGAGAGAGCCTTAGCCAGAAGGCTATTGCGACATGTGTACCAAGATGTTGCCATTATGGGGAGAGGAGATATGAGATATTAGGGAGGTAAAAACGACGACTTGGCAAATGATTGGGTATGGAATGTGAAAGAGTAGAATCAAGGATAACATATTAGGGCAGGACTGACTGACAGAGACGGTAGTACTCTCAGTAGTGTTAAGGAAGCTAGGAAAAGGAGAGAAGTTTAATTTCATTTTGGATATGGCGAGTTGAAGATGTCCGCAGGACTTCAGTTCAAGATATAAAGTAGGCAGTTGGAGATGTGCAATTGGAGGTCAAGAGAAACGTTATATAAGAATGTTCTCTACCAGGGATTACCCCAAAATTGCTATTGTTATTCTTTTGTGAAGCTTGGAGTCTTGGAACTGAGTGACCTGGATCCATGAATTATATGGGAAAGTAGGTTTTTTAAATGTGTATTTTGCAAAAAAGTGGGAATTCAGAGAATTCCACTAACCAAGAGATTTCTATTGCTTCAAGAATAAAATATAAACTGGTTATCTCAAAAGAAAAAAGAGTGAGAGACATTATAGCCAGATAAGTAGATATGGAAATTATTAACATAGATGATGATCATAATTAAATCCATAGGAGTGATGATATCACCAAGTAAAATAGGAGAAGAGGGCTAAGGACAAAAACTTTGGCTGGGAGACACCCATGTTTAGATGCTATGGCCTGAATGAAAAATCCAGCAGAGAGAAACTGAAAAGGAGCAATCAGATAAGTATGAGCATGTGGAGAGAGTAGTGTTATAAAAACCTAGAGAGAGAAAGTAATGGTGAAAAGGATGATCATCTCTCAGAGGTTGCAGAGAGATCACAAAAGATGAAGATTAAGAAAAAGCCATTTAGATCTGGAAGTTATGAGATCATTGATAATTTTGGAGGGAAAATAGTTTCAGTTGAATGACAAAGTCAAAAGGCAGCCTGAAGTGAGTTAAGAAAAAAAGTGGAAGTATTGTTCAGAATAGTATATGGGAAATGGGAGTAGGGATATGGGAAATTAGCAGGAAAAAATGCATTAAGTAAAGGATTTTTTGTGGGTGTGGGGAAGACATGTAGGCAGTAGTAAAACAGCCTGTAGATAGGTAGTACTTGAAATTAAGTGACAGCATGGGGCTGATAAATTGTTGTTGAACAACAGATCACTTGTGCATAAAGAGATCTTCATTCGAGACCAGGAGGAAGGAAGAATATAGTCGTCAAAGGCTTCTAAGATGAGAATGAATAGGAGCAAGTTCTTGCCAAATGGCTGCAATTTTTTTCAAGTGAAATTGCAGTAGTTTCAAATTCTCCTTTTTTTTTTTTTTTTTTTAAAGGGTTGGCTTGATAATGTTAGTTATAAAGCTCAGTTTTTAAAAACAAGATTACTTTTTTCACTGTTTTCTTTTTCCTTACAATTTCATTTTATTTCTCAGTCCTGTACCAGGTCCTTTTCCTCTATTGTTACATCTTCCCAATGGACAAACTATGCCTGTTGCCATTCCTGCCTCAATTACAAATTCTAATGTACATGTTCCTGCTGCAGTTCCAGTAAGTATGAAATTAAAATGTGGTTTTAATTTTTTTTTTCTGGTTAGCAAAGGGAATATTAGTAAAAGATAAATAGAAAATGTATTTCAAGGTTAATAATTTTTATTAGTAAATTGTATTATAATTTTTAAATAATTATATAATATTATAGGAAAATTTTGGTGTAAAATATTTTTTCAAAGTCAGCTAGGTAGTATAATAGATAAAGTGCTAGACTTGGAGTCAGAAAGATCTTAGTTCAAATCCAGTTTCAGATAGCTTGGAAGCTATGTCAACCAGTCAGTCATTAAACAGTATGTACCTATCATGTGCCAAACATTGTTGTAAGCAAATGGAGACAAAGAATGGCAAAAGCTGATTATCTCTGCCTTTATAGAGCTCCCAATCTTAAGGGTAAAGCAACATACAAACAACTGTGTGCAAACTACAAAGAGGGTAAATAGCAAATAATCAACAGGGGAAATTCACTAGATTTAAGAGGGTTTGGGAAAGGTTTTCTGTAGTGATATTTTAGTGAATTTAAAGGAAGCCAGAAAATGATGAGATAATATATTTCAGGCTTATGAAATGGTCAGTGAAAATGCCAATTTAGAGATGCAGTGTCTTTTAGGAATTGTGAGGAGGCTAGTACTACTGAATCATAGAATATATAGGAAGGTGTACGAAGTCTGGAAGGTTAGTAGGTGGGTTCAATATAAAGAGCTTTGAATATCATAGAGAAGGGAGGCTGTGGACAACTCATTTGATTTGACCTGTTGTCTGTTTCCTTATCTGTAAAACGTGTTAAGTAGCACCTACCTCTCAGGGTTTTTATAAGTATAAAAAGAGATAATGTTTATAAAGTGCTTTGTAAGCCTTACAATAATAGATGAATACTAACATTATTAATATTAATATTGTTAAATTTGAGTAGTTAGGATTTCTCATTCAAAATAATATGATGTCTTGACAGCTTCTTAGAAATAAAATGCAACAAGCAGAACAGTTCTTTTAGCTTTTTCTTTAGTGGAAGACAACACAGAGAATAGAGAGCCAGGCTGCAAGTAAGAAGAATCTAGGTTCAAGCTCTGCTTATTCTAGAACTATAGCCAGTCTTATGCTTACAGGCATTTTACTATACAAATTACCAGGCAGCTGTGGTGGAGGGAATTTCTTTATATGAGATTTTTTTTTATTACTAAAATGCCATGACCACTACTCAGAAATAAGACAAGGAGAATTGAGGTTATTCTGCATCCAATATTACTATGATGATTTTTTCTACATTCTCTTTCCTCCTACCATTCTCCCCATATGTATGTATTATATATACATATATTTCAGCTTTATGTTTCTATATATATGTAGTATTTATAGTGCTTTTTTAAAGCCAGATTAGCTTTCAAAGATCACTGATTAATGCCAGGCAGCCTTCAAGTGAATTTAGCAATTATTAAAAGCATCATGCTTCTGTATATTTTTGTGATAAATTTCAGAATATAGTCTCCATGATTACTTCAGTAACTGAATGTAATAATTATAATCATAAAATGCTGAAAATTCAAACTATGATAGAAGCAACCTGAATGGCTTAAAAAAGTAGTGTACTTTGACCTAATTTCAATTTACATCAGCATCATAAGATTTAATCAAAAAGAAGACTCTAAGTTCCTTAGTAAAATAAGTATCTATGCAGCCCAATCTTTATAGTCAGCATAATGTTTTATAACATTTATTTTAATAAGATTTTAAAATACAATTTAGTCAGATACAATAGATGCCCTTCATTTAACAAACTGCTAGAAATTACAGTAGGCACATAGTTGCTAATCTATCTCATTATAGGTAATGTTAGATGTTACCTTGCAGATAATATCTCTTGGGTTGAGGAATTGATGAAAGTAACTATTCCATTAACCTTTTCTGAGAAAATATTAACTTCATCCTGATCACTTCTGGTTTCTTTAAAATGTCTTATAAAGGCTAATTACATTTATACACTTAAGATATTTTTCAATGATATGCTGTTTATTTCTCGTTTCAAAGTCTGAACATAACTACAAAATTTGTGAGAATTTTTTTTTTTTTTTGCAAGAATATACAATGAAATTATGAAACTCAGTAATCAGGACCGAAGGAGAGGGTCATGAGGAAAAAAATGCTTGTTGAGTTAAAGAAGAATTGTATATTGTATATATTTGTGTGTGTATGTGTAAGCACACATACATTCATATGGATGTGCACTATTCTCAGTTGCTAATAGGTTATGGTGGGAGAAGTTCCAAATTTTTAGATAGCATTTTTGTTATATTACCTATTGTGTAAACAGAATGAGGCTTCTACTTATATATTCTGTAGAAAAAATAAATCATAACATCTTTGTGCAGCTTGTTAGACCTGTCACCATGGTGCCTAGTATCCCAGGAATCCCAGGTCCTTCTTCCCCACAACCAGTGCAGTCAGAGGCTAAAATGGTGAGTAAGATTTTTTAAAAAATCTTTTAAGTTTCCTTTGATTCTGTTGTGGATCTGTTATTTATATAATTTGCCTGATTTATATATGCCACTTAGTCCTTCTAAATGCTTTAGTCTTAAAGATTTTATTTTGTAGAGTATTAGAGAGCTGAATTCTTCAAGAAGACAAACTGCCCATAAAGTATAGGTTGATTTAGAAGACACAAGCCCTACTGATAACTACACAGTACATGTACAAAAACTAAGCTTTTCTTGTACTGGGTTGATTCAAACATTCCAAACTCCCTTGCTCCTCCTAGTGAAAGTTGTTTGCATTGCAGCAGGAATTTAGCTCACTTTCTCCTAAGGAGGTATAAATGTAATGTTACTAATGTTATAGTAATCACAAATATTCTGTAAGTTGGTTAATTAAATGATCAGAGTTATATTAAGGAAAGAAATAGTTTTATATTTGTCCCAGATAGTAAGAAATCTATTTAGAAAAAAGCTGTTTTAATATTGAGAAAAGTAATTACCTGGGAGTAAAAAGGCTGCATTCTGGTCTTAGCTTTGCCATAAATCTTGTTATGTGACTTGAAGCATGTCACTTAACCTCAATGAATTTATTTCATCATCTGTAAAATGAAGAGGTTAAACTAGTATGTCCCCTTGGAATCTAATAAAGTTATGAATGATTCAATGATTTTTAAAATTTTTTTATTATTATTTTTTAATTATTCTGCAACTAGGCATTTCTGGGCTAGTTCTCTTTGCTGTCAGGAAAAAAATCTTAAGAAAAACATTTCCCAAATTTACTTAGTAATGGAATACTTTAATAGTATCTTCATCCAGCTTGTGTGGAAGGATGTAGGTGGATTTGGGCAAAAGGAGGAATCATGAAGATTATTTGGAGACCTTTTGTTGTAATTATAAAAGAGACAGGAGATTGAATGTGGGAAAGAGAAAGGAGCATGAGAAAAAGTTGGAAAACTCAGACTGATGGATGAAAACTAAAGTTACAGGAGAAGGAAAACTTCTGGTGCATGTGAAGGTAGTTACTAAGACTAGGGAATCTAATAAAGGAAAAGAAGTTAGGTGTGGCAAGTTGCTAATAGATAGCACTCAGGTGGGAACTAGAAATCCTTAAACTAATTTTAAACTCAAGAGATACACATAGGCAATTTGCCCCAGTGTTCTTCTCTAGGTGAGCTAGTAGCAAGAACAACAAAAGACTAATGATTCCCCCTTCCTAAAGATGAGAAAAATAGGACTGATTTTGCATTGTCCTGCATAGAGTATACCATAGTTTGATAGTGAGCAGGTGACTGCCACCTATTATCAGTTGATCTCCATTCTAAAAGAGAAAATGAAGGAGTTTTAGAAATGCCTTCCACTCTTCAAGTTAACTAGGAGAATGAAGTCTGTTATTACAAATATGAGGAAGCATTTAACAAAACAAAAATCTGAAGAGGTAGAGGGATATCCATACCTGTGTCAGTAGATTGTGGGGTAGAAGAATGTCATACAGAGTAGAATAGGAGAGAAATTTGTTTATATATATTCAGCAAGCTAAGTACCACATCAATATTTACGATGTGTGTGTACTATCCTAGATATTGGAGATGCATGTACAAAAACTGTAAGCTTTCAGTGTGATTCTATTATAATGAGGGAGATAAGTACATATAAAAGATATATAGTATAAGTAGAGAATAAACAAATACATAAGGTAATTATGGTAATGAATTCCTTATGTTATAAGGGATTGGGGGCGGGGCACAGTGTTTGAGGAATAGAAAGAAGGCCAATTTCATTGGATTAGAATACAGGAGCGGGGTTAATGTCCAAAGAAATTAAATCGTTTGGGGCCAGAATATAAAGACCTTGGAAAGCTAAAGATGAGTTTATATTTGATAGGAACGCTACTGGAGTTGGTTGAATAAGGGCATGCCATAGACAGCTTGCACTTGAGGAAAATTACTTTGTTACATAGCAATACATAAGATAAACTGGAGTATTAGGATGGACCTATCGGCAGAGATTTATTAGGAGGCTTCTATAATAATCTACATAACAGGCAATGAGGGCCCAAAGTAAGGTGGTAGCTGTATGAATGGAGAAAACAGTCTAAAAAACAAAATTTGATAAGTGATTGGATATTTAGGATGAGGAAGAGTGAAGAGTTATGCATAATACCAAGATTGTGAACATGAGACAAGTTAGTGCCTTTGAATGAAATAAAGTCCTATTGATAAAAAGAAAAACAAAAAATCTTTGAAATGTAATTCAAAATTGTTTACCAGAATAAATAGACCAGTCCACAATTCCACAGTTCCAGAATTGATAGACGTTACTATACCTGAATTCCTATATCCCCTCCCTTATTTGTTATAAATTGCTTCGATTTGTGAGTTGGAATTTTTTTTTTTTTAATATGGCTATAAATGGCTTGGATTTCTTCTCTTGAGAATTGGTCTCTTCATATTCTTCAGCCACTTATCAATCTGGGAATGGTTTTTAGTCTTAATAATTTGACTCAGTTCCCTGTATAGCTTGGAAATAGGACCTTTATCAGAGAAAATTGATGCAAAGTTATTACTTACCTTCTGATTTTGTTTGAGAAAATAATTTAGTTTTATATAATTAGAACTATCTATTTTCTGTGATCCTGTCTGCTCTTTAGTCATATATTTTCTTCTTTGACTCTCTAATTTGCTTATGCTATTAAAGACTTTTATGTCTAAGACATGTACCCATTAGTAGCTTAGCTTCGTATCTGTTGTGAACTATTAGTCTGTACCTATTTTTTGTCAGATTGCTTTCCAATTTTCCTACCAGATTTTGTTGAATAGTTAATCTTATCCCGATACCTGGGATCTGGACTTATCAAAGACTATATTACTGTGATTTATCAAGTACTAGATTACTATGTTCATTTGTTTTTGTTGTCATGTACCTAATTAGTCCACAGGTAGCTTTCTGTTACTCAGTGTTAAATCATTTTGATAATTACTGCTTTTTAGTTTGAAATCTGAATTGGTAAGCCCTGTCCCTTCCCACTTTTTTTTTTTTCAGTTATTTCCCTTGAGATTCTTGACTTTTTGTTTTCCTTTTTCCTCCACATGCTTTATGAAATAATGATTTGGTAGTTTAATTGGTATGACATTGGATGAGTAAATCAGTTTAGTTAAATTGTCCTTTTTATTACTTTGGTTCAGGTTAGACAAGAGTAATTACTATTTCTTCAGTTATTTAGATCTGTTGTTAATTTGTGTTAAGTATTTTGTAGTGATATTCATATAGTTTCTCTCTGTGTCTTGGCAGGCAAACTCAGCAGTTTTATGAGGAATGGAATTTTTTCTGCATTTTCCTAATATATAGAACGAGTATGAATACGTTTTATTCAATTTCTAGGGAATCTCTTAAGGAAATTTTCTCCCATGTCATGTCTAAAAGAGGAAAAATATGTTTCTTCATTCCCTCAGTTTCTTTTTCTTATCTGTTATTATAGCTGGCATTTTTAGCTGTATTATCAATTATCATCAATGATACTGATAATAGATATTCTTGTTTTGCCCCCGATCTCAGTAGAAAGGCCTCTAATTTATCCTGATTCTATATAGAATGTGTTTTTAGGTAAAAATCACTTTTTAAGTAAAGATCTGCATATTGTCAAGTTTCTTAGTGTTGTTGTGTTTTTTTGTATCTTGAAAAAACTTGTCTGCATCTATTGACATAATCGTGCTTTTTTTAACCTTGACATCTTAAAATATAAAATGGAATTTTATAAATTAGAATGAAATACAAACTTTGAAAAAACCTAAAATATTTGACATTGTTTTGGACAGTATTTATACATTGTATGTTATATATAAGGTTGAACACCATTTTTTTGTTTTGTTTTTATTATAATATCTTTCTCCCAAAAAAAATACATGTGAAGATTGGTGAAAAGCCTTGTTCCAAATTTTTCTCCCTTCCCTTTCTCTACTTTTCTCTCCCAAGACAGACAGAAAGTACTTCAATATAATGTTAAACATGTGTAATCCTTTTAGATGCATTTCCACAATTGTCATACAGCACAAAAAAAAGTCGGATCAAAAAGGAAAAAAAAATGAGGAAGAAAATAAAATACAAGCAAACAACAACAAAAAAGTTAAAATGCTATGTTGTGGTCCACACTTAGTGCCCACAGTCCTTTGTTTGGTGCAGATGACTCTCTTCATCACAAATCTTTTAGAACTGGCCTGAATCATCTCACTATTGAAAAGAGCCACATGCATTAGAGTTGATTATCCTATCCCCTGATACCATGTTGCCATGGTACATGGCCATGTACAATGATCGCTTGATTCTACTCACTTCACTTAACATGAGTTCATGCAAGTTTCTCCAGGCCTCTCTAAAATCATCCTGCTGATCATTTCTTATAGAAAAATAACATTCCATAACATTCATATACCATAACTTATTCAGCCATTCTCCAACGGATGGACATCCATTCAGTTTCCAGTTTCTTGCCACTACAAAAAGGGCTGCTTCAAACATTTTTGCACATGTAGGTCTCTTTCCTTCCTTTAGGATCTCTTTGGGATATAATTCTAGTAGAGACAATTGCTGAGTCAACCGGTATGAACAGTTTGATAACTTTTTGAATATAGTTCCAAATAGCTCTCCAGAATGGCTGGGATCCGTTCACAACTCTGCCAACAATGTATTAGTGTCTCAGCTTTCCCACATCCCCTCCAACATTCATCATAATCTTTTCATGTCATCTTAGCCAATTTGAGAGGTGTGAAGTATACCATATGTTTTTAACATAAAAATAAAGTAGAAGAATGTGCAGGCAGTTAGGTGGCACAGCAGATAGAGTTCAAATGAGTTCAACTCTGGCTTCAGACACTAAATCACTTAACTCTTTGCCTCAGTTTCCTCATCTGTAAAGTGAATTGGAAAAGGAAATGACAAACCACTCTAGTATCTTTGCCAAGAAAATCCCAGATGAGGTCACAAGGAGTCAGATATAACTGCAGTGATTGAACAACAATGTCGTTCTATCTATAGTTGGATTTGATATTTGGCAAAGTTATATTCTTTTTTTTTAATTAAAAAAATTTTAATATTCATTTCATGTTGCTTCAAAATCACAGAAATTAGGTGAGAGGGAAAAAACAGAACCAGAGAAGCATTGCATTTCTCAAAAGTTTTCAATTTTCACAGTTGTATTCTAATGTATGTGACTTAAACATCCTTGCAAATAGTGTGTCTAAACATGTCTAAAGCAGCTAATTATTCTAGGCAAGAAGCAAAAAAATCATAATTACAAAGACTAGAGAACATGTGACCCACTTAAGTAGATAATCATTCATCTTGGATTTCATGTTCAAAAGTTCATTTTATTTTTAAAATTCATTAATGTTATATGCTTATTTGACAAGATTTTCTAATCACATTAAAACCCAAGAGATTGGAGCATTTTACAATCAAAATAGATAATAAGCACAGTCACACACTCATTAACTGCTTGTTATCAGCCAGTTACTATATGTAAGATACCAAGACAAAAGTAAAATAACCCCTATTTTTTAAGTGTTTAAAGTCTAGCAAGGAGAGACAATGTATACCTCTACATAGAAATAAGAGAAGCAGGCAAGAATTTGTAACTAGAAGGAATCAATAAATCAACACTTTAGATAGTTGTGCTTGTTAAAAAATAAAACAGTTGTTGGAAAGTGTGACATGGTTTTATTTGAGTCATCTCTTTATCATTTATTTTTCCCATCTGTTTATCCACCCAGAATAACAGATAATTTGACTTACCAAGGAATTCTTTATCAATTGTGAAGTTAAAAATGTACAGCTATTATATAATATAAATTATATTCTGTCCTATAGATATTACATATAATCAATCACATTTGCATATAACTTGGCCACTGTCAAATGACCTTTAGTCCAAAGATTTTGGAAGCTCAGATTAATCAGTCTATCTATCATCATTCTTGTAATTTTCTTCTAAAACATAGGCTTAAATTATTTTTTCCTTAATTGATTACCTTCTTACTTGTGGATATGAGAGATAACAGTAGAAAATTCTAAATCATCCTATAAATTTATTGCCATCATAATCTTACATTTTGAAGTAAAGAAGCTATAATTCTTATGAGAACATCTCTGACTTAGTTTTCTTCAAGAAATTTTATGTGTTTTGTCTGCCACTTGATTCAGGTGAATACAATAGTTTTGCAGACTCGTGCTAACATAGCACCTATATAGGAGAATATTTCAAGGAGACAGCACAGGAAAGTGTGGAGTTCATATTCTTTAGATGTTCTTGCTGTCATCCGAAAGCTTACTTCTTTTCATTCAAAATAAAGTCCATCAGTTGGGCTGGACTCACCAGATCCATTTCTCCTTTCTTACTCTTATCATTACTCTTTCAAAGATCATGCAGACAGAAGATGTCCTTCAGGATTGGAAAAGAACAACAGGTGCCCTTTTACTTTTCAATAAAGGAAGGAGTAGAAGCTGTAAATTATAGTCCAGTGATTTTGACTTTGATTTCTGGCAAAATTCTATAATGTTTTATTGAAAGACGTTAATAAGCATCTACAAAAAGAAAACATCATTTTCTTCATCAGTAACAGGTCGTGCTATATAAATTTTGTTGGGCTGGTTTTTTATTTTGTTTGTTTGTGGCACTGCTACTACTAAATAAGAGTTTAGCTCAAACTTATATAACTTATACACTTATATTAACTCATAGAAAAAGTGAAAGTGTAGAGAACAGTATAGTTGACTGAGTGCAAAATGGAATCAATCAATAAACATTTATTAAGTGCCCTCTGTATGCCAAGCACTATAGAAATCATTGGGGATATAAAACCAAAAACGAAATAGCCCTTGCTTTCAGGAAGCTTGCATTTTCTTGGAGGCAAAAGACATGTGAATTTATAAGGTTATCAAGAATAAAATAAAAATAAATGCAAATAATTTAGGGAGAGTGGAAATAGTATTTGGAGGGTCAGAAAAGGCTTTATGTGAATAATAGTGTTTTGAGCCGAGTCTTTGAAGAAATTAAGTGATTGTGAGTTGAAAGTGAGGGATGAGAACGTACCAAGCAGGAAAAGTATCTAGTGCTAAATCAAGAGAGGGCGTCATATGTAAGGAATAGCCAGTGGAAAGATTGGGTTTGTATGGGTCTATCATCACTGTGGATGTCATGTTGTCACTTTGAAATGCAGTGATCCAGACATATGTCCTTAGCCTACTTCCAGTTAGCTTTCTTATCAGTGACTTGGATAAAGTTATAGATCATACAAATAACAAAAAGTTGAATCAATATCCAAAACGATATTTTCAATCATTCTGTCACACACACTTATGCTTTCTATAGGCTATGTGTAAGTTAGGCAAAAGTGAAACATCTCCTTTTGAGAATTTTAAAGTCTAGTTAGGAGAGACAATGTGTACTTCTTACATACAAACAAAAGAAGGGGGCAGAGAGGCCTTGTAACTGGAAGGAATCACAAAGATACATAGAAAATGGTCTGTAAGCCAAGCCATCTTGAAGGTAACTAGGAGTCAGAGGTAAAGGAATTGGATTCAAGGAATGGGGCCAGTCAAGAAATGGGAGTGCCATATATGAGAGACAAGGAGAAGGTTAGTTTGGCTAGATTAATACTTAGGAAGGGAGATGCTGTGTAATATAACCAGAAAGAAAATAGGACCAGATTTAAATTAATTGAGCATTAAGAAGTATTAGGGAACCATTGGAGTTTATTGAATTAGAGGAATGATTTTTTCAGAATTAGCAATTAAAGAAAATCACATAGTCCAAGAAGTGATAAGAGCTTGAAATAGCTGGTAGCCATGTGAATAGAAAGAAGTAAAAGAAAAAATGTAGTAGAGGTAGAAATGACAAAATTGGGCAACTGATTGGTTATGGGGAGTGAAGGGAATTGAGGAACTGCAACAGATAATGGCCTACACCAGGATTGTGAATCTGAATGTCTAGAAGAATATTAGTGTTCTGAACAGAGCAAAATTTAGAAGAGGGTAAAGTTTTAGTGAAAGATAATTTTGTTTTGGATATATGAAAAATATATCACCCTTTCAACAACCAAAAATGGTTGAACATTCAAGGTAATTTTATATTCTAATAATCATTTGGATTTCTTCATTGAGACTTATGATAACCTCCATGATGTTTTTTGCCCAAAAAAGCTCCAAATTAAAATTTATATCATAAATTGTGATCATAATATATGATTTTCTTCTACTTACTATTATGAAAACTAAATATAAGATTATAAAACTAAGTATAAAATAATTGAATTATTTCATCTAGATCCATTCTATAAGAATTAAAAATAAGTTGTTTAGAAGGACCTTATTTGCTTACTATTGTTGTAAAAACTTTACATTAAATTTCCTTATACATTTTGTTGAACATCACCATTTTTAATGAAATAAGTTACAACTTGAAATATGTTAATATAATGTCTGTCATATATGAAGGTAATTTTGATATTAGAATTTTTATTTGGATTATAATTTGTTATATTTAAGATACAGTTTTAAATCCAGTTCCATATCAAATTTATTTCTGTATTTTAAAACAAAAATATGGTGAAAATGCTCACTCATAACATGTGATGGAAAATGTAGAAGAATTTTACAAGCTGTCTTACTAAGAAATTGTGGGGGGGTTTTACTTTGATCATTTAACCAGTTAACAAAAATTAGCCTTTTTATGATGTAAAATATTGGATAATGATAACCACTAATTTGAAATAACAGTATACTTAAAATTTAATTTCATGTGTTACTCCATTTTAAATAATGTTTATATATAATAAACATTTTATATATAAACATTAAGAACTAGGGAGATTTGACTTTAAATGTGGCTTCAGACATTAGCTATATGATCCTGGACAAGTCACTTAACATCATTTGCCTTGTTTTCCTCATCTCTACAATGATTTGGAGAAGGAAATGACAAAGTACTCCATTATCTTTGCCAAGACAACCCCAAAGGAGGGCCTCAGAATTGGACACAACTGAAAACGACTCTACAACAAATATAAAAACTTCTTTTTGGAAGGGAAAGAGTTTGTCTTTCTTCTCTTATGCCATTGGCATACCTGCTACAGTTTCACAAAAACTTTCCTGAACAATCAGTATTATCAAGTAGTTCAAAATCTGCCAAATTATACAATAGTAATTTAAGTGAAAGATAAATTGGGAGCTCATCCTAATTTCAAGATGGTTTTTAATGCTTATACCTAGCAGTCATGGTTTTCAAATAGCCCAGCCTGATAATCGCACTGCATAAATGCAAGCATAACATCTTGAACACATGATTACACTGTCTGTAAGGTATGATTACAATGGAACAAGGGAGTTTATTCTGGTATAATACAGAAAACACAAATGAGAATGTGTGTATAGTCAACTCTCTGTTGAGAATTGGTTTGAGGCCAAATGTTGAACCCTTGTGGAGGTTTGGAAACAATTTGATGATTGGTAGAGAAACTGAAAACAAATGCTTAGTCACAAATAGCAAGAGTGACTTGATTACTACTCAATCATCATTGTGCACGTGATAATGAAGATTTTGTATTATTACAGAGCTAAACCTGCAATGCTTCAAATGTTCATTTGCTTGTTTAGAGGAAAAAATATATTTGTAGTATAACTGGAAAATTATCTACTGCTAAAGGGATTGTTAAAGAATTTTTAGAAAAAACAAAAACAAAACACTTTGACTATTGTCATGAGCTTCAAAGGGAAACCACTGATGTAGAGGGGTTCCCATGATTGTATTGCCCTTATATAGCATGTTAAAAGATTTGCAAAGTGCATTTCTTATAAGAGTACTGTGAGATAGATTGAATTTGTAGGATTCCAACCAACCTTAGTGTTACCCAAATATATTTGGAAAATATATAATTGGGAAAGTATAATTAAACTAACCTTAACTTGAAGTATCTACGTCACTCTTTACCTCTTTTAATATAGATAATAAATGATTATGATATGCTTTCTTTGTAATAATTGTTCTTAAATACTAAAATTTATTATCTGGAGAAAGGGAAAAGATTTTATTTGTTGATTGACTTAACAGTGGGAGATAAATGTACAAATGGAAGAGAAAAAATTTCCTAAAATGTTTAACACTAGAATGACTAGATATATCAATTGACACAAACATAATTTTACTTTGAAATAAAAAATTTTCATCTTGCTATTCTTTTTCTTTGCCTTATGGATCCAACTATGTAGTTTTTCTAGTGTTTAAAAATAACTTTAATAATGAGTGAGGTTTTCTTTGGAGAATAAAAAAGAATTTGACTAGAAATGTTTACAAATTGTTCATTTTTTAAAAATATACTTTGGAATGACTGAAAAACTAACCTTCAATTTATATGTACCCAGGGAATTTCAATAAGAAGTTAGACTTATTTGTCCTATATGAGCTTTCCTGAAACAAAACATATTAATACATGCTACAAAATAAGGGAGTTTATTTTCATATTATATTTGGAAATTATTAAAGATTAGCTCCTCAGGTAACTTTGATTTTAGTTAACCAAGAAATTAGATATATAAGAATAAATCATAAAAATGCTTTGAATGTTTTAAAAAAAAAAAAGCCATACACATAAAACTTTCGTCAGTTCAGGTGGGAAATATAATCAGTCTCTCGCTGAAGACACAAAAATAACAGTTACAGGAGATGTAGAAAGATTCCTACCCTTAAAATTTAATAATCCAATTAGATTTCTCATTAAAACTTGGCTAATACATATAAACCATATTTAAGTGATTGCTCATCATTTTTAATTGAGGTGGTTAAAAAAAAAAACCCTTTCCTTTTTTTGAATAATTAAAAGACTATATCTGAATGTTTTATGTTTTATTTCTTATGAAGAATATTAAAAAGGAATCAAATTGGAGTTGTTAGAGAATGTCAGAGTAAGAATGGTAAATTGAAATATTTGGGGTATGACATTAGAGATCAACTCAAGATATAAAAGAGAATCTAGGATAGAATATCTGTTGTAAAAGGCACAAACTCACCAAATCTAAACTTTTTGTTTTGGGAATCTCAGAATTACCCAAATTGGGGTATAGCATTTTAATTTTCTAAATGAATATTTTAGAACACTATAATTCTTTTTTGAAGTGTGTATATATAGTTCTAGGTTTTTTTTAATACATAAGTTGATTTTGAATACTTAATAATGTTAAAGTTCATTTGTACAGCATTTTAAAGAGCAACTTTATATATAAATACATATAATGATTTTGTCTTTTCATCAGAAAATGAATTATATTGGAGGTAGGAAGAGGGGGGAAATCAGATATGAAAATTTCACTCAGGGGAAATTGAATAGATAGTATTGCCAATGACAGAAGAAAAGAGCAGTTAGTCTGCAAGCATTTATTATACACTTGCTATATGCCAGCCACTTTGCTAGGCACTGGAAATACAAAGAAAGGCAAAAGACAATTGTGGTTTTCAAGGAACTCAATAGCATTGAAATTGAAACATACAAACAGCTATATATCTGTGTATGTGTATACGTGTGTGTGTGTGTGTGTGTGTGTGTACACACACATGATAACATTAAAAATAATCAGCAGAGGGAAGTTATCAAAATTAAAGAAGAATCAAGGAAGGCTCCATAAAGATAGACTTTTAGCTGGAACTTTAAGGAAGGCAGACAGTAAAGATAAGGAGAGAAGTGTTTCCGGTTATCAGGCACAGACACTGAAAATGCCCAATATTAAAAGATAAAATGTAATATCTGAGTAACTGCAAGGAGGTTAGTATTATAGGCCACATTCGGGCAATTAGGCATAAGAAAATCCGAAGAAGAGAGATGACCATGCCAAAGCAAAAAGGACATGTTTGATCCTAAAGCAAATTTACAGGAGACAATAAATACAATTTTTATGTGCTGAATTTGAGGTACCAATGATACATTGAGGTGAGAATGTCCCCAAAATACTGTACAACAACAGCAGCAGTAATAATAATTAGTATTTATATAGTACTTAAGGTTTGCAAAAACTTGACAATGTTATTTATTTTATTTTCATAGCAATTCTGGAAGTTATTTTTATTATCTTCATTTTATAGATGAGGAATCTTAGGCAGAGAGAAGTAGCTTGCCCAGAGTCATAAGTTTAATTCATTCTAGAACTTAACTTTTCAAAATACAACCTGTTTGACCTCAGCTTATTTTCTCATTCTTATAATTTTTTTCTTAAGTTTTTATTAAGCATCTATAATGTACCTAGAACCCTGCTAAGCATTAGAAAATACACATTCTATAATGAAAAGTCTTTTACATGATTACAAACAATATTCCAGCTTTCTGTCAAGCAATCTATTCAGATGTCAGGATAAGTTATGTAGGGGAAAAAAAATCCATTTTGAAAGTAGATGTATGTATAGTGTCTAGGAGATTTGAATGTCATTAACTTTTAGTGTAACGGAAGAATCTTTAAAAACCTTGAAAGATACTATCATTCAACTATTGCTGTTACCATTTTCTAGATAAGTAAGTGGGTTTTGAGACATTCTTACTTGCCTGAGATCCGTCCCATAACTTTATGGAGCTGGGAAATGAAAGTTGGTCTTCTGGTTCCAAGACCTGTTTGCTTTCCACTTCTTGGATCATACTGTCTTTTCAGTAATATAAATGTGGGGAAAACTGAATCCGTATTTACATTTTTTGTTGTAATCTTAGAATTTTATTGTTGTTAACCTAGATGAATTTTTCACTTATCATGTAAAACCCTTGCTCTGAAGCTCAAGCTGTTGTTGCCTACAGCCTTCTAAGCTAGAGCTTAGGAAGTTACTTTCTCTATCCTCTGTAGCTTACCATTGGAAGTAGCCACTAAATTCTGAAAAGTACTGTTACAGTTAGACCAGAGTTTCAGAGCTAGTGTTCATGATAAAATGGCCTAAAAGAAATTCTAGCAATGATATTAGAAAAATAACAAAGCAGCAATAGTGGGGAAGAGGATTTTTCCTGCAGCTTAACAAAAACTTGAGATATAAAGTTGATCAAAGACATATTAGGTGCATTAAAATTTCACTTTTCATATTCCCACTTGGATGTTATTTCCTTATTAAAAAGACCTATAGGTTTAGTAGATAAAATGTAGTGAAGAAGATCTGGATATGATCCCGACTGGATTTGGCATGGTATTTATAAGTTATTTAATCCTGACACGGATAATGTCATTTCCTTGTTTATTATATGGCAGTGATACTTGCACTTCCTCTCCAAAAGGTTGTATTGAAGAAAGCATTTTGCAGACTTTAAATATATATAAATGTGACTCATGCTTACAAGGAATGTTACACAGATTTAGCAGAACAAATAGATGAAGCCCTTCCTTACTATTATTACTATTGTTGTTGTTATTGTTATCATTTTTGGTAAGGGAATCAAAGTTGAGTAACTTAACCAGTGTCACCCAGCTAATGTTAAGTGTCTGAGGCCAGGTTTGAACTCCCAAGACCTAATACTCTATCTACTGTAAAATCTAGCTTCTCTGCCCTTCTTTATTTAAAAAAAAAAAAAAAAAAAAGAGTCTCCATTTCCTTTAAGGAATTTTAAAACATGCATGTACATCTCAAAAGATAATGTTATATAATACTGAAATTAAATTTTCAAGTTGATTACCAGAAAAGCATTATTAAAAGGTTTTTTCCTGAAATTATGTTCAATAATTTTCTATTTATTATATAGTAGATTCACTGTTCTATATCCACATTAATTCTGAAAGTTTTTATTTGATTTTCTCTTTTTTTTAATGATTATATTAGTCCTAGACACATGAAACATGAATTATTATCAAAAAGTCATTTTGTGTTATGAAAATATACTGAATTTGCTATTCAGGATTCAAGTTCAGATCCTGTCTTCACTATTTGCTACCTGTGTGTCATGAACATTTAACTGTAGCCTCAGTTTTCTTATCTGTAAAATAGTAGTAATAATACTTGTACTATTATGTAAGATATACTATAAAGATCAAATGACTTAATATGAAAAATCCTTTAAAATTGTACTAGTATAAAGCTTAAAGAATAATCTCCTGCCAAAAGTGTTGTAAATTTCCATGCTTTCTATTAGTCTAAAACATTTAAAACAAGAAAACGTTAATCATCTTAAGAGTTTAATTTAAGAAGACTTGTTAAATTGTTTAACTTGTACCTTCTAGTATCATTCTATAAAGACTTGTGTGACAAACTGAGAAATATCTCTGAAAACAGTGGGTAGCCAGTAGGTTTTCTGCAGGGGGTTTCTACTGAGAGCTGACAGAGGGCAGCTTGGCAAATGTTCAGAAACCTACATTAACTCGGTTGAGCCCGGCATGGAACCTTGTGTTCAGCAGAATTCTTCTGACCTGCCTCTCTGCATGCCGAGGTAATCAGCAAACACCTAATGAGCCCACTCCAAAGAAACAGACCCTCTCCCAACCTACTTCATTTTCCTGTGTTCTCTGGGGGTGGAGAGACAAGACTTCATGAGGACTGATGATGCTGCAAAGACCACAATAATGATAATTAACTTGCTGAATTTAGAAGATTATGCTGTTAATTAGTTGCAAAATAAAGATAAGTAATAGAGCAGCAGATGGTAGGATAACACCCAGGAGAAGGAGGGTTATTACTCTGATGAGCTTTTGTGGCATATATGAAATATGGATCTGACTTTTTCATAAATTGTTTCTGGAGAATATTATCTTGTTTCTATGAGCTATGATGGAGTAGTCTATTCCTACTAAGTTTTGACAGATGTGATAAGGATTTTTTTTCAAGGGTAGAAGTAAGAACTTGAATAACAAACTAGCCAGATTACTTGTTTGAGTAAATACGGCAGAATTACCATCTAGCTTGAGGAAATATGATTGAAATTTCTTTCATTGAGTGATATTGTGTTGATCCTTGAAAACTATTTTGATATTGCTGGATGGTATAGTGTTATATAAAGTGCCAATTTCACAGTTTTCTTAACACTGAATACTTCATTATTGCTTAATGTTGTTACACATGTTGCAAAAGATTATGCATTATTATTGTTTCTAAATTCTATTTTTAATAGTTTTCAATTCCCATCTATTTATTGTCACTTTACAATATTTACTAGAGGATCATTCACCTCAATAATGATGGCTATTTAACTTATTCTTTTTCTTGTTAATTTTAGACTTTTTAAATGCTGGGATTAACTTTTGGCAAAAAAAAAAAAAATCTTATAACTCTCCCAGTAAGTTACAGAGGAAAGAGGACTTCACCAGAAGCTAGGAGATCTGTGTCCTTGCCTCATGACTGATTATGTGACCTTGGGCAAGTGCTTTCAGGCCTCACAGCTTTAGTTTCTTCATCTCTAAAATGAAGGATTGGATTAAATGATCTCCAAGCTTCTTTCCAGTTTTCACTTTCTATGATTCTGTAAAATGTACCTTGTTTGTGCATCATTTCTTTTGAAAATATTTTTGCCTAATTATTTGAATCAACTCTGAAATTTCCTTTATAAAAATGGGTGGATTATCTTAGCAATATTAAATAATATTAAATGCTATGGCAAGCTTTTCAATTGCTCTTCAGTGTGCAGTATTTAAGTTGATGGTATAGCCTTTAAGTTTGAATGCTTGTATTTCTAAAGAAACTATGTTAATAATATTATCTCCATTATTTAATTTTTAGAATAGTTGTGCTGTTGGTAAGGAATTAGGGGTGATCTTCATTTAAACTGTTGTATAAACTTATGATTATAAGCTTGAAAATAAATTGACGGCAGACTTAGCGCTGTTAATTAACCCTTGCAATTCTCTTCTTACATTTTTTACCCAGTGGCACACATTTCAAAGCAGATCCATTGTAATCAATGTAACAGCATGAAGCAAACATTAGAGTTTCCTCACTGGTACATACTGTATACCCTAGGGCAGTCAAGAGAAGATAATGAATGAATACTGATGTAGCTTTTAAGTGCTCTATCAGGTAGTAACTTGCCCTACTAAAGATTATTCAAGAGAGTGATGTTTATGTACTTCAGATTCCCCTATGTGCTATAACTGTATTTCATTAATGTTAAGAGTTAAGCTATTTTAACTATAAAACTTTTATATGCTCCTTGGTTCTATGGTATGTTCTTCCTAGGAAACTCAAAATGTTTGAGCCAAACTAATCGGATGTGCTTCATTGTCATTGGATGTTAGATATAGAGAGGGTTCAGATGAACAGTTATTAAATTATATTATTGTTGTAAAAATTTGGAAATTTTTTTTCTGCTTTTGCCCTATGTATATTCCCCAAAGCAGTCTCATCTTCATTGTTTTAAACTCATTACAGTTCAAGTTTTGTTATTCTTGCCTAAGTCTACCTTTTTCCATCTATGGCAACTTTAAGCATTACTTTAAGCTACTCATCTCTATTTCATCTTACAATACTTCTCAGAAGCTCACTAGTGTTCCAGTTTTTTTATATCTCAGAACTACTGCTGCTTAGAACCGTGGAATGTTAGAACTAGTAAAGAATTTAGAAAACCCCTTTCCTGCCCTCTCCTGCATTGACTTTACTCCATTCACAATCTTGAATTTCTGGTTATTCAACTATAGTATGCTCTTCTTTTTTACCCCCTTTTCCTAGCACTAGATTAATGTATACGCCTTCACTTTTCCAATTAACATTCTATTGAACACTGATTAAGTCCACTACAGACTTATTAATTGACCCATATTGTCTTTTATTATTCTCTAAGTGACTGTCATTCTTGCAGTAGCTATTCCAAACATCTTTCAGTTTCCCAAAGTTGATTTACTTCTTACTTTGCAGCAGAGGACTTGACCTTCTCTATTCCAGTGAGAAAATAGAGACCATCTAGACTACTACTTCTTTATATCTTAAAATGTCCAACTTCCACTCCCCTGGTATTTTCATCCTTTGTTTCTATCTCTTGAGGAAGATGATGGTCCTTGACCTTACCAAAGCCAGCCATTCTGTCTTCGGATGATCCCATTCTCCCTAATCACCTGCAGTCATTCATCCTTGATTATTTTCTTTCTCTTTCTGTCTCTTTCTGTCTCTCTCTGTCTCTCTCTCTCTCTCTCTCTCTCTTTCATTCTCCTCCCTCCTTCCTTCCCTCCCTCCCTTCCTCTCCTTTCTTCCCGTTCTTTCCCTTTTTCCCCTCTCCCATCTGTTCCTTCTGATACCTGAAAACATGTCCAAATCTCCCACAACCTTTTACTTCAGAACTAAACCAAACCAAATCTTTCTTTAAAACTTTACATCTTGTCCTCTTAACTTTTCAAAATTAAACTCCAAGAAAAAGTTGGTTGTATTTTTTTTTAACCTCCATTTTCCACTATGTTCTTAACCTCTCCCAATATGACTTCCTTAAATCTTGGTTATTGATGCTCTTTAAAGCCAGATTTGGAGCCTTTTTTCATTGCTCATCATCTCTGAAGCAGGCCACTTTAGACACTGCAGACCTTCTCTTGGATTTTATATCCCATTGTTTTCTATGATGTTGCTGTTCTCTTGGTTTTTGTCTTAACTTTCTCACTGGTCTTTTGCAGTCTCCTAAATAAGAGCAACAATAGCAATAATGATAGCTAGCATTTGGACAATGCCCCTGTACTAAGCTCTTTACTAATATCACCTTACTTGAGCTTGCTATCAGCCCTGGGAGTAAGCTACTCTTAAGTTGTACCCATTTTGCAGCTTAGGTGACTGAGACAAACAAGCTAAATGATTTACCCAAGGTCACTCAGCTAGTTTCTGAGACAGGATTTGAACTCAGGTCTTTCTTCCTGACTCCAGGCCCAGCATCATACCTACTGCATCACCTAGCTGCTAATGAATCTTAATCGTTTTGTGCTTACTGGGCTTAGATGTTTCCCTGAGCTTTGTTCTAGGCCCTCCTCTCTTTTCTCTGTTCTCTTTCCCTTCTTGGTGTCATTGCCTCCATGAATGAATTCAGTTGTCTTCTCTATTTAAATAGTTTCCAAAATGATATATCTTGTGGATCATCTCAATTTGTTTAAAACAGAACTCATTGATCTTTTCCTTTTAAGCCCCATCTTCTTCCAAGCTTCTTTATTTCTATTGAGAGCTCAGATAACCAATATTCCCAAACCAAATATCATCCTTGATCTTTCACTCTACCTACCTTCCCATTTCCCAATCATATATCAAAGCTTACAGATTCTGCCTCCACAATAACTCACTAGTCCCCTTTTTTCCACTTATTTTCTACTTTAAACCCTTGTTTCCTCTTCCTGAACTATTGCAATAACCTCCTAATTGATCTCCTTGCTTCTGGTCCCTCCTCTTGTAATACATTTTCCACACAATTGCAAATTAATATTCCCAAGACAGCTTCTTGCTTAGAAGTTTAGAGTAGTACCCTCTTGCCTTCAGCATAAAATGCACACTCCTTAGCTTGATTTTTAAAATCTTGTAGAAATTAGATTCTGTATGTTCCACCTATTTCATATTTTTCCTTCCTATCATATACTCTTTATTCCAATCAGACTTACTAGTAATAGATTTTTTGAGTTTCTGAGTTTCTTCAGTCTGTCTTTATGCAAGTTATCTTCCATACTGGAATGAACTTCCCCTCTTACACCTCCTTAGAATCTGGAGTGTTTTTTCAAAGCTCACTCAGGTTCTGCCTTCCATGGGAGGTCCCACTCCCCTACCCCACTTTTTATACCTGCATATAGTATTTTCTGAATAAAATGTGGACTCCTACACAAAGGAATGATTTTTTTTTTGTACCTTTTTCACATAGGATTTTCATAAATGTTGTGATAATAAAATTGGGTCATCTAACCATTATGTGTGTGGTGTTAGGAGTTAAATCCTTGAAGTTATTCCTTTAGCAACATATAATTCATTTAAAATTAAAAACAATGAAAGAGAGATGATTTTGTTATAAACTGTGTTATTCAAGTTGGAAAAGCAACTTTACTTAGGGGAGTCAGTCTCTATTTGCTGTCAAGAAAACATAGATTTGAAGTTTGAATCCTTGTTTAGATATACAGTATCTAGATGATCATGAAAAAATCATGTAACCTCTTTCAGATTCAGTTTCCACATTTGTAAAATGAAATTGATAATAGCACTTATCTTTAAGCTTTTCCACAAATGGGATCTATAACTTGTATTAGTAGTCGTATCCCATCTCCTGTCTTTGTGTTTTACAAAGGCTATTCCCCTATGTTATAACTAGAATGTATTCTGTCATCCTAACCACTAAGTAAAACCCCTATGTTTTTTCAAGGATCTAATTCAGGTGCCATATCCTATGAATGACTTTCCAGATTCCCTTAGTTATTAATATTTTCTACCTCTTAAGATTATCAAGTATCTACTTAACTGTAAATGTTATACCTACCTCCCATTAGAGTTTAAACATCTTGAAGGTAGAGACTGTTTTAACATTTTCTTTTTGTCATCCCTTAATTCTGGGATGAATGAATGAATCCCTATAATCTATAACAGTTGTGTTTTTGAATGAGAAAGATTTTATATTTTTCTTTTCATAATTACTAGTTTTCTGCAAATATGCCCTGAAATCTGTATTTGAAATTTTTCTTATAGCTTGAGCAATTTAATATTTATACCTTTGTATAAACCTCTTTTTTATGTGCTCTGCTATGGAAACAGGTATCCCATCAATAGGGATTCTAGTAACTTTTTCATCTTTTCTCTGGTTGTGAATCTTATCTTTTTCTGATATATGTTCAAAGTTTATGGGATGTGGGCAATTACATTGAAAAATTATTTTTAAAAAGATAAAGCTTTTAAAATACTTCAGGCTGTTCATATTCATTCTTATACAGCATAATATTTATCCTCATCAACTGAATTGAAGAGGGTAGAGATAGAGTTGGAAGGGACCTTACACAAAATGTAGGTTGAACCTTCATTTTATAGATGAAAAACCAGAGACTGAGAGTAGTTCAGTTCTTCATTTATTAATGAGATAGCAGCAACCTGTAGCGTCAGAATTCAAAGGAAATGTTCAGGTTTCTAAAAATACCACTTTTACTAACTAATGCTTTATACCTTTTAAAAATGCTCTCTTGAAAATAGTTTAAGGTCTCAGTTTTCAGGTATATTTTGGGATATGTGAAGTCATAATTTGTATGGGTAATCATTCTTCTATGATTTAGCAGATTTTGTTAGTTGCGTCATGATTTCCAGTCCCATGATATATGAATATCTGAACTTAGATATACTGTTCCCTGGGCAATAGGCAAACCATTCTATCACCCAACCTGTATCAAAGCTTATCTAGATTGTTATAAAATCTTCTAGTATTTGTAGTATGCTGGTAAAGTTTTTTAAGAACCTAAGATTAGTCAGTCAATAAATATTAAATATCTGCTTTGTTCGTTGATACACTGTGCTAAATACTTGACATACCAAAAAAAAAAAAAAAAAGCAAAAAAAAAATTGTTTCCTACAAACTCACAGTGTAATGTAGAAGACAATGGGCAAACAAGCTGTTTGCAGGATAAATTAGAAGTAATCAGCACAGGGAAGGCCCTGAAATGAAAGAGGATCAGGAAAGGCTTTCCCCCCGCCCCCAGAAAGTAGAACATTAGGAGGGACTTGAAAGAAGCCAGATGAGGAGGAAATCATTACGGTTATTTATTAGTGGAGCAGCCATAACTTCCACTTACTATCATGATGTAAATGGACCTTTATAGGATATTTACCTAGTTAGTCTCTCTGACTTGATTGTTCATGATTTTTATTTCACATTTGGAAAGGGAAATCATAAAAGCTTCACTAGAATTTGTGCATATTATAGCGTAATGGGGAAAGGGGTTGCCCACTCAAACTTTGGAAAATATTGAATTAATTGAGGAACCAATTTCAGTCATTTGATAAATATAAGTTGTAGTTATTAAAAATACCATGCAGTATCTAACATATATAGGACTGCTTGCCATCTAGGGGAGGGGGTGGAGGGAGGGAGGGGAAAAATCAGAACAGAAGTGAGTGCAAGGGATAATGTTGTAAAAAAATTACCTTGCCATGGATTCTGTCAATATAAAGTTATTATTAAATAAAATTATATATATATATATATATATATATACACATATACCATGCAGAAGATACAAAGAAAAATATGAAGCATTGACCTGCCCTCAAGAAACTGATAGTTTCATTGTCAGGGGGATCAAGAAATACACTTGTGAATTTGGTAACTAACATATAAAGTAGTAAATGAAAAGCCAAATGAATATTCAAATGTCCAACTTATCTTGCCCCTACAGAAATAAATAAAATATTATCTATATTTACTTCATTCTAATATCGGATCCAGAGATATTTCTGAATGTGATGATATCTTTGTTCAGGAGTAGAAGCAAAATGTAATCATGAATTTGATATTCATCTTTACTTGAACCCAGAGTTAGTTTGAATATTTAGAATGACCTCATCATTCTTTCTTAAGGATCATTACAACAACTAAATGGTAAACAACAGATTCAAAAGAGTCATCCTCCAGCAGTAGCTAGAAAAACTTCAAGGCTAGATATGAGCTTTCTTGCAGATGCTAGAGGACAAATAAATGTTCTTGTCCTAGGACAGTGAATTAATGAGACAATAAATGGGCATTTGCTATTTATCATACTAGTGAGAATTCCAGTTCACATGTGTATATACATGCACATTTGTGTGTGTAGGCACATATATTCATTTAGAACATTGTGGTTTACTGTAGAAGGTATTCTGTTCAAATAAAGTTTAGATGATATTTTAATTAATGATAATTTCTTTTATCTCTAGAAAGTTAGGCACTATTAATTTTGATTTTTGTATGTTATTAAAGTAAGTGGTATTATTCTAAGTTTTTGTTTTTCATAGAACTGTCTTAAAATAGTCAAGTCAGAATAAAATTTAAACATGTGCTTCCTTATTAAAGTTTATCTCAAAAGACTTTAGGGGTCTTTAAGAGATTTTTGATTCTATACATGGTACTTAAGCCTTATTTTAAATGTTAGCCTAATTTTAAATTAGTTTTAAGATTTAAATGCCTACAGACTTAATTTTTTTCTTTATGGCCTTACCATCTAATGTAGCAAATCAAAACTCTATAAACTGAATAATTCTTAGTTGTATTGTCCTAGAAATTTTTCTGGTGTTTCATTAACCAAAGAAGTAATTTATTAGACTTATCTGTGCTTGGGGTTTTGTTTTTCCTTTTGAAGAATTGGGCATAATTATTATAGTATGTGTTTTAATTTTCAGAGATTAAAAGCTGCTTTGACTCAGCAACATCCTCAGGTAACAAATGGAGATGCAGTCAAGGGACATGCAAGTGGATTGGGTAGGACCCAGTCAGAGGAATCTCGAGCACAGTCATTACAACAACCTGCTACATCCACTACAGAAACTCCGGTATACTTCATTAGACAACCACTATTATTGTTTATCTTGTATTATGTTGTGATGCTGTTGTTCCTCCCCTTTTTTCTTTTAAAGGCTAGCTTGCTATGATACATGAACCAAAATAGTCTTTAAAGATGAACTTCTAAAGGAATGTTCTATTGCTCCAAAGTGTAGTAAAAGTTCCAGGGAAAAACATACTAAAAATATTAATGGTAAATTTTTTAGCAAAAACTAACCTCTGTCTCTCACTCATACACACACACACACAAATATATAGAAGTATATATAGAAGTATATATTTTTAAAGTATTAGTAAATTCCTTTGTTTCCTGAATCTCATAGAATATTGCTCTTGTTTCTCTGTCTTTTTCTGTGTCTGAGTTTCACGGAAAAAAAATTTAAATTAATTGAAAACATCAGCTTAATGTTTTCCTTTTCTTTTTATTTTTTAACCCACTCCACCCACTACATTATCTTCTGTCACCCCTTCCCCCTCCTTTTAGGAAGACATCAGCTTAATATGAAGCAATATATATGTATATGTTATACCATATGAGATATATAAAGCAATAATTTGTTGTGTAGTGGATCTGGATTTAAATGAAATATATAAGTGAAAAAGATCAATGTTCACATAAATCAGTAGTCTTCTCAACTAATTCAACAGGAAGTGTTAAATCTTTAACCCTGATACCAGTAGTAGAGAGCCAAATACAATTATGGCCTGAAATTTTAGGGATGGAATTTTTTTTTTTTAGGTGATCATCTATTCTAAAATTTTAATGAATTTTTGTTTGGAATATTTTCTGCTAAAATGGCAGGCTTATTATTTGTATACTTAGTTATCAGTTGATTCTTTTAGCCTCTCCTGGGACCTCTTTCTCAAGAAACTAATGTTCTGTTTTCTCCTCATCTGAACATATTTTCTTAATGGTCACAGTGTTCTGTAGTTTTGCTTGTGTAAAAGAACTGATGGTGTATCTTACATTGTAGGTCTACACTTGGGTCATGACATTGGTAAGGGATCTCTTCAGACCAGAAGTTCTATGAGATCCATGAATTGGTTTTATTTTTTTCACATTTTGAGAATTATAATTTAATCAGTTTTCTTTGTAATCCTGTGTATTTTGTTTTATGAATTAAAAAAACACTTTGAAAAAGGGTAAGGTTCACCAGACTGCTAGAGGGCTCATTTCATTTTTAAAAAAGGAAAAAAAAAGGAGAGGGCAGAGGGGAGAGGAGATTAATACTCTCCTGTTAAAGGAAAAAGCAGTGAGATCTGACTTTTAATAAAGCTCACCACCTAAAAAGAAAGAACATCTAATATCTGTACAATATACGTAAACTCTCGTATGTATGCATTTATTATGTAGCAACTAAGTAGCAATCACTGTTCTGGGCTCCAGAGATAGAAGTTAGGGGGGGAAAATAATTCTCACTCTCAGGTAGCTTATATTCATTGTACAGAGAGGCAAGGAAGAAGAGACTATATATTCAAAGTGTCCCAAAAGTCTTGGTGCAGTTGTAAACTATTAAAACTTAGAGCTACACTAAAATTTTCTGACACAGTGAGCACATACAGACTATATGGAAAGGTATTCAATAAAAAATATTAAATACAAAGTATTTTGCAACAGAGAATGCTGCTATTTGTCCTTCATTCTCAAAGAGGACCATGATATCAGGGAAGAGATGCCATAACATGCAAGTGAATTGGATTTAAGTGAGGGAGGATTTAAGTAAGGTCATAATGCCAATTTTCCCTCCAGAGCCATCTGGATCCAGTGGCAAGATATAGATTCAGGACGACTGGAGATGACCCTTAATACAGTGGGAGACTTTAGTCTTTTTGAACTAAGATCTTCAGCAGATCAGTTTGACTGAGACCACACCCATTTAGTGATTAGAGCTTGATAAAAGTTGAGACAAAGCATGGCTGGCCTCCTTCACTTAGTAAAAATATAAAATAACCTAATTAAATCTGGGAGGGGAAGACTCTTGTGTTTTTTTTCCCCCCAAACAAATGGCTATTTGCATTTATTCTGAGCCAATCAGGATCCAAATGATGATCACTTGGGGCTTGGTCTGGGACTTATTTTTGGTGAATCTATGAGAGTCATAGTGGTTTTGGTTTAAGGTATAACCCTTAAGAAAGAAATCTAGTCAGTAAACTCTTAGATCTCTTGAAATCCTCCCAAAAATGTTTTTAAGAGCAGCTGTAGGCAAGGGTACTGTACTCTATGTGGACAGAGGGCTGAAAGGGAAGAAGCAAAGGGAGGAAAGAATAGGAGAAAGAAAGGGAGGAAAGAATAGGAGAAAGAAAGGGAGGATGCTAGTAGTTGGGGAAATTAATATGTTGGTGCTTGAGCTGAATCATGAAAAAATTGAAAATTTCAAAATCCAGCATGGGGATGGCCAGTGCAGAATCGTGAAGGCTAGGTTAAATATGCATGTTTAACTTGATTGAAGAGTACAGAAAAAGGGTTATGTCCATTGTATCTTAAAAGGTATTGAGACCAAGTTGTAGGGCTTTAAAGCTTAAACAGAGAAATTTACATTTTATCTTAGAGGTAATAGGAAGCTGTTGAAATTTTGGTATGGGAATGACTATTCAAATCATTTTCCTGGTTAAAAATGCAATTTTATGTTAATACATATGATTATATTAAGTTTGAAGAAGATTTGAATATCCTTGAATTAGTAGTTTCTAATCATAGATGTAACTTTTACAGTAATATATCAAAAAATAAATATAACAAAATCTGTTAAATTATATAGAGAGAAATTAGGATTATATGAAGAAGAAAATATTTTAATTAAAGAGAACATTTGCACCATTCCCCTGAAAACATTTTATAACAATCTTATTGATACTTAGTGTCTTATAAATCATAAATCAACTTACAGGCTTAAAAATAAAATTCCATAGCTAAAGCCTGATTACCAATTTTTAGACTTGGTCCCATGTATGGGAATTGGATGATAGCAGTCTGCTTAATGATATAATAAATTTCTGCTAACTCTTTCACTATATATAAATAAATATATTTTGTTTACTACAGGCTTCTCCAGCTCATCCAACACCACAGACACAAAACACAGGTGGGCGTAGAAGAAGAGCAGCTAATGAAGATCCTGATGAAAAAAGGAGGAAGTTTCTAGAGCGAAATAGAGCAGCTGCTTCAAGGTGCCGGCAAAAAAGAAAAGTGTGGGTTCAGTCTTTGGAGAAGAAAGCAGAAGATTTGAGTTCATTGAATGGCCAGTTGCAGGTATGGCTTATACATGCATTTTATAACTAAACAAAAATTTCAGATTTTATAGTTAGCTATCCAAACATCATAGAAGATAAACTTCTGTTATGTTTTGAATCTATAGTAAATAATAGCTTTTAAAAAACTTATATCAGAGATGAAGTAATATCTTTTAAATAGCATCCAAACTATTATTGTAAAAAGGCAACACCAATAGAGAGATGAAAGAAAACAATGTTTAGCTATTTAGGAAAAATGGGTCCCCATCCTGGCCAGAAACTTCTTTTTAAGGTTGTGATATAAATTAATTTAAAATTAAATTAAGCATTATTGCTCCTAAACATTTTTGTCTTTTTTTTTTTTCTTTTGGTTTGTATCACAACTATGAAATTGCTTCAGTAGAGGTTTCTTGTTTTTAAGTTCCTTTGTTCTTTTAACTGTAGTTTGTTTTTTGTTTTCTTTAAAGTGAATATAGTGCTCGTGAAAGGTGCCAGATTGACAGCACTGGAAACTGAAGGCCTCTATTTATCCACAGACCAGGTACAATACGGCCAGTGGCAGTGCAAGCTTCCGACACTGCCCTGCCATGTGCCTCAGCTCCATTTCTGAGAGACCCATTGCGGTTCAAGCTTGTCTAGTTCCCATCCTTGTCTAGTTTTTTATTTCTATATACAGATTGCCAATAAGGGTGCCATTCAGTACCATTTCTTTTTAGTGATCTTTTTAGTGCTGTGGATAACTCTCCACTAGGAATCTATGTCAGCTATCCCACTACATCAAATTAGGCATTACAGTAAGGGGCGTTAATTATTGATACTGTAGTTTGAATTTAGAATCATGTAATAACAGTTTAAAAAAATTTAGAGTTTGCTCAACTATTCTTTCCCAATTTAAAACAAATCTTTTATATGTTTATAATTGAACTGAGAATTTTTCCATCTTATACCTGCCTTTCAAGATTTTTATTAATATGCTTATGTATTTATGATAGTTTAAAAAAGAAAGAGATCTTATGACTTGAACTTTGTTTTACATGAGGTGAAATTCTTTTAAAATCTTGCTGATGTAGGTAATTTTGAATAATATAACTTGGATCTACAAAGTGTTTTGGTAGTGCTTTTTAGTTACTTATTCTATTTTTTAAATGTATTGCTACTATATTGACCTTAAGCACTTCTAGTATATGCTAGCTATCACATTACATTAACATGTTTTGTTTATATGGAGTAAATAAAAATTATTTGGGATAGGAGACCTAATCCAAATAACACTTTTTAAAATTCTAAATATAAGGTTTTGAGGGGAAAAGCTTTACTTAAAGAAATGAAATGTTTGTAGGTGGTAGACTAGTAATATGATCTGCTATAAAGATACTCTGTAAAATAATTTAAGTATTGAGTAAATGCTATTTTAAATATTAGTGACTAAAATTTTTAAGTTGAAATGATGTAAATTAATTTTCTTTTTGCCTTTTTCTAACACAATCATCCATCTGAATTTTTGTTTAGTATTTAATTCACTTGGTCTTGAGACTGTGCCAGTTTTCTGCCTCAAGCACATATTTATGGCAACATTAACAACCTTTAATGACATATTGATGTGTCCTTAATTACACTGCAGTACTAGTGGTCACTGCTATAATAGCAGTAGAGTTTTATGTTTTTAGAAAAAGTTGAGGATTCAGCATTCAAAATAAATGAATTCTTTAGTTTTCAGTAAGCTAAGATTCAGATTTTTCAAAAACTACTATTTTCTGATTTGGATATGTTACCTTGATAAGGAGTAACAAGAAATGGGAGAGAGGATGGTTTCATCCTCTTCCTGATATAATTTTAAGACTGATCTCTGCAATGAAATAAATGTTAGACATCCAGTATAACAAAGGAAAAAATAGTAAGGGGAAGGACTCAGAGATGTGATTTCCTTGATGTAGAAAAGTACCTCTAGCAATGGAGATCATTTTTAAAAAAATTTTACAACTTTATGATGTTAAGAGAGTTCCCTGGGCCATTGATAGAATAATTGACATGCCCAGCCAATCCTTCTAAGATGTGAGACTTGAACTTAGATCTTCCTTACCTTAAGGATTTTTATTTCTATTATGCCACATTGCCTTTCAAAAAAAAATTAGTAATATAAGAAATGTTTTTATTGAATTGTATAATTTGGATTCCAGATCATAAAAGGTTAACATGCTTGTGGTAGATTCAGGGGAAAGACATTTCTTTCAGTCCGCCAGCAGCAAAACCGTTAACTGTGAAGAACAAAATGACTTGTAAAGAAAATTGAATGTCAAAGAAATAATTAAACTGTACTTTATGTGAAAACATTAATCAATCCTACATCTCCTTAATAATTCTTCACTTGACATGCTGGCATAACTGATAAGCATTGTGGGCAGTAATGACCCATGATTACTTATATGTTGTATTCAATAGTAAATCTAATAATTTTTGAGGTTTGACTTCATATTTTAAGAGACCTGCATTTTAAGATTTAATAGTTCATATTTTCTTTAATGTTTGTCTAACTCATATGTAGTTTATAGCATGTTTCAACTTTATTTTTATTTTTTATTTTTTAACAAATGGGGGGGGGGAGTTGTGAAAATATTGTTACTGATCTAGAACCAAGCTTTGAGTAATTTTAGTTAGAAATTGTTAGTTTTTTAAAGGCAACATACCCATTGCTTAGTACCTTTTGCCTGAATCATTTTTAAAATTTTTTTCTGTAGGGAATTACTTTTTTATTTAAATGTTATTGCTGCCTTTTGTTTTTATACTAGTTCTGTCTCATTGATTTTCTTCAACCTTTTTCAGCAGTGAGCCCTTACCTGTAGCAAAACCATTTACAAAAAAGCCACATTCCACATCCATAGCTTGCCTGTATTTTATTATCAATCCTTCAGGGCTGAATTTATGAGACTAATGTTATTGTAGTTTATTTTCATATTTTAAGTAATTGCCCACTGTTAATTTATGCAAATGATTTTATCTTTCTGAACCCCTGTTTCATTTATGAAAATGAAATGATCGATGGCCTCCAAGATCCTTTTCAGTTCTAAATCTGTGATCCTCTGTCACTTGGTTTGTTGTCTTTTAAGTTTTTATTGGTGTGGCAAAAGAATAGAATCTTCCTTTTACTAAAATTAATTTCCTTACATTACCCTTATAATTAAAATATTGTGAATGTGTAGCATGTTAGTAAGCTTTTTAAAGTTGAAATAATGCTTAAAGTTGTGTAGGATACATACTTGCTTAAAGCCTAGGCTGTTGTTATTATTTTAAAAAAAAAATAAAGAAAAACAAGGTAGAATTTAGTAAGTGACTTAAGACAGAAATAAATTGGGTGTTTTTTTACCCTATTTTTCCTTGTGGTATGATGAGCACTTCTGTTTCACACTAATATGTAAAACAGATTAAAATTTGTGTCTCTTGATCTTCTTTGGTATGGAGTAATTAGATCAGATTATTCCTGTCAGACTAGACATTTTCAAATTTCAGGACAATTGACAATATCATTAAAACATTTTCATTCACTCTTGAGAGTATTTGTATATGCTTCCTACTAATTTGGAGTTTTATTAAGTTTGATTTTCTTTAGTGTATTTCAACAATCATATTTTGTTCTTTGAGAAGAGACTAATTTTCTGTATACTTATGAATTATATATTGTATTTCTATTTAAAGTAATTATTTCAAATCTTGTATTCTTACTGGTTCAGTCTAGAAGCATAGATTGTTAAAACTAGACAGTCCTTGGGGCAGGAAACGTAGAATAGTGGAAAGATTGTTGTTGTTTGTGTTAGAAAAGTCAGATTCAAGTTCTGGTTTTCCAATTAATAGTGTTTTGCCTCGAGTAGCCCATTTTTGGTTTTCTGTTTCCTCATCTGTTCAAAGGGGATAATGGTGCTTGTGCTATGTACCTCACAGAAAGATTGGCAGAAAAATTCTTTGTAAACATTAAAGCACCACATAAACATATGCTGCTGTTATCATCTAGTAACTCCCTCCCCTTATTTTACAGATAAGGAAACTGAGATCCAGAAGGGTGATGCTCACACAAGAAAATTAGTGACATGGCTGACAACCAAGACTCCTTTCTGAAGTGCCCAAACTGTGCCATATTTCTATATATTCTGTTGATGTGTTGAAAATTATATGACTTTATCAAGGATTTCATTTTGTTTTTACTAAAGTTTTAAATAATTTAGATATTTCTATCAACAAGTATAAGGTATTATTTGTAAAATATTATTTCCATCACAACTTTGAATAGTTGTGCCTAGTGATTAGTTGGAAAAATTGTTACATAATAATTGGGTATGAGTAAAAAGAAGCAATACAAGGAAATAAGTTACCCAAAGGGGGGAAAAACTATGATTAGTTCTCAGATTTTTAAAGTAGCGGTAGTCTAAGAAAGTTATAGATGACTGGTCAGTGTACCTGGCCATTATACCATGACCATTCAGAGTAAATTGATTATTTTTAGTGTGATTTTTATCAGATTGAGATTTTTTTTCATGTGAATAGTATAAATAATGTCTTTATATAATCCAGCAATATATATATTCAACTTTAAATTATCCATAGTAATGGAGGGGAGCAATGGTGTAGAAAATCCAGAAATAATTTATACTTGACTTTGAACCTTTTTACCATCTTCATTTCTTAATTATATTTTGTTTAAGTTAATAATAATTTTTGGTCAGTTATATATAGCATTCTTTTATTTTTCCAAATGCTTTCACATCCATTATCTGGAAATCAGTGTACTATCTCCATTGATTGAGAGTAGGGAAAGAGCCAGAAATGGACTAGGATTAAGAGAAAGCGATTATATTAGTTTGTGAATTATGGAGTTATTTGCACATGGTGACTAAGAAGTTTTTCTACAGTTTTCAAGAATCCTTTGTTTTTCTCTTGTCATAGTCCTCTGTTATGAACTTTGATTTTCATCTTTGTAATTGATATTCATTTAAGGATAAAAAGAAATGATTATATAGCAAATTAACCCCCTTCCTGAGGTAGCAACATCAGCCAAGATGTTAAAGTTAATCATCAACTAGTATTAAGTGCTTGCTATATACTAGTACTTGTATCTGATGCTTGTCTTTGTATAGAATTGTTTTTCTCAGTAGTACATTGAAGATAATACAGAGTAAGCTGTATTTTGTTTGGGTAATAGTTATTTACTGAGTTACTTATTCTCCTTGTCTTACCATTTGCCAGGATCTGCCCTTCTGTGCTCCCTTTTGCTAAAGAGTGCTGAATTAGAGTTGGGCATTGACATTACCTCCAAGGGTGCCCCCAGACAAACTCTTTACACACCTTGACCTCAGTTTCTTCATCAGATGAGTTGAAGCAAATGTTCTCTAAATCTGATCCTCTACCATATCCCCAATTTCAACTCTGCCTTTAAACTTCATGACCATGAGCAAGTCATTTAAACTCTGTGAGCTCTAGTTATGACCCGATTGACAAAATGAGTACACTACAATTGCTTCCTAATGTTTCTGCAAGAATAAGATGAGCTACCACTTATCTCTTATTATTGCTGACGCTTTTAATGCTACTATTCTTGGCTTTATAATTCTACTACCATCACTGGCTTCCCAGTGTCCCCATGCCTTTACGTCTTTATCCTTGAACTCACTTGATTCTTGTCTTATGTCCAAGCCTTACTTGCTACTCATTTTACCACTGTTCATAACTTGCATTATAGTTAACAGAAATTAAATCTATTTGTAGGCGGTATTGACAAGAATAGTGAAGTTTTGCACTTTAAGCTTAAAACTTGTTTAGTAATTTCTGCTAATTATTAATTATTCTGCTAATTATTGAAAAGTTCACTTTTGATTGTTTATTTCATTTTATTCATAAACCAGGTAGTTTAAATTAAATGAACAATAATAATACAGTGGCTGGTTCTGAAGCACAAAAATGATGTTCTTCTCATTGTTTTAAACTCTTAATGGCTTTAAATACTCATCTTTAATTTGGACAATATAATAATATAGGAATTTAGATTAGATAGCATAAAAATGTTTTAAAAACTCCATGAGGAATTATCATTGAATCAACTTTTAATCATGATTACTAGTAATTATCCTGTCTCTTAATTTGTCTTATACATTCAATTTATGGTAAATGTCCATTTCCTTGTATGTGGAGGAGAAAACAATGTAGAGTGTAATTGTTTTTAATTATGATCTTAAAATAATGTGTAATTTTGAACCATTCACTTGTACCTTAGGCATGTGCTGATGTATATTTTAACAATCATCTCCCTGAGAAAAGAAGTATGTATGACAACACTTTTAAGTTTAATCTACATTATTAACATTCTCTCCCTTCACACCAAGTCTAAACAATCAGCAAAACAAATAACCCAGCCTGATTTGTAGCATTTGCCAATGTCCAAGTGTAAATGATCACAATGAATTTATTAGTTGCTTCCCTTTGAGCTAGTTACAGCACACTCTGGCTTAAACTTTTCCTAGTGTAATTTTTCTAGTGATATAGCAAATTTGGTGTGAGCTATGATGCAGATAATGAAATGGAAATCTTCACCTAGTTTTCCCTCACACCCTTTCAAGTACATCTTTGGTTCCCCTATTCTCTGGATATATGGTCATTATGACCTTGTATATAATGGAAATATTTTCTATTGTTATTTCAGAGACATAAGCATTGAGAAATAAATCACATACATGTCAGGTATTGAATTAACTCTTGATTTATTTACATATAGATCCTTACATGTTGGGGCAGCTTGATCCTTCCATTCAGGTCTCAGGATCAAACTGGCAGAGAGTCAGGAGCAGGTACAAAGAGGTGTGTGAATGGAAGAGTAGAGAAGGAGCGAGTGTGTGCATGTGCATGTGTGTGTGTGTGTGTGTGTGTGTGTGTGTGTGTGTGTGTGTGTGTGAGAGAGAGAGAGAGAGAGAGAGAGAGAGAGAATGAGAATGATTTTTGGAAATATTTTGGATTTTTCATGCCACTACTGACTTTCATTTAGTACAGATACTAATAAAGAATTGACATTAGTTATACAGTAACACCTTGTTTTATTTGGTATTTTCAGAGAATGATGTGCTTCACATAAATGAATTTGACAAATAACTGATTTACTGCATTAAGCACCAAAACTAGGAAATATTTCTTCACAATGTTTAAGTACATCTCTTTCTCATCTCCGAATATTCTGAACTTAATATAATATTTTTGATAACTTCAAGTTATCATTATGAATACAATCTATTGGACTATGTTCTAACAATGTCTTTGGAATTTACTTAGGTTTATAGAACTGTCTGCTCCCATATGAGATCCATATGATCTCAGATAGCTTGGCTTTTCTCATTCTTGTGTGTCAACTTTTTATAGTTTTAATGTCTTTTTCCTCTATTGTCTCGTTACTTTTCTTGTCTGTGAGCCTTCTGATGCCTATATACATATATTTATATATATGTATATATATATATATATATCCCATAAATTTGAGACATTGCCATTTGCTCTTCAAGAAGTATTTCTTGTCTTGCTGATTCTAGGTTAATAGTTTTGAATGGTTCAGGTTGCTAATATTTGACTAATAGCCAAATAAATGAGACATTCCTATAATTGGAAATATTATTTTTATGTCCATTGCTAATTACATATTATTGGTAAGTAGCTGCTAGTAAGGTATAGTATTTGGTGATATTAAGAAAAGAGTAGGAGTGTTATTATTTCGATCAGAGTAAGGCACTTCCAGGGGATACTGCTGTTCATGACCCATACTATATTGAAGAGCTTCATTGAGTGGGATAGAAATCAACATTGGACTCTCAGTTTTAATTTTATCATATGGAACCATATAAGATGTTTCAGATGTTCACCTGCTATTCATACGTGGTATCTAGTTTCTAGGTTATTTACCTGAGATTTCAGCATTTAGCGTGATAATTTTAATCTTTAAGATGGTTGTGCATTTCCCTTTGTAAATTGAAATATGTTTGTTGTTGTTTTATTGGTTTCTTTAAAAAGTAGAACTCAATCCGTATAAATACATTCCTGAAATGTCCAAATATAGATTGAAGAAAATTAATGGAAGGGTTAAAATGGAAGATAAATTGCACTGAAAGTGGATGGGCATCATAAACTCTTGAAGTTTAGTCAGGACCTCCAAAGCAAGAAGGACAACAAATATTTTTCTTAAAATTGGATATGGAACAACTGTATTTCTAATATTATTTTTTAATGCTCATATGTTATCTTATGCAAAAATTAGTTTTTCAGGTTTCCTTTACTTTCTCATTGTGTCTAGTTTTGCAGTGAAGGTAACGTTCAGTGCAGTTTGGTTGAAGAAAGCCTCCAGAAGCCACAAACCTAGTGTGAGAGTAACTTTTAGGAAAGAAACTTACTGTCCACAAATTTAGAAGTATAGTGCATGGATATGGTCCTATCAGATTTATTAAAGTTTGCAAAGTTTTTGCATGTCTAAATACAAAAACTAATTTTGCTAATTAAGTATTTAGGTAACATATTCCTATATGAGTTGTGAAGTTGTCCAACTTTCAGATATTAATACCTGCTTGCTTTAAATAGTAAAATGTATGTTTAGTTTGACTCTGGTAAGGCATACAAAGTTGTTTCTTCATCTCCAGAGTGAAGTCACCCTGCTGAGAAATGAAGTAGCACAGCTGAAGCAGCTTCTTTTGGCTCATAAAGATTGCCCCGTGACCGCCATGCAGAAGAAATCTGGCTATCATGGTGAGTAATGTCCCATTACCTACAGCCTAAGGCTGCGTCAGTGAAATACTGCCAGTGAGAACTGAACTAGCATGAAAAACATGGAAACGGCATTTCTAGGGTTTAAGATTAAATACGAGGTTGTTGAAGAAGAAGATTCTGCCTGTAGTAATGTAAACCTAGTTTTCTAAATGCCCCTAACTATAGACTTTTTTTCATTTTTCTGTGGGTACCATATCTTGTAAAGTTGTAGTTTTCTATAGATATGAAGTTTCCCAATAATTTTCACAGCATTGAAAGTACTAAAGAATAATATGTGTCTTTTCATGGCAGTACATTTTCTTAGACTGGCAAAGTGAAATATCACCTCTCCATCCCCAATTCTCTAATGATTTGAGTGGAAAGTAGCCGTACTTACTTAATATTATATCCAAAATAGTGAATCTTATAACAGTTTTCACTCAGCAGCTCCTTTATTCTGTCCTATTAGATTCCTTGAATGTTTGCTGTATTCAGCATTGTGAACTTTGAAACTATTCCTTATAGTTACACAAACAGAAAACAGCAATTTAAACTGTGAATTTCCTATTGAGAGAAAACCATTTACAAAGAAATAAATGCTTTAAATTTTTGTGTTCAGCATTTTAAAGGTTAATTTTGTTTTTCCTTTTGAAACTTCATTTTTGGGGGAGGATAAAATGCACAATGTTAGAACCAGCAGCTGCTGTTGAATAAATGGCCAATTTTGTCCATCGTACACAAATTTGTAACAAATAACAAAGCTGGGAATGCATTAGGCAACATTCATAATATATAACCCACAGCTTTCATTTTTATGATTTAGTGATATTTCAGGATATTTGTAAATGTGAAGATTGTTTCTGCCATATGTATCCACTTCATTTTAATTTGCCAGTGTCAGTAATTCAGAAGAAAAGAAACATTTTCTATTGCATGCAAACAGTTCCTCAGGTGCTTGCGATAAAACTTAATGGCCACCATCTTTACTTGTAGTCGTTGTAAGCAGTTTCATCAGAATGGGCAATATTTTTTAATTTAAAAGATTCAAGAGATTTAGTAACTCTCTGTTGCCATATATATTTAGAACACTGATTTTTGTCAGTTTTGAGCACATAAATCTCAGTCCTTTGATATCTAGTCATTTTGACAGAATAGCAAATCTCATTGTGAAGTAAATTGGAACCATATAGAAATATGTTTGGGATTTATATTAACAATGATTGCTGCAGGGATGAGACTATTATAGCCCCCATTTGACAGAAAAAAATAATTTCATATAGAAACTTGTGGGGATAATATTATGTATACATGATTTTCCTAACCAGTGAGGATTTCTTAAGTTTTGATAGTTTAAAAAAAAATGTATACTCAACTTTGGGTTTGAATGAATCATCTTAAGAGTTAGAAAATTTACTAATAACTTTAAAATTGCCAGCCCTCTTTTTTTTTTTTTTTTTTTGTTGTTGTTGTTGTTGTTGTTCAAATCATTTCAATATTGTGTCCAACTCTTCATGACAGGAGAACTAAGACAAACAGGGTTAAAGGACTTGTCCAGGATCACACAATAAAAGTCCTAAGGCTGGTTTTGAATTTGTCTTGGTGCTCTTATAAACTGGGTCATTTAGTAATCCTGGCACTCAGTTATCAGAAACAAATGTTTTGTTTATCTTCTTTCTATCTCTCTGTCTAGTATAAGTACAATTCCCAGTTTCTTCCCATCATCTATCCCTTATGTTCCTAGGAAATTCATCTAAGACCAAGTAAAATAACTGTTTGAAAAATTAAATGGATAGGAACTGAATGTATAAAAACAGTACACCATTTGATTATGGAATTTAACAGAAGAATAAAATTACTCTTTGTTGCTTGGAGTTATCTGTGCTGTTGTTCCCTTTCTTCCTCTCAGTGTGAGTTTTCAAGAGTTGACAAAAAAGTCCCAAATATCTTGACAGTATTTTTAATTTTAATCTTTAGGTTTTGGATTGTAACTAGATTAAATAAAAATGATGTCAATAGTACATAACAATTTGACTTCTTTAAGACAATAGAATGGTAAAAAGGTGAACAAGTTACATAAATGAAGGACTCATTTATAATTTGGAGAAAATGAAGGAAGTTTATTAGATACTTTTTAATGCGGTACTATATAGATATAATAGCATGAAAGTAAGTTTGTATACTTTCGTATACACACTTTGTGTATAGGACGAATCAGTGAGAGTGTATGAAAGTATATTGAGACAAAATAATAATTAAAAAGAACAATGATATTATGAGAAACAGAACAGGAGAATGATGTTATGTGATTATAAATCATACTCTGTAGATTTGGCACTGCTAAAATATTTGCCAAAAAAAATTGTCCTCAGGAAAGATTATAATTTTTTTTTGTTATTTTAAAATAATACATACCAGTTAGGAGCATGACAGTTCATAGGATATTGGAATGATCAAAGAATAGAAAATATTATTTGTTTCAAATCATAAAGTAAAACATACTTTTACCTCAAGCAAAAGTTCAGAATAATAAACAAAATGCCACACAGTTACTATTTTTCCTGAGGTGTTCCCAATGATCTCTCTGAGACTTTATTGGTGATTGTTAATATTGATCATTTTTCTCCCTCACATTCTAGAACTGACAATACTATAGTCTATGCTAATAAGCAAATTTAACATACAAATTTATCTTTTGGGAATTTTCTGAATCAATATCCTGTGCTTAAAGACTGAAACTTTGAAGTCTTATAGAAATATTTAAATAAATGTATTTTCCCTGTTTGTTCATTTTGAAATATTTCTTCCAAAAACTTTTTTTCCTATGTCCTTTATCTCATTCAGATCAGCTTCATTATTTCTGCAAGCCACCACATTCCTTCTATTGATATAGAATACTGAAGCAGTGGAGATGGATCTATATATATTTTAGTGTCCTGTTTGATTAAACTGTTGTTTTTTCTTTACAGTTAACTCTGTTGTGTCAAATAATCTCTAAATCTGAAATTTAGAGGTCCCTTTCCATCTAATTCTGCGATAATCAAATTTTTCTTTTTGTTTTTGATGAGTTTTTCATGAGAAAATTGTCAAGATTCCTGCATATGAACAAGTTTCCCTTCTCTATTCTCCATTAAAAATACTTTTTTTGCTAGTTGTAGATGAAGATCTGAAGGATTTTATAACTGATCAATGCATTGATTAATCATGAGTCCAAAAGAATGAAGATGGAGCCATATCACTTTTCCTCCTGACAGAGAGGTGATAAACTTAAAATGAAAAAAGAGACAAGCATTTTAAGATATGGCTGGTGTGGGAATTTAGTTCTACTAGAGTGTACAGCTTATATTTGGGGGTCTTTAATTTTTAGGTCTAGGGTTTTGTGTATGAAGATGGGTTGAGTTTTTGGTTGGATTTTGTTTTGTTTTGTTTTTGGTATAGTTTTTTTTTTTTTTTCCCCTAAATGGAGCATAAAGCAGCACAGAGGACAGATTAATAAAATAAAACTTTTAAAGATCGGGGGGGAGGAAATGCAAGAAAATCCAGAAATAACTATGAATTAAGCAACATTGACTTTTTTTTTTTTTTTTGAGGCAATAAGTGTTAAATGGCTTAATCCAAGGTCATACAACTACTAAGGTTGGATTTGAACTCGGGTTCTCCTGACTCAAAGCTAGTTCTTTATCCATTGTAGCATTTAGCTGCTCCCAACTGGGTTTAGTGTTTTGTTATTTTAAAAATGAAGATAAGGAAAATGTACATACATGTGAAATACATGTATGTAAATTAAGCTCACATGATACCTTTTGGGGGAATGCATCTATTATAACTAGTTTCAGATGTCTTTTTAAAATTTTCTAAGGATAATTTCTGACTAATTCTGCCAGTGGAGAGTTCAAAGTTCATAGGAACTCTACTTTCAAACTGTCCCTCCCCTGCAGTAGGATCCTCAAGCCTGATGTCTATAAGGAATGCCCTAAGTGAAGAGTGCATTTCTCAGTGGATTTTTGAAATACCTATGTTGCACTCCCCACTCTGCTACCTGTTATGACCTTCAGCAGATTACTTCATGCATCTCTGTAGGGTTCAATTTCCTCGCATTATTGCCCTTTAAGATAAAATACAAACTATTCTGTTTGGTATTTAAAATCCTTCACAGCCTGACCTCTGTCTACCATGTACTTTTTTCAAGGCTTATTTTAAAATTTTTTACTCTGGTCACTTGATTTACTTGTTCCTCACAAATGATTCCCTTTTCCTCCTCTTTCCTACTTCTTCCAAGACCTGAGTCTCTTAAATCCTTAGCTCAGGTATCCAGCTGCTAGTGCCTTTCACTGTCTTAATTTGTATTTACTTTTTTCTATGTTGTTTCCATTTGATTGTAAGTTTCTTTGAGGGCTCTGCAATACCTGGCACATAAAAAAGAATCTTTAAAATGATTTTGATGTGTTGTAAAATAAATAAAGGGTTACTCACAGGTGGAAGGATATCTTAAGAGAATGAAGGTGTATAATTTTTAAGTCCCCTTACAATTCTAACATTCTTTGAATTTAATTCTACTAATAAACATTTATTCTAGGAAAACAGAAGAGTATATATTTGCCGATCTGGTATAAAGTATTGCTTTTCACAGCTAAATTCTAAATTTTAAAAAATAACATTTTCATTCCACTAAAGGAATAACAGAAGCCTATTTGTCCAGACAGCAAACTTTTGGATAGCTTTTTTTGAAAGTTTATTCTGTTGTAGTACAGAGTTCTAATGTGGATTTTTAAAAATCTTAATTAATTCACATAACTGTAACAGCTGGTGGCATTTAGACTCTAAATATTGCTTATTCTCATGTGTATGCATCATTAGAATCAGGTGTTGTAATCATCCATTGCTGTAATAGCCAAAATCACTGCAGTTTTAAAAATGTAGAGGGAATAACTTAAAAACTTACGTCTCATATGTAATAACCTATTGTGGTATCTTTTTTGCTGCATAATAAAAATTTTTATCCTGAAAGCAACAACTATATATATATACATAGAACTAAGAAAAAACGTTTTCTCCCTAATAAACTGATAAATAGAAATGTCATTAAAGGGTTTTAAGTGACATATTTTGTCAACTTTTCCCTTTCCTTTAAAAAAAAAACCCATTAAACAATATTTTTGGAGCCCCTACTCTGTGCAAAAGTACTATAACAATTCCCCTTCATCTTAAAGATGTTTTAAAGAAAGCCGTATCTTTGGACCACAAAGCACTATATGAATGGAAATTATTTGCTACATTTGTGCCTTTCAGGGGGCCAATAAAGATATGTCAACTACTTTGAGGGGAGAAAGGGGTATTTGAAGGCACTATAACTACTACTGGGGGGAACAGAGGGATTGTCTCATTTAGCTTTATTTCAGTATGTCACACCAACTCCTAGATAGTCAACAATTAGTCTTTTTTTTTTTTTTTTAAATTTTATAATAACTTTATATTAACAGAATCCATGCCAGGGTAATTTTTTTACATTATCCCTTGCACTCGCTTCTGTTCTGATTTTTCCCCTCCCTCCCTCCACCCCCCTCCCCTAGATGGCAAGCAGTCCTATATATGTTAAATATGTCAACAATTAGTCTTAAAAATTTTTTAGTAATCTAATGTTCAATGGCTCATCCTGCATAGCTTACCATTGTTTCATTTGAGAAAAGTAAAAGCTTTATTTTTTTTTTCTCAGCTGCTGATAAAGATGATAGTTCAGAAGATATTTCCGTGCCAAGTAGCCCCCATCCTGAAGCGATACAGCACAGTTCCGTCAGCACGTCCAATGGAGTGAGTTCAACTTCCAAGGCAGAAGCTGTAGCCACTTCAGTCCTTACGCAGATGGCGGATCAGAGTACAGAGCCAGCACTTTCACAAATTGTTATGGCTCCTCCTTCTCAATCACAGCCCTCAGGAAGTTGATTAAAAATCTGCATTGCAACAGTTTTAGATATTAATGACTTTAAAGGGAAATCAATGAAAGACCAGTCTCCATTTAGGAGAAACCTATAGTTGTAAAAATTATTAATTTTTTTAAAAATTGCAATTAAAATTGGCTCTAAAGATTGAGATATGGGAAGATGAAAATAAGACTGAACAAGTTTCTAGTCTCTGTGGAAAGACTTTTTTCTTTTTTTTTTTATAAATATTGTTAGATTTAATAGTTCTTTTCTGTGCCCAATGTGTAAAGTGTGTGTATAGTACAGTGTGATTTATTTCACTTTAATTTGATGTTATTATTTTAACAAATATGAGGATATTACTAAATTTCCCTTCCCATTCCCCTGTTCCTACCTAATTATCCTTTACCCCTCAACTGTGATGGTAGTATTGTTATGTCATTTATACCAAAGTTCTGCATAGTCCCTACTGACTTTGTAATATTAACAAGGTCATAAAGCACTAGGCAAGAGAAAGATAGTAACAGTTAAATTTGCTTTTAATCTTTTTGCCTTTTTTTATTTTGCACATTGTGAGAGGAAGAACCATTGGCGAAAACATTTGCTTTATATTGTATTGTGGGGCTTTATTTGGATTTTAAACTTTTTTTTAAAACGTCAGTATGGTATAAGACATACAGTACCTTTTTATGCACATTCTTAAACTAGATCAGGGTCATTAGTTTAAGGGGGGGGGATTTGTTTGTTTTTTTTAAAGAAATTAAAATGTTATTAGTATGTCAACCTTTATCATTTCAAATCCAAATAATAAAAGTGTGCAGTTACCCTACTTTGTGAGGCTAAAAGACAGTAAACATATAGTGTATTATACAGGGTTATCAGATATCTAAAGATTTTCAAAATTAACTTGATCTTTTGTGAATTTCAAGTTATAAGCTGAGGAGTTTATGCATAATCAAGTATGGTATGATCACCAGAAAAACCTAAAGTGACTACAGTAGACCACTCAAAAACTTTTTTTTGTCATAGTCTTGTACTTGCAAGCTAACTTGTACTTAATCTTGTGAAAGCACTGTCATCTTTTAGTAGCAAATTTTGATACCTTTCTCGTGGAAAAATCAGTATATCTTGAAAACAATGTAATTATAATGTGGAGTGTATGCGTGAGTGTGGGTGTGTGCGCTTGTATGGATGGTTCAGTAGCTTATGCCGGCAGTCTTTGCTTGAGTGTTTAAAGATGCCTTCAATGTGATGCTGGCTAGTAGATGATTGCAGTTTAGAATGTTGTTTCCGTGCGGACTTGGATAACTAACATTCCATGGTGTTGTCTGTTACTGATGAGATGATTGGAGGGACACTTTTCTCACTATCCAATCATCTATAGGATATTGAGTTTTCTAAATGTGCCATTATCTATTCTTATTCTGCACTTATGTTCAAAATACAATACAATATTTTACAATAGACAAATTGTTTAAAAAAAATTAGTAGGTGTATGCTTTCAGGTAAGCAACTTTGTAAAATAGCTATAAAGCATACCTAGTAGCAACTTCTGGCGTTCAGGCAGGATTCCATTATGTAAATATAACATGGATATCTGTAATGCTTCTATAATAAGTTGTGTAGTTTGTTCTTCCTTCTACATGCTACACTATCTGCTTGATTGACATTTTAAAAATCTGTATGGAATGTCCTTGACGATTCTAGGAAAAGAATATGCTTTATATAGTAATCCAGTCTTTCTAAGGTCAAATCTACAAAAGCATCCAAATTATCTGAATACCCCTCTGGGACTTTTAAATGTAAAGATAATAGGAATTCCAAATATGTGGCCTATTAAAAATAATTTTAGTTGGCAATATAGCATCTAAAATCTTTGGTTTTAGCTGATTTCATAGCTACAGTTTAATCAGTGCAAATAATTTCTCAGTAATAATTTTTGCCACAGATATGCAGAGAAGGAATTGATCTCAAAGGCACAAAATATGAATTCTGCAAGCAAGTTATATGCTTCCTATTTTTTATCATATTTTTTGTGGGTTAGGTAAAGCCTCATTGGTTCACTCTCTTGAATGCTTCAAAGCATTTTTCTTTTTATTTATAAGTTTTTTGTTAATAGAACTCTCACAACTGTAAAATAAAATGACATAGATGTAAGGATATGTAAACAATTACTGTACTTTACTGAGGTTAGCAGAATTTTCATTATAAAGCAATCTGTATTCAGCAAAATGAAAACCATTATTAGTTGTACAAATTCCGTTTTGACTTTAAGTATGTCACACTACTTCTGTAATTAACATTTGGAGTCTTTACATTTAAAATGTTTCACAAACTGTACTGTTTTCTTTTACATGCAGTTTGCATGAGTAAATCATCAGAGAATAAAGTCTATCTTTAAATTACATTACTAAATTGATTGCTGTTCTCTCTGCACAGGGACATTAGCAATTATCTTTTTTTAAAAGAGCCTTATCATTGGAAACTCAACTAATGATCTTTTTCTTTTACCTCTCTTTTTTTCTGCTTCTTTACATCTAGTGTCTGGTATTCTAATAGAACTCTAATGTTTTCAAAAATTGCCCGAAGTCACTCTCGTGCAAGCATTGACAGCTATCAGGCACTTCTTGACTCTACACCACCCACTCCATAGTCTGTCTTTTCTCTCCCTCTCTCCTTCATGCTCACACACAAGTTTTTCCTTCCTCATCCATAAACACCCCAACTTTACTGCCATTGCAAGTTTCAGGGATCAACAGACCACCCCTTCTTACCCTTACCCTTCTTCCAAAGAAAGGAAAAGATGATGGAAACTTGACACAATATTTTTGAAAGGTTTCTACTGTCTTTAAAACTTATTAGATGCATTAAAGCTAAGCTGTTCTTTAGCCCAAATTTATTTAGATGTGTCTTTTCCTGACTACTACCATCTCAATGTAATACCTCCCTTTCGACATAATGTAGAAAGTATTACCCTTTTTTCCTTGAAGGGTATATTTGATGACATATATTGAATTGATAAATGCTAGGAACTCACTATTCTAGAAGGGGAAATGCATTTAAAATACTATGAATTATGTGAAGCCTGAATGAAGGATGATGAACTTGTCAGTGAGGAATGGACTTAGCACTGCTTCAAATGCAGGAAGGTGTTCATTATTTAGGAAGAGAATACCATATCTTACTAACATTTATAAAAAAGGATTAAAGTATTCAGTCATTTATTTTAAAAATAAGTAAACAGAAGCCTGACTTTAATGTGGGGTCTCCCTCTAGGATCATATTATGGACATCATTTCATAGGTTCAATTATATGTGTAAAATTTGTTCAATAATACCCCTTTGAATTGCATCCAACAAACTCCTTATACCAATTTCAGCTATCTTTAGAATATTTATATTTTTTAAAATGTATTTAAGTATATAAAATAATATGAAATAAATTGGGTGAAATTTTATCCACTCAGAAGTGAAGTTTGACAGATTAAGTTCTCAGTGATTAAATAGTAGAATTAATATTTTAAGCTAGAGTGGTAGAAAATTTATTATTCAAACCATCTTTTGCCTGGGGGAAGTATGGAGGGAGCTATGAAGAATCCATAGTTGTTCTGTCTTAATAAAAGTAATTTTAAATGAGATTAAATCCTTTGAAATGATTTATTATTTATTTTTATCATGGAGATAAGCAAAATTCATTCTGTAATGAAATCCAATAATTGAATTAAGTGACTTTAAAAGAAGATAAGAATTCACTCTCCTGAAGGCTTGATAAATTTTTTCACTTAAATGATGTTGAACTGTTTTTGTTGGCATTTCAACTTTAATAAGTCTTGACAAAAAGTTGTTTTAATATGCCTTGAGAGAAAGAGGATGAAAAACATTCCACAGGTGGCTTTTTTTTTTTTTTTCTTAGTGTATGGAAAAATCTTTGAGAGAAACTGATTTGGCAGAATTTTGTCTTCTGAAATATTTCCATATATTTTATCTTGACCACACAAGAACATTAACTACTAGAAACAAATGAAATTATCCTATTTTAAAATGTTTCCCATAATCTCAAGTATTATAATTGGAAGGAATTTGAAAGACCTTCTAATCTACATCTGCAATATACAAATTGTCGGTCAGCTTTTGCTTGAATACTTTCAGAGAATTTACTCCCTCCTGAGGCAGCCTATTCCATGTCTTTGGCTCCTTACCTCAAACCTAAATTTGGCTTTTTGAAATTTCATTCCACTATGGCTTTTCAGAGGTCTTGTGTATTTATTACACCTCATTGCTTGGTCTTCCTGACTTTGCCTGAGAGTGATAAGATTGTGGATTGAGAGCTGACAAGGGCCCTCAAGATCATCTAATCAAAACCCTATTTTTTATAAAAAAGTAAACGGACATCAGAAGGCTCTATTTTTTCTGTAGTAATCAGAGCCTTAATTCTAACTCAGATCCTGGGACATTAAATCCACCAGTCTTTATAGTCTCATTCTCTTAGCCCTGGAACATGCTAAAAGATAGTTTTCTTTTGACTTTGCTGTCTAGCTTTTATGTATACCTCATATGTAGTCATTTTGCAATTTTCCTATTTATTACACTGATCACAAATGAGACAGGCAAGGTAGCATTTTTTCATTCATTCATTCAACGTACATTAGATCCCCACTTTTCATACTCAATGGGAACAATTAAACCAAAAAGTGTATTTTGGTAAGCCAAACCTCTGATTTGAAAATTAATGGTAATGGGAAATATTGACAAATGTAAGTTTGGAAAAAATCCATTTTCTGCTAGTTGGGTGCATCAATAATCTTGTCAGTAGCCTTCAACCTCTCAACTCATTCTGAAACAATAGCTTTCTAACTAAGGAGAAAATATCCTGTATCTCTAACATGTCCTTGAATCTATCCCTATTATGCTGTATTTCTTTTCTCCAAAATTTGTCTTGGTTACATGTTATATCTTAATTTTATAATACTTTTGATGTTGGGATTCAGACTTTTCCAAGTCAAAGACAATTTGCTTTACATTACCTCATAATTCTAATAATTAGGAAAAGACCCTTTTGATGCTTAGCTTTCTAATTTATTTTAATATTCTAATGGTATAATTAAATGAAGGTTGACATATTGAATCTTTTTTTTTTTTATTAGGTTCCATTTCCTGTAAAGGTTATACAGGAGGAAGACTATCATTTTAGCAGATTTCTTTTTAGATTAAGCAATTTCAGTCTAAAGAAATAATTTAAGTAAACGACGAAGAGGTTGTTTGTTACAGCCTGCTGAAGAAATCTTGACAGATGAATTTTAACTTGACCTTTGCCAATTGTATGGCTTCCTTTTTCCTATGAATATAAAGTATATCACTTTATGTTTGTGGAAAAATAAGCATGAATTTTAAGTTAATAAAAACTTTTCCAGAAGTACACCTTAAGTAACTTTCTTATTTTTCATTTTCTTTTATGTCATAGAATAAATGTTAAAGTTTGGTCTCCCCTCCAAGCCCCACATTTCATTTAGACATGGGAGACACTGTCACAGGATCTTCTATCATGGTGTGCCCTCATCAGAAAAGTTCTGTGCTCTAGGAGCAGAAGTGAATTAGGGTAGATTCTCTTACCCCAAATGTTAATATCTGTTCCTTACCTGTAGTAGGCAGAGCATTTAGTCAGCTAGTCGGACACATTATAACTTGACTCTTAATGTCATTTTGGTCTTCAAGAACGAAGGGCAGCAGTTGCCTGTTCTCAGTCTAATCCTCCTGTGACTTCTGAGCACTCAGCATCACGTGGAATCACTGCAGCGGCTGCCTTCGGCCCCCAGCTACAACCTGCAAGAGCAGCGGGATCACTGGAAGGAGCAGGAGGCAGCTTTAAGGAAAGCCAGGTGGGAACAGCACCTGGTCAGCAAGAGATTGCTGAAGGACGGTGACCTAGAAGAAGCCAGAAGTGAGTTCCAGAACAAGCCCAAGGAAGAGCTGGAGGTGCTACACTTAGCCGGGTATCTCAACAGGCAACTGAGAAGGAGGCTTTAATCAGCCTCCGCATGGCCTCCAGGTGGAGGCAGCTCAATGTCTGCATGAGCCCATGCCGTTGGGCCGAATGTGGTGGAAGCCATCTTCCTTCCACATGCCTATGCTCACACTGTTCTGGGCACAGTGCTGACTTCATGGAGTTATGTCTCTATACACTAGGTAACCTGGCTGTGGAGAGTGAATCTGAGGAGGCAGCTTCTTCCACAAGTATTATTCCAGCTTACTCTGTATGCATCGTCCTCCCATGCAGCTGTTCTGGAAGCTCTTGCCTACACTGTCACAACTTTTGCAGGCCAATGAAGCTCCTTAAGAAATCATTCCCTTTGTCTTAGGCTCTGCCATTTTCTCGAGCATGCTTTGACTTCTACACCCTACCCCAGAACTGGGGGCTATAAATTGCTGTGGAGTTTTCCTGGTGCCTTCACTACATTATCTTCAGCCAGCTGAATAATCCACTCTTCATTTCCGGAGGAGCTTTGTTCATTCTGGGGCTGTGGCTGATGGACTTGGCTAGGGCTGCTCAGAATCTGTGAATGCAGGACTCGATCTGTTAGCCTGCCCAGTACTTCAGTGCTTTGGTAACTTGCTGGCAGAGAAAGGAGCAGAACATGTAGAGATCCAAGCGGATTTTGGAGATGAGCAAATTTTAGTGGCCATCTTTATCCTCATGGAGTTCTTCATCCAGCATCAACCAAGCCTGGTTCCTGAGTGCCTCTAGGTCCTCAATAACCTCACTAAAAAATCCTGGCTTTTGAACAGCATTGCTCTCTTTGGATCGGATGGTATGCATGCTGGTACTCACAATTCTGTGCAACATTGCTGGGAAGGGCCCTTTCTACTGCCAGAGGCTTTGGCCTGGCCCATGACTCCCTCACATGCTAGATATCCTGGTAGGCCAGAGCCAGGAGCTATTGTACCTGCTGTTTGTACCCCAATCTGAGGCAGCTCAGGACTTCTTACAGCATGCTGGCCAGAAGCCTTGGAGAAACACAAAGGAGAGCTTGACCTCCAGGGACACATACAAGCTCTTCAGGAGGTGGCACTGAGAGGAAGTTCACTTGTACCAAATTCACTGGCATATCATCTTTCTTGATTGCTTGTATGATCCAGCCCTGTTTTTCTGTGGTTCAGAAGTTATTATCTATGTTCTAGTTATTTTTCTCTTCAAGTCTGACTAAATGGCACCAGGTACTGGCTGCTCAGAGTCTCGCCACAGTTTCTGTCCCCCTTTCTTTGTTTTCCCTCTTTTTATATCACAGGTTCTCTTAGAACTGAAAAGTTGCATTACATTAAACTTCTTCAGTCACCAAAAAAAAAAAAAAAAAACAACCAAAGGACAGCAGGCAATCAAGTCACTATACATTGTCACTGTACTTTGTGTTCTAATCTAACCTTAAACCCACCTTACCTCCACTTATCCCTGTGTCTCTTGAGGGCCCCACTAATTTTTCCATCTAGGTTCGCCACCTAAAAGTCATCTTATATTCATTTTCATTCAATTGCCTTACCTTGTCAATTACCAAATTTTACAGATTTGATGTCCTTAATATGCATCTCTCTTCACACCACAACTAGACTAATTCAAAACTCACCATCTCTTGAATATTGTTGAGTCATTTCAGTCATGTCCAACTCTCTGTAAGCCCATTTGGGTTCTCTTGGCAAATATACTGGAATGGTTTGCCATTTCCTTTTCTAACTTGTTTTATAGATGAGGAAACTGAGGCAAGCAGTGATTTGCCCAAGGCTTGAGGTCAGATTTGAACATGTCTTCCTAACTTCAGGCCTGGTACTCTATTCACTGTGCCACCTAGCTGCCAACTATTGCAGTAGCCCAATTGGTCTCGGCATTCAGGCTCCTCCCCTCCTTAGGCCTGTTAATTGTATACGAAACTACAGGGGCTCCACAATAAATCTAGATTAAAATAGAAATATTTGTTTGGCATTTAAAGTCCTCTGCAATCTTGCTTGAGCATCCCTTTCCAGGCCTCCTTCAGATTTTTATCTTTAACACATCATGCTGGCCTTCTTGTACCTCACATATGCCATATTTCAAGGCCCTATGCTCTTTGCACAGGCCTTATTCCGTGGTATAAATAAAAATGAAATTTCATATACAATGTTCTTGTTCACTTCTGCCCCTTTAAAGTCCCTACCTCCTTTCAGGATTTTGCTAAAGTGCCACCTTTTTCAAGAGCTCTTTCAATTATTCTTAATTGTTTTGCTTTTTAAAAAATAGCTTTTTATTTACAAGTTATATGCATGGGTAATTTTTCAGCATTGACAATTGCAAAGCCTTTTGTTCCAATTTTTCCTTTTCCCCACCCCCTCCCCCAGATGGCAGGTAGACCAATACATGTTAAAATATATGTATACATATCCATACAGTTATTTTGCTGCACAAGAAGAATCGGACTTTGAAATAATGTACAATTAACCTGTGAAGGAAATAAAAAATGCAGGTGGACAAAAACGGATTGGGAATGCTATGGAGTTGTTCACACTCATTTCCCAGAGTTCTTTCACTGGGTGTAGCTGGTTCTATTCATTATTGAACAAATGGAACTGATTTGGTTCATCTCATTGTTGAAGAGAGTCACATCCATCAGAATTGATAGTGTATGTATATGTGTGTGTGTGTGTGTGTGTGTGTGTGTGTGTGTGTGTGTATATATTCTAGTATAGAGTATAGTATGTTGTTGAAGTATATAATCTGGTTTTCATTTCACTCAGCATCAGTTCATGTAAGTCCAGGCTTTTCTGAAATTTTCCTGCTGGTCATTTCTTACAGAACAATAATATTCCATAATATTTATATATCACAATTTATTGAGCCATTCTCCAGTTGATGGGCATCCACTCAGTTTCCAGCCACTACAAATAGGGCTGCCACAAACATTCTTAATTGTTTATACCCCATCTCAAATCCCTTTATATCTGAGTATATCTATCTAAGTACTGTCCTCCCCTCCTAATAGCTCATAAGCTCCTTGAGGCAAGAAGTGGTTTACTTTTGTATTTGTATTCCTCTTATCTTTCATGGATTAAATAAAACTTTATTGGTTGGTCAGTGATAGGGTACGAATACAGGAGCAGTAGTGAAGCTTTTAAAATTGGTGAATAATTTTATTTATTATACATCAACCACTGTGTTAGGCATTGAATATAAAAGATGAGTGAAATGTAGCCTGCCCTAAAAACTCCTTGAAGGCTCAGTGGGTAGAAAATGCCCCCCAGTCAGAAAGACTTGAATTCAAATCCAGCCTCAGACACTTACTAGCTGTGTGACCCTGGGCAAATCATTTGATCTCTCTTTGCCCTAATCCACTGGGGCAGAAATGGGAAACCACTCTAATATATTTGCCAGGAAAACTCTATACTGTTGGCAGACTATGCTCCACAGGGTCATGAATAGTTGGACAAAGTGGAACAACTGAGGAACAAAGGAACTTACATTTTAATGAGGAATGCAAGATGTAAATAGGTATATTATATGCTTGGAGGTGGGTGCTAATATATGCCTAATTGCCTCACCCAAAATAATTGTGTGTTTTAACGAAAAAAGAAATCCCAGAAGTTTCAGTTGAATGATAAGGTCTGAAATCCTATTGCAGAGGGCTTAGAAAAAAATGAGAGGAGGAAGTAGAGGCACCTAATATAGATGACTTTCTCAAATGTGGAGAAAGAAGCAATATAGGAGTCTTGTGGATGGAAGGGTCAAGTGGGGATATTTTTTAGCCCTAGAAGAACTAAAACTTTAAAATATATTCAAGGAATCAAGATGCATCAATTAACATAGTGTATTTTTTTAATCCAGAAAGCAAAAGAAATAAATACTTCAAAGTAAAATTATAATATCTTTGTGTCAGTATTGCACCTAGTACTTCTAATATTCGGAGCAGGAAAGGAACTAGCAGATGGAGACTAAAAATTAAGAGTGAAGGAATGATAATGACAAAATGCTGGAGAAGAAGGAAGATGGCATCAACGGTGCATATGGAGAGACTGTTCTAGGGGAGCCACTTCTTGAAGTGAGATAGGAATAAAAGATGAAGTATAAGTGAATATATATATGAATTTCTGTCCTCAGTTGAGAGGATGGTGGAGGTAGGTAGGATGGGAAATTTGAGACAAAAGGAGAAAGTTTGGAATATCCCTTGTGGTACAGGGGATAGAAAGTCAATTAGATTCAAGTATTAACCTTGGTACAAGGAGAACCGAATAGAAATTAGCACAAAAATTTAGTGGGCCAACTAATTTCAATTCTGTGATCTCCAGCTCTGTTGAACAAAAGAGAGAATAAGAGTAATCCAGAATTAGGTTTTCCTGACACACAAACTATTGATAGTACAAGTGGGCAAAAGGTTCTAGAATCTTTTCAAGGAATGCTTCATGAAAGAAATAGTCACTAGATGGATTTACTTGTTCTTTTTCTCTAGTACAATCTAGGTATAATTATTTTGATTTTATTTCAATACCTGCCATTCTTTTTATATAAATTGCTAATAGCTCATTCTGTGCAGCATTGATATTTATCATGGTATCTGAATTAATGTTATATCTAGAGTCATGGGACACCATCCTTCATCAGAATTTGCAGGAAAAGCAATAATTTCTATTTTAAGCATGTTGTAAGCTATTCTAATCTTCTCATGTCATTGCTAGACAACAATTAGACTATAATTGGATGTAATTAACTTTCCTGCAGACTAGAGTGTACTCTACTTATGACAAGGTAGTACTTAAAATATGAAAATCTGTTTCTTACCTTGAAAATATCAAAGGAATTCTTCCAGGATGATCGTTATAAATAATTGCTTCACTGATCAGCATAAGCTTTGAGTAAGCATCTTCTCATCAGTAGTGAGCTATTTTAGAAGTGAAAATTATCAATAATTTAAAATCTTGAATAAAAAACAAACAGGTATGACTATTGAAACTGTCAAATAATTATGTAAATAATTTAAATTTTTAAATAATAAATCTTTTGTTTTAAATTATCAAATTTCCTCCCTGCCAGAAGGGCACCAAAAGTACATATAATCCACTTGGGGAGACTCCAGTAATATACATAAAATAACAATAGAGCATAATAAAATATAAAATTCTATCATACAGTTCATAATAATATGTTATGTAAATGTTACAAGTTCAACCAATCAACCACTGAAAGTTTATTAAGCACCTACCATGTCCCAGGTACAGTGCAACGTGTTAAGTTCAGAAAAGTAAGAGATTTCCAAAGATTAATCAGAGAAGCCTTCATTGATAGGGTATAGAAACCTACAATCACAGGCTTGAAAGGTTTCCTCTAATTCTGAAGTTCCATGATTTTAAGTTCAAGTAGAAATCCATTGCATTAATAATAGCTAATATGTATATAGCATTATTTTGTGCCTGGTCCCATGCAAAGCATTTTACAATTTTTATCATATTTGATCCTTCCAACAATTCTGGGAGGGAGGTGCTATCATTGTTCTGATTTTACAGATGAGGAAACTGAGGCAGACAGGGATAAGTGACTTTCCCAGGGTCACACAACTAGTGAGTGTCTAAGGCCGGATTTGAACTGAGATCTTAACTCCAGACTCAGAATTCTGCACAACCTACCTGCCTATGCCAAGTATGAGATAATGAAGACTTTGGCTAAGGGGGGGCATTGAGGGAAGGGATGAATACAAAATGGATATCATGAGAAATATCATCAAGATTTGAGAATTGACTGGATAGGAATCATGAATAAGATGGTTGTGTCAAATGGGTCTCCAGTCTAGTTGATAAGGAGAATAGCACTGTCATGAATATGAAGAAAGTAGAAGGGGAGTTTGGCTTGGAGGTAGGTAGTGATTCATTTTAGCTTTAAAGTCAAAGAGCAATAGAAATATCCAAATGAAAAATCTCTAGTAGGTATTTGGAAGAATGATCCTGGAGTTTCAATGAAAAGATAGAAGTTTTGGAGTCCTCATAATAGATAATAAAATGAATTCGTGAAAACAGCCAAGCTAGTTGTGGAGGCCCATGGCTGTAATCTCTACTATCCAGTAGACTAAGAACGATGGATCACTTCAATAGAGCTAAACCTGATCTGCACAGAATTGAACTAATATGAGGAGCCAAGAGACAACCTAAGGAGGGTCAAACTAGCCCAGTTCAGAAACAAAAAAAGTCAAAGGGTCTATATATTTCAAAGGTTCCACTGCACTTCAAACTTGAGTGAGATAGGGAAACCAAAACTTAAAAAAAAAAAAAAAGAAAAGAAAATTTAAGAACTAATCCTTTTTAAACTCAATTTTGTGATTGACTATTTGTTTTATTTTATAGACACCTATTTATATCCATTTTCAATCTCTCCAGTATCAAACCTCTCTTGTAACAAAAACAAGTAAGCAGAATCAGTATGCCAAATGACCTTATCTTTGGTGTTTGTACTATATTCCAGACTTTTAGTTCCCCAATTCTCTACTGTGAAGGGGAAAGTGTTATTTATTATGTGGAACCAAAAATGATTATTGCAATGTGTGTGTGTGTGTGTGTGTGTGTGTGTGTGTGTGTGTGTAATATGTGTATTATGTATATGTATAAAATATGTGACACCCTTCAGCAATGGTGATCTGATTTAGTGAGCAATGAGACAATCTGAGAGATTTGCAAGAAGAAAGACCAACCCAGAATGTTTTAATTATTCTGCCCTCTCTTGCCCTCCCTCACCTGTACAGACAGTAAAACAAAATCAGCATTTACTACCTATCCAACATAAATTGTTGTTACCATTTATAGGGAAATATAGCTGCCTGCAGCCTGTGGAAAATTCAAGTATAGTACTTAAATGCAAAATAAGGTTTCCCTGCACTTACATTTTTTCTAATGAAAGGCTCAATAAAAATATTTTAAGAGTTTAGTCTGACCATTTTTACTGTAAACAAAACTTAAAAGAGCACCACAAGCCCAGAGTTTTCTATATCACTTTTTGTGATGCTATCACTGATGTCAGACAAATGTATGATGATGGATATTTTTGAGCAGTATAACATCAGCTAATTTTCACTGTGGAGGCCAGTGCCTTGCATGTGGTTGGCTCTTCCCTAGGAATTTAGGGGTGTAATTTAGTGGAGAGAGCTTTGGACTTGACATCAAGAAAGACCTGAATGCAAGACTCAACTGACACTAATTGGTCAAATTTGTCCTCTCTATTTCTCAATTTCCTCATTTGTAAAGTAATTATTTTATAATTATATATAATTTACAATTATATATGGTTATAATACATAGGATTATATAGAGATATAGCTTGTAATTATATAGCACTTTTACATAGCATTTTAAGGTTTGCAATAGCACCTACCTTTCAGGACTATTATGAGTAACAAATGTGCTTTTAAATATATATACATATATATAGCTTTACATATGAAAAAACTAAGGTCAAATAACTTGTCCAGTATAACAGCTGGAAGGATTTGAATTCAGGTCTTTCTGAATCCATGTCCAGCACTGTACTTAGAAAAATCAAGATAATAAGCCTTGCAGACCTACCATAGAAGGTCCTTGTGAGGAGTTTTTCAAATCTCAGAGTACTATGTAAATATAACCCATTATATTTGTTGAACTGAAATAATTTTTCATATTAAACTATGACTGCTCTTTATTTTACTCTATTTTCAATAAAGTTTTATTAATTGTTTTTTAAATGAGAAACATATGATCAATCTTTTGGCAAAAGAGACACACTAAATTCAATGTATACCATATCCTTTTGAGGTGCCATAGACCTATTGTTCCAATGTCCACCATGATCAAGCTTTTCTGCCTAGAACAAACCTTAGAACTTGGTTCAAGTCAAGTCAAAAAGTATTTATTAATTGCCTGATTAATTAATTAGGTTATTAATTTATTAATAACATTGTTATTTTATTTTTATTTGCATCCATCTCTTTGTGACTCCATTTGGGATTTTTTGTTTTTGGCAGATAGTGAAGGGGGTTGCCATTTTCTTTTCCAGATCATTTTACAGATAAGGAAACTGAGGCAAAGAACGACTTGTTTGGGATCACACAACTAATAAGTGTTTGAGTCTGGATTTGAACTCAGATCCTCCTGATTCTAGGGCCAGCGCTCTATCCAAGTGTACTCTGTATCAGTTGTTTTCAGTCATTTTTCTTTTTTTTTTTCCTTTCTTTTTTTTTTTTCCAGTCATTTTTCATTCATATCTGACTCTCTGTGACCCCATTTGGGGATTTCTTGGCAAATGATATGGGAGTGCTTTGACATTTTCTTCTCCAGCTCATTTGATAGATGAAGAAACTGAGATAAAACAGGTAAGTGACTTGCCCAGGATTACACAGCTGATAAGTGTCTGAGGTTGGATTTGACCCCAGAAAGATGTCTTCCTAACTGCAAATAAAGCACTCTGCACTATGGCACCCCCTAGCCACCAGGAGAAAGGTATAGCAGGTAGATAGGGGTATTATGGGCTAATAGACTTTAGAGGTGAAATGGACCTTAAAGATTATCTAAGTCAACTCTCATTTTATAGAAGATGAAATTGGGACCTAGAGAGAGTAAGTGACATACAGATCTTCCTGAATGGAAGGATGGAGCAGCAGACTAAGAAAGACTGGAAGATCTAATTTCAAATACAACCTCAGGCACTTACTAGTGTGACTCTAGGCAAGTCACAGCCCTTATTTTCCTTAGTTCCTCATCTATAAAATGGGCCTACACTGGAGAAGGAAATGGCCAACCGTTTCAAGTGTCTTTGCCAAGGAAACCCCCATGGACAACTCCCAAGGTGCCAGGTGGAGGCAAACACTATCGAACTATCCCAACAATGCAAAGTTAGCCATTCCATCCTAGGCTCCTTCAGTTGTACACTCATGTATGATGATTTTGTTCTATGGGAAACGATGAGCAAGATGCTCTCAGAAAATGTGGAGAGTCTTCCACGACCTCAAAGTGAAATGTACTGTGTATAAAGTAATAGCAATGTTGCAGTATAATCACCTATGAATGACTTTGCTATTTTAGCAATACAATGATCTAAACCTACTCTGAAGAACTTATGGTGAAAAATACTCTCTATACCCAGAGGAAGAACTGATTGTCTGAATACAGAGTGAAGCAGTTTTTTTAACTTTATTTTTCTTGAGGGCTTTTTATTGGGAAAGGGGAGATCTATTTTTTGTTTCACAAGACTTTTATGGAAATGGTTTGAATAACTTCACATGTGGGATGGGGAGGAAGAGTGTTAAGGGCCAGAATTCTGAGACAAGGATTCTTACAAGATGCTAACTAAGTGGAATTGATAATACAATGGTTATCTAGTTTAGCAAGGTGATTAATAGTTCTCTAGTTCAGTACATGTACTTATTAATATAATTCTACAAGAGTCACACCTATGATGATGTAATTAAAATAGAGCATATAAAGTGGGACTGAGAGACAGATTCATTCCATTGTCCACTTTTGTGGTGGCTAGAAGCTGAATCAGCACAAGCCCTTGGATTCAGATAAATTCATTTCCATCTTTCCAGCCTTGTGCTGGCTAGCTTGTCCTGCTCTCCCCACTGAGACCAAGGCCTGTCAGAAAGGCCTCAAGACAATAGCCAGGCCCAGGCAAGGAGGCAATAAAGAATTTGGACTTTAACACGTGCTATTCTCCTGGTGATTACTTTACTGAAACTAAGGCTGCTCCAAAACCTCCAGAAAACCCACAAGAACATTACAGAAGAGAAAGAATTTGGAACTCAAAGTCTTAAAAACAAATATAAAAAATGATTTACATGTAACTAGGGAAAATAAAAATGTTTTAAAAAATCTTTGAAAAAAAGTTCCTATTATGTTAACCATTAAGTATGGAAACCAAATTTTTTAGGTTAACACATTTCCCATGTTATAAAATGAAAAAAAAAATCTATATTCATGAATTTGACTTATATAAAAAAATTTAATGACATAGCAAAGATAATCAGCATCCTTTCTCTAGAGGGTAAAGAAAATAAATTTAAAACGCTGTTGCTTATATATTTATACATTGGAATGGTTATTCATTAATTAGGAGTACTTCAATGCATAATTTATCAAAAAGTTATATTTTTAAAATTTTTATTAAATGCTTTATTATTATAAAACAAATTTGAAAATGTTAACTTTTTTATAGTTAAAAGAACTCTGGACTTGGAGCAAGAAAATACCTAGATATAAATTCTGCCTCCTACAACAAATAACTGGATAACATTCAGAAAATTACATTGAAACTTATCCTAAGCCTTTATACAAAACAGAGATAATAATATTTGTTTTACCTATTCCATAGTTATTAGGACGAAAGCATTTTGTCAACCTTAAGATTCTATAGAAATATGGAAATGTAGGCTACTCTACTCAAAGATGGAAAGAAGGAATCATATCTGAAAATATTTATAGCAACACTTTTTTGTGGTAGCAACAAGTTGTAAACAAAGTAAGTGCTCATCGATTAAGAAATGGCTGAGCAAGTTGTAAAATGGAACAAGATCTGTAATGGGATAATGGAATTTTGCTGCCTAGTAAGAAATAGGGGAGCCAAAAATTCAGGGAGGCACGAGAAGATTTATATAAACTAATGAAAAGCAGAACCAAGAAAACAAAATACTATATACTACAGCTTCAGGTGTGCCATTAAAAGTTTTGACAATCAGGTCCCTAAAGAGAAAAGAAATAGTATACAGGGCACACTTTAATATTTAATCTACATTGTTAATATTTTCTCCATTACTTAAGTCTAGCTATCAACCAAACAATAAATCAAATCTCAGTTTATAGCATTTGCTCATTGATGAGGTATAAAGGCTCATACTGAAAATTTCACAATCAGTTTGAGCTAGCTTCAACACACCAAGCCTACAACCATGTATTCGCAAAGAATAGTAACGTAAAATCAAAACTTGATTCTGTATAATGACCCAGCATGGCGGTTAAAATATAAAGAATAGACCTCTTTCTCTTCTTTGCAAAGGTGGGAAATATTGGGAGGTGTGGAGGTAGAATACAGAATAAATGGCCAGAATTGATTGAACTGTTAGTATTGCTGAACTAGCCCTTTTTTCTTTTTTGTTTTTTCTCAAGGTCATACAGGAAATTTGAATTTGACACTTACTGGGAATGCATAAATGGATATGCTGCTCTATTCAAGTCATTTTGCAATATCCAGCTCTTACCTTATTTGGGGTTTTCATGGCAAAGATACTGAAGTAGTTTTCCATTTCCTTCTCTAGATGATGGAGGAGCAAACTAATTAAGTGACTTGCCCAAAGTCACACAGTAAGTGTCTTGCAGACAGATTTGAACTCAGGAGATAAGTTTTTCTTACTTCACACTGATACTTTTTTTTTTTTTTTCTGAGACAAGTGGGGTTAAGTTACTTGCCCCAGGTCACACAGCTAGGAAGTGTTAAGTGTCTAAGGTCAAATTTGAACTCAGGTCCTCCTGACTTCTGGGTGGTGCTCTATTCATTGTGCCACCCAGCTGTCCAAGACTGGTACTCTTTTAATGTAATCTGTAGTATGTAATTTACTGTTATTAAATCAAGATTTAAATTTTAAAGTTTTGGCATATAAAAAAGAATCTGAAGAAACAGCTTACACAACCATAGGATATATGCTGTGGAAATTTTTGTTGACAACAGCAAAATTCTGGTTTGTTGTTTTTGCCTCAAAAAAAGCCTGATTAAAAAAAAAAAAAACAAAGATGAATCTGAGATCTCTACATGAAGGGAAGGGTAAAACTGGTCAATTTGTATTCCTGCTCAAGGCTAGAAGTTTGTGGGTGCACAGCATATTAGGAGATCTCTAAGCATCCTTCCAATTTGAACATTACAGCTGGAACTGACTAATGTCACAATCAGCTAAGTGATTTCTGTCAATCAGTAAGCATAGCTGTAAGGACTCAGATGTTTATTTAACTGGAGAAAAAAAATCTCTTCTTAACAAAATAACTGACCAAGGTCAGAGATTCAACTCTTAGGACATACACACAAAAAATCAATCCTATTCTTTTTTTTTTTTTTTAATAACTTTTTATTGATAGAACTCATGCCAGGGTAGTTTTTAACAGCATTATCCCTTGCATTCACTTCTGTTCCGATTTTTCCCCTCCCTTCCTCCACCCCCTCCCCCAGATGGCAAGCAGTCCTTTACATGTTGAATACGTTACAGTATATCCTGGATACAATATATGTGTGCAGAACCGAACAGTTTTCTTGTTGCACAGGGAGAATTGAATTCAGAAGGTATAAATAATCCGGGAAGAAAAACAAGAATGCAAGTAGTTTATATTCATCTCCCAGTGTTCTTTCTTTGGGTGTAGCTGCTTCTGCCCATCTTAAATCAATCCTATTCTAATAGAGCAGCATCTGAGTGACTTGTTTGTGAATTATTTGCTGTCACATTATTTGAAGCTTTTTTCCCCTTTCAAGGCCACTAACTGCCTTAGCACATGGGACAGGGAACAGAGATGTAGAGGCTGCTTCTGGGAAAGCCATCTCTGGGTCCTATCACTGCTAAGGTTCTATGTGGTTTAGATGAGTAGACCAAGCAGAACAATGAGGGCAATCTACCCTGATCATATGTAATCTTGCAGTTGCAACGATGAAGAAAATTAAATTATGGTAAGAGGTCTTTGTGGTGATGGGATCACACCAGTAGTCACTGAAGCTTAATGAGGAAGGAGGAAGGTCCAGGGCCAGAGGATCATGAAACTTGAAAGACCATGGAGAAGAAAATTCTCCCCATCCAACTTTTTATTTCTGGAAAGATGTTCCTTAGAGCCATTCTTAAAATCAGGTTTGTTCTGAAGTACCTCTACATACCTGTCAGACTGGCTAAGATGACAGGAAAAGATAACAAATGTTGGAGGGGATGTGGGAAAACTGGGACACTGATACATTGGTGGAGTTGTGAACGGATCCAAGCATTCTGGAGAGCAATTTGGAACTTTGTCCAAAGAGATATCAAAATGTACATATCCTTTGACCCAGCAGTAGAAACGCTTTGATCCAGCAGTGTTACTACTGGGCTTATATCCCAAAGAGATCTTAAAGAAGGGAAAGGTACCCACATGTGCAAAAATATTTGTGGCAGCCCTTTTTGTAGTGGCCAGAAACTGGAAACTGAGTGGATGCCCATTAGTTGGAGAATAGCTGAATAAATTATGGTATATAAAGTTTATGTAATATTATAGTTCTATAAGAAATGACCAACTTTCCTTTCTTCCTCCCTTTTTTTCTGAGGCACTTGGGGTTAAATGACTTGCCCAAGATCACACAGCTAGGAAGTGTTAAGTGTCTGAGGTCAAATTTGAACTCAGGTCCTCCTGACTTCAGGGTTGGTGCTCTATCCACTGCACCACCTAGCTGTCCCTCATATTCTTTCAAAAAGTTTTCTTCAGTTGAAGCAGTTGAGGGTCGAAGAATGGTACAATCTCAGCATTATGGACATTTTCATATTCTTTATGGAATATTTGATACAATAAATATTCTTTGATATTAAATAGAAATTTATTCTCATTGAAGAGTTTATGAGTGAATAAGTTCAAATATATATGGTAGAGCAAAACACTGAAGTATTCTTTTGAGCTCATGTCTTAGGAGCATCTGTTGAAGCAATTGGAATTGTGTAAGATTAGAGAAGGGGCCGAGTGGTACAGTGGACAAAGTGCTAAGACTGAAGTCAGGAAGATTCACCTGAGTTCAAATCTGGCCTCAGATATTACTAACCGGGTGACTCTGGGCAAATCACTTACCCCTTTTTTTGCCTCATTTTCCTCATCTGTAAAATAAATTCTAGCCATCTTCAAGTAAAGCCTTTCATGATATAGTAAATACTCAGACTAGTGTTCAGATGCACTGGATTCCATTTAGTTGCACGGCCACAAGCAACTACCTCTTTGAGCCTAGTTTCCCCATTGTTGGGATAACAATAAGTATCTTTTTCACAGGGTTGCTGGGAAATAAGATAATATATGTAAAACACTTTGCAAACTATAGAGAGAATTCTTATTCAAATGCAATTTGGATTAGATGCCATCCGAAGGGAAAAAAGGCAAGATGTCATCTCCCTTCTTCATTCCACTCTTGCTTCCTCCCCCTTTTCCTCTTCCAACCCCAAATTCTTCTTCAGAGAAGAGTCATATGTCTTTCCCTTTGTTTCAGTACAAATAGAACCATGAATAACTCCTAACTTTTGAATAAAGCAAAGTTTTCATCTAGCTCATTGCCAGTTTTGCAAATTGAGATTAATAGGAAAGAAAACATTGAATGGGAAAATACATTTAGTGTTCCTGCTTTTACATTACCTTTCCTTTTCTGAGGTAACTGAGACCAAAGCGTGACTTTAATTTGGAATTTGCTTGAACAAAAACACCACCTAGTGGTAGCTAGAGATACGTTGAGTAGAGATAGACCAGAGATTTTTTAATATGGGAAAAATTCAAAACCTTGGTAATTAGTAGACTTCCAAATGTCATTTTAATAAAAACTTTAACTTTGAGGTTGCAGCTCCAATTTTTAGCGTCAACTGCAGACATATTTGTGTGAATGGTCTCCTGTTGTGAAAAGTAACATTTTAAAAGGGCCAGTTCTATATGAAAAAAATTTCAAGTATTTGGGGACCTAGTAGGTCATGAGTAGCATCTTTTGAGAATACAGTAATGGAGTGTAGAGGATGCTCTCAAGTGGTTTACAAATCTAGCTCTAGAAACTTGCACAAGTCAACATTTGCAGGCATAGAAACAGAGGCCCAGGTACATAAACATATACAACAGGCTAAACACAAATTCTGTCATGGTGTCCTTTGGCCCAGGGTTTCTTAAACTTTTTCCATTCACAAACCCTTTTCACAAAGGAAATTTTTATGCGACCCCAAGATACAAAATAGGGTTTACAAAATAGGTCAGCAATTCAAACATTTGCTGATAATAAATCATAAAGAAATTTATTTTAAAACAATTCTTTGATGTGTATATGTACATATATGTATATAATTTTCTTTCCTTTTTTTTTTTTTTTTTTGCTGAGTCAATTGGGGTTAAGTGACTTGCCCAGGGTCACACAGCAAGGAAGTGTTAAGTGTCTGAGGCCAGATTTGAATTCAGGTCCTCCTGACTTCAGGGCTGGGGTTCTATCCATTGAACCACCTAACTACCCCCAATTTTACCATTTATTAAAAACAAAAGCAAATTTGAATGCCAATGCGATGGATATGCTTATTTATTTTTACTTAAAGAATTAAATCTTGGGAGAATTTTTGATACTTTTTTTACTTTCACAACCCCCATATTCAATTACACAACTCTTTATGGGGTTGGCCCACAGCTTTAGGTTTCAGCTAAAGATTAAGGAGACAGAACAAGGGAATTCAAACAAAGATGGAAGAATCCAGCAGTTACTAGGGGACAAAACTAGGTAGGCAATATGGTCAAGGCAAACCCAGAAATCAATGGTCTAAGTATACAGTAGGTAGGAAACAGGAGTCAGGGTAAAGCAAAACTTAAGATAGTATGGAAATGTGTTAGAAGAAGATTCATCTGAAATTAGTGTGTAAAACAGGTTTTAAAGGGTGAAAAAGACCACTAAGAAGGTAATTACAATAATCCAAGAGTGAAGTAATACAATAAAGAGATTATTTTCATAACCCAGTAGTCCTGCTTTCACAAATCCCTTATTTTTTTTATTTTATATATTGATTTTTATAGTCTATATATTTAATGACTGTCTTCTTATTAGTTAGCGATTTTTTGGAGTGATATAATGATTTTTGCTTTAAAAATTTGTATTTGTAGATAAGAATATTTCTTGCATTTTTGTACTTAGAATGATGAGAAGTTCAAAATGATATAATAATTTGGTTTGTGCATATATAACACATATATTGTATTTGTTTAGAAATGAATGAATAAAACATTTATTAATCATTTACTATATGCAAGGCCTTTTTTAAGAGCTGGGGAAACAAACATAAAAAAGACATCCCTACTCTCGGGGAGCTCACATTTTGATAGGGGAAACAACCCATATGGAAAGTATTTGCATGGGATGGAAAAGTCCCATGGGCCTTAGGATGCAGCAGCAAAGCAGATGGCAATGCGTCTTCCTTTCTATTGTCATATCAGTTTCTGATGTTGAATCATTCGACACTGTATATAGAAGCACTATTGTTCCAAAGCCTTTCAGGCTCAGGACCCTGGGTCGTTTCCATCAGGGAGTAAGAGGTCCTGATCAAGGTAGTCCTTGTGGTATGTCCTGCTTGGTACAGGCTGCTTCCTATCTCTCAGCTGTCTCAGAGTGCAGTGATGCTTCAGCCAGGATCATTTGGGGGCGGAGTACACTGACTGGTAGTCAGTTGGCAGTTGCTAGGGATGGCTGCCACCTTCTCCATGATGATGGTTGTGAGACACAGACTGGAAGCAGGACCAGTCTTTGCAAAGGGCAGAGGGATAGTGGTAGCAGTTGGCTAGCAGTTGTTGCTGGAGGTGAAGAAGAAAGTAGGGTTCCTCCTTTACAATGATTTCTCCCCCCAATAATGTCTTTGGGGTCTGAGTTAGAAGCAGTTTGGGTAATTAATGGGGCTCTTGGATTCAGGGTCCTGAGCTGTATCGATCAAAATTTAAGGAGAAACAGTGGTGGGATGATGGTGATGGTGGTTTGACTTGCTTGACTTATTATGTACAGGTTGTGACAGGCAAGAAACCAGCCATCCAGTACAGTAAAAACAATACAACAATATTTGTTAAATTCCAACTTTGAGCATCTATATAGTGGATGTATTAGAGAGGGGAAAGAGGGGATGCAGGGAACCCAGAAGGAGAGATTATTGCAGTAATCCAGGCATGGGATGAAGAGGGCTTGAACTTCGATGGTCATGGTGTGAGCAGATAACAGGGACAGATTTAAGAGAGATGAGGGAGAACCAAAAAAACTTGATAATTGACCACACATGGGGGATTGATTATTCTGAGACTGGATAACTGAAAGAATGGAGCTGTCCTCCTAGGGAAACTGAGAGGGAAGGGAGAATTAAAGAGAAAGATAAAGAGTTCTGTTTGTATATGTTGAGTTTGAGATGCCTATGATTTCTAGTTAGGGATGTTCTGTAGGCAGCCAGGTAGTTCAGTGGACAGGGTAGAGATCTTTAGTCAGGAGGTGTTTGTAATCTGACCAGACACTTAGTAACTGTGTGAATTTAAGCAAAGTCCTTTACCTTCTTTTACTTCAGTTTCTTCATCTGTACAGTGGAATAATATCACCTACTGAGAAGATTATATTGAGGGTCAAGTGAGATAGCAAACATAAAGCACTTTACAAACTTGAAAACTAAAGATCCATTTAAATCCTGCCTATGTGATGATGGTGATGATGTTCAGTAGGCTGTTGGTGATGCAGGATTGAGGCTCAGAAGAGAGGGCTAGGGAGTCACCTTTATGGAGGTGGTATTTGAATCCAAACCATGGGAGCTGATGATTTCATAGAGAGATAGACCAAAGAGAGTGAAGGTACGTGGGGGGAGAAGGAAGAGGGGGAGGGGTTGGTGTGTGTGAAAAGGTGCTAGATGCTATTTTTGTTTCCATTGTGCAGATAAGGAAACAGGCAAACAGAGGTAAAGTAATTTGCCCAGGGTCACACAGCTCCTAAATATCTGAGGCTGAATTTTAATTTAGGTCTTCCTGACTCCAGTTTAGAACTCTTTCTATTGAGCCATCTAGTTGGATCTGTGATTTTAACCATATTATCAAATGAGATCATATATGTACAGGACTTTGTAAACCTAAACCTATTTATTTATAAAAGCTTAAAATGTTAGCTATCATCATTTTTATTTAATGAATACACCTTCTGCTAAAGTAGATTGTAACTCTTCTATGTCTCCTAAACCTGTGGAATTCTTCTTATTATTCCTTTATTTATATTCCAATGTGTAATAGTAGCAGAATAAGTTTTTTAATATCTCAAGGGTACCAACATTGAATTCCCAGTTTCTCTTTTATATGAGATTGGTCCACCTTCTTTTCTGGTCATACAAGTTCTTTTTTTTTTTTTTTTTTTTTTCTTTTTTTCCCCCCTGAGGCAGTTGGGGTTAAGTGACTTGCCCAGGGTCACACAGCTAGGAAGTGTTAAGTGTCTGAGGTCAGATCTGAACTCTGGTCTTCCTGACTTCAGGGCTGGTGCTCTATCCACTGATCCACCTAGCTGCCCCAAGTCATACTAGTTCTTAATGATGTCTTCTGTTAAGGCATCATTAGTACTTCTTCCTATCATAGCTCTTTCCTTACCCTTCAGATAACCTATCATTTTGCATTCTTCTCAGATCCTTGTGTTCCATTATTGGTTGCAATATGTTTATGAAAAAAAAGACTGACTTTTATTCTAACAATATGGGATCATTGATGTGTTATGTAGTTTCATCCATGAAATAGAAAAAAATTAAAGAAATGTTTCTATTTAAAAATCTTACTTTTAGAATTTTCTTTTGTTAAATGATGCTAATTGATAAAAAGCACAGTGGCAACAATAATCCAAGAGTTATGAAATAGAAGGTCTTTAAATATCATCTAGTTCAGCCCTTCTTTTTTTTTTTTTTAACATATGAGAAAACTGAGGCTCACTGAAGACTTCCTGAAATCCCACAGGTGCTAAGCATCAAAGTCAGGATTCAGGCAGAGGGTGGGAGAATATACATCTTTGGCAATATCTCACATTACTTTTGCAAAAATTGAACAAATTCTACATTGGAAAGAAAATCATGAATAATTATGAAAAGGCATAAATATTAAAAATTATATTCTATACTCTAATGCAATAAAACAGTAATCAATAAAGAAAATGTAGGCAAATGATATAACCCTAAATAGAGAGTAATATTACATTTGAAAATTATAGTAAAGTGAGAAACAATGATCTGAACATGATCAATTAGGCTAGCAGTGACCAATAAATTGGATTAGTTACTTCTCTCAATGACCAAAGACCTTGAGGTAGGGCTTACAAGCCTTCATATAGTTTGTGGGAGTAAAGAGCTAGGTAGGTGCGAAAGACAATGCAATTGATTGGATATTGGGAATGAGGGTCTAGTAACAATTTTCTTCTTCCCTCCTGTAACTATGTTCATTGTTTGGGTCCATCAGCAAGATTAGATATAGTGGGTCAGAATTCTTTGGGTAACAAACCAGACATCCTTGAAGGATAGTTTGATGATGTGAAGGTACTAGACCAGAATCCTTGGTCTCCACCTGCATCCCTCAAGTATAATAAATTTTCCTAAGGCTTAAGGCAATAATGATTGGCAGGAGAACTAAAAGTCTAAATTGTTTGGTAAGCAAAGAAATAAAGAAATATGGCTTGAGCAACCCTACAAAATGGCACAATAGCACAAGATAGGATGAAGAATCAATTAACTTTTTCAGGAACTACTAAGGTTATAAAAAATGACAAGGTCGAAGAACAAACCATAGAAATAAACATCAAACAAATATTTATTAAGTGCCTTCTATGTGCCAAGTTCTGTTACGTTGCTGAGGCACTAAAATAAAAATGAAATACTTCTTTCTCTCAAATAGCTTCCTTCTATTAGAGAAGACCATAATACATATATAAATACTTATGGAATAAATAAAAATAAAACAAGAAAAATCAAATAATTGTGGAAATCCAGAAAAGAACTTCTGATAAAGATGCATGTGGAAGGAAATAAGGGATTCTTCAAGGAGTGAAGAGAAAAAAGAGAGTCCTAGGCACAAAGATCTGGAAGATGAAGAACTATATGCAAAAAAGGCCAGTTTACCTAGATTATAGAGTATGAAAAGAAGTAATATAAGTTTGGGCTATTGCAAAAGGCTTTTAAAAAGTAAGCAGAGAAATTAATACTTTATCCTAGACCTACAATAAGAAAACTCATTATTTCAGCAGCTGAATAGAAGATGATTTCAAGAGGAGAGAGGTTTACTTTAGTGGGCCTAATCAAGTCATGGTTGCCATACCCTTGATAAGAGATGGTAAGAACCCGAAGTAAGTTCTCTAGCAATGGTCACCTGATTGGTATCAAAGGTCAAGTCTTGACATTTCTACCTTCACAATGTCACTCTCAACTGCTCCATGCTTACTACTTTTAGAGCAATTGGTTCAATATAAAAGAATAAGAAGTGGAAAGTAATTTTTCTGTGAACATGAAAAAAATGTCCACCAAATTTTTAGCTTCACTCAGAGAAAATTTTGTGGAAAACACTGACCTCAGTTTGAACAAGATTGGATTTACTTTAAATATAGAATCATTTTGGTTTTATATGCTATCTGAAGAAAATACTAAAAAGAGATATGTCACACTTCATATTACACATTACAGTTTTTCAGATAGTCTTAGAAAGTCTTAGTTGGGTGGAAATGAGGCAGAGAAGTGGGGGAAATCTCAGGATCTAGAAGCAGCAAGAAACATTCCCAATACTATACATTTCACCTGCAAATAGCTTGACTCTGGGTCCACCTGCTGGTGCAGGATTTTCTTTACTGCAATCATAGGGGAAGGTACTTTCTTACATCATAATCTGTATTTCTTTTTCAGGCTGAAAGGTCAATGACACTTATTTTTCTTCTCAAAATCCTTTCTACCCCTCTTTTCCCCTCCCTTTCAGCTACAGGCAGATTCCCCTTCCTGTCAATAATGAAAAATTCCTGAATGATGCTTATAGATAGTACTAAAACAAGCTGAACTATAAAGTAATGCTTAATCTACATCCAAGTGACTTGGACCAATACCAGTATTGTTTCTGGTGTCATCTCTTTTCCTGTATTTACTTTCCTGTGTCTGAGGAATTCAAATAATGAGAGACTAGTAGGAGGAAATCTAAGGATCACAAACTAGGTCAGTAGACTAGATCCTAGATACTCATTGAGGATGTCCCTAACAGAAGCAAGTTTTCCTACAAATGTATGTATTTTTTTTTATGCCAGAATCAGAGATAGCAGGTTAGTGGAAATCTATCACCATTGCAAGAAAAAAAAAGCCTGAGTGTTTTCTTACTGTTAGTGTAATTAATTACCTTAGAATATTACATATATATATGTAGGTGCATATATATACATATATGTGTGTGTGTATACATACATATATATGTATAATTGAGCAGGTACAATATGAATTTAACTACCAATTATTTTTCAATCTGCCTTTAAATCTCAGCCTTCAAAAATCCAATCTACAACTAACAAGAGTTAGTCTCTTTTTTACCCCTGGGTACAATTGACATTATAAATAGGCAGGATCTTGGAATTAGAATAGATCTCATTAGAATAGAGCTTGATAGATTTATTTACTCAGTAGGAGGTAGACAAGTATGAAGAGCAAGATTTGGACTTGGATCCTCCGACTGCAGAATCTATGCTCTGTCCTCAGTACCAGAATTGCTCTCTTTCAGAGAACCTATTCCTGTGTATTGGGGCAGTTCCATGGCACCATAGTGCAGAGTGCTGGCCTGGAATAAGGAGGACCTGAGTTTAAATGTGGCCTCAAAAACTTATTGTGTGATTCTGGACAAATCACTTAATCCTGTTTGCTTCAGTTTTCTCATGTAAAATGAACTAGAGAAGAAAATAGCAAACCACTCTAGCATCTTTGCCAAGAAAATCCCAAATGAGATCACGAAAAGTTGGACATAATTGAAAAACAACTGAACAACAACTAATACCAAGTGAAGTAGAATAACAAAAATAGTGTGCCTGTTATGGGCCAGAACTCTGAAACAAGGATTCTTACAAGGTATTAAGAGTGGAATTGATAAGACAATAATTATCTAGTTTAGCAAGGTGATTAATAGTTCTCTAGTTCAGTACATGTACTTAGTACTTAATATAGTTCTACAAGATTCACACCTATGATAAAGCTGGGACAAACTCAGCCAGAGTCAGAGCCAGAGAAGACAAGAGGACTGAAGACGGGAGCTCAAGCTCTCGGAGCCAAGGAGACAGATTCATTCCATCTTCATCAGCCTCATGGTGGCTGGCCTCCTGCACTTCCCCCACTGAGACCAAGCTTGTCTGAAAGACTCTCCAGAAAGCTGCCCAGCCCCAGGAAGGGTAATAAAGGATTTGGACTTTAACACTTGGCTATTCTTGTGGTGGTTAATCTGCTGAAAGGAAGGCTGCTCCAAGACTTTCAGAAAACCAACAAGAACACTACATGTGACTACTGCAATGTAAGAAGAAATATCAATTTAGGGTGATTTTTTTTTCCCAAATGATTCAACATAGAATTCTTTTACATAGAAATGTCCTTAATCCACAAAAGATATGAAGTTATATGTCTTATATTTATATATAATCTTTCCTAAATATATGTCATTATAGCAATTGATATTTGTATGGTGTTTTAGCAACACCTCTGTGAGATAGACACTAGAAGAATTCTGTTCTCTATCTGACACTAGACCTGAAGAAATTGAGGCTCAAATATATTAAGTCCCATGTCCCATGTCATAAATATCTGTTGGACATTTTGGACAAGATATTCTGAAGGCATCACAAAGTTAATATGTGCAAATATGAATTGATTCTCCTTATTTCCTTTTCATCTTAAAATGACCTCTCTTTTTCTGTTGAGGATACCACCATTCTTCCAGTCACAGAGGAAGGAAATTTCAGAGTCATCCTTAGCTACGCACTCTCCCTTACCCTCCTATCCAATCAGTAGCCAATCTTATTGATTTTACCTCCACAACCATTCTTATATCTGCCTCTTTCCTCCACTCACAAAGCTACTGCTATATAATTGGTTTTCCTGCTTCATCTCCCCCATCCAATTCATTCTCCATATATCTTGCAATATTTTTTCTAACGTGAAAACCTGACCATGTCACTCTTCCTCAGTAAACTTCACTGGTTCATTACCCTATCAAATATAAATACCTTTGTTTCGCATTCTTAACCTTTCACAGCCTACCTTTCCAAGGAAGCCAACTTTTTTGAAAGTTGCCAAAATATATTAATCTTTCCAGTCTTATTATATATTCCTCTCTTTCATAAACTTTGGCTCTAGTTTAATTTCCCTCATTTTCTCTCCCTTCCCCATGCCCATGCCTGGATTGCACTCCACCTTCATTTCTACCTCTTAGGACTTCTACTTGTTTTCAAAGCTTAACTTGGATGTCTCCTCCTCAATGAAGCATTTCTGATCCCCTCAGCTTCTAATACCTTTTCTCTCAAAATCACCTTATATTTATTTTGTATACATTAATATATCTAATTTCTACCAGTACAATGTAAGCTCCTTACCTGTGGGATTTTAGACAAATACTTAACCACCTGAGACTTGGGTTCTTTATCTGTAAAATGAGGGGATTTAATTAGATGCCCCTTGAGATTACTTTCAGCTCTATGTCCCTGATTTTATGATACTCTGTTATACTTTTATCTTTATATTCATAGTAGCTGAGTAATTAGTAGGTTCTTAATAAACATTTATTGATTGATAACATATATCATCATCATCATTGTCATCATCACAATGATTATTTTTGGGATTCAAACCCAGGTCTTCCTGAGCCCAAGTTAATTGTCTATCCACTACATCTCATGAAAACCTAATTTACTCATATCACTGAGAAATGAGGCATGCCAAATAATGATCTTTCCCATTAAATGACAAACTCAGAAGCAACATAGCAGAGATATCTAGGTTGTGCAGTAGATAATACTCTGGACTTGTCAGGAGAACTTGAGTTCAACTCCAACTCCAATATTTTTTGAGTTATTATGGACAAGTCACTTAACTTCTGCCTGAAAATGAGATGATATTTGTAAAGTGCTTTACAAATCTTAAAGCATTATAATAAATGATAGCTATTATTAATGGATAGAGATTTAGAATTAGGAAAACCTAGATTCAAATCCTGCCTCTGGCATTAAGGATCTGTACAACCTTGAGCAAATCAATTAGCTCCAATGAGTCTCAGTATATATGTAACATATGGCCAGAGAAATTTTAAAATAGTGTGTAATTTCAATGTCTGAATTTTATTTAAAAATTTAAATTTCAAAATAATGTCATTATTATGAAATGATTTTGTCATAGGCATGTATGACCACTTATAAAGGAAACAGATGGGAAATAGATCATGAGCCTGGAATAGAGATATTGATGGAAGGAATCTAACTTTCTTGGCATCCACAGAAATTTTTTAATTTCTCTGTCTTTGTCTCTGTCTCTGTCTCTGTGTCTCTCCTTCTCTCTCTCTCTCTCTCTCTCTCTCTCTCTCCTCTCTCTCTCTCTCCCTCTCTCCCTCTCTCTCTCTCTCTTTGTCTCTCCCCCCGCCATGTGTATATATGTGTGTGGGAGATATATATATATATATATATATATGTATATATATATGTATGTATGTATGTATAGTGTGTGTTTGTACAAATACAAAATAAACAGGAAGAAATAAATACAAATAAGTATACCCTATAATTACAGGTGAGCAATTCATTAATGGAAGCTCAGGAAGGGCTTCTTCTACAAGATGTTGGTTCAAGATAGTGTCTTGAAAGAAGAGAGGGAGATGTGGAGGTGAGATGTGGATTGTCACGTTTGAGGAACAGAAAAAAGATCAGACTGTCTATATTGTAGCAAGAGAGAAATAAAAGTTGTGTAAATTGAAGCTAGAAAGATGGGGGGGCAAGTTGTGAAGGGCTTTAAAATTCAAATGGTGGAATTTTTCTTTTCTCCAATAATCAACAAGAAGCTACTGGAATTTAATGAGCAGTAATGACATGGTTAGATTTACCCAAAATCACTTTGGCTATAATGTGGAGGATGGCCTGGAGTGAAGAGAGTCTTGAGGTATGAAGACCTAAATTATTGCCATTGTAATAATCAAGGTAAGAAATAATGTGGAATTGAATTAAGGTAATGTTAAAAGGAGTAGCAAGAAGAAGACAGACACAAGAGGGGCTGTTTAGAGAGAGTGGTAAGATTTGGTAACTGATTTGATATGTGAGGTGAGAAAGAGTAAGTAATTGAGAATAACATCAAGGCTTTGAATACAGAAGCCTGAAAGAATGGTATGGATCTTAATTTTCTAGTTATGTTGAGTTTGAAATGTCTGGAAGAGGGGGTCTCATCAATTGGGAAATGGCTAAACAAGTTGTGGTATATGATTGTGATGGAATATTATTATGCTTTAAGAAATGATGAGCAGTTTGGTTTCAAAAAGACTTACATGAGCTGATGCAAAATGATGTGGGCAGAACCAGAAGAATATTGCATATAGTTCTAAAATGTAAGATCTTTTATCTTTATCAAATATTCTGATTAAGAGGGAGGGGTGGTTTTGCAGAATTGAATAGAACAATTATAAACTGAGGCAGAACAATTAGGGAAACCGAGGCAGGACAATTTAGGGAAACTGAGTTAGGATAATTATGGAAACTGAGTCAGAACTGTAGCACAATAGTCTGAGGGGTATTTAGTTTAAAATGTCCAATAGGCAAAGTGATATGGGACTGAAGCTCAGGAGAGAAACTGGAGCTAGAGGTACTGATCTCTGAGTCATTTGAATAAAGGTAATAATTAAATCCATGGGAGATAAGATTGTCAAGGAAATGTGTAAAAAAAAGAGAAAAGAAGAAGATCCTTGGCAGAGTATCCATAAACACCCACGGTTATGAAGCATGATATGAAGAAGAAGGAATAAGCATTTATATGGTGCTTCCTATTTTCTAGAAACTGTTCAAAGCAATTTACAAATATTAAGTCATTTGATCCTCACAATAACCCTACCAGGTAGATATATTATTACTTCCTTTTTATAGCTGAGGATATTGAGATAAACAGAAATTAAGGGACTTGTCTGGGGTCACACAACTAATAAATGTTTGATGTCAGATTTGAGGAAACAGAAAGGGAGCAAATAGTGCCATGAAAAACAGAGAGAAGAGTTTCCAGGAGGAAGTATGTTCAGTAGTGTCATGATGAAGACCAAGAAGGACTAAGAAGAAGACTGAGAAAAGACTAGTAGATTTATCAATCTTTGGTAACTGAAGAAAACAATTTCAATCTGGATGGCAACTAGATTTCAAATAGTGGAAGAGAGAAGAGCAAGGGAAGTGAAGGCAGCCATTGTAGATAGGATGGTTTCTCTCCACTCCTTCTCCCCCAGGAGTTTGGGTAATCAAGAAAGAAGAAATATAAGATGATAGTAAGGAAATGGTAGAGTCAAATGCAAGTATTTAAAGACAAGGATAAAGTTGGACATGTTTGATGATAGTAGGAAAGGGACTAGTAAATAGAAATTGAAAATTAGAGAGGGAAGTGGGATAATTGAGGGGGGCAAGTTTCTGGAAAAGATTAAAGGAGATAGAATGAAGAGCATAAAAGGGGATGATCTTGGGCAAAGAGGTGAGCCACCTCATTATCAGAGAACGGGGGGAAGGAGAGGAGATTCTGGGAGATGTCTGGCAATTTTGAGATGAAAAGAAGAGAAGAATGGGTAGCTTGGGGAATAAAATGAAAGGAGAGGTCTTCAGTTTAGAATGGCAAGAGAAAGTGTCAGGTTTATCAAGCTGAGTCTTCACTTTCCTACTTTTTAAATCCATTGTCCAACTCAAGAAAGCAGTTAGAAAATTTCACTTCTGGCTCTCTGCCTATATCACCTAAGCTACACCCAAAGCAATGCCTGGAAGGCCTCTTTCCTCTCTCAACTAGCTAAAAGCTTTTCCTTTCATTGTTGAAACAGCTCCTGGAAGTTCCACTTCCTTTAAAAAGCCTCTTAGTAACTGGAAAAAGAAATGGCAATCCGAGCTCCCACCCACCCTCTTTTTAATGTGTCATTACTTCCTTTAAATTCACACTCCAGAAAATACACTACTTTGCTTGCCAAGATGACAGATGCTTTGCTTATAAGTTTAAATATTTATTCAATGTGGTAATTTCTACATCTATTCAGGCACAAGGGGGCTGTGAGTTATATCAATAAAATTAGTATGGATTCTTGAAGTTAATTTTGATGCCATGCCATTTATGTGTGTGCAAAGATATCATCAGCCTCTGACTATAGATGCTTTAGAAGAATACATTGTATCTCTATTTGTAGATTGATCAAGATACAGTGAAAAAAAAAACTTAGAGACAAAGAATCAGGGTTCAAATTCCAGTTCTTCCAACTTTTTTACTTGGTTGATTTTGGGCAAATCCACTTAACCTCTTTGATCTTCTTCTTCATCTATAAAATAATGGAATAGGATTAAATGGCATTTAAAGTCTCTTCCAGTTCTAAAGTTGTCAAACATTTAAAAATGATTTAATTTGAATTTAACATGATGTTAGAGCTGAGATGAATGAGAGATTAGTTGACCCAATCTCCTTATTTAACAGATGAGGAAATTGAGGCCCAGAGAGAGCAACTGACTTGGCCAAAGTCATATAGCTAGTTAGACTTAAACAAATCATGGCACTACTAGTTTGGAGACTTCTCCACTGAATTGGCAAATTATATTTCCCAGGAAGGACTCACCCTCCTAGACTTTCTTCTCTGTATTCAGTATCAAATCTTTCTTGTTTAGACTGAATTTTAGTGAATTACTTTTTCAATGAGTTCTCTAATTAACCCCTGTACCAGGAAGCCAAAAAAAAAAAAAAAAAAAAAAAGGCCTGAAAGTTATTAACACAGTGATAACTCTTCTCTTGAAGTTCAACCATATCAGCTCTTCCCATACCATCTTTCTAATTGGCTCTCATTCCAACAGAACTAGGATGAGAATATAAATCCTCTAGGGGCTGACAGAATAGAATCTATTAAACCCTTTTGGGGTTTCCTTAAAAAAAGAGAAAGAAGAATAGCATATGATTTTTGGATAACTCAGGTAAAAAAGAATTGAAAATAATTGTGTGTGTTTTTTTTAATCTAAATTACCTTCAATCACCTATCAACAAAGAGAGCAATCCCTGAATATCCTATAGCAAAGGGCTATTACTGGAATATGGACTGTTTACATGAATAGGATCAGACAAAACCCCATAATTGTCTTAACATTGCAAAGTAAGCCCACCTGAGCTGCACTTTCCTACTAAAGAAAACTAAAAAAATCCCCAAATTCTCAGTAGTTACTTAGGACTCCTGGGTTCCTTGTTTTTTAATTATGCTCCATTTCAGTCTGCACTTAAAATCCTCTATTTGTTTTTTGTCCAAAAAAAAAAAATTCTATAAAATTGGAGCACAAAGTAATGGTGAAGAAGCACTCAGAATTAGAAATTCATCTTATAAAGAACTATATGAACTAATGCTGAATGAAATGAGCAGAACCAGGAGAACATTATACACGGTAACATAAGATATAAGATTGTGATGATCAACTGTCATGGACCTGTCTCTTTTCAGCGATATGGTGATACAAAGCTATTCCTTCTCTTCTTCCTCCTCCTCCTCCTCCTCTTTTTCTTCCTCCTCCTCCTCTTCTTCCTCTTCTTCCACTTTCTCTTCTTTTTCCTCTTTCTCTTTCTAGTCCACCTCCTCCTCCTCCTCTTCCTCCTTTTCCTCCTCTTCTTCCTCCTCCTCCTCTACATCTCCTCCTCCACTTTATCTTCCACTTCCCCTTCTTTTTCCTCCTTCTCCTCCTCCACATTTCCTTCTCTACCTCATCTTCTACTTCCTTTCCTCCTCCTGCCTCTCCTTTCTCCTCTTCCACCACCTCTTCTTTCTTTCTTTCTTTCTTTCTTTCTTTCTTTCTTTCTTTCTTTCTTTCTTTCTTTCTTTCTTTCTTTCTTTCTTTCTTTCTTTCTTTCTTCTTTCTTTCTTTCTTTCTTTCTTTCTCCTCCTCCTCCTCCTCCTCCTCCTCCTCTCCTCCTCCTCCTTCTCCTTCTTTCTCCTTCTCCTTCTTTCTCCTTCTCCTATTCCTCCTCCTCCTCCTATTCCTCCTCCTCCTCCTCCTCCTCCTCCTTCTTCTCCTCCTCCTCCTCCTCCTCCTCCTTCTTCTTCTTCATTTCACACTGTCTTTGAAGATTATCTTTTTCCTTCTAGTTTGCATTGTTACACAGAAGAAACACAGGAAACACAGGAAGGCAATCCCTAAGACAGCTGGTTTCCCTTTGCAGTTTAAGAGCTAAAAACCACTTTTAAATTAAAGATCAAAATCTAAATAGAAAGAGATGAAGAAATTCATTGTGAGCTTAACAAATGCTCATAAGATTTTTTAAAACTAATTTTAGATTTGAAAAGTAAGAATTTTAAAACCTCATACAACAAGGCTTGTTTTTTTTTTTTTTTCCTTGATGCCATGGCTTTGTTCAAAAATCTACCAAGGCCCTCCATTATCTGGCTCCAATCCTATTTCCCTCTAGTTCAAGACATGAACTCTTCTCTAATTAGGTCAATGTCTTTACTGTCTTTGCAGGGCACATATTGTACACATTTTTGCCTTTGTGCCTTTTCTGATATGGTTCACTTGACCTAAAATGATTTTCTTCCTTCCTTTTCTCCCCCTCTACAAATTCTACTCATATTGGCAGTCCTAGCTTTAAGTCCTTTCCCCCGACTACTGAATTCCAAGTCATACAGAATCATAACTTCATAGACCTCACAACTTAACTTGTCTAAGATCACATGCAGCTAGTTTTTTCTTATCCATGAGATTATATAACCATCCACCTCTGTCTTAAAATATTCAACCTCTAATTTTATAATACTTGAATTTAAAGACAGAATACCATGAATTTTAAGCAGCAGTCTACATCTAGTCATTTCCAGCACTCGCTCCAGAACTTTATACCTTTTCTGAAGCTACATGCTTAAACACTGAACTTATAGCGTTTCAGTTGCACTTCCATATCTGGAGGATTTCTCTCATCTTTGTTTTGTGGTTTCTAAGTCAGCTCAAATCCATCATCTTCTGCAGGAGTTCTTTCCTGGGCTCCCTCAATACTCGTTTTTCCCTCTGAGATTACCTCCATTTTATTATTTGTATCTAGTAGGTAAATGGTTACTAGCATATTGTCATTCCCTTTATAATATGTATTCCTTGAGGGTACATAGCACAGTGCCTGGCTATGTTAATTATTAAATGAAAGCTTTAAGACTTGACTACAGAGAGGATATTATAAGCCCCTTGAATTCTTTCCTCTCTTTCCATCTTTCTTTGTACCTTTCTTTTTTAAGGGCCTTTATAACCTTTTCTTCCTGTCTCCTAACCATCTATACTTGGAGTTTACAGCAGGTTCAAACCAATTAATCACAAATTAGAATCTTTTTCTAAATTCCCCTCTTCATTGTATTTACAATCATTTCCACACATTTGGGTGAGTAGAATGTCAGAGGAGGAAGGGCCCTTAGAGGTCATACATTTAGAAACACTTCATTTTACAGATAAGGAAACTGAGTACTAGCAATATAATTACTTATTGACATAATCATTAAGTGGTGCTCAGGGAGGACTAGCATCTTTGTTGTGAAGGTTTGCTTTTAGCCCTTTTCAGGGTTGCTCATCTACCTTTGCTGTATATCTTTACCTACCGCTCATCTGTGGTTCTAAGATGCAATGACCACAACCTGGTAAACTCTCTTGACAATGAGCCAAACCAGGTTGAAGATAACTGACATCAAACCTGTTGATGAGTTAGGCAGATGTCTACCCCAAACATGTGAGGATTTTCTTGGTGGAATGGGCAGATGAAAACAATTTGTTCCAATGGCCATGAGGGCAGCTGAAGCAGATACTTAGAGTTTGGTCAGGCATTGCAGGCAATTGCAAAATTGCAGGATTATCACTTCATCTTGGACCATTACAAGTCATTCTGATTTAATGACTCTGGAAGGAAGAAGGAAGGCTGACAACTTTGTGCAACTCTGCTTCATTTAAATCCAATTCACAGATAAGTCAAGATATTAACTATGATGTCATTGAAAATGAAAGGTGAACAACAAGTAATGAATCTGGGACTTGGACAACTCTGATGCCCTAATTATCATAGCAATGCTCTTTCACCTACCCCCAATCACTTAATTTGTGCTACTTGTTTTTTTTTTTTTTTTTCCATCCTTGAGGTCAAAAAAATATTTTTTACATTTTTTTTTCCTTTTATACTTACGACCCAATTCTGAGCTCAAATAGAAATGAATGGGAAGAGCACTGAGCTAGAAACTTAAGACTTCAGACTTGCCTTCAATACTTACCATACTACTTCTGGAAAATGACAACTTCAATGAACCACAGTTTCCTTAGCAATGCTTCAATACATTCATGGCATCTCTGAAGTAGATACTCCCTACCCTATTCCATACTCTTTCACACTGGAAATTCCTGGAAAGATTCATTCAGAATGATGGAGAATTGTGTGTTTATCAGAATATCATTTGGTCTATGCTTCTGTTATCCTGCAGAATCACTACATGACTGGCCCACTTCCTTTTCCAATCACACATCTCTCATTTTTAAAAGTTACTTCTTGCTCACAGGTCAGTATTGATAACACACTACTGATTATGTATTCCTATCATATTTCTCTACATCGCTATGTAAATAACCCCAAATTTTGAAATGAAATAATTTTATTATCCATGGTTTTCAGGCATATAGTAACTAGAGGAATACTAATATCAAATTGATGGTTTATTTCAAAGAGAAAAATTACACAGTTTTGAAAGGATTATCTATAATATTTGTCTAAGATCCATATATATACTGATCGACCTACTTAACACACTATATGTCTAACAATATATTATAAGACAAGGAATAGGAATTGTCATCTACTTGATTTTTTCTGGGGTGGATTGTTTTAACATTTTTGAGTGCTTGCAGGTTTAGTTGACCCTATAAGTGATGCTTTGTGCAATCAGCATATTGAGCAGGGTCATTCGAGAACCTCTTTCTATAGGGAATGCCTCTTCTATTTGGATTCTGTGCTGGACAGCTTCTATAACTGTGGCAGATATCTTTGGTGGTCTTTTACTCCTTTCTTGATACTGATTATGAAACAATAACTGAAAAAAGATGTCTTTGTTGCAATTATCAATCTTCTATGACATTTACATATACATAGTAGACACTTTTAATTTTGTTCTATCTACTCAATTTCTTAAAAAAAAATAACAACCATATTGTATTTTGATCTTCTTTCAGGCAAATAATGAATATAAAAATGTGGTCTGCTATAAAATGTCATTTATGAAAACCTGTCAGCATTCTGAAAGATCTTAATATATAGTCTAAAAACTCATGATTCTTTAAAAAATATTTAATTTTATCCTTTATAATTAGCAAGCATTTTTTCTACCAAAGAAAAATAAAAATAAAAACCTTCATTACAGACGTGCATATTTAAGCAAAATAAATTTCTTTGTTGGCTATTTCCAAAAAAGTCTAATGCTGAATCTTGAATCTATCACTTCTTTGTCATGTCAGGAGTAGCATGCTCAGTCCTCTGAAATACTAGTTGGTTATTGCATTGATCAGATTTCTTTCAAAGACATTTTTTTTAACAATGTTACTATTATGTTTCTGGTTCTACTTATTTCACTCTGTATCAGTTCATGCATGTCTTCCTAGGTTTCTCTGAAACTCTCCCTCCCATCATTTGTATAGAACAGTTGCATTCATTACATTCCTATACAATGATTATCAGCCATTCCTTAATAGATGGGAGCTCAGTAGTTTCCATTGTTTGTATCACAAAAAAGAGCCACTTTAAATATTTTTGTTCATGTGGTTTTTTTTCCTTTAATTTCTTTGGTATTTATGCCTAGTAATGAGGAATTGGATGAAAAAATATATGATTCTTAGTATTCTCTGCTGCCTTTTCCAACATTCTATAGAATAAGGAAACCGATCTTAGTGTTGATATACCTCTTCTTAGTTAGCCAGGTAAATCTTCACAAGGCAATCTGTCGTCAGGCCCATTTTCAAAGTCTTTCCATCTTGGCAGAACCTGCTGGAGCTTGTTCTCCACAGGCATTGGCTTTAAGAACCCTCTTGTTTCAATCAAAAATTGTGTAATCATCACATTGTGATATTCACGCTGTTTTGGAGATTTTGAATCTGTAATTAATTTAATATGAAATGAAACATCTTAGATTTAAATATCCTGCTAGCCACAGAACTCAGTGAAACATTGGTCATATATGGGAGGTCTGGCTTGTAAGACAATTACCTCATACCTTGCTATAAAATCTGTCCAAAGTTTCACTTCTCAAATTACATAGCTATTTGGCCACCCTGTACATATTGACGTCAAAAAGAATATCTGCCCTGAGTCCTTCTTCCTGATCTTATGTAAAACTGAAGTTAATAGACTGATGGAATTTTAATTCAACACAAAATTATAAACTACATTGTTATATTGATTGCACTTTCTATTATTTGTCAAATTTCAAGTAGTTTTGCTTTTAAGATTGTAAAGAAATCCCCTAAAATCTGCTCTATCATGAAGAGAGTACACTATAATATATTCCCAACATAAAATCAAAGCCAAGGTTTTTAAAAAAAATTTGTTTTCATAATAGACCTCAGTATTAGATATAATATAGTGAATATTTGAATATTTCAAGGCTCAATTGATTCACATGTGTGGAAACTCCTCACAACTTCTTGATCCTTTAGCAGACCATATTACTGTGTAGCTATTGCTGAAAATAAAAATCAGCATGAGTGATGGTTTTCAGGGCCAATAAAATTTGCATATAAAAAACCAAAAATTCATATGTCAGTGACATATAAATTTATATTTATATATAATGTTAACATTGACTTTCAGGTGCTATTTTATATTGTAACTAAGCAGACTATTCCCTAAAGGTGCTAGATGGCTCAGTAAATAAAGCATTGATCTTGAGGTTAGGAAGACCTGAGTTCAAATGCAGCCTCAGATACATACTAGTTGTGTGATCTAGGGCAAGTCACTTAACCTCTAATTGCCTTAACCCACTAGAAAAGGAAATGGCAAACTACTGCATTATCTTTGCCAACAAAACCTCATGGACTGTATAGTCTACAGGGTGATTAAGAGCCAGACATGACTGAATGACTGAACAACAACTATTGTCTAGAGAGACAGTATAAATAGATGATAGTGAACTGGTTTCAGAGTCAGGAAGATAAGGTTCAAATCTCATCTCTGACATATACTTACTGTGTCAATCATACTTATTGTATGATTCTGGCCAAATTAGTCTTCCAATACTCCCAGGAAACCCTCTAAAACCATTGTTTTAAAAATTGAAGCTCTGCAATTGTAAAAAAAATTTTCTTACTAAATGACCCCTACACCAGTTTTGGACTGAAAACCCAAAAGTAAACAAAACTATTATCTACTGAAACGATTCTCTAGACTCCAAACAATGGGACAGAAAAGAGATGTCTCCCTATTCATGAAAAAAGTGGAAAATGTTGTGCCTTGATTTAGGAATGCCCTCCAACTTCCCTTCCCCACCCCTCCCATAATCTCCATAGCCAAGACTTTTTTTTCTTTCACTGAAGATGGTATAATAGGACCACACACACAATTTGGAGATTTAGTCAGTCCTATACATTGTCTCAGTCCTCTTTTAGATTTCCCCCCAGTTTTTAGGTTTAGAGGCAATGCCACTATATAGAAGAACTAAGGAAGAATGTCTAAAAAACTAATAATACAATTTTAAAATTCAAATTTTTCCTTATTATGTAATTTACATGATCTCTCTCTGTTAGATATAAAGTATACACCCTCTGGTGGTCAATATAATATGGTTAATTCTCCTGAACATTCACTCATGTTCTGAAAAAATGTAGAGGCCATAAATACACTTTTATATCTAAACATTTTTATAGGGGCATCATTATGCTTTCTAGGCATATGCTAACCAAGTTTCATGCATACAATTTAGATCAGAGAAATGAGATGAAAGCAAATCAAATCTTTCCAGCATGGACATTTAAGGGGGGAAAATCATTTAATACATGTGAGCCACTTTAAACATATTCACCATGCCACAGCAACAAATAATCAATTTGAAAATATAAATATGAATTTAAAATAGAAATTCTAATGTGAGCCTTTCCACTATTTACCTGCCTAAGATTGAAGCTCTCCAAGGGGCATGAAAAATTATGAGCTTTATTTCTTTGGAGGGGGACATTGTGATGCAGTGGAAAGAGCTGTTATGTCTAAAGAAAAGTCTGAATCTCAGCTCAGCCATTTACTATTGGTGTAACTTTAAGCAAGTCACTTAACCTTTGCAAGTCTGTTTCAACATCTAAAAAAATGAGAGAATTGGACTAGAAGCTTTCTAAGTTGCCTTCTAGTTGAACATTATCCTTTTTACTCATTCTGTTCTTCATGCTCAGCCATTTCCAAAGGCTCAGTAGAGATAGTACTGATAGATAGAGAAGAGTGGATAATGGGGTAAATGATGAAAGAGCTGTACTTAGCCACAAGGTCATTTGAGTCTGAAATGGAAACATAATTAGATGTTTCTGGAAGAAAAAAAATTCAGAGAACTTAAATGGCAAAATCACACAGGATGCACAGGCTTCTCTGAGGTAGGAAGTGATTAAGAAGTCCCATCATTCTGCTGAAATTATATTGTTTATTAAAGATTTCTTGAAGGATCAAATCAAGAATAGCTTTAAACTGGCTGCCACTATGCTTCTTAGCTCTGAAAAAGGAGGTAGATTGCAACAAAAACCATCCATCTTTGTTCCCTTGTATTACTATATACTTTGTTAAGAATGTAGATTTTTTTTTTTTTTAGCAGTGATTGGAGAGGGCAAGGACAGTGGCAAAAGGCATCCTGAAGCTATATGGACTGAATTCACAATGCGAGGCCACAAGAGTCTGGGCCACTGGTGGTTCATGCCTATATAAGCATATAGATAACTTGTTAAGCAGCCAACTAGTAAAAAAAATAATAGGGGCTCAGTTGGCACTAAATCTATATAACCGCAAGAGAAGGAGCCCAATTCTACTTGTTTCAGTCTATTGACAATGTCCAGTGGTTTGAGCACTTGTACCAGTCCAGGATAAATGCCTTGGACCTGGATTTGAAGACCAAGAGTTAATCTGTTGAGAAAATCAATAAGGCTTTTCAGTACAACAGACACATTTTCAAGGAACTGGACAAAGCTGTCTCTTCAATGGTCAAAGAATCCTAGGAAGATTTTAGGATATGAGGGAAAGTGACAGGCATGAATGAGCCTCCAATGATGATAGAAAAATGTCTGGTAAGATAATGCCTGTAAGCTCCCTGATATCAGGGATGGTGCCTCTTTTTTGTATCCCCTGTGCTTAACACAGTGTTTGGCACATAGTAAATAGCTTAGTAAATATTTATTGATTGATTGATAGGAAACTGTGTTTAGGAAGTCATAGTAATTGAATTGTACTTTTAGGATAACCTTTAAAGCACTAGAATATTATTCTAGAATTAATTAATTTTTTTCTGAGCACTTAATATTCAATCAGATTTTGTTCCACATTGAGATGACCTTCAACTTATATTTACTGGTGTCTAGCCCTGGCTGATGGATTGATGGCCTGATACTTCCTATGAAGAAAATGGTGAGTCAATACCACCTATTTCTTTAACAATTCAACTCTTATTGTTCCTCTTGGACAAATCAACTTTTCAATTAAGATATGAATGTAGCAGAGTTTGAATTCTCACATGTTTATGCTTAAAAGCAACAACAACAAACTATCATTTTTGAATAATACCATGGGCAATTTAAAATTTGTAAATGTATTATTGTTTATTACAATTATTTCACATGAAATGGTTTAACTTATTTAGCTGAAACTAAATTCATAACATTGAAATTCTTCCTAGCTGGCTTTAACAGCAGGGACCTTGGGTATGTAAGTGATTGTCCATTTAGGGGATGCACATACCCCTACAAAATATAGATGTGTATATATATACATAAACATTAAAAACTGCATTACTCCCAAAAATGTAAAATAATTTGCCAATATTTCTGTTGTGAACACAAAAATGTATTTTTAGTTCTTTCTACATCAGTCAATAGCAATACTATTTGGAAAGCTGTGCATACAACACTGGGATTCTTGATGCTTGAGAATGTGTCTGTATGAGAAAGTGTTATAATTTTAAGTTCTAGTTATTGCTACATAGCAACTACTATGTTAATCAACTTCATTCAAAACTGAGAAACAAACCAATACTTATTTGCCAAGGGAGATAGGACTGAATCAGGTTTTTTTAAAGTCTTCAAACATTTAAAAAGTAAAAAATAAAGTTTAAATTAACCTTTGTTGATAAACTTTAAATTAAAATGACAAACTGATTTTTCAGGGAACTTGAAACTACTCTATTAATATACATTTTCAATTTTACTTAATTGGAAAAATTCTGTTTATGCCATAAATGTATAATTACTCCTTTAATATCCTAAATTTGAAATGGACAGTTTAAATGTTTTAGTAAAAGATGTTTCTTATTTACTAAATCATCTAGTTATGAAACAGTGAAAAAATGGTTGGGTGAACAGATATTTTATATATATTTATTTTAGATAAACAATAATTTAAAATCCTTTTTAAAAAATCCATAATACAGTGAAGCTAAATAACATAAAATATTTTGAATACAGTGAAAACATACTTATATATTATATAATACATGCCATATTGAATTTTTATTTGAAAACATAAATGCTTTGGAAATGCAATTCATCTTTGCAGCAAATAAGCAAATGAGATTATAACTGGTAAAAACCACTTATGGTCAACATTTATTTATATGGAATCTTTAACTGGAAGAATATTATATGTCCAAGTACCGATAATAGAAATATGACAAATTCAAATGAATCACATACAGTATTATAAAAACCAATGTTAGTTGGCATATGCATAGTGCATATCTCAAGTAAACAGGAAGTATTTTATTTAAAAGGATCAAACAATTTAAAGGACTTGTTTGGATAAGATCCAGTAGAATTTTAAGTGATTAAGGGAAATACACTGATGTCAAAGTAACATTGCAATTGCAGGGTCTTAAAGTTTATCCTTTAAATAAATAGATAAATAATTTAGATAAATAATTGTAGGTCATAAACATCTAGTTTGTTATTCATTCATTTAAAAAGAATTTATTGTCAGGTGCTATACTAAGTACTGAGGATACAAAAAGTTTCTGCCCTTAAGACACTTACAACAAGAGAGATAACATATAAACCAATATATAAAAAGCAAATTATATATAGAATAAATAGGAAAAGCGCTAAAATTGAGATGGGTTGGGAAAAGCTTTCTGTAAAAAAAGGGATTTTAGTTGGACTTAAAGAAACCATGGAAGTCAGTAGGAAGAGTTCAGGAGGGAAAGAATTCCAGGTATAGAGGATACAACCCAGAGAAAATGCTGGGAGCCTGGGGATGAAATGTTTTGTTTCTGGAACAGCCAGGGGACCAATGTCCTTGTATCAAAAGCTATGTGTCAGAGAGTAAAGGTATAAGAAAACTAGAAAGGTAGGAGGAGGCTAGGTTATGAAATGATTTGAATATCAGAATATTTTATATTTGATCATGGAGGCATTGGAGTTTATTGAGTAGAGTGACATGGTCAGACCTGTGTTTTAGGAAAATCACTTTAGTGGCTGAATGTAGGCTGGATTAGTGGGGGAAGGTTACTACCAGATTACTACAATGAGTGATGAACTGTTGAAAGCTTTCACTAGAGTAGTGGTAGTATCAGAGGAGAGAAAGAAGGAGGCATAATATAAGAAATTCTACCGAAGTGAAATCAACAAGTCTTGGGTCTATTAAGGAAAAAACAACATGTGCATAGGAATTTAAATGAAAATATATTCAAAGTAGACACAAAGGGATTGGGGTGGGGTCTGGGGGCTTCTTGTAGGAGTGGACCCTTCAGCAGAACTTTGAAGCAAAATAGGGATTCTTTCTATCAGGAAGTTCCCTGAAAGAGAGGTATTATCCCATGCATTTTCTCTTCTCATGCTTTCCATAGACAAAAGTCCCTCTATACATATCATTTGCTATATGATTGAGCCATGCTATAGATAGTACAGTACAGAAAATCTATTACAGACATAGTTCATACAAAGTTTGTCAAATATTTCTCCTTAGATAAAATATCTCACAACTTTATAAAAGTATTGATGAAAGATTGATCACATATATAAATTATCTATTGGCAAAATAGAGTGCTGGGGTTTAAAGTCAGAAACACTAATTTCATAATCAGCCTCTGACAATGTAAGTTTCAGTAAATTACTCAATCTCTGTTCCTCAACAGCCCTCTATTACTCACTATTACTAAGTCATAGGCAATTATGATCTACATTGGTGGAGGGAGTTCCCCACAATTGTATGATTTTAAAACTAGACTTTTTGTTGTTGTTCAGTCCTTTTCAGTCATGTCCAGCTCTCCATGACCCCATTTGGGGTTTTCTTAGCAAAAATATGGCAGTGGTTTGTCATTTTCTTCTCTGGCTCATTTTACAGTTGAGGAAACTGATACAAACAAGGTTAAGTGACTTGCCAGGTTCATATAGCTAGGAAGTGTCAAAGGTCAGATTTGAATTCAGGAAGATGTCTTCTTTACACCAAGCCTGGCATGCTAACCACTGTGCCACCTCATTGCCCAGTAACTATACCAACCTTATAATTTTTTAACTTTATTATTTTTTTCAAAGAACAAGTATTTAAAACTCTGTGCTTTCCCCAAACTTCCTCACTGACCCATCAAAAAATTTTCTCAATTCATATATCTAAATAATCTAGCAAATTCCCATGTTATCCATGTCTGAAAATACACAATTCTTTCTGTATTTTAAGTTTGCCTCTTCTCTATTAAGAATGAGGTATAAGTTTCATCTTCATTCTTTGGTAATAGTAGTTTATCATTACATTAATATTAAAATTTTTCAAAGTTGTTTTTCTCTATAATGTTATTATTGTGTATATTGTTCTCCTACTTCTGCTTACTTCACTCTGCATTAATTCTTAAAGATCTTCCAAGTTTCACTTGAAATCGTCTATCTCATTATTTCCTATGGCACAATAATATTCCATTATATTAGCAAACCACAGTTTGACTGTTTTCCAACAGAATACCTCATTAATTAATCATTTTTGGCTACTATGAAAAGAGCTTTTATAAATTATCTTGCACATCTAGATATTTTTCCTCTCCTTTGATTTCTTTGGGATATGGATCCAGTAGTGTTATAGCTAGGTCAAAGAGTGCACACAACTTGGTAAATTTCTGGGCATACTTCCAGATTGTTTTCCAAAATGGCTAGACATCTTATAATTTTTAAAGGAAAGGTAGAAGAAAAGAAGGAGGTAAATGTACTGCTTGAACCAGATTAAAGTTGAAAAATATTATAATTGAGAAAATTTTAATAAAAGAAATAAAAATATAATAGACATGGATAATGTTAATATGTTGCAGGATATATCTTAGTGACCCTCAGTTTCTTTTTGAATCTAATACCACTGAACAAAATTAATGTGAGGTTTGTAAGGAATGTGAATGTTCAACCTTAAAGTGCTTTTTATATGTTATTATTTTCATAAGTCTTATTAAAATAGCCCTTTTATTAGATGATATCTTTTTTTTTGACTTTTTTCAAGTCCTTGTGACTAGATCTTATTTCTAGACCAGAAATGGGACTAGCTGTCAGTGCAGTCCTTCAGAATTGGCAGTGACACGTCACCACTTTAGCATTTGATTCAGAGAGCCAGATGAACACAGAAATGCTAGTGACTAGTAGCATACACACAGATATTAGCAAGGACAATATTAACTCTAGTTTCTAGGTAGCCTGGTCAACACTGAGCAGAAGGCAATTTAACAATTAGCTATAATTGATTGCCAGATTAGAGTACATAGGAATGTAAAGAAATAGGATCTTCATGTATATTCAGTGTGGTTTAGTGGAATGAGTGGTGAATTAAAGCTCAGAAAGTCTGGTTCTTTTTCCAGACTTGTCACTTTGTAGCCATCTAGCATTGGGGAAACTCACTTTTTTTTTTTAATTTTCTGTTTAAAATGAGTGTATCGATTAGGCTACATTTCAGCTTTTAACTATTCTCACCAAGTTTAAAAACTATTACAATAAAATGTCACAATTTTCATGATGGCACAAAGAAATATCTAAATGGCAGCAATTTTTGAAGATTGAAAAAATATTTGCCATGAGTATATTACCTATTTCTCTCCCTACTCCATGCTTAATATAGTTATGTATAATGACTTTAAAAGATGCAGTAGAGTATTGGAGTGCTAATGGTGGTGTTTTAAATTCCCCTCCCCAGAATGATAAACTTCGGAGGGCATAGGAATTAAAAAAATAAACTTTGAAATACTTTTCTCTTAAATGTGAGGCTTTCCCTCCCCCCCTTTTTAGAATCCTGTCCAATATGCATCCTAATTGATATGATTCAGATCACACAAGTTTAAAGTTATAGGAGAAATAATCTGATGAATGAATATATGTATACATATGTTTATTCATATATGTTTATGCGTATATGCATGTTTATTCACATATCTTACACCTCTCTTTTGTGACTTGAAATAGCTGCTCTTTGTTTTAAAATAATTTCTATTGAAAAGATTCTTAACTTTTATTATGTCAGGTACCTCTTTGGAAATCTGGAAAAACCTTTGAGCCCCTTTTCAGAAAATAAAATCCATAAGATTACAAAGGAAACAAATTATGTTGAAATAGTTATCAAAATATTTTTTAAAAGTTGTGGATCTTAGGTTAGGAAGCTGTGGTCTATCAGATAAAAAACTGGACATTGGGTAATAGTCACAGAACATCACAATTGGAAAGGGCCTCCACAGTTATCTGGTTCAACTTATACCTGAACAATACCTGAACTTATACCTCTACAGCATATCTGGCAAGTGATCATATTCACTGAGAATTTGCTAATCATTTCAACCTAGTGTGAGATCCACTACCTCTAGAAGCAAGCTAATTCTTCTTTTGTATAACTCTAATTGTTAGGATTTTTTAAAAAATCTAATCTAAAATTGGCCTCCCTACAAGTGACTCTCAGTTCTACCTTCTTAACTCAAAGTGAACAAATTGGCCCTCTTCCATATGACAGCTCTCCAACTACATGAAGACAAAGATCACATCTCCCCCAAGTTTCCTTTCTCTACTAAACTTGCCAGTTGCTTAAACTGATCTTGTATGACATGAACTCAAGACTCCTTCACCATGCTAGTGACTTTCCTCTGGGCATGCTTTATAACAAAAACTTTTCCATGGAGAAAAGTGTTCCTAAGATTGGGAAAAAAATTACTTCAAATACAATAAAGGAGAATTATGAGGGATATATCACCTTAGATATGTGACTCATACTGATTATATGCAATATATATATGTTTAATTTTAAAGATTACACACTTTCTAATACTGAATGAAAAGATAAAAGATGTAAAAGATCTAGACTATAGATAGGAATCTTGTGTCTGTTTCAACTCCTTGATTTTACAGATGAGAGAAATATGGTCTAGAGATAGGAATTGCTCTTTCTGAGATCTCATAACTAGTTTGAAGCAGAGTAAAGACTAGAATTCAGTTCTCTTGATTCTTAGTTTAGGATCTACTAAATCTTAGTTTAGGATTGTGAATTGCCTATAAGTTCAGTGGGAATTCTGTATGTTGAAGAAAGGGAAACTTTTTTTGTGATGCAATGGTTACACAGTAAGTGTCTGGAGATTGATTTGAATTCAGGACTTCTTGATACAGGGCTGGTGTTCTATCCACTGCAACACCCAGCTGCCCTGAGAAGGCAACATTCTAGAACAGTTTCTAGACATAGAATGGAGCCTCTGATTTCTCTGTTGTCTAGCTAAATACCAGGCAGGTGGCAAACTTTAAATGCCTGGAGATTCCTATCCTTAGAGTTTCTTCTGGCTTCCTATATTTCTTGATTAGATGGGATTTTCTTATTTGTTATATTTCAGGAGAACAAAGTGCAGTTCAAAAGGATGGGGTTAAGTACAAGTGAAGATGGATTTTAATTATAGATTTAAATTTTGGGGTGTGTGTGTATGAAGATTTATTTTGATATTAGTGATTTAAAGTGAGCTATTCAACACTATAGAGTTGGGGGAGGGATTCCAAACACACAGTATCTAAAACATCTGTCTATTCATGTTGGGTTATTTTTTAAAATTTCTCCCCCTCCTTTTTTGTTTTTTCTAACTATCAGAGCTGTCTGACTTCAAACAAAAGGCCTGGCTCCTCCTCATCAGCCCACCTTTCTCTCCCCCCTCCTTTCTGTCTGCAGCAGATTAATGATGCTGAATTGATTTGGTTTTCATTCTCATTTTTATAGAGATTTGGTCCTCGAAATGACTTACAAAGAAATTATTTATATGATATTCTGGAAACAACTTGAAAATTATAGAAAAGAGGGGAAGTGACTTAGAAGAGCTGCAGGCACTGAAAAAATATGCAACATTCCTATGTAGAAGACACCCAAAGAGGGAAAGAAAGCAGAACTAAAGAGAGGAAGATTAAAAAAAAAAAACAAACAAACCCTACAAAACTGGAAAGAGAGAAAGTATCAGGGAGAAATAAAGGGGTTTTTATTTATTTATTTTTTTACAGGAAAAGAGCATGGCAACTAAGGGACATTGAATTTTTTTTAAATTTGAATTGTAAAAGATTAAGAAAATCATAACAATTTTTCAAAAGCACCTTTTGACAGATAATCTCACGCATTTTATAAGATACTCTTTAATTTAGAAAGGAGAGTTATCCAAATAAAATCTTCAGCAATTAAGAGGGAAATACAAATGATTCTAGGATCAGTCTATTGTAGGAAAGTTTAAAACTCCAACTAATGAAAAATATTCACTTTGAGTGTGGAAGGGGGTATGTTGGTGAAAAAAAAAAGTCAAAGGAAATTAGGACTGACCCTGAACTACCTAGTTTATTAAATTACTCTCCCATCCTAGAAAAGCTCTTAACAGGATTCCTGTTTCCTCAGAGATAACTTGAGATCAAAACTCAAACCCTAAGCCCAAGTACAGCTTTAGAGAAGCTCTAGTTATATCTCGGGAGCCAGGTTCAGTTAAGTCAACTCAAAACATTCTCTTAGTTACATGATTCCTCTCTGAACGAATCCACTCCCATCTATACTCCCAGCCTTTGTGCTGGCCTCTTATTTTCCTCGAACAAGGGGAGGACACCCAGATCCTCGACTCTCTCTTTAGAGTAACAGCTGATGTCTGCTCCTCCTCAAACCCATTCAAAGATTCAAAGAAAAGTGTGGGGATAACCGAGGCTAGATATTGAGTCTCTCTCTCTCTCTCTCTCTCTCTCTCTCTCTCTCTCTCTCTCTCTCTCTCTCTCTCTCCTCTTCCTCCTCTTCCTTTCCCCATCCTTTTCTCTTTCTTCTTCCCTTTTTCTCCCCGTCTCTCCCTCCTTTTTTCTCACTCTCCCTCCTCTCTCCCCTCCCTTGTTTTTCCCTCCTTCCTTCTCCCTCTCTCCACCTTTCTCTCTTTTTCTCCCTCTATTTTTTCTACACACAAACTACTAGGCAAGCCTATGTATATATGTGTTATATATAAGGATGGGGAGCTATTCTAAGAAGAGGGCTACACACACACACACACACACACACACACACACACACACACACACAGAGGGATGCCCGGTTACCATGGGAACACAGGCTGCAGCCTGGGAGGAGGGGATGGGGGAGTGAGGCTGCTGGTAATCAAATGGGACAGCAAGATGGCGTCTAGAAGACTGCAGGATACGGAGTGAGCGGCAGGAGGAGAGCGAGCCGGCCCCAGTCATTGCCATGCCCCGCGCCCTCCCCCTGCCGCCGCCGCCGCCGCCGCCACTCCTCCTCTTGCCCTCCCATTGATTGCACGGCAGGGCAGCAGCCTAGCTTTCCTTGAGCAGCTTGCCAGGTATCGCAAAGCACCCACACTGAGTGTAGGCAGCAAGCCGATGAAAGCGACAAGTGCTTGTTGGACATCTCCCTCTTTCTCTCCTTTTTTTTTTTTTTTTTTTTTTTTTAAATGAGCATGACAATAACGGGTAAATAACTTTTTCTTGCAGCGTCTCCTCCCTTCCCTCCTTACCACCACATCCCTCCCACCCACCCCCACCCCACCACTCTCTTCCCCAACCCCAGCCCCTCCTGCACCCCACTTCCTCTGAGGTGTGAAAGCTCTGAGCCAATGCAGTGATATCTGGCCAGCCCTGGGAGTAGTGAGTGGACCAGCGATCAAGACGGCAACGGCTCCGAAATGGCCCTAACCTTGTTTGGTAAGTGAAAGCACCTTTCCCCCTCCAGCCCAGGTAGGCTCAGCACTCTCGGAATGGATGAAAGTCGGGGTGACCGAGGAGGACTGGCAGAGTGGGGAGTCCTCTGGGCAGTCCCGTCTGCGCAGGGGTCTCCGCTGGAGAGTCAGTCGTTGCGGCCACTGGGCCACTGAAGGCTGGCCAGCTACAGCCGACTGCTCTCGCCCTCTCTCTCCCCTCTCCCATTGTTTCTTCTTCAGCCTCAGTCGATGGGCGTGTGCTCCTCCAGCTAATTTCTGGGCTGCAAAGCTAATAGCTTTGTATCATTGCAAAGGTCTGTAGCTTTAGCTGGGCTCTTGGATGCATTGTAAATGCACAAACTGACTAACTTGGGAACGAAGTTAGCCAGTGGTTTTCGAAAGCTGCTTTTTCCTCAAGTCGATAAAATAAAAACCCGCCGGGAAGTTTATTTATTCTAACAAGCTGTCTGTTCCTCTAAACTTCCCTGGGATTGCCAGATGCATGTGTTGCTTCCTGTCGGGGTCGGGGGTTGTGTACGTGTGTCTCTCTGTGTGAGTGGAGTTGGGGGTGGGGGTGGGGACGGGGGGGGGAGTGTCTGATTGTTTTGACTTCTAGGTTCTTTCATAAACAGCAGTAACTAGTTTAATGAAAATTATTTGGATTTTGAAAAGTCTGTAAAAATCGACACTCTACGTGAATAAGCAGAAGAAAGTTGGTCAATGAAAAAAAGATCTCTGAGTCTCTGGAGGCTATCTTTGTTCAGAAGTATCTAGGAAGAAAAAAAATGTTATTTCTATGATGTAATTACATGAGTGCAAAAATTGCTTGGTGCTATCAGGTATCTTATCTAAGAATGCAATGAATGGATTTGAAAGAAACATTAACAATGAAAACTATGGGAGCAGATTTTTTTTAATACATTCACTACAATATGCTACATGCACACCCACTAATTCAACATGTGAAAATTCTGATTAAAAAAAAAAGTAGGGAGTGGTTGTTCTCCTTATAAAATAATTTACCATAGGATTACAATAGTGACCTCCTCTGGTGAATTTAAAATAATTAACTTAGAAAAATCTGATTTAACAGTATTCAGATAGTAAGGGAAAATGTTATGAATATCTGAGAGATATATTACTAAGTTACAGATGATACTACGTTTCATGTTAAATTGAGTTATAGTCATCCAGTCTGAGATGTTTTCATGCTGGTAGTCTAAAGTGAAATAAAAAATCATGTCCGTAATTTAAATTGCAGACCATTTAGAAGAAGCCTTTTTAAGTTGATATTTTTTCAAAGGTGCTCTTTGCTGATTTATCTTGACTGAAAGATATTCATTCTATATACAAACCTTAGCAATTCATTTAAAAATACTTTTACTACAAAGGAGCATTTCAGTAATTTAACCAAAAATCAATTTTTTTTAAAGATAAAAAGTTTAAAAATTATCATTTTGGCTTTTTAATATTTTCTTGTAAAAGATTATTTACTTGTGCTGTACTGTAGTGACAAGATGCTATTCAAAGCAAAGTCAGAGACTAATTTAGTTTCAGCACCAAATTTGTCTAAATTTAATTTCACTTCCTAAAGATATTTGTTCTCTTTGGGAAGACAAGCTACACAAAGGTGAACTCTTTCTTAAGAGCATTGCAAGGTACATATGGATATATGGAGTGTTTTAAAACTCTGATACATAAAAGATTAAGAAGGCTAGCATAAAAATTACCATAGCTTAAAATTTGTTCACTTTTCAAGAAAGAATATTCTTCTAAAAGATGAAATACAAAAATGGATTTTGTTTTGTCACAGATTGACTTCTTAGTTACACATGAAATTATTTAATTCTTATGTATCATTACTCTCACTTCTTTATAATGAAAAAAAGCTGCAGTGTACAAAACTAGAAAGGAAAGAATTAAGTATTTTTCAAGTAAGTGTTCCAGCCATTATGCTCAGTGTTTTTACAAATTTTATGTGACCTGATCTTCATAACCCTGAGAGATAGGCTCTATTATTATCCTCATTTTACAATTGGAAAAAGTGAGACAAACAGAACTTAAGTGACTTTCTCAAAAATTTAAGAATCTTAGATTAGGAAAGTCATTGTTAAACTGGAAGCCTCTATCTTTCTTTTTAGTCATAATTTGTGATCTTATAAATGTCTAGAGAATGGCAATTAGGATAGTAAATATTCTCAAGATTATAGCATATGATGATTGGTTGAAAGAATTAGTGATTTTTAGATTGGAAAGGAGAGGCTAGGTGGTAAAGTGGATTGAGCACTGGGCTTGGAACAGAAGAGGAACTCATCTTCCTGAATTCAAATTTTGCCCCAGATGTTTTCTAGCTGTATGACTCCGGGCAAGTTACTTAACCCTGTTTGCCTCAGTTTCCTCATTTGTAAAGTGACTGGAGAAGGAAATGGCAAACCATTCCAGTATCTTTGACAAGAAAATACCAAATAGGGTCACAAAGACTTGGACACAAATGAAAAACAACAGACTGAAAAGAAAAATTAGGAGAGCAGAATAAATGTCTTCAAGTATTTGAAAAGCTGTCATATACAAGAGAGATTACACTTAGACTTCTACTCAACCTCAGAAGGCAGAACCAGCAACAGGGAGGGAAAGTGGCAAAGAGGTACATGGGCACTTGATGGAAAGAAACAATCCATAACAATTCCTATCTAGTTTTCAAAAATGGAAGTGATTCCTTAGGAAGTACTGGATTCATCTTCACTAATTCACATAAATTGGACTCTCATATGTTAAGTATAAGAATTCTTGTTTAGGTGTGGGTTAGACCAGCTGAACAATGAGGCCTCTTCTCAATCCAAAGTTCTACTATTTTGTCACATAATACGTGGCTGAAATGGGACTTGCACTCAAGATTTTTGGCAAAATTTGCTTTCTGCTACACTAGCCTACCAAGGACAATCAACTGACAAAACTATGTGAGCATCTCAATAGAAAGAGCTACATATATACACATTCAATAAATTACTCTTTTAAGTTAGCAACTGAAGGTTGCTGAGTTCCTGGGAGTTGCCTACAGAATATTGAGGTTAAGGCTTGACCAAATTCATACAATTAGTATGCCATGGAAAACGGCAGCCCAGGGTCTTTCTGATTCCAAATACATAACTTTATCTACTATCCCTTGCTAACCTTTTCTCATAATTATAATGCACAAAAATGTGTGTCTTTTCAAAGTTCTGGAGAAATAGTCAAATATATCTATTTTTCTACTACTTTTAAAATTTCCTGTATTTATCCAAGTAGGTAGATAGATGATTTTTTTCTTTTCTTTTTAAAAAATTTATTATAGCTTTTTATTTACAAGTTATATGCATGGGTAATTGTATAGCATTGACAATTGCCAAACCTTTTGTTCCAATTTTTCCCCTCCTTCCTCCCATCCCCTCCTCCAGATGGCAGGTTGACCAATACATGTTAAATATGTTAAAGTATAAATTAAATACAATATTAGTATACATGTCCAAACAGTTATTTTGCAGTTCAAAAAGAATCGGATTTTGAAATAATGTACAATTAACCTGTGAAGGAAATCAAAAATGCAGGCGGACAAAGGTAGAGAGATTGAGAATTCGATGTAGTGGTTCATAGTCATCTCCCAGAGTTCTTTCGCTGGGTGTAGCTGGTTCAATTCATTACTGCTCTATTGGAATTGATTTGGTTCATCTCATTGTTGAAGAGGGCCACGTGCATCAGAATTGATCATCATATAGTATTGTTGTTGAAGTGTATACTGATCTCCTGGTCCTGCTCTAGAGGTATGATTTTTAAAATCTTTGAGTCAGAAATGAAAAACAAGTATGACCCAGAATTCCATTTTTTCTATCTGAAGCTTTTTTCAGAACAGAATTAAAAGTATGGCTTCTATATTGGCTTTGATGCTATAATCCAATCAGCAATAACCTATATGTTGCGGTGGAATGAGCCTCCAGAAGTCTTCTACTTTGAGTGTTGTTCAGTCATTTTGTAGCTGTGTCCAACACTTTCTGTGACCCTACCTGGAATTCTCTTGGCAAAGATAATGGAGTGGTTTGCCATTTCCTCCTCCAACTCATTTTATAGATGAGGACTTTTTCAAGGTCACTTTAAATCTGCTTTAGTGGGCTTCTTGAATGGCCACAAAACTGACTGGGGTAGATGCTAGAGAATCCTGCTAAGTGAGGGCTTTGGGATGTTGATACCTAGTACTTTCAAATCAGGAAGGAGTCTTGTAGATTATGCACTCCATTCTCTCATTTCACAGATAAGAGAACTAAGGTGGGGGGAATGAAGTAACTTGATAAAGATCAGTTATTAGCAGAACTGGGAATCAAACTTCCATCTCTTTAAAAAAAGTCATTGATATTTTTGGGTTTTATGTCATAATCGCTTTTGTATTCCTCCTTCCAACTTAATCTTCCTTTATAATAAAGGGAAAACAGTTAATCTAAACAAAACAAAACAAAACCTCCTCTGACATTGTAGGCGAATTTGTGTCCTGCTACACCTTCTACACTTTTCCCTGCTGAGAAAAGGGAGGCATGTGACCATTATTAGCGAAACCCTCATTTCTTTCTGCTGGACTATACTGCCATCTAGTTGTATGGGGGATCTTGTTTCCGCTGCCTACCTCAAATATTTGACTTTGCATGAATATTTGATTCAGTTGGGGACAGCTAGAAGGCATCCCGTTCCTATAATCTAGGTAGCGATTATGTCTTGCCACACCCTCAGCCTTGATTTTCCCTTCCTCCTATTATTACTAGGATCTTCCTCTCACCCAAATGTCTACTGATCCCATCATGAGTCACACTATTATGACTTAATCCTTTCTACTACCACCAGAAATCCTGAGAGCACTAATGTTATTCCGTTAAACCAACTCCCCCAAAAGTATGACTATCCATGTACAGCTCTTAGCACCAGTTCAGTAGATGGAATATGTTTTTTTTTTGTGAACCATTTGAGAAACTTCCTTGTTTCCTGTACATCTTTTACAAAGTTTAATTTTTTAAATCACATTTTTATTTTGAATATGCTCTACTTAAAAGCCTTTATGGGAAGAATCCCCATCAGGTAATATGTTTTGCCTGACAATAGGCATTAGAAAAGAAGAAAATAGAATTAAATGAGGCCATCTGGTATACTGGATAGAGCTTCATCTGACTTTGATATTATCACACAGCTTATTTGAAGTGAGGGAGGGCTAAATCTCCTGACCCTCAGCTGAATTCTCTGTAAAATTAATTTACCTTTTTCAACTTTAGTATCTTACCTATAAAAAGGTTTTATGCTTACTTTTACTTGCTTGAAGGAGTTTTTTAGGAATGTCTGAAGCTGACAGATGAGAAAATGCCTCAAAAAATAAAGATATATATCAAATGTGAAGCATCAACTATATTGTCCTTTGCTTTACTGAACCTCACTGTTACTAAATACAAAAAGGTGAGTGAAAATCAAGAACATGATAGAATATAAGTTCTTTCATGACAAGGACTGTTTTATTTTCTGTTTTTTTTATTCCCCCTGAGTAACACAATGTCCAGCACATAATAGGCCTAAGCAAATATGAAAAGAATTGAACTTAAATGGATTGAATGGCATAGTATTTAACTAGAGAGATACAGTAAGAGAACTGTTGGTTTGAAAACTCATTTTGCTGGTAGGAATTGCCATCTTTTTTTGGGTGTTTTCCTTCTATCTAAATTGCCCCTGCAGTCAGAGACACAAATGATTCTTTTTAGTATCTCACTAAAAGGTTATACATTGCAAGTAATGAATATAGTGTCAGGATTAAATATGGGTTACCCAAGGCCTGGATCAAAATGTGAACTCTCAGCTTCTCATTGAGAATGCAGCTAATTAGGCTCTCCTACCATACAAAGAAATATTAATTTACCAAAAGGATTAGCTCATGATTAGTATGTAGGCGAAGGCTTTAATCATAAAGATCCAGATATTTCTGCAAAATACAGAAATATATACAATAATGAGTAGGTCAAAAGGGAGACCACAAATTCACGTGAGGAATCATTTGAGGGTAGTGGGTAGTAGATTAGTCAGAAAGATATCATTTTATAAAATTTATCTTCCTCAGTATTTTTTCTCTCTTCTACCCTTTTGTGCAAAGCCTTGTTAATACTATAAATCAGCTTGTGCCCTTCAGACAAGGTTAGGGTTATTGTGATATGACTAAGAAAAAGGCTACTTTTCCCCCTTCCCTTCCTTTCCATTTCTGTCAACAGCTGTTTTCTCTCACTGTGCTATCTCATTCCGGCTGTGGTCACACCTGCCAGACTATTCTCTCCTGGGTATCAAGTTAGTCACCATTCTTGTTAATCCCTTCTATAACCTCAGTCCCAGTTGTGGAATAGAGTTACTAATTTGGTTTTAAAATATGTGCCCTTACTTTGTGGAGATATGACATTATTTAAGTGAAATATAATATAAGAGTTGGTAAAATTGATACCTTTATATACACAATTTGGAAGTTGTTTCAGCCTTTTTTAGCCACACCCTGATATACACGTAATAAATATCTAATCTTGTAATGTGGAAAAAAGATGCCTATGCACTTCCCACTTTATATGGATTTTCTCTCTTAAATTAGTCCAAAGATAAAATATAGGGGTATAGTTGTTGTTGATGATGGTGGTGGTATTGTTGAATTCATGTCTGATTCTGTGACCCCATGGTCCCATATATATACTCCACTATCTCCCAAAGTCTGTCTACTCTCCATTGCCATGGCCATGGCCACGTCTGTCATGTTCTTTGCTTTTATGACACAATTTAACCATCTTGACTTCTTTCATCCCCTTCTCCTTTTGCCTTCAAATTTTCCCAGCATCAGAGTTCTTTTCAGTGAGTCCTATCTTCTCATTGTATGACCATATTACAAGACATATTTTATTATATGAATCTGAAATGACTCATTTGTGATCAGATTAGACAAAACATCCACTTCTATTTTGCTGTTGTTTAACATATACTAAAATCATATTCCCATGGTTTATTATTTCTTGAGATTACACTCCAAGGAAAAACTGTGATGATACCAAAAAAACAAAACAAAATCCCCAAATCATCAGCACGTAAGCCAAATAACATGTTTACAAAATCATTTTGGGTTTTTATAAACTTCTTTTAAAAAACTTAATACAACTCTAAATACAATTTACTCATTTTATTTAATTAAAATCAGTTCCTTAATTTTTAAACCATAAAACTGAAAGAAAATGAAACTTGTGTCTAGTTAATTTATGTGTATTCATAAGAGAGCTGATTTTTGAAGCTCTGTTTTATATCTAGTAAACATTTTTTCCTTAAGATTTGTGTGTGATTCATTATGGGGGGGGGGGGAGAGAATATGGAATAACAAAATGATAATGATAAAACAGCAGCTAGCATTTTAAAAATGCTGTATGATTTTCTAGATTGCCTTGCATAAGAAAAAAGATTGGTGATAAAGGCATTCATGTGTTTTAAATGTTTGGCATTAGTTTATTTTTTTTTTTTAATGAATAAAACAAGTAATTCCTAGACCAAAAAGTTTATGCTTATAGTTGAGGCAATTGTGGAAGAATGAGGAGTAGAAATCTGTAGCAGTTTTAAGAAGTAGGAAAAGATATGGCACCAGGCCATTTTATCCATTGTTTTTAATCAAGCTACATGGAAAGTTCCTTTCCCTTTTCACTAAAAAAAATAATTTTAGAAGACTACTTTTGAGACATATTCTTTTGACACAGTGGAAAAAGTAATGCTTGCGGTCATGCTTCGATCTCACCTTTGAGACTTAATAGCTAAGTAGTCCTGGGCTAGTAACTTAATTTCTTAATTTCTTAGGCAACAATTTAAGATTTACCTTCTAAGATTGGTACCTACAGTTGGTATCTCTTGTTAGAATTCCCGTAACAGGATTTCCCCATGGTGTTGAAATTGAAGTTCTTTCCTATTTTCTTGTAACCTTTCCATGCTAAAAAAAGCATAAAACAAGGGTATACAGAAAAATGTTAGGGAATGTCCTGAAACCTAATGTGTTGAAAGTCAAACTCATCATTATATTACTGAGGCTGACATTCCTTTTCAACTTCCTAGTTCCTAACGACAGCATTTACCTAGGTACTCTGTATTGTTTTACACGGATTCCTGTCACATAAGTGGGTATGCCTTGAGGGAACTAATTTTAGACATTGAAATAGCAGCAGAGCAACAGATAATCAGAGTAAATGATTATCTGGGATGTGTCTGGTGTGATGCTTCTCACTCAATCCATCTCCTTATAGATCTTTTAAAAATATTTTTATTTTTTGAGAACACAAAAAAGGAGAATTCCTATATACATAATGAATTACAGAAAGAGGAGTCTCTATGAAAATATGAATCTCTATTTCATACCTCTTGCCTTTTAAAAAAAGTATATAACAAATTCCACATGTTACTTTTAAAACTGTCCTGCTTTTATGTATTTATTTCTGAACTTTCTTATGTGCTTTCCAGTGTATTTAAAAATAATGTTTTGATGCCCTCCTCAGTATTATCCTACTCTTTAATCCCCATCATTGTTGCTTTTTGAATCCGATGTATTTCTATACTAAACTCTCTCTCTCTATGTGTGTGTGTATTGATCTTCTGCCTTTTTTCTTTAAAATAACTGTGTTCACCTGATCTCTGCTTCCCCCACTGCTTCCTTAGCTTTTGTATGTTCTCACATATCTCAATTATGAGAAATACCAAGTTCCACTTTCTTCTTTCTCCTTTCTATACTACCATATTCTTTTTATCCTCCCTATCTTCCCCCTCTTAAAACCCTCAGAGCTGAACTAGTACACTCCCAGGCCCTCTATTTTTCCTATTTAATTCCCTCGGTACATGTTGAAAACATTAAGATTCTGAAGGAGCACCTATTTCTTCTCCCCAACAGAATATTATAACTACATCATCACACAGCCTTTCAATTATTGAAGAAAACTTTACCTTTCTAGGTTTCACTTGCCTTGTGTTTGCATTTCAAAGTGCCTACTCAGTTCTGTTTTTTTTTTTTTTTAATTATCAGAAAGGTTTGAAAGTCCTCTATTGCAACAAATTTTCTTTTTTCCCCCTAAAGTATTTTACTTAGATTTGCAGGGTAAATTATTCTTTATTGTAAGTTTATATCCTTTGTCTTCTGGAATATTGTTTTCCAAGAGCTTCTCTTATATATAGTTGAAACTGCCATGTCTATATGATCTTCATCTTTTTTTCCTAATAATTATTTGAATTGCTTTTATCTAGAAGCTTGTCATATTTTTTTCTTTTGATGTGAGAGTGCTGGATTTCGGCTATTGATATTCCCGAGACTTTTCCTTTTGAGCTTTATTTCAGGAGGTGATGGGTGGATTCTTTACATCTTTATTTTGCCTTCTTTTTCCCATAGATCTGAGCAGTTTTCATTATTTCTTGAAATCAAGTGTCCAACTGTTTTTTAAAAATAAAATCATGGCTTTTCAAGTTCAATGACTTTTAAATTATCTCTCTTTTATTTGCTTTCTAGTTCACTTGTTTTTTCTATCAGGTATTTTGCATTTTTTCTTATTTTAAAAAACTTTTGATTTTTGTTCTAATTTTTAAAGTGTCTTATGGAATCATTGATTTGTGTTTGGTTTGCCAGCTGTTATTTGAATAAAGCTTGCCAGTTTTTCTTGTAAGCTATTTATTCTCCTTCAAATTCTTTCCTCTAGATCTTAAATTTCATTTAAAAATTTTTTCTTGCCTCATAGTTATTTTAGGTATTTGTGTAGTGCTTGTGGGAAATCTTTTAAGTCTTTGAGGTTTTTAGAATTACTCTCTCCTTTTTTGGGTATCTCTAGATAATCAATAATTTTTTATACTGGTTGTTATTTTCTTTGTTTTACTTATCTCTCTATGTTTAGTTCCTGAGTTGAGATTTAATGTCAGGGTCAGACTCTGCCCTCCACTGTACTTTTAGTTGGGGTGGGCAATCTTATTTGGTCTTTCTTTGGTTCCCTTGCATTCAGTCTAGTGCTGACCTACGCCTTCTGTGGTTCGGGTCCTCTATATCTTTGAAGGTGAGAATGCTTGATCTTCAAGGTTTTCTGGCATATTAGGACAAAATGTTAAGGATCTCTGATTACCTGGGTCAATGTTTTTCAGATGTGAGCACTGTAGTGCTATGCTTGGTTGCTGCCTGTGACTGCACTCTTCTAGACATCCAAGGTCCCTGCCTCAAAGTTTTCTGAGCACCCTGGGATTTACTTAGGGATAGCCCTTGTTTTTGCTGTCTCTGGACACAGAGACTTTCAGACTACATGTGTCTGGTCATATTAAGAGGCTAATCTGTGTTTATGTTGGTTTTACTGGCAACCTCCCTTCTTACTGACTTCTGGCTGACTGGCACAGTTCTGGGATGGAAGAAGTCACTTTCTATAGTTTCTCATTAGATTTCACTATTATTATTATTATAATATTACTATTATTATTGTAGATCATATAGATTATTATATTATTACTATTATTATTATAGATCACACTATTATTCAGTATGATGAGAACATCAGAATTTTGCTAGATTAGGCATATAGAGTTAGGCAATTTGCCTCCTATTCAGGCATCCATTTTTTCTACAAGTTTGCCTGTAAATTTTTCCATTGGTGAAATTTCTATTGACCATAGTTTCTACTGTGAGTGAAGTTATTACTTCTAGAAAGAGCGTATTAAAATACATTTTTTAAAGTGACACATTAACTGCAGAGTCTATCCTCTTATTGTATTAATTAATAAGGAACAGAGAAAACAGTAAATGGATCAAAGCTTAGGCTTAGAAATTAGGAAGAGATTGGGAAGGTCCTAGAGACTATATGTTTCACTATAATTATGAATAAAAATATATGCACATATAAGAGTAGCAATAATATATTCTTTTTTTTCTTCCCTTGTCCCTACCCTAGAATTTAATGGTATTTATTACTTATTGGACAAGAATTAAATAGCATGAGTGGGACCATGGGGAAAATGGATATTTCATAAATTGACCCATCACCCCAGGGCCAGCCAGAATGTTCCCTCAAACTTTAGCAGGTACTGGTTAATGAATTGTTTAAGCAGGCTAGTGAGTAGAGGTACTTAATAGTAAGATATCATAATTCTCTTAGGGGAAAATTGAGATTGGGCCCTCCAATTTTCATGGATTAGGGTGGCTGATACTAATTCCTTTGGAAATAGAATTCTCAGTTCCTCATTTGGAATTCAATTGATATGTGATTTTGAGACATAGGTAGATTAATGGGTAGAGTTCTGGCTATTTCTAGCTTAAATAGGGCTTTCCTTCCCAGGATTTCACAGCCATCTGAATAGAGTCCTGGAAGCTAGTAATGAGGGTTTGAAGTGAAGTATAACTGGATACAGATTAGAATGGAGGCACCCAACAAACCAACACAAAACCCCTGGGGGAATGCTGGGGATAAAACATCTAAATCCTTAGGATAGGTTACTAGGTAGTGATGTAGAAAGAAACTTCGCTTTGAAGTAAAATGATCTGGATTTCAATCTAAACTCTGCCATTAATTGAGCTCTCCTGACTTCAGTTTTCTCATCAGCAAAACGGGAGAGCTAGACTAGATGTCCACTAAGGACTACGAAAGACTCTATGGTCTATAAACAGCAGGTCAATATTATTCCTTTCCTAACTCCACACTATAAATGATCCACAGATCACAAGGCAAATAATTAAATAGTCCTATAGGAGACTATTCCAATCTAGAGGAAAAAGGCATAAAATCATACAATCTCCAAATAGGAAGGGTTCTAGAAATCATTTAATCTAGCCAACTTATTTCACAAAGGGGGAAAAGGACAAAGGCTGTATCTTGCCTAATGCCATAAATGCCTAGTGAGTGACAGTGTATAGAACACCTACTTGGATCTTACTCTTTCAGAGTGAGGCTGGTTACATTCTCCCCCCTCAAATTTCTGGGGAAGAAATTCATGAGAAATTGGAAGATCTCTTTTCGTTGGATTGAGCCCCCATTTTGGTGTGTTCCCTCCATTATCAGCCAGTAATAATTAGTAACCAGTTCCCTTTGACTGATGAACTTCCATTAGCATTTACAAACTGATATTTACTTTGAAATCACAGCCAGAACACATCTCTTTCCATTAAATCACATTGGCTTTGAAAGATTCCTGACTTCTAGGTGTAGAGAGAAACAAGATTTATGAATTACATGTGACTGCAACTAGCCTCACTTAGGGAAAAAAGCCGAAATCTGAAATTTTCTATCTATCCAACAAAACTGTATGCATGCATGTAAATAAAACCAAAGATAGGTTATCTTTCTCTAAGAATGATAAATCATTTAGCTAATAAATTGGAAGAAACTGTTGTATTGTTTAAAAGGGAACTTAATCTTAAGATTTCCTCAGTTCTAGAAAAAGTCAACCACAAGCATATTAACAAAACAGATTTTTTTTTCTTTTTGGGTCTAGCCCTAAGTGAGGAAACTCCTTCCATCAATGCCCATGAAGAACTTTGCTATGACTTTAGATTATTGCTAAGAACACTGAGAGGTTAAATCAATCGTTGAAGGTCCCATCCTATTTGAACCAGCTCTCTATTAGGCCAGAGATATTTTTGCTAAAACTCATTTTGTATCATTTCACTTCAAAGTCCCTCAGATATGCCTAATTTCTTTTAAGGATTTACTTGTGTACTGATTTTGTATAAGAAATTTCATTGCAAGATTAGGATAATATTTTAAAAATGTATTCATTATTAGATAGTTAGTTTGGAGTAGGAAAATAACTGAAGTAGTTCTTTTTTTCCTCAAGGGTATTTTATTTTTTCAAATGCATGTAAGGATAATTTCCAACATTTGTTTTTGTAAGACTTTGTATATCAAGTTTTTCTTCCTTCCTTACCTTCCCTCTCCCCAAGACAGCAAGCAGATATAGGTTAAATATGTGCAATCCTTTTAAACATTTCCATGTCTGTCATATTGTGCAAGAAAAATCAGACCAAAAGGGGGAAAAACATGAGAAAGAAACAAACAAATAAAAGGTGAAAATACTATTCTTTGATCCACAGTTAGGATCCATAGTTCTTTCTCTGAATATGGATAGCAATTCTATCCCAAGACTATTGGAATTGCCTTGAATCACCACATTTGAAAAGAGCCAAGTCCATCACAGTTGATCATCATATAATCTTGTGTTACTGTGTACAACATTCTCCTGATTCTATTCATTAAGTAGTTCTCTTGATTTCTCAAGAAATTAATTTAATAAATTTCCAGATTTTACATATATATGTATATATATTTCCCAGATATTGAAGCACCTAATAGTAATAGGGCTTAAAGTTATAATATTCTTTAAAAAGCAAACAGTTATTTTCATGTGAGAGAAATGGATTTGTTCTACCTGTTCCCAGAGGGCAGAACTAGGTCTAATGGATAGGAACTAACTGAAGTTCATTTCAGCTTATTTTAAAGAAACATGAATAATTAAAACTGCACAATATATCAGTGAACAACTATTTCTGATTTCTTTGGAGGAAGTCAGTCACATAGCTAGTATGTATCTGAAGCCAGATTTGAACTCAAGGTTCAGGAAACTATTGCTCTATCAACTATCTAGTACTCTATCAACTTTGCCACCTAATTGCCTCTGAATAGCTGTTTGTTGAAAGTGTCTGTGTGTCAGACACACTAAGTTCTAGCGATAAAAAGACAAAAACCCCTAGTTTCTGATGTTTACATTTTATTAGGAAAGACAAATACACACTCACATGCATATCAATGAACAGCAATATATTAAGAAAATTTTTTTTGCAGAAAAAGTCACTAGCAGGTGGGGGAGCAAAGGATCAGGAAAGGTCTCACATAGAAGGTAAACTCTGAGCTAAGATTTAAAGAAAACAGAGATTCTAAAGAGTAGTGAAATGTTGCAGTGAATAGAACATGGGTTTAGAATCAAGAAGCCTCATCTTAATGAGTTTAGATCTGACTTCAGACACTAACTGTGGCAAGTCATCTAACTCTGTTTGCCTCAGTTTCTCATCAGTAAAAACGAGCTGGAGAAGGAAATGGCAAACCACTCCAGTGTCTTGGCTAAAAAAACCCAAATGGAGTTACAAGAGTTGGACATGACAAATGACTCAACAACAAAAGAGATTCTAAGAAGTAAAAGTGATGAGAGAGCACATTCCAAAGATCTGGAGATGAGAGAGAGTGTGTTGTGTATGAAGAACAGCAAGAAGACTATTTGACTATATTGTAGTGTGGAGGTGAAAGGAAGTACATAAAAGAGCCAAGGAACAATGAAGTGGATTGTCTCAGATGGACAGTGACTTCTCTCTCACCAGAGAGCTTTAATCAGAAGCTGGACAGTTACTCTGGGATACTGTTCGTCACTCAACAAGTATTTATCAAACATCATGTACCTGGGATTATATTAAGTGCTTTATATACCAAGCATTCTAATGGTGCTCAGTTATCTATGTTTATACAAGATATATATTGGAAGGTAATCTCATAGTTACCATTAGTAATAGGGAGGATAAAGGGAAGAAGAAGAAAGAATGAAGTACAATGATTTGAGGAAAGTGAGAAGCAAGAGGAGATATACTTTAAACAATTCTTATTTTCTCTTTAGATGTGTTTCTATCACCACATTTTCCTAAGTGACACAGAATATCACTATGAAGAAGCTGAAGATTATATATTATATAGTCCCTTCCTTTTATATATAGACAGAGACAATTTGATTTGTTAAAATGGTTTGGTAGTAAGCAGCAGAATAGGGATAAATAATGATTAAGCTCTGAATTTTGAGACTTTCAAGATGGTATTCTGTGACAAAATGGTCATGCCCAGACCAATCTCAAATAGAGCTCCCTTGGGAGTTTCCTAATGTTTTTCCATAACATGCCACTGCCATTACATCAAAAATAAAAAATGATGGGGATTTCCCCTCAGAATATTGATATCCATTGTTGAGTTTATCCTTTGTCTTCTTCTCTGATTTTCCTTTCCACAGGCTCAAAGTTTATATCATTGTCTTTATTGTTATTTTTTTTAATGGTGAGTGGAGTACAAACTATATAGCCCACACAAAAATGGGTCAGAGGTAATTTGAAATTATTTTAAATCAAAATTTATTTTCTTTTTCCAGATTCCATTTTATTTCATTGCTTTTCAGCAGGTTTATCTTCATTATGCTGACTCTTAAGATCAATGTCCTTACTTATTTATTACAAAGATACTCCATGTTCTTCCTCATGCTCTTGAATCTATACATACCCAGAGAAGAAGGTTGTATTCAGTATCAAGTTTCACATTTTGGGGTTCTTGTCAAAGCTGCACTTCTTGTAGCCATCTGAACTCTTATTCAGTTGATATTCCTAGGCTCAGGTCATAGAAATTCAGACTATCCTTTCATTTATTCTAGACACACAACATTATGTTCAGGGAACCTTCACTTTCAGCTGAATCCACGAACTTGTGGGATCTTACAGGATATCTATCATAAGTTACTAGATATTAGTATCTCCTGAATAGATGAATGAATGAAAAAGAATTTCGTAAGTCAACAAGCAATTTATTAAGTGCCTGTTACGTCTCAGATACTGGGCTTAGTGCTGGGTATACAACTAATTTGATAGCTGAATGGAGTGGGGTCTACAGTGGGGAGGGACTTGAAGCAAGGAGATCAATCTGGACATTATTACAGTACTCCAGAAGTGATATGATGACGATATGCTTTGGGAAGGTGACAGTTTCAGAGAGAAAAAGGGATGCAAGAGATGTTACAAAGTAGAATCAACAAGAATTGGCAACAGATTGGGTAGGGGGGAGGTAGAAGAGGAAGGAGTTGAGTACAATAGGTTGCAAACCTGGGTGACTGAGATGATGGTGGTACCCCACTATATTCTAAGTCCTATTCTAAGTACTCTGATGGTGCCTATTCATAAGGAACTTATATCCTAATAATGGAAGAAAGCAGCATCTTGGGGAGTGGTGACCAAGGAGTGTATTTTGTTTTGGAAAATTACAGGAATTGGTGAGTGGAACGAAAGAGGAATAAATTGACCAACAGTGACAATGGCAATTAACGTAAGAAGAGTTCTCCTTGGTTCTTTCCCTCTTTATTGCATCCTCTCCAGATTTACCAGCTTTACACTAAAATATAAAATAATCACATAATCAAAGAGTTTGAGTTGGAAGAAACCTTAGCAGTCATCTAATTAGTCATCAGTGAGAAAAAATACCCATTGCACAGAAAATACATTTCCAACAAATGACTGTAGAAACTGTAGTCCTTTTTGTGGTTGTTCAGTTGCTTCAATCATGACCAACTCCTTGTGATCCCATTTAGGGCTTTATTGGCAAAGACACTGGAGAGGTTTGCCATTTCCTTCTCCAACTCATTTTACAAATGAGGAAACTGAGGCAAATAGGACTAAATAACTAGCCCAGAGTCACAAGTTAGTAAATGTCTTGAGTCTGGATTTGAACTCAGATCTTCATGACTCCAGACTTGACATTTTATCTACTGTGTCACCTAGCTTCCCTAATTGAGTAATATTCAAATTCCATAAGAAATTAGTGTAAACATGATGAATTGAAAGTTTTCAAAATTCTATAATCCAAATATCCAGTTTTCACTGAGTCATATAAATTTCTATGAAATGTGAACCTTTCATTTAGTTTCCTAGGATTAAAATGTAAACATTAAAAAAATTAAGTGTAAGGAAAAAGAGAAAAAAGAGAACTCATGGATGAGTTCATTTGTTTTTCACTCAGTTCTATAAATCCTTTTGTTTTTGCATTTTCAGTTTTATTGATGTGTAATTGGGTAAAATATTTCTTTTTTTAAAGCTTTTTTATTTTCAAAATATATGCATAGTTTTCAACATTCACCTTTGCAAACTCTTATGTGGCAAACAGCCACAACAAAAAGGGAAAATACTATGTTGTGATCTGCACTCAGTCCTCACGGTCCTTTCTCTCCATACAGATGGCACTCTTATCACTAGTCCATTGGAACTGACCTGAATCATCTCACTGTAGCAGGTCTATAAATCTTAAAATTCAATCTTATAGACATTATTACATGGTGGTATTCTTTTTTAACCAGACAAGTGATGAAAGGCATTATGGCATAGTGGATAGAAATTGTTGTGTAGCTGGTTTTTAAGTCCTAAAGCCCAGGGCTTAAGTTCCCTTCTGAAACATACTGGCTTTGTGATCTGGAAGGAGCCATCTAACCTTTCAAATGTCCCAGTCAATTCTCTGAGACTCTCAGTTGCAGAGAAGGTGCTAACCCATTTTAGGAAAGGGATGGCCTCATCTGGGAATTCCATATATCAGTGAAATCCCAGTTCTAGTATTTAAATCCTCTTCTGGGGTTTCAACTGTTTACAGAATTCCAAGAGATAAGGGTCATCTTCTCTACAACTTAAAGTTATAGGGCATTGAGAAGTTAAATGACTTACCTAGGATCCTATAGCCAACCTGTATTAGAGACTGGGTAATACAGATCTTGAAACTCTATTAGCCTATATTTTTGTTTGCTGGTGTTGCTCAGTCATTTTACTTATGTTTGACTCTTTGTGACTCCATTTTTGGCTTTTCTTGGCAAAGATACTGGAGAAGATTGTCATTTCCTTTTGTAACTCATTTTATAAATGAGAAACTAGGGCACAAGGTTATGTGACACGTCCAGAGTCACATAGCTAATGAGGCTAGATTTAAACTCAGAAAGATGAGTCTGCTTTACCTACTGCACCATTCAGTTGCTCCCTTTTAATCTCTTCTTATGTTTCCATGATACATTGACTACATATCAAAGCACTATGCTAGATGCTAGAGAATAGAAAGATGAAACAAAAAACCCTCAGGAAATTTATATTCTAGTGGGACAATATAATATAGAAACTAATTTGAGAGGAAGAGTTTAATGTCTTAATTTAAATTTAATTTAATTTCTTAATAAGGAAGACCAGGAAAAGCTTCTTGGAGGAGGTGTCATATGGCATGAGCCAAGAAAGAAGCTCTTAAAAGATGGAACAAAGAGCTAATAATTCATGCTTGGGGATAACCTGTTCTAAAGCATAAGACACAAGAGCCAGAGTTCCAAGTTCAAGGAATAAAAGAATGTGAAAAAGTCCAAGAAGCAGGAATGGTCAATTAGAGCCAGATTTTGAAGGACTATAGATGCCAATTTGAGGAATTTTTAATTTTATTCAAAAGGCAATAGGGAACAGGTGAGGAGAATCTTGAAGAGGAGACTTACTGGACCAGACTCATGCTTTAACAGTTACATTATTTTATCAGCTGCATGGAGGATGGCCATCTAGATGGTGCCATAGTGCAGAGTACCGGGCTGGAGTCTTGAATTCAAATTTGACCTTAGACACATACTATATGACCCTGGGCAAGTCATTTAATCCTGTCTACCTCAGTTTCCTCATCTGAAAAATGAACTAGAGAAGAAAATGGCAAACCCCTCCAGTACTTTTGCCAAGTTAATCCAAAAGGTCACTGAGTTGATCACAATTGAAAACAACTATACACTAACAAAAAGAACAAAATGAAGATACATAAGTATTGAGTGTCTTAAATATAACTAGTGACTACCAAAATAGAGATTGAAAAATGAAAGATAGATGGAAGTTATCTTCAGACAAGATTTAGCTCTTGTTTTTGTCTAGAGTGTAAGGGAGTTGGAATTTTCATTGATTACTGAAATTGTAAATCAGGGTCATCGGAAAAATGCTGGACCCCTCAAAAGAAAGAGGAAAGTTTGGAAGGGAGATGTATTATAAATAACATAATAAAACTGTGTCTGATCTTCACATTTTCTTTAATCTCATGGTGTTTCAACTAAATGTGACATTGAGTAGATATTTTAAATATAAAATTTAAGTAAATTATTTTTCTTCTGCCAACAGCCTTGATGTTTATATTTTCCTTTGGGTTATTATGGTAACAGTAAGAAGGAGAGTGAGGAAATATGGATTCAAATAATATCTTTATCACTTGCTAGCTAAATGACAAGGGATCAGTCACAATTTTTCAGAGATTTGGATTCCCTGTCTATAAAATAGGAATAATAAATGGGGTCTGTTAAGGAGAAAGTACTTTGTAAAACTTAGGACACTACATAAATTGTTTTTTATACTCCAACAAAAAAGAGAAATGACCTTGTGGAACAGTGATGAGCTACAAGAAAATATACAGATTTTATCTATGGAGTATCTTGCTTTTCTTGGCTTAACACACAAAAAAATTACTGTGATTTTGAGAGAGTAAACTCTTCTTAAGTTCCATTAGAGACCTCTTAAATCTGTCCTCAGTTCTGCTGGGGAGAATGAAGGAGAAAGTATCTGTAAACATAGAAAGTCCGAGATTGTTGATTCATTTAATTAGGCTGATTTAAGGGCTCATGTAAGTTTGCCATGTATATAATGTTCAGTTGGAAATTGCAGTCTCTTTTTGGAGAGACATTTTAAAAGACTGAAATTTTAATGACTGCTCTTGGCTTTTCCTTTCACTTCTGAATGTTCCTACATTATCAAAGATGAGATGTTAATACTCAAGGTAGTTGGATGAACCAGCATAAAACATGTAGAAGGAGGAGAGAAGAAAGAAAAAAGGAAAGATTCTGCCCATTTAATACTTTACTTTTATGGGAGTCTGTTTGGGTTAACCAAGATAATGTTATAAGAAATTTGCTTTTGTAAGCTTTTTGGGGGTACTTATTGTGGACCTGTGACATCTATTATTTTTTCTTGTGTTTTAATACTAGGATCCATTGTATACTGCATTACAGGAGAACATTAAAAATTAATTGCTTGACGGAAAACATCACACACTGCATGCAGAATTTTTCCTTTAAAATTTTTTTTATTTAATGGCAAAGGCCATGATGGTGATTACTGTTTTAAGGTTTGAAGAAGTTACTTAATAATATGTAAAATATTTTTAGCTAAGTGTATATGTCTATGAATTTGTTTCTGTATTTGAGGAGTAGACACGGAAATCTCATGCTCAAGGAACTTCTCTATCTACAATTTGATATCAAAATACAGAGTAGAAGAAGTTATGTTTATTAAGAATCATAGATTTAAATAGAGCTTAGTGGTCATGTAATCATCTATAGCTCCTTTTTTTTTTTAACAGATTTGAAAACAGGTTCAATGATTTGTTCTATATTTGATAAGTGGAAATGGAGAGCAGAGATTTAAACCCAGGTCTGAAGATTCCAGATTTAGCCTCTTTCCAATGTATGACACTGACTGCAAATGTAATTTCTGCAGGTTAACAGTGAGGAGGTCATCAGGACTTTGGATTATCCCTTAGTGACCCATTCTTCAGCCTGTTTTTGAGTGAGGGTTTGCTTCTTTATACCCAAGAGCAAATGAACTGTTCAGGGTATTTACAAATGCCGCAACCCCAGGGGAGAAAAATCCTTGAATTTATTATAGCCAAAAGGAATACACATGTAAGTTGGTCTAATTTCTTTGGTGCTTAGTGCTAACATCTATGAATTCATTAGTCACTGGCTATTTCTGTCAGCAATTAATATCCTTCCATCCTTTTGGTGAGGCAAGGGGCCAAGTCTTCCAGCCTGCCATTAAAAATAGTGTCATAAAAACAATACTTTTAGTTTTTACCTCGTATCCCTTTCCCAGAATGTATTACAGGATTACCAAAAACCTTCAGAGCCACACACCTTGAGAGAAAAATAAGATTTATTCTTTATTAACTGACAATTCTTTCAACTGAAGTTCAAGGAGAATTTGCTTCAAAAGGGACAGGCAAAGGAAGAAAGTGGATGGATTAGTAATACAGCAGTGGAAAGGGTGGGGAGGAAACAGAAGTTGCTGCTCAGTAGGAAGGATTGCCCTTTAGAGACCTGTCATCTTGAATTTTTAAGACAGATGGCTCAGTGGTCTCACTTGGACAGTGACAGCCCTCCTTTCTTTCTCCTTTCTTCCTTCCTGCTGTTACCAGTCTTCCCCAGCCAGAGGAGCTCTTCCTCTTTCTTTTCAGAAATGCACAGAGCTCGACCCACAAAACAAGATTAAGAGAGGAAAAGGCAGAGGAAGGAAGGGAGGGAACAGTTGCTTCCCCCCTGGGGGTTCCAGTTCATTTCTTTGAGGGGGATCTTTTTATCTGCCCAGTTGGGGACAGACCTGATGCCTTCATTTCTTATTCAGATTGGTCCAGTGCTGGGAGAACAGTGAAATTTCATATGAAACAAAAATTCCTTCAGTATTGTGAAGCAACAGAAGCAACAAAAGAGAGTATTATCAAAAATCTTAATGTCTTCTTTTAGGATTTGGATACACATCAATAAGTGTAGATCTATCCTAGTAGCTTAATATTTTCTGATACCTCAGGTTTTTCTGTAGGACAGGAGGAAAGGACATGAATGCATGCTATTGAGATTAATTTTGAAGAAGTTAAAAAACCAACAAATATCCCTTGGGGTGATTTCTCTCACACAGATTAATTATAATAAATAAAATTTCAAAACCATGAGAATACCAATTTATTTTTGATTTAATGATTCAATCAAAAAAGCAAAAGCTAAGCAAGAATTGTGGGTTAAATATATGCTGTATTTCCATAATGACAATTCAATTGACACATTAAAGATAAACAATATATGGCATATAAAATTTCCCTGGCCACTTTAAAATAAAATGTCCTGTTTTTTTTTTTTCTGGAAAAACTCCTTTCTTTGACCATAAAAACTCTTTAAACTTGAATGTGCTTTGGGTGTATTTTAGTTGGGGAGGAGAGGTATAAAACAAGCATTTCTTGTTAAATTGAAATTGCTTTTAAAAAGAAGATTATTTATTGAGATCAAGCCTTGTCTTTGATCTTGTCAAAAGTTATATGGGAGATGACTATGGTAATCTTTATTCATGTTTGATTAGAAAATTCCATTGACTACTATCTAATTCTACTACTGGACATGTTTAATTGTAGCAACTCATCCCACTGTTAGGCAAAATTATTTATTAGGGTTTTTCTTTTCTTATGTTGAGAGAAAATTTGCCTTCCTTTAAATTTAACCCTTTGGACCAACGTCTATCCTTCAGAGCTCCTTTCTTTCCAGATCCATTTCCCTTCATCTAGATCAACATTTGGCCATTGGACCCAAATGGCTCTGAAGGAGAAAGTTAGGTTGGTGACTTTGCATAGCCTTCTTTCACTTAAAGCTAATTCATTTGCAAGTCTTGCCATCATCTTCCTGACATCATGGTCCTCTTCGAAAACGAAAGATAAAGAACAGCAATCCTGCAGGCTAAGCAGCACAAGACCTAAGCCCTTCCTTCTCCAGAGTAATTATCTATTAGAAAATAGAGGAAGTTAGAAAGGGCACTAACAAACAACTCTGGACTATAACTAACTCTGTTTCTAAAATGTGTTGACAGAACCAGAAAATAATCTAAGTCTTAGTCACCTAAGAGAATGTCCCTCTTTACCCTTGCCCTACAAAAGGTATTAGGGTAGTGATCCATTTAAGAGAAATATTATGTTTTTCATTTTAGTTAGTGGATTTAGGGTGGTATTGATCAGAAAAAAAATGAATTTTTGAAGGGTATGGTCAAAGAGGGACTGAATAGTTTCAGGAATTGATTCTTAAAGGGTGTGTAGAAAGTTGTGACTATTGTTTGGCTTGATGAAGTAAAGTGTTAATTGAACTTTTATCCTGAACTCTGACTTTCATCTTTGTGAAATTTAGTCTGTTTTCCATGAAGACTGTAACTCTAAAATGCCTTAGAGAGAGATTTTCAGCGTCATGGGTAATATTAACACCTACATTTAGGATTCTTTTTAAAGGATCAAATGAAATAATATATGTAAAGAACCCAAATGGAATCATCTAATGTCTTAGACAACAGATTTCAAAGTATTCAGAGATAAATAGGATTCCATGTTCTGAGGCTCTAAAAGGGAAGTTGACTAAAAAGTATTGGGATAACAATAATAGCTATATTTTTATATAACACTTTAAATTTTCCAAAGCACAGTACATATATTATTTCATTTGATCCTTAAAAAAGAATCCTAAAGGTAGAAACTAATATGATCCATGATGCTAAAAAGTCTCTCTAACTCACGACATTTCAGAGTTAAAGTCCAGAGTTGTTTGTTAGTGCCTCGTCTAACTTCCTCTGTCTTTTAATAGATAAAATTACTAACAAAGCAAATTAGATAGTTTCTACTTTAAAGCAGGCTAACTTCTCACAATCACTCATTTTGCATGACTATTTCTTTTTATCCTTGTACTTTTCATACCTAGTACAGTGTCTTGCACATAGTAGGCACTTAATAATCACATATTATTGAATTGAATTGATTACTTTATTTTTATTTATTTATTTTTATTTAATAATAACTTTGTATTGACAGAATCCATGCCAGGGTAATTTTTTACAACATTATCCCTTGCACTCGCTTATGTGTCGTTTTTTCCCCTCCCTCCCTCTACCCCCCCCCAAGATGGCAAGCAGTCCTATATATGTTAAATATGTTGCAGTATATCCTAGATATAATACATATTTGCAGAACCAAACAGTTCTCCTGTTGCACAGGGAGAATTGGATTCAGAAGGTAAAAAATAACTCGGGAAGAAAATCAAAAATGCAAATAGTTCACATTCGTTTCCCAGTGTTCCTTCTTTGGGTGTAGCTGTTTCTGTCCAACATTTATCCATTGGAACTCAGGTCTCTTTGTCATAGAAATCCACTTCCATCAGAATACATCCTCATACAATATCGTTGTCGAAGTGTATAATGATCTCCTGGTTCTGCTCATCTCACTTAGCATCAGTCCATGTAGGTCTCTCCAAGCCTCTCTGTATTCATCCTGCTGGTCATTACTTACAGAGCAATAATATTCCATAACATTCATATACCACAATTTACCCAGCCATTCTCCAATTGATGGGCATCCATTCATTTTCCATTTTCTAGCCACTACAAACAGGGCTGCTACAAGCATTTTGGCACATACAGGTCCCTTTCCTTTTTTTAGTATCTCTTTGGGGTATAAGCCCAATAGAAACACTGCTGGATCAAAGGGTATGCACAGTTTGATAACTTTTTGGGCATAATTCCAGATTGCTCTCCAGAATGGTTGGATTCGTTCACAACTCCACCAACAATGCATCAGTGTCCCAGTTTTCCCGCATCCCCTCCAACACTCATCATTATTTTTCCCTGTCATCTTAGCCAATCTGACAGGTGTGTAGTGATATCTCAGAGTTGTCTTAATTTGCATTTCTCTGATCAATAGTGATTTGGAACACTCTTTCATATGAGTGGTAATAGTTTCAATTTCATCATCTGAAAATTGTCTGTTCATATCCTTTGACCATTTATCAATTGGAGAATGGCTTGATTTTTTATAAATTTGAGTCAGTTCACTATATATTTTGGAAATGAGGCCTTTATCAGAACCTTTAATTGTAAAGATGTTTTCCCAGTTTGTTGCTTCCCTACTAATCTTGTTTGCATTCGTTCTGTTTGTACAAAGGCTTTTTAATTTGATATAATCAAAATTTTCTATTTTGTGATCAGTAATGGTCTCTAGTTCATCTTTGGTCACAAATTTCTTTCTCCTCCACAAGTCTGAGAGATAAACTATCCTATGTTCCTCTAATTTATTTATAATCTCGTTCTTTATGCCTAGATCATGGACCCATTTTGATCTTATCTTGGTAGAACTGATTACTTTTAAAAAAAAAAAACAAGACTGTTTTTTGGTATTGCCCTCAAATGGTGAGGGAGCAAGAAAAATGGAAGTCAAGTAGACATCAGTGATCAAGGAAGGTAATTAAAATCTAAAGAAAAGATAGAGTAGTAGATGAGATTCTATCCTTTCTTTTAATTTCTACTGTCAGCTTTAGAAGGGAAACATAATAATTGTATTCTGACTAATACTAATATACCTCAGGTGAAGTCACATCTCATTTTGCATTGCTCAGCTTTATTCCATTCTTATTGGGGAGCCTGTGACCTTTCTGGTACACCACTATTCTTATCCCTTACAAATTTTGCAGAGCTCTTCTTACCCTGATTAATTTAGCCATCATCTTACTCATTAACCTTGGTTTTCTCTTGTGTGAGCTAAAGGGGAGGGTCATTGTAATCCTGGAAAAAAAGTACTGGCAGGTGAGTGAATCCACCTACATTTTTTCCTCTTACTGACAGTATCTATATCATGGCAGATATTGTTTTGAAAAGTGACTATTATAGCCTGTCTCTTAGATATTTAGCATTTTATAACATTATTTGACAATATCTGTGTCTTAATTTCTGACTGAAAATGGAGCTAATACCCATATTCCCATTCACCATAAAGCCTTGCTGTAAACTTGAATTCAACAATTGATATTTTCCTCTTTTTTGTTGTTGTTAAGGGGAAGGGAAATGTGTTACAAAATCTAAGATTTCATTGGTATTTAAATTTCTACTTCAGCTTTTCAGGAAATAATGCAATGATATATTTTCCTAAGATTTAAGAATAGTGATACTAATTATGATTTTTCAGTATTATTTTGACACTGTATCCATCTATTCAACTAGATATATTATACATCTGAATTTAGAACTAGAAATATCTCTGCTAATTTTAGGCATCCCTGTGATTATCTCAATCCACTGATCCTATTGATTCTGAGTTTTTAGTGGTGATATCTTTGGATTTAGTTTTTAACATAAGATAAAGACTTTTTGTATCACTGACATAGTGTTCTAATGACAGGGAAGAGGAACAGGGAGCTAGGGAGGAGAACTTGCTTCTTATCTAACTCTTCCACAGACTAGGGTGGAATTTTTTTGAGGAGGAAGAACTTCGATTTGCCAACTATTTAGATATGTAATTATTTTCGTCATGAGCCTACTTTAGAAGGTTGTTTTAAGAATCAATTCTATGGTCTAAATCTGAGGACCATTTTTTAAAGTTAAAAAAGTTCTAACATAGGATCTGTTGATTGAGAAAATAACAAAGACAAAAACTTTAATCATTTTAAATGTTATTATGATAGTGTCTACAAATTTCAATACTCATACACATATCTCACATCTTTGAAATATACTATTGTTCTTGTGACATGTAATTTCACCAGTGTGGGGAGCTCTGGGTAGGGAAATATCCTAAGATTGGCAACATTTTTGTAATCTATCATCTTAGACAATTGGCTAGGGCCCTGAGAGGTTATATGACTTACTAACGATCAGCTAGTATGTGTCAGTGACATGATTTGAATTCAGATCTTATTGAATCTTCACTAGGTAAGTTAGTAACTAGTGGTTAGTAACTAGTTAGTAACTAGTTGTTAGAGTCTAGACCACTATATGTCCATTTATGGGAGACATTTACTGTATATTTTTATTTGGATTAAGTAAAACTCAAAATGACTGTGACTGGTATGTAGCAAAATCCTTGAAGCATCCCTCTACACATATTCAAGGTTTCTGGTTTTTTTTTTAAACACTTATTTATATGCTTAAAGTTCTTTAGAAGAAAAGACAAGCTTTTCTATCAAGGAGAATGATCTTTGGACTCGAAAGGGAAGGATACAAATGGTTAATGGGGAGTTAATACTTTAAGATAGGAAGGAATCTACTTGGCCCTGAATTCAAGTCACCTGGCCTAGATGAAAATGAACTAGAGGGAATGAAAATATGGGTCTGTTTGATTGCTGAGTTACTGGCAATGTTCTCTGGAGGATCCAGAGGAATAATTGAAGCATTGAAAGGCTGGAAAAGAGAAAATGTGGTCCAGCAACATCAGCTTTCTGGCTCTCTCAGTAGTTTCTCCATGTGTGGACTCCAGACATTTTGTCTGGCTGTCCCTTATACCTCTTTCTCTCCTTATACCTGCCTACTGGTTTCCCTACCTTCTTTTAAATCTTGACTTCTTTAAGAAACCTTCCCCAATCCCCTTTCCTTCTATTATTTTTTAATTTATCCTATCTATATCTTGTGTGTTGGTTCCTCCATTATAAGGTGAGGTCTTTGACAGCAAGGAGTTTCTTTTTTTCTTTTTGTCACCAGTGTTTAGTTCACTGCCCAGCACATAGTAGTTGCTTAATAAATGCTTTTTAGCTGACAAAAAAAAGACAAGGCTCAAATAAAATTTGTTGCAGTTATTCCTGGCGGCACTGGGGAATTAACCTTTACTTCTATTTTGTGCACAAGTACAATATAAGTAAGTGAGAATCGCTTAATGAAATCTGAATTAAATCAATCTGTTTCTGGAAATTGAAATTCAAACCTATTAAGTACAGTATTTCAGATGCTGCACTGGGAATTTAGATTCAGATAGAATATTTTTTGGTGAGACCACAAGATGGCACTTGTCAACCTCTTTCAAGCTCTGCCATGAGGTGCCCTTAAGTAGTTGCTACAAGTCGATAAAAGCTGCACATGTAAATCTTCTGCCTTTACAATCTGACTTTGATTTGGTGAACAGTAAAAGTTATCTCCCCAGAAATTCCTTGTCATGATTTCCTGAAAGATTATAGTGATCACTTCCTGAAAGTTGATGTTGACAACCTTTGATGTCTTTTTATTGTCTTTTGTAATAGACAAAATATGGGCCATCAATCTGCTAGGATGTGTAGACTCTGCTGAAGACATTATTTTGAAAATGCTTTGGGGTTTGTATAACATAAACTGGACTTTGACCTTTTGTCCTCACAAAATAAAAACCCAACAACATCTAATTTATGTGGGACATTTTCTGTTTTGATAAGCAGAAGTATCACAGAACCAGGCAAAATGCCAGAATATCAGTGGACTAAAACAAAACATTTTTTATTGATTCCTTTTTGTTTTTATATTATAGTAAGTTGTTTTTTTTAGGTCCCCTCTACAATTGAGTTCTTTCTTGTAATGCTGAGAATTAGCTAAGTAAAAATATCGTAACACAAAAATATCTCTGACTTAAACTAGTCTTCTGTTCTGTAACCTCCTACTTCTCTATGAAGAGGAATGCTTCGTTATTTATCATCTGGAGCTAAAATCACTCAATTCAACTTCCATTGAATAGTATTTTGGAATGATATCCATGATTGAGGAACTCTTTTAAATGAAAAAGTCTTGATCTTTTTTCTACCCACTCTCAAGGAATTTTATTTTTGAAAGGATTTTATTGAGGAGAAATATTATTTCTCCCACTTAAACAGATATTTCATTAGAATTAATTTGTTGTACAAAGAATATTTGTTATTTTTTAATAAACAATTTCTGTTTTGTAACAAGGAAACACTAGTGTGAGGATTGAGATCAGTCTATAATGTGATATTTGTTTGCCTTTGCACATTTATTTTTTGTTAATTGAAATATGGTAATTCTATTCAGAAATAAAAAGACTGGAAGCCAAATCCAAAGATCAGTTAGAGGGCATTTTACATAGAGCCAGTGAATTGAATATGAAATTATAATTTTCAAGTGGTCTGTTTTACCCAGGAACAGCATTAAAAAGGGAAAGTAAAGAAAGTAAATGAAATCCTATTCATTGTGCTTTTATGTAGATATGTGACAAACCCCAAAGACCAAATTTTGTATTTGGTCAGATTTGCTTGTAATAACAGTCTGTTATGATATCTACTTTACCTAAAGGTAATAGTTTAAATGAGTGAAATGAACCTTTGAGAAGTAGCTCCTCTGCCCCTCTTATTCTGCAGTTGAGGAAATTTCAGTTTCAGAGATATGGAATGCCTTGCCTTAAATGATATATAAGCGGTAAGAAGCAAAAATCCAGATTCAAACTGGGGAACCTTGAGTCTAACCCCATTGAGCTTCCTATTGAGCCAAAATTTCTACCTAAACTATTGAATTACTTGGAACCAACACTACTTTAGAAGACATGGAGTCCATCCACATCATTTGACAGGTGAGGTCAGGTTACAAGATTTATCTAAGATCATACGGAGAATAAGACTCCCCAAGACTTGAACCCAGGCCACTGTTCAAGTTACTGTTCTGTCCATTGTACCTGGTATTTTGTGGCACTCTATTTGACTTTTGACTCATAGCTATGTTCCTCATTGCTGTTCCTGTGACCTTGAACCTATAATTATGAAGTAGGCAGAGGATTCAGCAAACAGAAGGCTCTAGAGTCTGATTCAGGAAGACTTGATTTCAAATCTGGCCTCAAATATTTTCTAAATATATGACCTCGAACAAATCACCTAATTCTGTCTACCTGTTTCCTTATCTACAAAATAGAGTTAATAATAGGACTTATCTCTCAGGGTGATTGTGAGGATAAAATAAAATATTTGTAAAGTACATTACAAACCTATATATAAGTGCTATATAAATGCTAGCTATTTATCATTAGTCAGTCAAACAATCAATTAATTATTCTTCTCTCTCTCTCTCTCTCTCTCTCTCTCTCTCTCTCTCTCTCTCTCTCTCTCTCTCTCTCGGCTTTACTTGCTCTTTCCAGATCTGAATTTTTATTTCTTATTTAAAATTTCCAAGGAAAAAAGAATCAATAACTTCCCTCAAATATACATATATGATTTGTTGAAATAGTCAGTGGTACTGGATAGAGAGATAGCTGTAGAGTTAGAAAGATCTAGGATTCAAGTTTTACCTTTGACTCATTTGCCATTGTGACCCTAGTTAAGTTACTTCATCTTCTTGAAATTCACTTTCTCATCTCATAAGGTAGGAAGCTCATGATATAATAGATGCATATCTCAAGGTACTATATACATGTCATGTACTACTAATACCAACAGCTGTGTTACCTTGTACTAGTCATTATCCCATCTGGGATTCTGAGAGGTTGGACTAAATGGCTTCTAAGATTTACTTTTAAGTTCTGTGATTGTATCATCCAGCAGACTGAGTTTTTTACATCTAAGTAGTGAAGGCTAAATCTGGATAATTTTCATAAATTCAACCACTAAGATGGACAAATTTGACCTATTATACTGCTTTGCTTAGGTGACTCAATTCTGTACAGAAATGATACTTGATAAGACTACACTTTCATCCATTCATTAAAAGAGACTACTCCTTATTCATCTAATTTGATGTGTCCTGGGGACACTGAACATAGTATGTTTATGTTTTATTTAGAACTATCAATGTGATTGTCATATCAATTGAGGATCACAGAATCTCAGAGTTGGAGGACATCTATTTCATTTAGGAGCTGACTGAGAATCACTCTACAATGTCTTCAACAGTTGATAATCCAGTCTTTGGTGACCAGTTTTGCATATGTTAGGAAAAATATTTCAGATATAAGCAATCTTGCCATGCTGAGATATTTTCATAACTATAAATTACAAATAAATTTCATATGAGACACTGAAAAGATGAAAGAAATACAATACAAAGGCAAATGAAACTATACAAAGGGGCTAGTAGTTAATTTTTGAATTTTTTATAAGTTTTAATTTCTCGTGAAATGATTTCTTTTAGCATAATCATCACTGTGCATTGAGTACAATACTGGGTTTAGCACAAGGAAAGCTGGAGTTCAAATTTTATCTCAAACATTTATTGTCTTTGCAACTGTGGGCAAGTCTGCATCATTTTCTTCCTATGTGAAATGGGGATAAATATAATGTCTAACCCTAAAGTTGTTGTAAGAATAAAATGACAATATTTGTAAAGTACTTTACAAGACTTATATAAATGCTACCTATTATTATCATTGTAGTTGGGGTGTATGGAGTAACCAGGGTGAGCTAGCATCTCAGGGTGAGGGCTTGCTGAACCCTTTTCAGTACTGTGCATCCACATTTTCATCAACAAGGTGACCTTTTGGCTCCAAGAAGCCATAACATGACATACTGCAGTAAAAATCTTCTTGGCAGATGGACTAAGCCAGACTGAGGGTAACGGGCAGTCCTCAAACTTGATGGTGAGTTAGCATCCCAGCATGTGAAGACTTCCTTGGCAGAATGGATGGACGAGAACATTTCATTTCAATGGCCAGTCATTCTGACGTTAGTCCTGCACTGGACATCAGTGACTCTGGAGAGAGAGTGAGATTGATCACTTTGTGCAGCCCTCCTTCACTTAAATCCAGTTCACCTGAAAGTCGATGATCTCATTGGTCCTCTTCAAAACAAAGAACAATAAAAAACAATAATCATTGTTAGATTATTTTCCGTGGGCAGCTGCTATTTTTAAAAGCATGTGATGTCTATAGATATAAATACTGATGTAAGCTATACAGTAACATTTCACTGTGGACCTATGGTTTCACTAATGAAGAAGAACTGCTGGAAGAGAAATCCTCTCAATCAATGCAAATGATCAGCCTTTCTTCAGTTTATAGTCTTAGTGATTTGCTCATGGGCTACAAGTAATCAAGGTAGGACTTGAATTCAAATCTTTCCCATCTCTGAGTTTGGCTCTCTATTCATTCTGCTCTTCAGTTTTAGTGTTGCAATAATAAATGATAGGTTTTTAAATATATATATATATATATATATATAATTTTATTTATTAATTATAACTCATAAGACTGTAAGGTCATTTAATATTAACCTATAATAACTTCTGAAAATATTTTGTATGCTTTCTATTTGAAAATCTACCAACATAAAATAAAATAATTTTAGGCATATGTTTTAAATAATCTATCAGTAAAGAAAATAATTATACATTAACTTTTTTTTTCAGAAATATACACATGCCTATTTTCATTTCTATGTCATGAAATAAGTTAAAAAGAATTTGCCATATAAGAAGGCAAAGGAAGAGATTCTCCAAAACTCAAGTTTAGGCTCAGGAACATTTGAATTAAATATTTATAAGCAAATTTTGATTTTCTTGTTTAATTACTTATTTTTCACCCTTAAAATGTATGTGAAAAAAAAAGAATTGGAGATGGAGTCAAGATGGTGGAGTGAGAAGTCATAACTGCCAAAGCTTTTCCAAAATCTCTTTTATAGCGACCACAGAAAACATGCTAAAAATAAGTTTGAGCAGGAAAACCAAGAAAAAGTCACACCGAGTTAATTTTTTTCCATCCCAAGACTGCTTAAGAAGATAGAGAGGTCTGTAGACACTAGGATTGGAACTGATCAGGAATGCAGCCAATAGGCTGTGCTTGTGACATCAGCAGAGTAGAACATCCCAAGGAAGGTAAAAAGATTGAACACATGGGCAGAAAGGCTTCAAAGGGTGCTTATACTAGCACTGGGCTCAGGATCTGGTGCCATTTGGCAGCTCTGTCACACCTTACCCAGTTATAGGTCATAGCTTCAGGCCAAAGAAGAGTTGTAATGGTTGTAAAGGGATAGGGGTCCTATCTATGTAAGAACTGCCTGGATCCATCATTGACAAATTACCTTAGTCTGAGTTGTGAAAGGAATAGATGGACATAAAAGACAAGCTCAGACCAGATATCCTTTCTGCCTTTGGAGGAAATAAAACCCAACTCTAATATTAACTCCCTACCTGAGAAGTAAGCTAGAAAAATGAGCAAACAACCATAAAAGAAAGTGTAAAAGGCTATTAAGGTGACAGGAAAACTCAAAACACAAATTCAGAAGAAGACAATTACTTGAAACCAAAACTTGAAATCAAAGCAAAGCTTCAAAAGGAAAAAAAATGCAAGTTAAAGCAAGCCCAGAAAGAATTCCTAGGAAAGCAAAAGAAAGAACAAAAAAAATTATTTGAAAAATCAAATAAGAGCAATAAAGTAAAAAAAAAATGGGAAGAGAAATATTTAAAAATTATAAAGGAAAATTACGAAAGAGTATTAACAAATTGGTAAAAGAGACACAAAAATACTAAAGAACATAACTCCTAAAAATCAGAATGGGTCAAATGGTAAAAGAAATACAAAACCTTGCTGAATGAAATAACTTCCTGAAAAATAGGAAGCTAATGACTTCATGAAACATTAAGAAACAATATAACAAAGTCAAAAGACAAAAAATAGAAGAAAATGTGAAATATTGCATTGGGAAAAAAATAACTGACCTATAAAATAGAATAAAAAGATAGAATTGAAAAATTATTGGTCCACCTGAAAGCCATGAACAAGAAAAGAAAATAACCTATTGACTTACAATAATAAATCTTTTGTTCTTTTAATTAATACCAGCTACTAAGCTAATATAGCAAGTATGTATTGTGGGTATACTTTTTGTGGAGAAATAAATTCTTAATCAGATTACCACTTTATACAAATGGCACATAACTTTGGGAAATCAAATTGGTGACTTGAAAATTGAAGTTTACTTTTCAGGGGTATAGTTTTTCATGACTTGAAAAATATAAAATCTTTAAAAAAATAATCTCATAAATGCATTTATTCAAATTTCTTGCTTAAATTATTTTTAACCATGAGAAATTTTAGTTTAAAAATTTTTTGAGTACTAAAATCCAAAGAATGATACCTACCAGTTAACAATAAGAATCTGTGATTCATTCTTTTTTCTGATTTCCAAGAGAGCATGATTCTCCTATGGCAATGCTTTTTCATTTAAATCCAAGGTATTTCTAATTTTAAGAGGAATCTTATTTTTTTCTCTCCTCCTGGTACATAGAAATTCTCCATTGTTTAAAAAATTCACTTGTGCAATCAATATTTGAGGCCCGGTTGAAATGAAATAACCCAGGCTGATATATTTGATTTTTCTTTGTGTGTCATTTCCTCTACATCTTTGAAAAGTGATCATATGTACTCAATTGCCAAGTAAATCATTCATCTCTTGGTTGGCAAACTAATTGCTTTTGTGAATGCACAAGGATTTCCATGCTAACTATTGTTCGATTTATTAATTTATTAATTTGGTATAATTAATTTATTAATTATTATTAGCTATAGGTAATAATTAAATTAATACCTTTATTGTCTAACTGCTAAATTTTTCACAATGCTGGGTAGGCTCTTTCCTTAATTTTATTTGAGACTATGCATGACCATCATGGATGCTATTCCTTCCTCTCCAAAAATTGATGCTTATTCATTTAGAATAAAGCCTTCTGAAACTTTAATAAGAATTATTGAATAGATATGAGTAGTGCTTAATCCATTTATTCATTGATGTTATGTTTTCTTGGATTGGGGGAAGAAGCAGTAGGACATTTTATGTTATTTCCTTGAGGTTTCAACTAGTCCTCACCCTCACTCTCCTTCCCACTCCATTTGCATACAAAGAAAAATCCCGTGGGAAAACAAAACATTATTTTAAAAGACAGTCTTTGAAAATAACAAGAGAAAGCCAGTTATTTTTCACATTGGAAGGGACTATTTTAAACTGCTAGAGAATTCATCAGAATTTCTGTGGATGATAACATATTATAAATTTTTTTTTTTGTGAGACCTATGTACGAAAAAAACAAATTAACTTAGGGATAACATTGGGATCTGAAAATCCATTAATACAGTAGCCAGGTTTGTTGCTGAAGTGGAGAAAACACAGGAAAACCACTTTGGGATTTTGGACTTTCTCTTCTCACTTTTGAATAAAAATGCTTAAAACTCATTCTCATAGTCTATTATATGATTCATGAATTATCTGTAGCAAGCTTTTGAGTCTCTTTCTAAACTCTCTGGGTTTTATTTGTGTTGATGGTATCCTCATTCTCACAGGCTCATACATTTGGAGTCATATTTGATGCACAGGATATATATATATATATGCTTATATAAATGCATAGGCTTAGAGCTAAAGGAGTCTATTGAGTGGAACCCCCTTATAAAACATGCCCCCTTCCTCCTTTTGACAGACAGATGTGAAAATACAGGGATAGAATGGTGATGCACACTTTGTCAAATGCAGGCAATGCATCAGTTAATTTTGCTTAATATTTTTTTATTACAAGCATGGGTTCAGTTTGGGAAGGATGGGAGTATGGGATAATATATCTGGAAATGACTGTGCTATTAAAACGAAAGGCATCAATAAATCTTCTTTTCAAGACCAATGTGTTAATTCCCAGATGACTGATATCTGCAGGGAAATGGTTATTTCTAGCAGCTCATTCCTCTTGGACTTCTTGACACTTTGGTACAAATCATTGCTTTGGTTTTCCTGGGATGGGCCAAGAAGAGGAAATTTTTCTTAAAGTAAATGTCAATTGTGTAATTCTAGAAAATTCTAGGTTTTTTTTCTTGTCAAAACCAAATAGTGAAGAGTTTTGAATTCAGCTTTGTTTTATTTGAAAAAGAAAGAATATTTCCTTTAACATTTTTCTCTCTTGTTTTCTTTTAAGGCTGTTAAAACCCCACAAAATCTCACATTTTACATTTTTTTATTAGTTATTCTTCTCCTGACTCCAATCTATTTCAGCATTTTATTGGTAGGTATGAAAGGAACCAGATGATAGTTAATATGCACACATTTGAGATAATCAGTGCTTTTCTTAGAATTCCTTTTTTTTTTTTTTTAGGGAATATTCAGTTCTCCAGTAAAACGGATAAACTAATTTCTTTGCCAGTTATCCATTTCTCAAGGAATTTTAAATACTGAGGCATAAAGGCAGCTTACCAGATGTTAGCATCTACTACCTAGGTTTAATTGTGTCCCTTAGAAGAACTCAGAGAATCTTTTTCAAAACTAAACATTTATTAAGCATCTATTGTGTACCAGGTACTGTGTTAAGTACTGGATTATTACAGATCATTTCTACTTCTGAAAGACCAGGTTTGCTGAAATTTGTTCTTGTCACTATTCTCCTTTGAGATTGCTCAAATTATTTTTATCTTAAAGAAAAGATTGCTGTACAAAACCCATGAAATGATCTTAATCTTCTGAGTTTTTTTGTTGTTATTGTTAATGTTTCTGTGTTGGCAATAGTTTGGCAGTATATCCTAAAGAAAAAAAGTGAAATTAGAAATAGAATGGATGGGGTTCTATAGGAAATGTGAAGTTTATCACGTCTGTGCTTACTTTGAGATAATGGAATGATTTTTGAAGGAAGGCAATATGAAAAAATTTTTTTTCAGTTTCAGTGCTAATGACTTTCTGTTTTCCAGTCCTGAGGGTATAGCACCCTATGGATATTCTAACAATGTTAGTGCACTAAAGCATGCAGACAGTATTTGAAACAAAATGCTTGTTCACAGCTGTGTAAGTTATTCAATCTGCTTGCTGAAATATAAACATTCAAAATTAGCATGTACTTTGGGTTTTGAGCAAAAATGAAATTGTTTGGGTAAGTTTAAAAATTGGCCAATTTTTTCATTTAAAAAATCATTGCCCTGTGCACTGTGATACCTCTGCTATAGTTTCTTTCATTTATGGAGGATCTTACAGCTTATATGTTTAAGAATACACAGTAATATCAAAACCTTTGGAAGATTGAATTGAGGGAAAATAAATTTGAAATGCTGTCTTTTCCCCCTTTTTAATGACATTCAGATGGTTATATACAAGTATGGAATATTTCCATAAGAAAATAGCATCATGAGAAAACTAGACAATGCATTTATATGGAAGTTTGCATTTCTCTTCTGATACAAAAAATTTTGTTTCATTTATGTTGTTATTGAGGGGCCCATAATGCTGCTTAACTTGGAAATTTCATCATGTACCTTTAACCAGTACCTTCTGTTGATATTTTATCTCCCACATCTGATTGGATATCACATAGATTGCCATCTGTGTGGGGGTTGGGCTCATGTATAGAATATCAGATGTCAAATTTGGCTGGAATTAGAATGGGTAACTTTGGCCCTACCCCAAACCACTTCACATATAATTCACACTACAGACTCTGCTAATTAGCCTTGCAAAGCCACATCCTAGAATAAAGCCGAGGGAAGTTTACTATTTTGAAGTAGGCTGAAATAGGTTTTCCTTAGTAATCCCAAGATAGGCAGATAGGTAATAGGTAAATAGAGTATAGGGCCTGCAGTCAGGAAGACTTATCTTCCTGAGTCCAAATCTGGCCTCAGATACTTATCAGCTATGTGACCCTGGTCAAGTCACTTAATCTTGTTTTCCTCAATTTTCTCATCTGTAAAATGAACTAGAGAAGAGAATGGCAAACCACTCCAATATCTTTGCCAAGAAAACCACAAATGGAGTTATGAAGAATCGAACAGGACTGAAAAAAATCTCAATGTAACCTAAGATTATATAGATTTCTTTCGCTAAGATTTTACATGATGATGACTGATTACCTTAAGGATTCCAATTTATTCAAAAAGCCTTCAATTTATTCAAAGGGCCTTTCCTTTTGAGATTATCTCCAATTTATGCTGTATTTCTCTAATTTGTACAGATTTTTCTGAAATGTTGTGTCCCCATTAGATTGAACTTTTTGAGAGCAAGAAGGACTGGGTTTTTTTTTTTTTTTTGCCTTTCTTTGTAGCATTTGGGACAATCCCTGGCACATTTTAGTTGCTATTAGGTGTCGATTTGACTATAAGGGGTATATTTTATGGAGTTATGATTTAGTTTTTGTCTCATCAAAGTCACTGGCAATAAAAGTGTCAGAATCATGATGGGAGGTGGGATCTTAATGCTGATACAGCCTGCTAGTGGATTTGGGCACACAAACTTGCTTGTCATTTACTACTGGACGATCTGGAGCTACTTTTTCTTTAGGGATGTTCTGGTTCCTACTTCTTTGATTAAACTTAGAAGTGAAACAAACTCTTTCAAGATTCTGAAAGAATATTCTTGATTCTAATAGACATCTTCTATTCCATTACAAAGTGTTTCTAAAAGGAAGCATCTCTAGATCTTTTGAGATAGGATTTCTCCATGTAGAGGACACTAGGCAAATACCGTATACCTATTATATTAGTCTTTAAGTTGCAGTACAAAAAAAACTTTTTTTCCCCCTGATAACTACCACTTGGATCAAAGCTATATCTAACAGAGGGAATGCTCATGCAAAGACAAGTCTAATGCTCCTAAATCAAAATTGCCTCTTCTTTCAATTTTTGTATCTGGGATTGAATGATATAATCTGTTGCTCCAAACACCTATCTAAGTTAATATGAAATATTTTTAAGTTCTTCTTCAGGCTAGCATTAGAATTAGAGAAGAATTCTAGGGCAAAAAAACTAAGGAAAGAAGAAATTGCTGTTTACCCTCTTGACTGATTTTCATGCTTTAATTATTCCTAATACTTATATTCATTATGTCAAACACATATGTGTATGTATGTATATATAATACATAAGTATCTACAATAAAGGCAAAACTTGCTGACTTTGGTGGAAAAGCTTCATCAACTTCTTTGGGCAAATAATTACTGTTGAGGAAAGTTTTTCTCCAACTTTTTATAGCCAAACATTTAGAAAAAAATATTCTTTACTCATTGGTTCTACTTCTTTACCATATGCTTATTTTTGAACTTCCTGAAATGACCCCAAACACAAATGAAACTGCTTTTTCAAAGAACTGGAGATTATTATTGATCACAAAATAGATAATTTTGATTATATTAAGTTAAAAAAGGTTTTGTACAAACAAAACTAATGCAAACAAGATTAGAAGGGAAGCAATAAATTGGGAAAACATTTTTACATTCAAAGGTTCGGATAAAGGCCTCATTTCTAAAATATATAGAGAATTGACTCAAATTTATAAGAATTCAAGCCGTTCCTCAACTGATAAATGGTCAAAGGATATGAATAGACAATTTCCAGATGAAGAAATTGAAACTATTTCTAGTCATATGAAAAGGTTCTCTAAATCACTATTGATCAGATCAATGCAAATTAAGACAACTCTGAGATACCACTATACACATGTCAGATTGGCTAAGATGACAGGAAAAGAGAATGACAAATGTTGGAGGGGATGTGGGGAAATTGGGACACTGATGCATTGCTAGTGGAACTGTGAATGGAGCTAACCATTCTGGAGAGCAATTTGGAACTATGCTCAAAAAGTTATCAGACTGTGCATATCCTTTGATCCAGCAGTGTTTCTATTGGATCTTAAAGGAGGAAAAGGCACCCACATATGCAAAAATGTTTGTGGCAGCCTTTTTTGTAGTAGTAAGAAACTGGAAACTGAGTGAATGACCATCAATTGGAGAATAGCTGAATAAATTATGATATGAATGTTACAGAATATTATTGTTCTGTATGAAATGACCAGCAGGATGATTTCAGAGAGCCTGGAGAGACTTGAATAGAACCAGATCATTATACATGACAATAACAAGATTATATGATGATCAATTCTGATGGATTTGGCTCTCTTCAACAATGAAATGATTCAAACTAGTTTCAATTGTTCAGTGATGAAGAGAGCCATCTACACCCAGGGAGAGGACTGTGGGACCTGGGAACTGAGTGTAGTTCACAACACAGCATTTTCACTCTTTTTGTTGTTTGCTTGTATTTTATTTTGCTTCACTTTTTCTCTTGTATAGCATGATAATTGTATAAATATGTATACATATATTGGATTTAACATATATTTGTACCATATTTAACATATATTGCACTACCTGCCATCTAGGGGAGGGATGAGGGAAGAGAGGGAAAATTGGAACAAAGGGTTTTGCAAGGACTAATGTTGAAAAATAAAAAGCTTTAATTTAAAAAAACTGCTTTTTCTAAGATTATTAATGAGCTTTTAACCACAAATTCTGATAGCCTTTTCTTTTTCCACATCTTTTTTGACCCCTCAGCTGTTTTTGACAATGTCAACCTCTTTTTATCTTGAATGTCCCCTCAAGTTTTGACATCTGTGACACTGTTCTTGCATTTCATCCTATATGTATGATCAGACTTTTTCAACTTATTTTACTAGATAACATATCACTTGCCCACTGATAAGCACATCCCCCCAAGGTTTTGTCCTGTTCCCCTCATCAATTATCTCATCTGCCTCCATTTACTCCTTCTATATATATAATTCCAAAATCTTTATATCTAAATATAATCTCTTTCCTGAAGTCTAGTGCCATATCATCAATTACCAATTAGACATCTCCATCTAGTTGTCCCATTGATATTTCAAATTCAACAAATCTAAAAATTAAACTCATTTTTTATTAAAAATAAAACTCATTTTATTTTCCCTTAAATTCATCCCTTTTCTTATTGTTCTTATTTCTATTAAAGGTACCACTGTCCTTCCTATTACCCAGATTTGAAAACTCAGATTTAATCTTTTAAAAGACTTTTAGTTTTATTCTTTTCAATTAATAAGCTCTTTTACCTCCACTTTATCTGACTCAAATTAAACAAGGAAAAAATCCTTTGTTATATTCATAGTCAAAAAAAGCAAAATGTTTGTCTCATTCTACATCTTGTCCCTTATCATCTCTCTGATAGGTTGTGGATAGCCTCTGAAATTGGTCCTCTGAAATTGTGGTTGGTTACTGAAGTGATTGAGTTCTCAAGTCTCTCAATATTGTCTATAATGCTGTTGTATACATTGTTCTCTTGGCTTGGCTACTTCATGTAATAGTTCATCTGCATTTTTCAGGTGTCTGTGAAAACAGCCCTGGAATCATTTCTTGTAACATAATAATATTCCATTGCAGGCATTGACTATAATTTGTTCAGTTGTTCTCCAATTGATAGATACCCCTTTAGTTTCCATTTCTTTGCTATTACAAAAATGGCAGGACTACATATTTTTATATGTATGTCCTTTTTCATTGATCTTTGGGGTATAGGTCTGGTAGTGATATCATTGGATCAAAGAGTATGCACAATTTACTGACTTTTTGGCATAGTTCCAAAATCCTTTCCAGAATCAATTCCTAGCTCATTGACAATACATTAAAGGACTTATTTCCATACGTTTGTTATTTTCCTTTTTTGTCATTTTTGCTTATCTGATGGCTATGAATCAGTTATTTAAATTTGCCCTTTAGCTTGAATTTTTCCACTGAAGACTATTTTTTGATTTATCCTTGATTCTTTCCTTTCTTTTGCACCCTCCCCCACATTTAGTCCACTGTCAAGTCTGATCAGTTTTACTTTTTCAACATCTCCTGTTTATTTATCCTTTTTTCCACTCATGTAGTCACCACCCTGATTTAGAACTTCATCTTTTACCTGGATTGTTGTAATAGCCCCTCTACTCAAAATTCTTCAGTGGTTCTCAATTCCAGGCTACATTTCTAAACTTATTCCAATTATTTTTATTAAGTTCTAGTCAAATTGGCCCATTTACTATTCCCCAAACTTGATCTTTGAGCCTTTCCACAAACTTTTCTTCATGCTAGAAATATATTGTGTCTTTATCTCTACTTCCCAGAATTTATATTCTTATTTGATGATTTTACTCAGGTACCATTTTTTAAAATTTTTAATTGTTTTTGGTTTTGCTGAGGTAAATGGGGTTAAATGACTTGTCCAGGGCCACACAGCTAATTAGTATTAAGTGGCCGAGGTCAAATTTGAATTCGGGCCCTCCTGACTTCAGGGTCGATGCTCTATCCACTGCACCATCTAGCTACCTCAGGTATGATTTCTTATTTAACTTTTCTAATTTCTAATCACAGCTATTAGTGTTGTATCCTCAAATTATCTTCTATCTTCTTATATGTGTACATATTGTATCCACAAGTAAAATGTAAACTCCTAGAAAGCAGGTATTATTTTTTATTTTCTTTTTTCTTTGTCTTTTCCTTTTGCTTTCATTTCATTTGGTTTTCTTTTTCTTTTCTTTTATTTCCTTTCTTTTCTTTTTTCATGTCCACCACTAAGAAAAGCACTAGAAAAATGAACCAAGTTGAAAACTAAAATACAAATTAGAACATTATTGCATAAAGAAGGTGAATGGTATGAAGTTGGAGAGCATGAAAAGGGGATATTTTAAAAATATGCTTCTTTTCATTTATCTAGTGCTGGGGATCAGATAGATTTTATAGTGGATAGTGTGCTGAGCTTGGAATCAGGAAGATCTGATTTCAAATATGGCCTCAGATACTTACTAAATATGTTACCCTAAGAAGTCACTTAACTCCTATTTTCCTCAGTTTCTCTTTTGTAAAATGGGAACATACTGAAGAAGGAAGTAACAAACCATTTCAGTATCTTTGCCAAGAAAACCTTATGCCCATAGGGTCTTGGAGAGCTGGACAGGTTCTCATAGTTGTAGCGTCATATTTTACTGTAAGATCTGACAGACATTGCCTACTAGGATGAATATAGTTTCTTTGCATATAAGTTTATCTCACTTGAGTATTTATTTCTGTTTGAGTTTAACCTCTGGAAAATTTAAAAAACCATAAAAGGAGAGTTACAGAAATGCAGAAACAAACTTGGCATTAGAGGTTTCTTCATCTGATTTTGGACTAATAACCTACAGAATTTTCCTAGGAACTGGAGCTAGAAGGGATCTGAAAGATTACTCATTTTACAAATGAAAAAATAGAGTTAGAGAAGTGATTTGACTCAAACACACACACACACACACACACACACACACGTATTAATTAGACCTGGAGTTTGAATGTAGGTCTTCTGCCTCCAATATGGATCTTTTTTTTTTTTTGTTGTTTGTTTGTCGAATTAAATCAACTGTGATAAATATCACCTAAGATTGATCTCTTCTGATATACGATTGTTCTTAAGTAGCATATTTTTTGGACACTTGACAGCATAGAGTGTCATTTGTGCAAAAGGTGGATCGGTGTTAATTCAGACATGCAGACCACTTTATTAAACCTCTGAACAGCCAGCACATGCTTAGAATTATTGGGTTATGCTGATCTGTGGTTTGCAGCAGCATTGCTTTCATTTCTGGCTTTGCTCTTTCCCACAGCTGTGCATTGCTTTCTCCCTTATTTGGTCCCGTCTGATTATATAGCTCACAGCCCTCCAAAAAAGCATCCCAATATTTCCCTCAGCTCACCTATTAATTCATTAGCTTATGGATTGTTTTTTTTTTTTTTTTGAGGACACTCACTTGAAAAAAGATGCATTGTTCAGAGATGGTTATCCTGTATCATGATACAAAGTGACAAGCAGTTCTGAGCATTTCTGTCTCACACTATCATTGTTAAAATTCAAGGTGACAAAATCATCTTTTTTTTCCTGAAGATGAATTTAGGGTCTAACAACTATTTTCTGAGAGTCAGTTATTGTCATGTACCTGCAGAACCTTCATCCCTTCCCAGATTCTGGGTTAAGTCTGTATGGCTGTCTCTCAGAATTAAGCAGTTTAAAGCTGCTAGATAAATCCATGTCAAAGTATTCTGCAAATTCTAACAAACACATTCTGTGGCACATTCCCAGGACCAAGAATGTGGCAATGGATTCCTTTTCTAAGGGTTGGGGCTCAAGTGAGACATTCCTCTACCACTATGTTTGGTCATGGGAGAAGCACAGTCCTAGAGTCCTTTGTCACAAGGAATAAATTGCCACAAAGAAAAATTGTATTTTTAATATGTTCTTTAGGAAAAAGCCAACGAGGGGCATTTACTATCTCAACTACCAGAGGTGAGGAATCCTCAGACTAAGGTATATTTGTCAGATATCTGGGATAGAGTCACACTTCTACTTAATGTTGCATTTTCCAATAATTTTGTTTTCTAATGTCAAGGGTTTTGTAATATTATTGAGATAATACAGTCATAAGAAGCCCCCAAATGAGGTGTGAGAAAGGGTCTCCAGAATAATTGTTCATTTTAGGAAAAAGTAGCAATGAGTATATATTTTTCAATTTTAAGTTTTGACCATTGCAAAGTTGACTTCCATTTTCTACAAGTAAACTTTATTTCTCTATTGTGTTGCTTGTGGCAAAGGGTTATAAGGAGCACTGTCATATTAATTAAAGTAATGGCTTTGTATTAAAACCAATTTTTTTTGAAGGCTGAGATACTGGGGAAATGCTGTGCCAAAGTTAATGACTTCTTATAATGCTTTCTTTTAATCCTTAAGCAGGGCATTGTAAGAGTTTTTGGTCAATTTGCCAACTGGTTAGAATGTACATTTTCTGGAAATTACTGAATTATGGAGAAAATCTTAGAGGGCCTTTAGTATTTCTTACTAGAAAAACAAATATTAAATGGGAAAAGGACTTTGCAATTTCTCCCCTGCATTTGTGTGGCAAACAGGTTCCAGAACCTATTTCTGTTTGCCTTTTTGATTGCTAGGCTGTATTGAAAAGATAGAAAAAGTAGTAAAGGATTATTTGCATAGTCTGTTTGCCAGGACTGTCCAGTGAGAGGAAGGAAAGGCTTTTGAGGGCTTGGATGAAAGATCTGTAGGAGGAGTGAAGTTTCTATGTCTGTTCCATATTTCATTAAAGGGACTTTGTGAGCCAGAGAGACCACTGTCGGTCTTTTCTCATGGTGAGACACAGAGGATTTGCAAAGTTTTTGTTACTGGAGACTCTTTGGTGAAGGAAGACACAGCACAATAGCTATCCTGAATTAGAAATTATCTCTCTTCTGTACAAGTTCTGGGTCATTATTCTCTGAAGAATGAAAAATAATTAGCTTTGGTTTTTAAAAATAGTTTATACTTTATAAGTGAATCATGACACATAAACTTCCAACTTGAAATAACTTTAAATGACTTTTTTTTTTTTCCTGAGGATGAACTTAACTGACCCCATTTGACTGTAACTTTGCAGGATGAAATTTTAATTGTTGGATAAACCTGTTCCTTTTCATCCTTTCCTGTCTTTTCAAGAAAAGGAGCTTACTGAGGATGTACTGTATTTATAACCTTAGATATGCTCGTTTTTTTGAGTTTCTCTATAATTCATGAATTTTTTTTAAGTTTTAAAAATATTTGTTTTAATTTGCTGCTTTTAATGAAGGAAACATTTTTTTTGGTTGCTCTATTGTCAATTTTCTTTTCTTTCTTTTTTTAAATTAAAGACTAATAATTATATTTTACTTTTTGAGGAAAACTAGAAATTTACATATTCATTAGATTTTTTTTTTTTTAGATATTCTTCCTTAAAAGAAAAAATGCATTGCTTAATAGATTTCCTAAACATTTTGTCTTGTGCTGAAATATGTTTCTGGGGTTACCAGCACCTGGTTCTTTTAGTATTATTGTCCATGCATGTGCAGAATGAGAGCAGTAGCAGTTGCTAGGGTGGAGGAAGGTCAGCCTTGAAGACTTTGGATTTGGGAGATTAAAAGAATATAATATGCCAGGTGGTTAAGATGAAGGAAAGACATTCCTCTCTACCACTGTCATTCCTGTGTAGTGATTTAAAACTGTGACTTCTTAAAACAAAAGTAATCTGAAATTATGAGCCCCTTGCTTTGAATTGTTTAAGTCAGATGATTTTTGACCAGCCAGAAAAGGCTTGACAAAGCTTAATGGATTTCCTGATGGAAAATTCTTATGATTATATATTGTGTAAAAAAATTGTAAAACGGTGCTTGAGCACCAAAGGCTAACAATCTCAATTTGGACTTTTTTTGTTAATTTTTTTAAAGCAGATTTCATTCTGTTCTAAAAGATATGATTTGTTTTGGTCTTTTTATAGACTCTAAAACTGTTTAAATTTCACCAGAAAAACTGTACCAAACTGAAAAACATACAGTATGGAGATTATAAATATATATATATATATATATATATATATATATATATATATACACACAGTATATATGTATACATATACACAGAGCAGTATATTTGTATCTATTTGTCCTTTAGCTGGCAAAGAAAATACATTATTACTATAAGTGTTTGTGAGTGCTGGGGGAAAAGACCAATGACTCACTTATTCCCATAAGGGGGTATGAAGAAGCTAGATAGATTCTCTCATCTGGTTAGTAGTTACTATCATAAATATTTAGTCAATCATATAACTGAAAAGAGCTAACACATTATCCTAGCAATCAGGGAAACATTTATTGAGCGTGTAGAAGTTGTGCTGTAAATTATATTATGCAAAACTGAGATTATACTATATACATATATAAAAAGACATGTAATTTGGGAACTTCTTGTGATGAAATTCCCTGCACAAATGAAGATCAGATCACATCTTGCCTTTGATTTAATAAATAAGCCCCAGGGAATTTTTGATGCCCAAAGAAATTCTCAGGGTCATAGATTTTCTAAGAGTCAGAAGGAGAAGCTAAATCCAGACTCTCCCTATTCCACGCTAGAATTGTATCTACTGTGCTATAATGGTTCTGTAATTATTATGTTCATGTTGAGATGCTTTAAAGTTGTTTGGGTACATTTTGCTTAGTTTTAGCATCACATGAAAATGTTGATGAATGTTAATAAAACTTTATTTCTTTAAAGAAAAAATATAGTACCAAACAAAAAGATTCAGAGATAATGCAAAGATAAATCTTTACAAACAACTGATAAATGAATTAAGTAATCATAATACATAAATAATTCCTCTTGGTTTATAAAGTGTGTTCCTGACCTCTTCTTTATGAAGCAGTGGTATGATCAAGGATTAATCCCATTTTAGAGATCAGGCAACTACCTGAGGTTTAGGGAAGTTGTAATTTAATTTATCCAAGTTCACACAACTGGTGCAGGAAGAGGAAAAACTTGAATAAAGGTTTTTTTTCAAATCAAACAATCAAACAGTTGTTAAGCCCTTACTAAGTGCCAAACATTGTGCTAAATTCTTGGAATATAAAAACAGGTAAAAAACTGTCCTTCCCCTTAAGGGATTTATAATCTAATAAATTACAATCAAACCCAACTTTATTCCACTACATAAGCTTATTTGTAGGGTGATGCTTTGAAACGTGAAATAAATTTTCCTTTAGAAATAATGATCTAAGTGGTCCCACTCTTATTCTCTTATCATTTCTGTTTTTTTATCCTGCAAGGCAATTGGGGTTAAATGACTTACCCAGGGACACACAGCAAGGAAATGTTAAGTATCTGAATCCAGATTTAAACTCAGATCCTCCTGGTTCCAGGGCCAGTGCTCTATCCATTGTGCCATCTAACTGTTCCTCCCTGCATTATTTTAAACTAGTGATATAGCTAAAATACTCTACACTTGTAATAAAAAGATAATAAAAAATAATAGCATGAACTTACCTTTAAAATTTTAAATATCATAAAAGATAAATTAATACAGAAAGTAGCAGAAAACAGTAAGTATTAATAGCTATAGAAAGTTTCAAGGAATGGTATAATTACAAAATTAAGGAAACAAAGAGAAAGATTTGTTAACATTTGAGGAAATGTTAACTTGAAGAATGTTAACCTTTAAGGAAAAAACAATTTTATGACAGATGAAAAGGTAGATGAAACTTTTGGTAGAGATTTTTTTTTTTTTGCTGAGGCAATTGGGATTAAGTGACTTGCCCAGGATCCCACAGCTAGGAAGTGTTAAGTTCAAATTTGAACTCAGGTTCTCCTCACTTCAGGGCTGGAGCTCTATCCACTTCTCCACCTAGTAGATTCTGAAGGAAACACATGAACAATTTAATAGCTTTAGAGATGGATGGAACCTATTCTTCTTATAGTTTATTTCATTGTGAAACTTAAAACTTGCCTTTTCCTGAATAGAAGTGTTGCTGGTTATTGTGATTGAGGTTTTGAGGTGCTTACAAATACAATAACTTCATATTTGTCAAGAGCATTTATTAAGTACCTTTTATGTTCTGTGTACTAGACACTAGGGATACAAAGATGAAGTGAAAAAATTATTGAGCTTATTTATGTTTTGTCAGGAGAGATAGCATGTATTCATATTAGTTTATAAGTATATAAAAGGCAGGTAAAGGCACAATGGATGGATGCTACCAGATTTCAAATCTCCCCACAGAGTTATTCATTTTTGACTTGTAGATGATTTTTGCTTTGATTCTGAGCAAATCAGTTGACTTCTGTCTACTTCAGTTTTCTCATATATAAAATGGAGATAATAAGAGCACCTATTTCCTAGGACTGCTGTGAGATAAAATGAGATATTTGCAAAGCATTTTGAAAACCTTAAAGTCCCATATAAATGCTAACTATTATTATTATGCAAATCATATGCAAAATAATTACAAGGTAAATTTGTTGGGGGGGTGCACTGGAAGGTATATCATGATTTTTGTCATGCTGACCTTTTCTGATTCTCCTATCTTTTGGTTACTTTCTTTTCTTTTTCTTCAATCAGTTCCTTCTCAGTCATATCCATCTTTTTATTGGAGAAATAATCAATAAGGAAGCCTCCTGCTTTTCTGATTATTCTTGGTCAGTCTCCTATGCTGGCATGTGCCCAATTCTTTAAGTGTTGGTGCTCCCCGAGATTCTAGCTTGAAACCTCTTCTCTTCTTTTTTGTTTTTCTGTTTTGCTTTTATAATTTCAACTTCCTACAATGGTATCTACTCTAAAAGACACAGATTTACTTATAGAGATATGTGGTACTTAGTTATAAATATGTTTCTTGTATCCTTGGTAGCTTCTCTCTGGTTTCCTTCTTCCCTACCCTCCACTGATGTGACATGCACCTTTCCTTTTGTACAGACTTCCAAAATGAGTGTCCTTAGTCCGGTAGCATTGGGGAGAATATGGGAACCTGGTTGATTTTCTGTCCATAATAATGATAGGGGATTGATTCTGATTATGTTTCCATTATCCTTTTTGATGTATATGGAACCCTAGTGAACTCTGTGGAGAGAGGTCTTCTCTCTCCTCATCCTCAACCTCTATCTAGAAAACACTCCTTTTTTTTTTGCCTGGCTGGGCTAAATCACTGCCATGGGGGTACCAGAGAAGGTGTCTCTAAAGGAGAGCTCTGAGACCCAAGTCTGAGAGGTTGCTTGTACTTGTACTACCCAGTGCTAGGATGGAATGAACTGGGAATTAGGGCTCTGAGAGTTTAATTTCTCCCAAGTTATTTCAGGAGACTTTTACATTGGTCGACACTTCTGTATTATAATGGATTCATCTTTAGTTTCTGCAAAAAATTTGCTGCCTATGTTTTTTTTTTTTTTAATTTTGAGGATTTGGAGGTTACAAAGTTCTGTGGAAAACTACTCTGCTGACTGCTTTGGTTACTTCACCATTATGTTACCTAATAGGCTTTTAATAAATATGATTGAATTAAATGCTTGTTGAATTCTATCTTGAGTCTTCCTTGCATTTCAGTCTAGGTGTCCTCCATTTCTTCTTGAGTCCTTGATTTCATTGTGTTTTTCTATTGAGGAGTCAAGTTAATCATTCAGATCCTCAGATCTGGAGCTCATATTGAATATCTCCTAGGGAACTGAGGCAGCTGGTAGATCTTCTCAGTGGAAGACCCCAGATTCCTAGGTCTTCTGTCCTAAAAGGGAATATCAAATTTGGGGGCTACATGTTATAAAATGGGCTGACTAGGTTAAGACCCTTTTATGAGATTGGCATGGCAAAAAACCATAAACCACAGAGTGAATTCCAGAACTCCATGGACTCATTATCTAATCCCTCCAAACTACTTAGTGTTCTAGAAGAACGGATGAAGTAAGAACTAAAAGCAAAATAAGAGATAAGAATGGGAGATTTTAAATCCAAAGTGCGTGTGAGGGATTGCAGAAAAGGGGAGCATAGCCAAGAGTCCTTCAGTTGTGGGACCTAGAGATAGACATAAACATAGATTGTAGTGAAGAATGGAAATAGATCCGTGGATTGTGATGAGAATGACTGGGATGGTAGTGGTTGTAAGCAGCTCCATCATAAAGTCATATATTTAGTTCTAGAAAGAACGTTAGAAGTTTTCTAGTATAACTCACTTTTTACAAATGAGAAAACTGAGACCTGGATAGTTAAAGTGATTTGTTCAAAATCACACAATAAATGGAAATGCTAGGATTCAGATACAGATACATTGATTACAAATCAAGTGAATTCTTCAGTGTATCATAACAAGATGAACTGGCTAGCTAAGCATATAGCAGGAGCCAGAGAGAATAGGAAAGAAACAAAAAAAGATCTCCCAGTGGCCATAGCAAAGGGAAAGAAAGAAGAATTCCCAGCAGCAGCATTTTGGAGAAGGGAAAGTGAAGGTAAGAATGGGAGGAAAATAAACTCTTGGACAAGATGGCTATTAGTATATAGATGTTTGAAACTTGAGACTGGCCACATTTCCTTTCCAAGAAAAGGGCAGTAAAACTTAAATTGAAAATGATGTGTGTTGGTGATATATCATGCATGTAATAGATTTTGTGTTGCAGATACTAAGTGTAATTACTGCATTTTCCATGCCATTTTATGATTTTAAGCAGTTGGTGAATTTTTACTTAGTCATAGGCTATTTAAAAAAAAAAAGCAATAATAAGGTGCCCCTTTCCTTTATATCCTAGGTCTTTGGGTTGGGTTTTATGACAAATGCTAAAGAGGAGGTGGTGAGAATCCTTGAAACTTCTCTTTGGAGGTAGAATAGCAATATTTGTTGCTTATTGGCTCTTGTTTACTTGAGGACAAGCTGCTGCTTTATGTTAAAAGAGCACAGTGTTCTCTTTCTTGTATCTTCTTTTAATTTATTCAATTGTTTTGATATATATACCACAACATGTATGTCACTCCCTTGGGAATAAGAAAAAATAGTTTGAAGTTTTAGAAGAAGAATTTCTGGTGAATTAGTCATGAAGTTCTATAGCTATTCCTCAGTTCCTCTCCAGCTCTTTTATAATTTATGTTGATTGGAGCAAAATGTAGGGTGAGGGATAACTTGATTTATTCATAATACAATCAGCTTACAATAATTTACCAGTACAAGTATGAATACTTTAATTTAATTATTTTGAAAATAATTATAACACATCTATCTGAGACTTAGCTCTCTGGTCACTTTGCCTGCTTAGATTTAGCACAATGAGATGGTTACAGTGCTGGTCTTGGAGTCAGTAGTACAAAGTTTTAAACCTTGCCTTTGACATAATCCACCTGTGTGAACTGAGGCAAGTCACACAAGCTTGCTGGTCCTCAGTTTTCTCATCTGTAAAATAGAGATAAAGTCTTACTATTTACCTCAGAGACTCTTTTGAAAATCAGATGAGATGATATACAAAAAGTACTTTGAAATCTTAAAAAATATATGAATATTAATTATTTCCATTATTGTTGCTATTACCAGGAACACAGCTCAAAGCCAGAAATAAGAAAAGGTCTGTGAACACAAAAACAAGTGTCCCAAAGTTCATATACTAACACTTTATTTATAAAGCTGTTACTCAAATCCTTTATTATTATTATTTGACAAAAAAGAGTAATATGTTTAGTTTCCAAAAAAGTGGGAAAATGGACTGGTAGTGGTAGGTACACCAATAATAGCAAGAATTGTTGACAGTAAAGGAGGAAATGGAAAACTCCCAAAAAGCAGACAAAAAAACTCAAAAAGCACAGCAGCCTGAGGCCATTTAGCCTCAAAAGTCCTGAAGGCATCATAGTATAATAATTGATGTTCTTTAACTATCAATAAAATAGTGCAATATTAAAGAAATATGTGATCTCTATTAAAAGAATTTCTGTCCAAGATATTTTAAGTTAAAAATAGGTTTGACTGTAGAAAACTGTAGTCCAGCCAATAGTTAAGTTTAATTGAAAATAATGTTATGAAAAACTCATAAAATTAAGGGAGAAATATTATATTGCACCAAATAACAACATTGTGGATTTCCTTACTTTGAACTTCTTTCAGCTCTTGCAGTTGTAAAACATTTCTATCTGAATTACTCATCTTATCATATAATTCAGTTCTGTTCTTACCCTAAAAAGCCTCTCTTTAGAAGACACTTCTAAAGACTAAATTTAGCTTTAAAACATCTTGTCCTCTCAGATCATTGTCATCTTCAACTGTCCTTATCCACTGATTCCTTCCCCTCCCCTACAAAATGGCAGACTACCCTCATCCTTTAAAGAAACAAATAAGCCTCTCTATCTTGCCATCAGTTCAAGCTGTTTTTTTTTTCTCTTTTTTTTTCTTTTACTTACTGTGAAGTTTTCTCTGCTTTCCTTCAAATCTCTAACCTGTCTGACATTTTGTGCTCCTTGTGGAACTAGCATAACATAGAAAACTTCTGATGTGGATCCATGTTAGTTTGGTCCCAGGGCAGCAATTTATAATGGACTTCTGTAGTGCTTTAATTATGAAACCAGAAAATTCAATCTCTTTATTTTATTTAAAAATGAAAATATAAAACAGGGTGAAATTCTTTTCAGCTAAATAACTTTAGTGGGTTCTTTCAGGAGGCTAAATTTTAGAAGAACAACTTAGCTGCCATGGGAAGGGTTTTTTTTTGTTGTTTGGTTTTTTTTATGTTTTTAGCTTAAGGCTGTTTATACATTGGCAATATTCACTAGAGTTTTACTCTGAGTAATTTCAGTTGGTTTCTTGCTAAACATATTAAGGATTTTCTTGCTCTCCCTCATCCACAGCATTCCTCAGAGCCAAGTTTCTAGAGGGAATTCAGATTTCAGTGCCACCAGTCAGGGGTTAGTTACACTGGCATCCTGCCACCCCATCTATCCCACCTCCTCACTAGTTGGTTTTGACTATGGGATACTAACATCCAAAGCATGACTTTGGCTAAGAAGATTCAACTGGATTTTACTAATGAAAGGCCAATGAAACATCATTCTCTCCTAATTCTTCCTTATGTGTTCTTCTTGCCTTTAAAAAAATTAGACCTATAATTTTATTGATAAAAAGAACTACCCTATCAAGAGCAGATCATGAATTATCCTCCATACCTGTAATGCCTTCCCTTCAGTGCTCTGCCTACAGAAATTCCTGGCTTCTTTTAATTGTTAACTAAAATACATTCTTATACTGAAAGACTTCCTCAATCCCTCTTAATTCCAGATGAATATTTTTTAAATTTAAATTTTCATTTATTTTTATTTAGATTCATCACTAACACTATTTGACAACAATGGCTTAGTAGGCACACAATTTTAAAATGTATGATTTTGCATAAGTAGTTTGTCAAGTATAGTATCATTTTTTGGTTCTAAGTTTAAAGATGACACTTGTATTCTTTGGTTTTCAATGTGTTTTGTAATACCATAATATCAGTCTAATCATGTGTTGGTAAGAAATTAAAAAGCTGTTTTTTTCTTCAGTCAGTTTCTTCTCAGTCAGATCTAACTTTTTGTAGAAGAAATCATCAATAGGGAGGTCTTCCATAAGTTTCTGGGATTTAACTTTAATTAGAATTTAATGGCATTTATATTTTGTATTTATCCTGTGTATAACTTAGTTTGTATATGTTTACTTGCTGTCTCCCCTATTAGATAGGAAGCTCTTTGAGGGCAGGATTATCTTTTGACTCTTTGTATCTCCAGAGCTTAGCACAGTTCCTGGCACAGGAACTTAGCAACTTAAAAGGTATTTATTACTAGACTGATAAAACTTTAGGCTGTCCTTTCACTGCTTTGTGACTTATTACCTCTTTTAAGACAAACTTTGTTTTTGGAAGGGAACAGAAGGAGGCATTTAGGATCACACAGCTAGTAAGTATATGAGTCCAAATTTGAACTCCTCCTAACTCCAGGACTGGTGCTCTATCAGCTTGCCATCTAGCTGCTCCGAAACAATCTATAAGTAATAGAAGCTTAAACTTATGGAGCAATTTTATAAGATGCTGTGCACGTACTATTTTCCTGATTTTTTTAGGATCATTATTTTTATTAGACAGAGAGGAAGATGGAGCTCATAGAGATTATTAAGTGTCCAGGGTCACACTTTAGTAAGTGGTAGAGTTACGGACTTAAAGTTAGACTTTTTGACTCAAAACTCAAGGTATGAAAAAATGGAGTAGAAAGTATTCATAACTTCCTTCTCTGTTGGTGTTCTGTCTGTGAGAATCTGAGGCTAAATTTGAACTCTTCCTGGCTATAAATCCAGGACTTCATCAGCTGCACCTAACCACGTTGGAGATGGTTGGCTGGGAGTTGAATCGTAGGTTGTTTTTTAGTCATTTTCGTTGTATCCTATTCTTTGTGACCCCATTTGAAATTTTCTTGGTGAAGATATTAGAATGTTTTGCCAATTCCTTCTACAGTTCATCTTACAGATGAGGAACCAAGGTAAATGGGGTCATACAGCTAGTGTCTGAGGCCAGATTTGAACTCAGGAAGCATTCAAATGATGAATCTTCCTGACTTTAGGCTCAGCACTTTATCCACTATGCTGCCCCAGTTGGAGATTCTGGCCCACCTCAGAACTCTGAATACTAAATCCATGGTCTCATCCATCCCTGTTCCATACTTCTTAGCCTAGTCACTTGCATAGAGGTCAGATTTGTGATTTAGGACCTAGAACAATGACTTGCTATAGTTTCTACTTCAATTTTGTGATTTTTTTCTCATTCTTTTAAAAACGTGTTAAATAGATTAAATAACATTTCAAATGTATCAAATTTATTAAAAGTTTTAAAAATTCCTTCTGTAATTTGGAATTTGAATTAAAGAATAATAAGGAAAAAAAGAACATAAGACATGAAGTTACATAATGAACATTATACTAATAATCTTGTTTCATTGTTTTCTTTCAGATACTGATGAATATAGACCTCCTGTATGGAAATCTTACTGTAAGTATGAAAATAAAAATGTAAGCATATTGGCTGTACAAAATAAATTACAAATATAGCAGAGGCAGCAAATCTAAAACTATTAGTCGGAGAATTTTTGAATTTTTACTCATTGATTGAACAAGTAATTTGCAGAAGGATGGCTTAAGTTTTCTTGGTAGGCATGATTAAAATGGAGTATAGCCATCTCTGTAGAGTTCATTAATGGTCAGCATTTTTGGACAGTATAGAGTTCTGTGGTGGTCATACATGCATCATACCTGGACATGTGCATAGATCTTGATTTCCAGCATTTGGAGCTGGCTGATTCAGAACTTCAAATGAATCTGGTAGAGAAAAAGAAAAACCAAGAATTCAATCATTCACATTAGTTTTTTTTTTTTTAACTTTAATTTATTTTATTTTTTATTTGTGGAATAAAACAAGCATTTCTATCATGTAGTATAATTTCTAAAAAGATAATCTTTTAAAAAGATGATTTAAAAATACTTACAAATTTATTAGGTACAATTTGCTATTATTTTAAAATGTATTTTAAAAGTTATACTTTTTTCCTTTATTTTCATCTCTCTCCCCCCCCCATTTTAGAGATGGCTATAATTAGACACAAATATTTGTGTATGTGTATACATGTGTGTACACATATATATAAAGTTTGTATGTATTTTTGTGAGAAATCATTCTATTGATACTTCTGTTTATCTCAGGATAAAGAGAACATCTTCCTTCACATGTTTTTTGGTAGTTAATTTCACTTCCTATTTTCTTTTCATGGAAAATGAATACCTAACTTCAATGGGTATTTTCAGAAAGCTACCAGGATGGGAAGAAAAGGGACAATGAATCAAAAGGAAAAATACATTTCATTGAGGAATAATTTTTCTACTATAGCATGGACAGAGACATATTGAGTGCTATATGCCTCATCACTCTTTCCATATTGCATTTTTTTAATACATATGGAATCCTCTTTAAACCAGGATTGATTATCCACATCCCCACAATTTAAAAAAAATATGTTTTATTTAGTATTATTATTTCATTGGTTTTGAAAATTCCTAATGAAGAAGTTCCTTCTCTGCAGATAAGCAGTTGTTTTGCAACTCATAATCCTAGAAAATTTCCTGGGGCCCTTAGGAGGTCAATGACTGGCCTTTAGGGATAAGAGATTGGACAAGTCTTCCTGAATAGAAAGCTGGCTTTCTAGCCACTCTTCCATGTTAACTTTCTAAGAAGTTTTTAAGAGAAGCAAATACTATCATCACACAAAAATACTAATGAACTGACCAGCTAGAAAATTGGTCCACATCCAGATATCCCTTCCTGATTAATACAAACATCTTTCCCCATTGAATCAACTGACTTCATTGTCTAATCAAAGAATTAAGAGAAGCTCATGGAAAAGCTGATGAAAATCTTGAATACGTGCTTCAAAAATAAAATGTGTAATGAAAGATGTCATATTATGATATCATATAATTTTGATAGGAAAAATAGTTTCCCCAAACCAGTAAGCACTTGATGCCTTTTTTGTTATTCTGAGAATCAATGCATAAATACCATTATAACCTAAATTTGTTAATTATAAGATAAAATAAGCAGATTTTCATACTTTAATTCCATTTATTGAGCATTTTCAACATCTACTATGAAATATTATTTTCTATGTTAAATGGATTCACTTTAAATGGAATTTTTCTATTTTTTATATTTCTGTTAATTTATTTTCTATTTTTCTATTTGGATAATGAAGACTATTTGTATTTTTAAGGGAATTTCCTACAAAGGATACCTACTAGAAAAACAAATCATTTTCATTTCTCCACTCTGGCTACTAAAGTCTTCTTTAAGATTTTTTTTTTCTTCCCCAAGTACTAGTAATCTCTAAGGACACATCCACCTCTAAATCTTAGTAATCTACTAGTCCTAAGAAACTAATAGATAGCATTTGAAAAAAACACTTTTAGTAGCTAAAAGAAGAAACTTGTATTTTAAATAGAAGCTTTTACCATCTTTGTAAATGTAAGGAATTTGTCTTTTTTAGTTTCTAATGGTCCCAAGTTGCTCAAGAGAAGACACTAAAAGAGAAACTAAATTTTGCTTCTTTCATTATAGTGCCTATATGGTCCCCAAACACTATAAGTAGATATATAGTTTTCTATTTTAAGCTTATTATAGTAAATAAAATACAAACAGCCCATAAAAATTGCCACAGAGACTTTTTCTTCTGCTTCGATCTTTCCATCTCTGGATTTTGTAGTTCAAAGGGTTCTTGGGATGACTAATGTATCCAACACTAGGTACTTTTTGTTTTATAATACCATTGATTGGAAGTCTAATTAACATTATTCTTGCACTTACTGTTTTAAGTCAACACTTTTTTTCTTTTCTTTTTCTTTTTTTGTACAGTGACTGGTGTCCTTATTACTGAAGGCAAAGCTATTTATTCACCATATAGAGCTATTTTATGACTTTCCTTGAGATGTGATATCTCATAAGACTGTTGATTGGTGTCTATAACAGGTGCAATTTTTTTTCAATAGTTTAAAAAAACTTATAGTAACCATATTTTCAAATGTTGATGGCAGTTCTGTTGCACTGTGTAGTTCCTCATAACTTTAATGGCCTGAACTGAACACAGTGGTAATAGCTGAATTAAGAGAAAATTAAGAGACAGAGGTTTATGTTGTATCTATCAAGTAAGAAAATATTTCCTTTTTTAAACCATAACAATTAAACTCTAGTTATTGAGTTTATATGAAAAGGTCTATTTTTTTATTAAACTCTTTTCCTCCATAAAATCTACAATATTAGAGCTGATATGGCACCAAAAGGCAATTGTATTGTTACCTGAGAGACAAGGCAGTCTACTAGTCTGAACCACTGAAGTCAGTGAATTTTCCTAATTACCTTAATAGAAACAACAACAACAAAAATGTAAACATCCAGAGATAAGAAAAGAACTAAAAAGTACATGAAATAATATAGTAATCAAAAATAGAAAATATGCAAAGTGATGAAAAGTGCCAATACAATAAAAAATACCATAGAGTAACAGAAAAAGATAAAATGCCTGAAGCAAAACAGATGGGAAAAGAAACAATGCAAGCTTTTCTGCATGATGTTGTCCGATAGATAAATGACACACCTACAGAAATTAAGCAAGAAATAGCAGTGTTGAGAAAGATCAAATAAAAAAATCAAATGAAGAAAGTTAAACTAAAACATAGGGGAGAAACTCAAACTTGAATTAAGATTCCAGAAAAAAAAATCTGGAGGAAATATTCATATCACAACTTCTAATTATAGGGGTTCCCCTAGCTATCTTCTACCATCTTTTTCTTGGTACTCTTTAAGTACTTGGTATTTAAAAAAGGAAACCCTTACATCAGGGTTTAACTCTCAACTCTTAAGCACAAGACTTCCAAATAAATCTACTGGGCTGCATTCTTTTTTTCCCTGCACTTCAGTCCCAAATTATCAATTATTCATTGAACAATTCAAAAAGAATGGACTAGAAATGTCTTAAACTCAACTTGTCCAAAATTAAACACATAATCTTTCTTCTCAAACCCTTCCTTCTTTCAAAGTGCCCAGCATTTTTTCAGGCTTCCCTATTTGTAATCTCTGCATTATTCTGGGCTTCTCACTCTGTTACCCCTCATATCCAAGCACTTGCCAATTCTTGCTATTTCTATCTTTCCAACTTCTTCCATGTTTTGTTCCTTCTCTCTACTTCCCAGTCACCTCATTGGTTCAGAATTTTATCATTTCTTGCTTAGATTATTACAATTGTCTCCTCAATTCTCTCACAACTCTAGTCCATCTTAAACATCGATGCCAAAGTATTTTTAAGTGCAGAGCTGACCATGTGCTGCGATGGACAAAATATAACTCCTCGGTTTAACTTTTAAAATTTTATACAGTTTAGCCATAACCTGTCTTTCTGGTCTTACTGGGCATCAGCCTCTCCACCCCAAACTGACTTGCATTTGGTAATCAAACCGAACTGATCTTTTAAATTTTCTTCAAGCATTATATTCCATCTCTCATTTCTTTGTCCTTATACAGGCTATACCACTTGCCTATTCTGTACCCTCTCCTTACATATACTTCATAGACTCATTTTTTCTTAGATATAGCTCATCTTTCACATGAACTCATCCTGGATTCTTCCAGCTGTCAGTGTTCTATTTCTCAACTTCACAGGTTTAACCATTTTGAATAATATTCATATTTATTGACTTTATATTTATATTTAAATAGCCAGGAAGCACAGTGGATAGAATGCTGGACTTGGAATCAAGAAGAACTCAGAGACCTCAGTTCAAATCTTGCATTAGACACTTATTACCTGTATGCCCTGAGCAAATCATTTAATTTCTGTTTATCTCAGCTTCCTTAATTATAAAATAAGGGTCATGATAGCATCTACAGACTAGGGTTATTGTGATGATCAAATCATATAATTGTTGTAAAGTGCATAGCACAGTGTCTGGCACTGTAGTTGCTATATTGATAATAGTCATTTTATTTTATACATCCCCCATATATATGTATATATGTCCTTAGCCGCCCATTATAAACTTCTTGAAAGAAGCAATTATTTCATTTTTGTACTTGTATTTTCAGTAAAAAGCACAGTTCCTTACACTCAAGAGGTGATTAATATTTATTGATTGATAAGAAAACTAACAAAATGAAGAATATTATAGAAAACCTGAAGGAATCCATAGGCTCAACCAACAAAAGGCTAATTACAATGGAATACAATAACAACTGATTCAAGTTATTGGAGAAAAATACTGAATTATCTAAAGAACTAGAAAATATGCAGAATGAAGTAACAGAAAAAGGAGCAATTTCAGGATTAGTAATATCTTAGAAAAAATTAGGACACATATTAGCACATTTAAGGAAACGGTCAAAGAAAACTTACCAGGCTTAGCAAAATAATATAAAAATTAGATTTGTTTTTTTTTTAAACTCTACACATTAATAGTGAGAAATCTTAGACCCATTGCTCCTAGACATATTAGGGTCAAATTTTGTGTTGATGAAGGAAGGGGAGAAAAGTCCAAACTGTGAAAAGAAAGGCAGAAATTTTATACCAAAGTATTTTAATTAACAAGGAAGATTTAATTCTCAAGGAAGATTGCTATGACTAGCACTTCCATTCCATTCCAACATATACTCACAAGGATTTTACCTCTATGATCAAGAACTCTGAACTTCCTCTGACCATGGTCTCCCTATTTTTCATATCTCCCTATTCACCTATCCTAGCTTTCCCCATTCATTGCTCCTGATCTAGTGTCACTTTCCTCCTTTCAAAATTTTGATTCTATAGTTAACCGATTCAATTTTACATTTTCCTTTGTTTTCAGATCCTTTACTCTCTTGTCAAGGGGTTGTAGGATTGTAAACTTAGAGCTTGGAGGAATCTTAGAAACTATTAAATTTAACTTCTTCATTTTACTGAGGAAAAATCGAGCGGCAAGAAGGTTAAATAGCTTTACCTGGGTTATACAGCTGGTATGTGTCTGAGGCAAAATTTAAATAGGTATCTTTGTGTCTCCAAATCCAGCCCTGTATTAGTTATCATTGAAAGTTCCTTAAAAAGATAGTTTTTGTCCCTAGTTGTTGCTTCCCAAATACCAATACCAATTGATGCACATGATCTGCCTTCTCAACTTCTTTTAGTATTCTGTTTAATACTGCTAAAGGCATACAACTTTGCTGATCAGATCCACTACAAATCTGTTATTTTATCAGATAATTTATCAGATAATTAACCTAATTGCTACCTACCAATCTTTTTATTCATTCCTGATTTGCTTCCTATCACAAATATTATCAGATTCTCCCCCCCAATCTCCTCCCAAGTCATGTACACCATTCTCTTTTTGTTCCTCTCAACATAAGACTGACCTCATATTTTATAATATTTTACACATTTATTGAAGCAATTTGTTCTGAGCTTCTTTTCTACAATCCAGTTCCCCAAAGCCACTTAACATCATCCCCCATTCTTTTCTTCTTTTTCAGCAGTCCTAGAAAAATAAATTATTCTCATCTTGCCAAGGTTAGCCATTCTTTTAATCAATCAATCACCTAATCAAAACAGCAAGCATATGTTAAACATCTGCTATGTATAAAGCATCATGCTTTATACTCCCAGCAAAGTGCTGGGGATAAAAATACAGAAATGAAACAGTTTTTGCTCTCAAGAAACTTATAGTTTACAAAACGAAATGTATTCTATTTTACTTGTACTTTTGATCCCATTCCTCTCCATTTCCTCCAAAGTAGCCCCATTGCTTTTGGCTTCTTAATATTATGATTTTTTTCAAAAAGTATAGATATTTTTCTTAAGCCTATTAACCACATTTTTTTTTAACATCCAACATTATACTTTTGATAGGCTAATTCTCATAATTTTAAATGGAATCCTAAACCAGCATTACCATAATTGATTGAATATCTTTTATAATAGCTACCAAGGATAGTTACAAGATGGACAATCGAGAAGCATTTTGATTTTGAGGAAGGAAGAAAAGAAAAAAAGCATTGCAATTCTAATGTTAAAGATAAATGGCATAAGCTTTTCAATAAAAAACTGGATGAAAACATCAGGCATTTGTTAAGACAATGTCCCAGGCACTGTACTTGGAATATTTTTTTTTTGTCTTAACTATGGATAGTAATTTTTGATTCATTTTGACTCATTCTCAATCATTTTTTGAAAATATCATAAATTACGAACTGGGATCCAGTTACCTTCTAGCTGAGAAAGAGAAGATATTTTAAAGCTTTGCCTTAGTCCCATTCACATTCTTCAGCTCCATCCAGGAAAGTGTGAGATTGATAGAATACAGAAAGCTTTTTCTAGTATTTTCTAGTATAGTTTTCTAGTATAAATATGGCTTCTTGATTGAAAACTTGTCCTTTGGAAAACTGCCTGGGTAGAATGACCTTTAGGTATAGAGGAGCTTGAAATGTGGGAAAAAACATTATTGTCTCTTACCTTTTTGTTTAGTAGAGATGGGAGGAAGTTGAGGAGTAGGGAAGGAGCCACCTTCTTCTTCTTCTTCTTCTTCTTCTTCTTCTTCTTCTTCTTCTTCTTCTTCTTCTTCTTCTTCTTCTCCTCCTCCTCCTCCTTTTCCTTCTTTCTTCTTTCTTCTTTTCCTTCTCCTTCTTCTTCTCCTCCTCCTTCTTTCTTTTCCGTTTTTTTTTTTTTTACAAAGGGCTAGGAGAGAAGAACTATTTCTGCCCTTTATTCCCCCATAGTCAGAGCATGAGGCTTTAGTCTCATACTTCTCTAGCCCTATCTAGTGGTTGCATAGCAGACCCAACTGGGCCTAGGAAAGCTTCTAACTAGCAAACATTTTCCATTCTATTTTTAGGTTAAACACATGATTTTATGGTGGTGAGGGGTAGCATAGCAAGTAGACAGTTAGCTTAAGAGTCAATAATACTTGAACTTCAAGCATACCATCTGACATATAGTGGCTATTAAACTGTGGTCAGGATTCTTAACCTCACAATGCTCCAGGCTTTTCTCAGATTATAACTTTTTAGGATCATAGATTTTGGAGCTAGAAAGACCTTAGAAGTTATATAATACAATCCTCTCTCTCTCTCTCTCTAAAATAGGTGAGGCACAGAATCACAAAGATAGTTAGCAACAGAGCAACAGAGAAACAGAATTCAAGCTAAGGCCTTTTAGACTCCAAATATGTTGGTCTTTCAATTTGTTCCCAGAGTCTACCTATATTAGTCCAAAAAAGAATTAGGGTTATTAAATATATTTTCATTATATTGGATTCATTGTTTATACATACACATATATGTATATTTATGTATATGTGTATATATGTATATATGTTTATATTGACCTAATAAATCCCCCATTAGTCCATGTATTTGATGGTTCCATTAAATACTTCTCTTTCAAGCAAGATGTTGTATGCTTATTTAGTAGATTCATGCTCTCTAGAAGGAAAGTGAAAAAGGGTTCATCTAACCATTGCCTCCAGGGCAAATACTGAAAAGCAAAGATTTATGTCCTTTCTTATAAGAGTATTTTTTTTTAAAAAAAGAATAGAAAGAAATACAGAAAAACTTATATAAAGCATTGGAAAGCCAAAATCAGTGCAACAGGAAGTATATATTCATTGATTATAATTACTTATAGCAAAAGGAGATAAAGTCCAAGATGGCAGAATTTCATCTGGTCTTCAAAAAAGACACCAAGCAAATATATTTATTTGCTTATTGTCTCTTGAGTCATTTGGTTTTACTTTGTTAATTTCTAAGGGTTTCATGTAGGATTTTGTTTCTTCTTTTCTCTGCTTACTTGATCATTTTTCTTTGTTGATGGTTATTCAGTTTGTAATGTTTAAATTTTTAAAAATTCCTTGCACAAGGACTCTTCTGAAGTTCTTGAGAATACTTAAAATGTTTTATTGCCTTAAATAGTTCAATAATTCATCTCATAACTTGTTTATACCATGAATAATTCAGCAGTCCATTCTAGCAGAATACAGAGTTTAACTTCAGCCCTATTGAATGATCTAAATTTTTAAATGAGAGAGATCTGCATTAATGATACCTCGCTGTTTTGTAGGGTTTTCAGATATCAGCTTTTTTGACAGGTATTTTTCCTCCTGAATATGGATTGATTACCCATATTTATGTTTTATTTATATAAAGTTTCAAGAGTTGTTTTTGGTCTTTATTATTGAAAGAGAATCTTGATTTATACTGTCACCATCTAAATGCAATCTAGAGACTTTTTTCTGAAAAATTCTTTTTTTTCCCTCTCTTCCCCAACTGGCTTCTCATTACCATATGTCAAATCAACAAGCAAAAAGCAACAAGCTATTAGTAGACTTCTACTACATGCTAGGTACTGTGCCAAGCACTGGGGATAGGAAGAAAGGCAACAACACTTCCTATCCTCAAGGAGCTTACAATCTAATGGATGAGACAACATGAAAAGAACTATGGAAAAATGAAATACCTATAACAAGATAAATTGGAGATAATTTCAGAAGAAAGTCATTAGCATTGAGTGAGAACAGAAACAAGAAATGGGACTTTAGCTGAAATTTAAAGGAAATGAGGGAAACCAGAAGGCAGAAATAAAAAGGGAGAAAATTTCAAAAATAAGGGATAATCTGGAGTTTGGAGATAGAATGTCTTGTTTGAGGAGCAGCAGGGAGGCTAATGTCACCAGATTACAGAGTACACAGTCTGTGTAAAGAGGGAGGGAGTAAATTGCAAAGGTAGTAGGAGGAGGACGATTATGAAGAATTTTAAGAGCCGAAAGGAGGACTTTGTATGGATTCTGGAGGGGCTGAGGGAAGCTGAATGGCACAGTGGATAGAGTACTTGGCTTGGAATCAGAAAGACTCTGAGTTCAAACCCATTCTCAGACACTTCTAGCTGTGTGAATCTGGGGAAGTCACTTTTACCTTATTTGCCTCAGTCTTCTCAACTGTAAAGTGAGCTGGAGAAGGAAATGGAAAAACCATTCCAGTGTTTTTGCTGAGAAAATTCCAAATATGGTCACAAAGAGTCAAAATGCAACTGAAAAATGACTAAACAACTAACCAACAAAAACAAGGGTAATGGTAGCAAACATTGTCTAACATACACTTTGGAAGATCATTTTCATAGCGGAGCAGAAATCAGACTGGAGTATGGAGATTCTTTTTATTTTTATTTCATTTATTCATTTATTTATTTGCTGAGACAGTTGGGGTTAAGTGACTTGCCCAGGGTCACACAACCAGGAAGTATTAAGTGTCTGAGGACAGATTTGAACTCTGGTCCTTCTGACTTCAGGGCTGGTACTCTGTCCACTGCACTAGCTATCCCGGAGTATGGAGATTCTTAAGGCAGTGATACGAACATGTAGACTGTTTCATTGATCCATGTGTGAGGTGATGAAAGCCAAGATGGTATCAGTATAAGAAGAAAGAAGGAAGCATGTTTATATGAGACATCTTGGCAAAAGTAGAATTGACTGAACTCGGGAACTGCTTTGACAAGTGAGAAAGATTTTTAAAATAACATGAGAAAAAAGAATCAAAACTGATTTCTTTGTCCAAACACTGGCACTCTTACAACTCACAAGCTTATTTCTTGCCTACAACTTATTAGTCTTATATTTTGAATTTGAGTTGTTTAATCCCACATTTATGAAGCACCTAATATGAGCAAGATACCCTTCTTAGCAATACACATGATGGGGTTAAAAAACAAAAAAGCAAAAACAAATAATCACTGCCCTTAAGGAGTTTGTGTTTTACTAGGAAGAGACATGTTAAATAGGCAAGTAAATATAAAATGATTTGAGAGAAGGGAACATTTATAACAAGGAAGCTCAGGAAAGGCTGTCTGTAGGAGGTGGCCTTTGAGTTGAACCTTCCTAGAAGATAAGGTTTCTAAGAAGAGGAAATAAGTAGGTAGTATATTCCAGGGGGCCTGGACACCCCCTGGGCAGACCCAGCACAAAGGGACAAAGGTGAAGGATGGAATGCCAAGTTTGGGAAATGGAAACTAATCTAGTTTGCTTGTAATGTAAAATTTGAGAAGGTGTACAACCTGAAATAAATCTGGAAAGATTGGCTGGAATCAGATGGGGAAAGGCCTTAAAAGCCAAGTTGAGGAGATTCCATCATATCTAAGAAGTTTGTTTAGTCAAAGGACATTCTGAAACTGGTGAAGTTACTTGATCAGACCTGTGATTTAGGGAGGCTCGAATAATGCTTTGTACTTGTTACTAACATTTTACATCCTGAATAGCCATCGTTAAGCCTGACAAGTTAGAGGTCCCCATAGAGGTTCCAATTTCCTAAAGCCCCTTTCATTGCTACTGAAGGAAATCTGAAAATTCTCTGAGCTCAAAGTGAAGCACAGTAGATCTATGAGTTTAATGTTTCTTTTTTCTGTCCATCACGGTGGATAAAATGATAAATTAGAGAAACTTCATGAAAAACTTTTTCTATCCCTTCCCTCTTTTTAAGGCAATCAGGGTTAAGTGACTTGCCCAAGATCACACAGTTATTAAGTATCAGAGGCCATATTTGATTAAGAGTCCTCCTGACTCCAGGACTGGTGCTCTATCCAGCTTTATCCAACAAAATACTTTATATTTACTTTAGCCCCTAGCTGTCCCCTAGTCTATCTATCTATCTATCTTTCTTTCTTTCTTTTTTTCTCCCTTTCTTTCTTTCTCTCTTTCTTTTCCTTCCTTCCTTCTTTCCTTCCTTCCTTCTTCCTTCCTTCCTTCCTTCTTCCTTCCCTCCCTTCCTTCCTTCCCTCCCTTCCTTTCTTCCCTCCCTTCCTTTCTTCCCTCCTTCCTTCCTTCCTTCTTCCTTCCTTCTTCCTTCCTTCCCTCCTTCCTTCCTTCCTTCTTCCTTCCTTCTTCCTTCCTTCCTCCTTCCTTCCTTCCTTCCTTCCTTCCTTCCTTCTTCCTTCCTTCCTTCCTTCCTTCTTCCTTCCTTCCTTCCTTCCTTCCTTTCTTCTTTCTTTCTTTCTTTCTTTCTTTCTTTCTTTCTTTCTTTCTTTCTTTCTTTCTTTCTTTCTTTCTATACACATTGCTTTATGAATCATGTCGAGAGAGAAAAATCAGAGCAAAAGGGAAAAACCATGGGAAAGATAAAAAACCAGAAAAAAGATATGAACATAGCATGTATTGATTTACATTCAGTCTTCTTGCATCTTTTTCTGAATGCAGATGGCATTTTTTTGTCCAAAATCTATTGGAATTGCTTTGGCTCACTGAACCGTTGAGAAGAACCAAGTCTTTCATAATTGTTCATTGCATATTCTAATTGTTATTGTGTACAATGTATTCCTGGTTATGCTTGTTTCACTCAGCATCAGTTCATGTAAATTTTTCCAGGCCTTTCTATAGTCCGCTTGTTCAGAATTTTTTATAGAACAATAATATTCCATTACCTTCATGTATCACAGCTTGTTCAGCCATTCCCCAATTGATGGGTATCCACTACTTTTCCAGTTCTTACTCTATCCCTTTCTTAAGGGAGAGTAAAAGCCTTCGTTTTTTTTGGTATCATCTTCCTTTGCTATCAGGATCAAATCTAGGCAAAATTATGAAGCAAGTGAAGTTTCTATTTAGGGATTCCAATTTTCCATCTATCTCCTTAGCCTTTTCCCTCCATTGTTATTGACGGATAAAACTCTCCCCCTGTTCCACTAAGAAATCTAATACATTCATGGTTCTCTTCCTTACCCCCATCAAAAACTATTATCTAGGAAATATATGATTAAAAACCATTCACCATTGATCTACAAATAATAACAACTAGTTAGAATTTGTATAATGCTTTAAAATTTGCAAAGGTGTGATGATTCTTATAACAACTCTGTGAGTTAGGTGCATTTTTAGTCTCATTTTATAGATGAGCAAACTGAGGCTGAGGTACAATTAGAAAGATTAAGTGATTTACCCAGGATCCTTTAGCTAATATATTTCTAAGGCAAGATTTAAACTCGGGTCTTCCCGATTCCTATTCCAGTGCTTTATCCACTAACTCACCTAACTGCCTATGTTAATAGAACTTAAAGTATTATTTATTCCAAATGTATTTGTATTTTAATGAGGACAAAATCAAAAGAATGCCTTTCTAATCATTGGATTCTAGTCATCCACAACTATGGAATTTTTCCTAGTCCTGAATTCAATTCAATTGAACAGGTGAGTTCAGCAAACATTTATTTAATAAATAACTTCACACCATTCATTAGAAAGCACTCTGTTAATTTTTCTTGGAGTAATATGTTTCAGTGATGGAACCCAAATGTATCATGATATTTTTGTAAGGAATTTATTTCCTATCTAAACTTTCAATTATCCACCTGAAGATGAGTGAAATCAAAAGAAATTCAAATAATTATTATAAAGCAAGTTTATTTCTAAATCACTGGAATATAGTCAGAGGTTGAAACTGTTAGATGCTAAAGAGGTAGAATCAGATCCTTTGATTTCAAGGTCACTGCTTGTTCTCTATATTGCCCCAGCAATGTAGTACCTAGATTTCAAAGTAGCACATACACTTTAAATCAAATATATGCATTAAATAGACAGTGTTGTATGAGACACATTTAGTAAGGGAAGTGAACTTCAATATATGTTGGGGTGTACATATAGCTTTGGTGCTCATACTCAGCTCCCAGCCTCTCTAGAACTATAGGATTTAGCCTGGAACCATTGCAAATAATTTGCAAATCTAATGAGCCCCATGAATTGACTTCACTTTCAGTCTTCTCTGAGTAGATTATTTCAGTGTCTGAACTATACTCCTTTCTATAATATTTTCTTAGTTCTAAGTAATTCTCTTAAACAAATGTGCTCTGAAAGCAGATTCAGAATGTCTTGCTTCCATATTAGAAAGTTTTAATTTTTTAATAGGTAATTTTGGAACTCACAAGTTCTCATAAATTAGAATAAAGTCCAAAAAATCTGTTATTTTGACAGCATTTATTCCTGCTCCTTGGGCAGCTAGGTGGTATCATAGTGCGTAGAGCACTGGAAATAGAGTCAGGAAGACTTAGTTCTGAGTTCAAATGTGATCTCAGACACTTATCAGCTGTGTGATGTTGGGCAAGTTAGCCAACTTCCTGTGCCTCAGTTTCTTCATCTGTAAAACAAACTGAAGAAGGAAATGGCAATGCAGTTCAGTATCTCTGCTAAGAAAACTGCAAATGGGGTCACAAAGAGTTAAATACAACTGAATTTAACAACAACAAACTCTTTCCCATTGTATTTTACAGATTTTATTTTCAAGATTGAGATCTGACTCATTTGGCAGGTGTGCTTTAAGCATTAATGTTCATTAGTTTATATCAAGGGACTAATTTATGTAATACATGCAGAAAGGATTGAAGAGACTTAATTATGAAGATGATAGCCTCATAATCAGCACAGATCTCTTAAGATAAAAGATGATTTGTAGATATTATGATTTCTGAAACACATTAGTGTTTGTTTTGTTAAACTCAGTTCAACCTGACATTATTTGGTGGTTGTCATTTACTCATTTCATGAAGATTCCTAGTCTTGTGCTGAGGATTAACCTCAGTGTCTTATCTAGGGTTACTCATTTAGTAAGTTTTAAAGTAAGAATTGGAACCCTGTTCTCCAATCACAGCCTTCTTTCTACTTTTCCAATCTGCCTCTGCTTTATGTATATCAAAATCTAAATCTAATCATTAATGTAACTGTACACATTTGTCCCCATGTATCATCAAAAAGTCTTTTTTTTCCTTTAAAACATCTTTGAGTATCCAGAAGTTTTATATGAAGAAGACAGATAACTTTTTCTTTCTTCTCCTAGTGTATCAACTACAACAGGAAGCTCCTCATCCTCGAAGGATTACCTGTACATGTGAGGTGGGTATCATTGTTTCAGTCTTTGACACATTGTCTAACTTTATTGTTAGGAAAATTGCAATTTAAATATATCTCTTTTGACACTTTTCTGATTTGATTACCACTTTTCTATAAGCTATTGGGATCAGAAAAGAGAAAAAAAAGTATAGTTTTAATTGAAATTAGATGAAAAAAATCCTGTTTCTATATTTAGGCACTTTGGGAAAACTCTCTTTAAAAATAATTTCGAAATAATTGTTTAACAAAAATAGTTGGTCATTAAGCAATATTGTAGAGTTATTAAATTACATAAATGTTATTAGTATATTGTTATGCAGTGAAGGAAAGAATTCTTAGAAAGAATCTGTCATTTTGACATATAACTCAGAGCAGTACTGTATAATCAGGGGCTTTAATAACGTGTTTAGATCACAAAGAGAATTACTTTACAGAATTAGGCAGGGATTTTACTAGACCACTATTTAAAAGTTCAATTGCATTTTTCCTAAATAAAATTATTCTCTCTTGCATAATAGAAGTGCAGTGGGATTGATTTTTTTTTTTTTAACAATTGAATGGAAAACAGTTTCCCTATGGAAAATTTTGAGTAGACATAGCATATACATACAAGTAATGGGTATTTAGCTCTAGTTGAATGCTTTTCCTTGCTACAGCATCATGATCCCATGTGATAAACTATTTTTATACATGACAAAAATAAAGAGAAGATTTTTTTCCTTTAAAATAAGTTCTTTCTTCTATGTTCCAACCAGAAACAACTCATCTGTACTCTTTATGGCAGTGAATTTCAACTCACTGCTTTGAAGAATCCAGAAGTACTAGTAGGAGAATTTTCTTTCTTAAAGGAATCAGGAAATTAAAAATCAAAGGAGAGAAAATTTTTTACAGAGATGCTTAGTGTGAGAACAGATTTGCTATGGAACTTTTTCCTTGAACATCTTATGCCAACTGTACATAATTTTCATATCCTCTGCTGTGTATTTAAGTTGTCAAAAGGATTGGACTAAGTGATCCCTAAGGTCTCTTCCAGCTCAGTCATTTTATGATTCTAATATTGGGACCAACATTTTGATATTGTCCAGAGAGCTATGAAACTTGGTTTTCCTTTTTCTTTGTGGTAATTAAAACTTAAACTTGGTGCTTTCATAGTAACATAAATTATGTGTTTTCATTTCATTTATTTACCTAACTTGGTGGTGAGTGTTACTGCCATCCTCTACCCCCAAAGGATTAAAACTATTAGGGACTGTCAACATGTTTATTTTGTAACAGCCTAAAATATATTTTTGACATCACTATATGAGAATACTCAGCAGTGTACCCAGCTCAATAGGTGAGGAAGTCATTCCTTATTGTAAAAATGAACTTCCCTTTAGTGAGAAGAGAATAGATTCAAAAATCTCATACCCTTTCATGTCAATCGCTGGTAATATCCATAGAATGACACTAAGTTTTTCATGAATCCTTTCTACAAAGAGAACATTTCTTAGAAGAAGTAGCATGCTGCTTTTTTATCCCTAGTTGGATGTAAAAAGGGGTTATAGATACTTATTAGTACTAGTGCTTGAAAGAGGAAAAAAATCCCCCAAGATGGAAGCCTTGGAGTGGCTACAGATTGGCCCACTTTTAAAATTGATTTTGCTCTTTAGCATGTCATTGTTGTTGTCACTCCAGTGCCAGCACACTGCTCAGGACCTGGTGGGCACCTGCCCAGTGATCATGGAGAGACTTGAATTAAAATAAAGCTCTGAGATGTGAAGGTGTTTGAGGGTCACAGAGTGGATAGAAGGCTAGTCTTGGAGGTAGGAAGATGTGGATTCAAACTCTGCCTCTGACAAATACTGTCTGTGGACAATCATGGCCAATTATAATTTCTCAGTGCCTCAGATGACTTTCTAAGACTGTTAGTTATAGAAGAATTATAGATCTGTCTTGTGGAGAGGATGTCTACATTGGAAACCATATTCTGACAAATGGAAGTTTAAAATATTTTTGCCATTGTGATAATGCAGTGAAATCATGTATGGAAAATGTTTTATTATCATGAGGTACTATATAAGTTATGTTCTTGTATTAAATATTGAATATACATATAATTTGCAGTGAAGCAACAGATTTTATGGATTGATAAATGCACATGGTTTGTTTATGCTGTTGTTTGTTGTTCAATCATGTCTGACTCTTCACAACCCCATTGAGATTTTCTTGGAAAAGATACTGGGGTGGATTTCCATTTCTTTAAATGGTTTGTCCAGAATCATGTAGCTATTAAGTGTCTGAGGTCACTTTTGAATTCAGGAAAATAAGTCTTCCTGATTCCAAACCTGTTAGGTGCCACCTAACAGCCAAATTTGTTTACAAAGGGACTAATAATAGGGACTAGACTTGAGGATTCATTAATCTTCCAGATGAGGAAACAATCTCTACTAATCAATACCAGTCAGCCAAAGATCTCTCACTGCATCCAGGGCCATCTCCAATCATTCTGATCTACTCCTTGCTACTGGACCTAGATGGTTCCAGAGTAGAAACTGAGGCAGGTGACCTCTCAGAGCCCTCCCTCCTTCAAATCAAAAGGATTTATCCATTCATCAATTGTTAAACATTTATTAAGTGCTTATTATATATCAAGAATGGGTTAAATGCTGAAGATACAAAAAGAGGCAAAAAGACAGTGTCTGCCCTCAAGGAGTTCATCATCTAATAGGTTATTCATTTATACTGAACTTTCCATCTTCTAAAATTCCAGAAGCCTTTTTTTCCCATGTAAACTATTGTGATTTCCATATCTCCTTCTCTTTGCTTCATTTTATAAACATACAATCTGATTTTTTAAAAAACCAAGTGTAGGATTTTACATTAGGAAAGCTAGGTGACACAATGGATGGAGCTCTAAGCCTGGAATCATGAGAACCTGAGTTCAAATATGATTTCAGGCATGTACTAGCTATGTGACACTGGGCAAGTCACTTAACTCTGTTTGCCTCAGTTTCCTCATCAGTAAAATGATTTGGAGAAGGAAATGGCAAATCATTCCAGTATCTTTGCCAAGACAATCCCAAATGAGGTCATGAAGAGTCAGATATGACTAAAACAATTGAAGGACAACATCAAAATATTTTGCATTTATTCTGATTCAATTCCATTTTATCAGATATTCATTTTTTGCCAATAGCCTATCAGGTTATTGGGCAGTCTTATTGTGTCATCTTTCCAATTTCATATCACTTGGAAATTTGATGGGCATACTATTGGGCTATCATCCAAATAACTGATAAAAATATATTAATAGCACAAGTCCAAGAATGGATTTGGGTGTAACTCTAAATTACCACCAATTTATTAAGTAATAATCAATAATGATTTATTATCATCTATCAATAATAATAATAATTAATTGTATTATTAAATTTTTGCATATTGAAACTAGTATGGAATATACTTACTATCATTGAACCCATGAAGCTCCCTTTTCCCCAAAAGCCTATTATAGGACACAATGCTGAGCCCAATCTAGGTATACTATACCTGCAGAATTTCCCTCATCTTCCAGTCTATTAGAATAAGAACTGGACTAGGGATTTCATTGGAGGAACTCTCAGGTAAGGAAATTCTCTCTGCCAATACAAGTTAGCATCCTCTCTGCAAATTATAATTTTAGAGAACTACCCAGAGCTGAGAGTTTAACGAATTTGTCCAGATCCAAAGAGCCTGTATGTATCAAAGACAAGACGATTTTGAGACCAGTTCACTATCTTTTTCTTTTTTTGAGAGGCAATTGGGGTTAAGTGACTTGTCCAGTGTCACACAGCTAGTAAGTGTTAAGTGCCTGAGGCTGGGTTTGAAGTAGAGTCCTCCTTATTCCAGGTTCATGCATTGTACCATCTAGTTGCCCTCCAGGTATTCTCTTATCCAAATACTAACGCGGTTAAATCCCACTTTGCACCTGAGATAAGAATGTTTTAGGTTGCCATGGCTATAGACTTTTGAGTTAATAATTCAGTTTTAACAAGAATGAGATTAATCTGAATTGACTTATTTTTGATGAACCAGTTCTAGCTCATAAGGATCACTGTTTTCATTATTTTATCATGCTTCTGAATTACCTATTTTTTAAAATCTTAGAACAATTGCCAATGGAAGATTTAAAAGTGGTTATAAATAAGTAAATTCAATGTTATTTGCAAATTATTTTGGCCTTGTGATTTAAAGGATCAGACTAATTGACTAGAAGGAAAACTAGAGGGAGAAGTAAAACAGGAAATCACTTTGTGATTCTAGGAAGTTAGACATTGCTTTTTGGAAATATCTGCTCCTTGTGGGTTTAAATTAAAACAAAAATACGGGGTAAGGTAAACCTACAGAAGTGTTAGAGAAAATAATGGTAAAAAGTGAGGAGAGAAGAGCATTAAGAGAATAATAAAGTTTTCTAGTTTAAAAAGAAATTCAGTAACACAAAAGAATACTCTCTAGTGAGCCTATATGATGTTTTCCTAAGGAAAAAACCACTGGAGACCAAGTAAAGCTTATTGAGGATTAAGGAAAACAGCCTTTATCCAAAGTTACTTGTAGTATTTAAAAATGGCAACATTTTTAAAAATCAGTCAATCAACAAAAATTTATTAAGCGCTTATTTTGTGCCAGATCAAGGTTTTTATGTATGTTAGTCTTTCTATTTTATTAGGAATATTACCCTGTATTTTTATAGAATTTGAAACTTATAGAGCACCTTAAAACATCATCACCATTAAAACGAGTTTTTTTTTTTTTTGCAATGAGTTTTGCATCTGTTATTTCCTTTGGTGTTCACAGCAACACTGGAAATAAGTGCTACTATTATAACTATTTCACAGACTAGAGTATTATATAGATAACATTATTTAACATTCCCAACAACACACAGTAAATATCTGAAGCAGAATGTGAAGCCAGTTCTTCTTTCTAGCTAGTTATGGAAGCAATTACATTCATTGTTCCATTCTGATAGATTGTTATCCTCATTTTAGAGATAAGAAAACTGAGGCTTTAGGGTTTTGTTTTGTGTTTTTTTTTTGGCAAGGCAATTGGAGTTAAGTGATTTACTTGGGGTCACAGAGGTAGGAATTAAGTGTCTGAGGCTAGATTTGACTTCAGAGCAGGTGCTCTAAATATTGTATTATCTAGCTGTCCCCCGCTTAAGTTTTTTAATCAAGGTCTCACATCTAATAAATGGTAGCTTAATGCCCATATCTTCTGCTTCCTACTTTATGGCATTTTTTATTATGCCTTTCTACTTTCTCATATAATTTAAATTTTATCCATTTAAAAATATAGAGGTGTGTGTGTGTGTGTGTGTGTGTATGTGTGTGTGTAAGTAAACTTAGCCCTATTCTGATTCTTCTGTTACATGCCTTCAACACTTACACACTCAATTTCTGCTCAAGATTAAATCCCTACTGATTTTGTCAGTGTAAGGAACAGCAGAGGGCAAACTCATTCTGCACAACCAGGTTCATCATCTTCTCCACAACTTACCATTATAATGAATTTCAAAGAGAATTAAAAATTATCTTTTATTGTATTCATAATTTGTATAATTATTTTTTCTGTTTAATTCTTTTTTATTGTTATAGCTTTTTATTTACAAGATATATGCATTTTACAATAATTTTTGAACAAAATAGGTCTTTGGTGAGATATAGAAATATTTTTATTTTATGGAGAATATAAATTGGTTGCAATACAATTATTGCATTATGACTTACTTTTTTTTGCACTTGGTATATTGTTTTTTCTCTATTATTTCATATATATTTTGTTTATTCATATCTACAGATCATCTATTCCTATGGTTAATCAAAAATTGAGAACCAAGAAATGATTAAATTTAAACAAATGAATAATTATTTTGGCCAGTATTCAATGACTCTTTGTGATCCTTTGGGGGTTTTCTTGCCAATGATCTTGGAGTGGGTTGCCATTTGCTTCTCCAGTTTATTTTACAGATGAAGAAACTAAGGCAGACACGGTTAAATGGTTTGCCCTGGATCACATAGCTAGTCTGAGATTAGATTAGAATAGCGTTGGAGTTAACTAAATCAAAGAAAATGTGAAATTAGATAAATTAAGTAAAATATGTTTTTAGTACTTTTCAGCAAGAAAGGCATTTCAAGTGTCAAAGAAGTTATCTGAGAGAATTATTAGATTGTTTAGATAGCAAGAAGTTACTTTGGCAGGGGTTGGAAAATTAAAATTTTGATGAAATTGTAGAAATATAGAGGGGTCAGTTGGTGTGTATTTTGTAACATTTAGGAGTTTAGATTCAGTATACTAGACTATGGCAATATTTCTTTAAGTGAACAAAAAGGATTTAGTGATCATTGAATAGAGTCAGGGGTGTGTCCCACCCTCCTCTCTCTCTATGTATTAATTGCCAAGTCTTGTTGATTCTATCCTTCCAGCACTTTTTACATCTATTAAAAAAATTCCTTCCACTAACATTGCCTCTATGTTACTTCAGGTCATCATCTCCTCCTGCCTAGATTATTTTAAAAGCCTCCTACTTGTACTCTGTGTTTCTAGTCTCTTCTCTTTCCAATCCATCTTCCAAACAGCTGCCAGATGGTGTTTCTAAAATACAGATTGGCTGTGTCACACCTCCCCCTACACCCTAAAGTCTTCAATTGCTCCTTATTGCCTCTAGGATAAAATATAAAACCTTTGACCTGACATTGAATATCTTCCACTTTTTGGCTCCCTTTACCTTTCTAATTGCCCCATTACTTTTCTCCACACATTCTCTTTTTGGGTTAAAATGGCCTGCAAAATATTATCCATATATGACGCTCATTTTCTGGCTCTTTGCCTTTGTACAGATGGTCCTCCATAGCTAAATGCACTTCTTCATTTCTACCTCTTCAAAATCCCTGACTTTCATGAAGTTGCTACCTCCTGCAAGTGCTACCTTCTGTACGAGGCCTTTATGCACTCAGTTGTTAACAGTCCCTCTTGAAATTATTATTGTTCAGTTGTTTTTTAGTTGAGTTCAACCCTTTGTGAACCCATTTTGGAGGTTTTCTTGGCAAAGATCCTGGAGTGTTTTTTGCCATTCCTTCTCTCATTCATTTTACAGATGAAGAAATTGAGGTAAACAGGATTAAGGGACCTCCCCAGAGTCCTGACTTGAACTCAGGAAGATGAGTCTTTCTGACCCCAGGCTCAGTATTGTATTTATTGAGCCATCTAGCTGCCTCTCTCTTGAAATTATTTTGTATTATTTTACCTATGCTTTGTATTCACTAATTGTTCGCATTTTGTTACCCATGATGGAATATAAATTCCTTGAGGGAGGGGATTGATTCCTTTCTGTTTCTGTATTCCCAAGTCCTTTCAGAGTTCCAGAACATGGTGACCACTTCATATTTTCATTTTTTCTTTTGTGGTTTGGAACTGATTTTATCATTGGTATGAAGAATTGATAGTGTGTAAACTCTTTTCACAGATTCCAACAAGCCTTTTCTTTGTAGTTCACCACCTGAGAGAATTGGCTAGAGCTCATGGGTAATTGATTCAATCATGGACACAGAGCTGGTATGCACCAGAGGCAGGAATGGAATGCCGGCTCTCTTGATTCCACGACTGACTTTCTATCCTTTACCCCAAGCTGCCTCTCTAAAAAATTTGTTAGCTTGAATCAGATGGAAAAGTTGAAAGAGTACTTCATTGGGAACCAGAGACCAAGGATTCAAATTTTAGTATTTCTATTTATTTTTGCAATATCAGCTTGTCATTTTTCTCTCCTTGGGCTTCAGTTTCTTCAATAAATGAGGGTGTTGGACTTTGTGTTCTCCAAAGTACCTTCTTCTACAGCCTCTGATTCCCTAGGAAGGAAGGTAAAGGGAGGAATCAGCATTCTTATGTGTCTAGGTAATGGTTTTCATGACAGTGTTTGTACTAATAAAGAAACTGATTTAGGATGTTGACTTTAAGGATGTTTTCGTGATACAAATTTGTTGAATTTCACTTTTTAAAAAATTGTGTCTTTTTGTTCTAGTAATTGCATTATATTATAGAGTTTTAGTGCAATGGCTGAGGATACTGTGGAATTAAGCCAAATCAAAAAATAAAAATATATTCTGTGCAAATCATCTGCTTCACCTTCCTCTTGTGATCTAAGCTTTTACTGCTGATGCTAAACTTCCTGTTCTGCTCTTTCTCAGCTGGGTTTCTATTATCAGCAGTGAAACCACAAGGTGCAGCATCTTCTAGAAATTTGGCTTGTTCAGCTGTCAAAACAAATTAGGAATGATTAGAAATGACAGTAATGTATAAAACATCTAAATCGTAAGAGAAGAGAATATGATATATGGTGAAGGGCCATGTAACAATTGAGATACTCTTTATTCTCTAAATTTCAGATCATGTTATATATATGCATGTTGTAAAAGATAAAAATAAACAAATCACAGCTAGAGGTTTTTATTAAGGGGCAATAATGGAATTTTATTTTTCCAAATACCTGTAAAGATAGTTTTCAACATTATTTTTGGAAGACTGTGTTCCAAATTTTTCTCCCTCTCGTTACCTCTCGTCTCTCCAAGATAGCAAGCAATCTGAAATAGATTGTACATGAATAATCCTTTTAAGCATATTTCCATATTTGAAATGTTGTGCAACAAAAATCGATAAAAAGGGGAAAAAACCACAATAAAGAAAAAGCAAGTAAACAAACAAAGGTGAAAATACTATACTTCAATCCACATTTAGTCTCCAAAGTTCTCTCTCTGGCTATATATAGTTCTTTCCATCCCAAGTCTATTGGAATTATCTGAATAACCACATTGCTGAGAAGAGCCAAGTCCATCACAGTTGATCATCACATAATCTTGCTGTTACTGTGTACAATGTGCTCTTGGTTCTGTTTACTTCACTCAGCATCAGTTTGTTTCAGTTTTCCCAGGTTTTTCTGATCATTTTTTTTATAGAACCTTAATATTCTGTGACATTCATATACACAGTGTATTCAGCCATTCTCCATCTGAATCTCAATTTCCAGTTCTTTCCCACTACAAAGAAGAGCTGCTACAAGCATCTTTGCACATATGGACCTTTTTCCTGATTTCTTTGGAATATAGATCCAATAGAGACACTGCTGAATCAAAGGGAATATAGCTTTATAGCTATATAGCTCATAGAGCTCTAAGTTGCTCTATAGAATTGTTGGATCATTTCATAACTCCACCAACAATGCATTGGTGTTGCACTTTTCTTATATCCCCTCCAACATTTATCATTTTTCCTGCCATCTTAGCCAATTTGAGAGATGTGAAGTGGTACTCAGAATTGCTTTAATTTGTATTCCTCTAATCAATAGTGATTCAGAACATTTTTTCATTTGAATATAAGTGACTCTAATTTCTTCATCTAAAAATTGTCTTTTCATATCATTTGGCCATTGATAAATTAGATAATGACTTGTATTCTTTTAAATTTTCTCAGTTCTCTATGTATTTTAAAAATGAGGCCTTTAGCAGAAACACTAGCTGTTAAAATTGTTTTCCAGATTTCTGTTTCCTTAAGGGACAATTAAAAAAAAAAGAATATAAATTACACCTTCAAAGGTATGAGGATATGCATTTTAATATCTTAGAGTGGTTTTAGAAATCAATCAACAATCAAAATGTCTTAAAATGTTTTTGAAAGAGCATTTATATTATAATGCTTATGTGGATACATGTGTACAGCTATGGTTACTGCAACATCTTCCTAAAGACATGTTTAGAGTTATTCTAGTAATTTTTTTTTTAAATCAGGAGGCAACTTTGAAATTATTCTAAATTATTCTATGAGCCACAAAGATATAAAAGGTGTAATTTCATGGCTCATAATATTTTGTTTTGCAATCCTATGTAAAACATGAAATCAGACTCTACTTCTTATATACTGTAGACAATCCTAATGTAATATCACTAAATCCAAGCTGTTCATTTAATTCTGCTCATTATCAAGAAGAAATTTATGTTAGGGACAATAAGAGAAAATCATTTTATAGTAATGTCTGGGAAAGAAGAATATAAATCTGAATTTATTGAGACATCCATTTTTTCTCATTTCAGCCTTAATTTTAGTCTCAAGGTTTAAAACTACAGGATAATAATCAATGTATAATTTTAGCAGATATGCTAAATAATTTGCCAATATGCACAGCAGTTGAGGGGAAAACACTATATGTGTACATGTATTTATACCATGCAGATATAAATATGTACATATTTGTGTATATATTCACATTATTTCTCCTTTTATACACAAATGTATGCATAGGTATATAGAGAGAAATTATATATAGTAGAGATTTAAGAGGATATTGGAAGAAGCGTGAAGTTCTGTTAGATCACTATAAAAATAGCAAGGTATCTGCCTCGCTAGAAGGTACCTTCTTTAGCTGATGGTCCTCAGAAGGGCATTATCCAGTCACCAGCAACCCTTCTACCCACCTCTTAGGAATTCTGCCCCAGGGTCTTCTCCAGCAACTACCTGGATTTTCTCTAATTGTAGGGCATGACCTGGAACAAGACGCCATCTTTTGGCTTCTGTCTTAGCTCCTTATTGCAGAGACTTTTCCAGCCCTAGGCCCAAGAGACCAGTTCCAGAAGAGACCTAAATATCTAATTCCTGGCTACTGTGGGCTTCAAAGCCTTCTGCAGCATCAGGCTCCTCCAAGAAAAGATCCTATTCACCTTCTGTACCTCAGTATTTTCTCCAGTTCAAGTTCTTTTGATAAGCTCCTATATTTCCTTCTTCTTTTGCATGCTATAAGATATATTGCCCAGAATCTTACAGGACAAAACATCAACTACTTGCCGTAAGGATGGACTTTCAACAGTCTATTCACATTCTTCTTTCAATGGACCTTTTCTTACATGCTGGTTTTGTGCTTTTTTTGTACTTTGCCTCATTGCGTAATAGCATAATCTCACCTTATGCAATCTGTACATCATTGATTCTGAAACCCATTCTCAGACCCTAAATGCTATCTTCCTTATGTCCAGATACCTCAACCTGTCCCCCTTCCCCTTCCTACCAAGTCCTAGTCCATATTTCTTTTTCCCTTCCACTGTGTACAATGGAACACATTTTTCATAATTAACAAACTTTCTTTTATCCTAAAACTCTTTCTTATTCCTTCCATTTTCTGATCCTCACTAAGATCAGGTCCTGTTTCCTTTGCTTCCATCTCTATTACTGCCTGCATTTTTGTTCATATCTCTGATGCACAATTATTCTTTGATCCCCAAACACTCTTTGATCCACACTGACACTTGCAAACTCTTTCCTGTATCACCACCACTCAGAAACCTGTCTTCCTTTGACATTCATGTGTTCCAAATTTGCTACTCAAGCCCTATCATGGCTGCCACTATCTAAGGACTCCCAACAGTTTTCTATCTTTCCTCAGTGAATTCATCTAAACATTTTGCAATTTGGCTTTCAACCTTTTTATCCAAATGAAACTCTTCTTTCCAAATTTGCCAAATGATATTTTAATTGGAAAATCTAATGTCTTTTTCTCCATACTCATCCTTGTTTTACCTTTCTACATAATTTGACTCTGTTGATGTTTCTCCTTCTGGATGCTCTCTTCACATCTTAGTGAACACCAACAAGTCCTTCTAAATCGCCTTTATTTTTGGATTTTTATCTATGCCGTATTAACTCTGGGGAACCAGGCTTTATCTTGGATCCACTTGCCTTTTTCCTCTATATTATCTCATTAAGCAATCTTATCAGTTTCCATGGATGCAATTATTAGTTCTAAGCAAATGATTTCCAGATGGATATATCTAGCCTTAGTCTCTCTCCTGAGTTATATTCATACATCAATTCCTTCTTAGACATCTGGAATTAGACTGAGGTTTACTTCCTGTACCTTTTAGATCAAAGTGAATCTGTCAAATACTTAAACCTTGCTTTGGCTCAACTCTTTTGGCTTTTTCCTCTATGAAGATCTGCCAACATTTTCCTCATTGACTAGAAAACAAAGCAAAAGCTATGTAGCATGAGCTGTGGTAGCTTTAAAAAACTTGAATTGAATGTCCCATTGGCATTCAAATGTAACATGCCTAAAACAGAGCTCCTGCCCTGCCCCGGAATGATTCCTTCTTCCAAGCTTCCCTTTATTGTCAGGAGTACCACCATCTTCCCATCACCCAGGCTTGCAACCTGATGTCATTCTCAGCTTCTTACTCTCCCTCATCTCATATGGTTTATTCAATTTATTGCCAAATCTTGTCATTACAACAGTCACATTTCTCACATTCATCTCCTCTCCATTATAAAACCATTTCTCTAGTTAAGGATCTTGTCATCTCTCACTATTTCAATGGTCTTTTCGTTGTGTCTCTGCTTCAAGTCTCTCACTTGAATCCATCCTCCAGTCATCTGTGAAAGGGATTCCTAAATTCCCTCTCTTCCCTCCAGCCCACTTAGTAAAAGTATCGTGACTCCTTATTATACCCAAGATCAAATACAAAATCTTCTCTTTGCCATTTACAGCTCATCATAACCTGACTCCATTCTACCTTTTCAGTCTTCCTACATTTTATTTCTCCACATACGCTCCATGTTCTATATACCCTATAATTTTGCTATTCTGGTCTTTTTGCAATTCTTTACACATACTTTTAAATCTTCCATCTCTTATGTTTTTGTACTGACTACTTCCCAGACTTGGAATGCTCTCACTCAATCTCTGCCTCTTAATTTTTCTTTTTGTTTATAGTTTTGACTCAGATTCTACCTTCTGCAGATACAGAAGGCCTTTCTTCAACTCTCTTGCTGTTATTATCTTCTTAAGATTACTTTTTAACTTGAATATACTGAACTATTTATACTTTGTCTTCTCCATCAGAATGTCCTTGAGCTGAGGTAAACTTTTTTTTTTAATATCCCCACTGCTTAAGTTAGTGCCTGGAACAAAGTAAAATCTTAATTAGTGTTTTTATTGAGTGATTGATTGAATTGTTTCAAAGGAAAGGGAACAAACAGAGCCTTTTTTTCTTTCTTCTGAAGCTTTCTGGTCAAGTGTTTATTATGATAACTTTGGTTGTGTGTGTCTAGGACAAATAAGTAAGAGGACTAAAACCTTAGTCAATGACATTTGTGTAATAGGAGATGAAAAGAACGTTACAAGTTTTATGGTAATCTTGATGGTAACATGGAATTGGATGTTTGTCAAATTCATTTTAAATTGCCCATTCATTCAACAAAATGAATAATGTTAGTTGAATAAATGACTCTTATTTTAAAACCTCTCTTGAGATTTTGGGTAGAAAGAAATCAATACCTTCATATCATTTATTTATTAACATGTAAGGTGATCCTCTTATAAATAAAGTAACACAAAGAAATGTGTTGATACTTGTATGAAATATAGGTGCACCATTCCTTCTGTGATGGATGTCTCTTACATCCTGGTGGGTAGAATAATAAGGGTGGTCCCTCCAGTTTGGTGAATTTGTCTTAAAGAACATGTTATTCAGGTAGAAAGTAGCATTTTCTTGTTGTCCAAGTACAGAAATAAGAGTTTAATTGTTTTAATTCTGTACTAATTGCTGCTGAGTGGTCAGTTATCCTCCTAGCTCTCCTTGCAATTTGGCATCCTGTTCCATATAACAACTAATCATACTCAGGTATCTCCTGGGTGTTGTGAATGTTCATTACTTAAGGTCCATAATAAGCTCAGGATATTTTATAAGCGTTCTAAGTATTATTACTTTTACCTAAGGTCAGGGATTTTTTTTCTTTGAACAAAAGTAGCATTCAAAAGCTTATTTGAATGGATCTTTCAGTTTTGTTTTAAAACTGTACATAGGTAATTCTGTAGTAAAGCTTGCTGCTTTGCCTAAATATCCTGATATATTGGTGTAACAAGAAAATCAGGGTATCCTGAGATAACATTTTGGAAAGGGCCCATTTTGTTCTATATTAATTGTAAAATAAAAGATTCTACTGCCCTGTTTCTTTTCCCTGGTCCAGGGAAGGGGTCACTTAGATGGGAGCTATACCTTTAGAGGGAGAAGGAATGAGGCACATAGCCTAGATTCTTCTGTTTTCTTCTACTTTTTCCTGATGTGGATAAGGCATAAGCTCATGATTAATTAAACACTTTCCCATCAAAAAATAAACTCATAATTGGTTTTTGTGAAATGATTGTTTATGATTCTTGGTGTCTCATGAACTTAGAAGATCTCACTGTAGGGGCAATTATGAGATCTTAATTTTGATAACATGATAACACTCTAAATATACCTTGTTGAATCAGCAAAATTTGCTAATAGGCAAGGTTCTCAGCTTTATTTCCTTTAGTCTTTATGGGGAAAAGGACTATGGAAATAAAGCAATCTGGGTTCTCTCTTCTCAAAATGTAAAAGATACCAAAGTAGGCATGACAATGTGAGGTAAGGAAAGATTAGGAAGAGATTATTTTGCAGTTAACTAAACAGTTAGCATTGAGTAAATGATGACCTATCTCTCTAGTTATAAAAATCCTTATCTATAAAATAAGCCTATTGCAGCTCTAATATTTTGCAATTCATTAATTTATTCCATAAGCATTTATTAAGTTTAATTTTATTTATTGTTTACACTTATTATCCCTTATATGCCATATATGTCCTATATGGTTCCAAGTCTTATATATATAAGATCTTCTTCACCATTTGCACATTTGGATTTCCAATTATTGTCTATTTTAAAGCTTGTTTCTTACTGAGGTTTAGTAGTAGACACTTTCAACAGATTTTCCAGTCTCCACAAGGACATTTTCCATGTCAGTCAAAAAAACATTTATTAATGAACTTTTATATGCTAGGTACTGTGCAAAAGTTGGGAATACAAAGAAAGGCAAAAATTGTCCCTGTTTTCTAAAAGTTCACTAAGAACAGAGCAAAGCAAAAAAATCTAAATCAGAAAGAGACTCTGACAAAGAGTAAATTTAGAATAGTTTGTCTTCATATAATGGCAGCAAATATTTTATAGTAAGACACTCAAGACATTTGGCATTCCAATAGTTTTGCTTTGTTTTCTATCCACTGAGAAAAAATTTGACAAATTTTCATAGAAGGAAAAAAAATCAAAAGAGTTGAGCCAGGGCAAGGCTTAAGTATTTACTGACTCACTTTGCTCCAAAATATATAGGAAGCAAATCTCAAGTGTGTATTTTTCTTTTCTTTCATTGAATCATTTTAGGGAATTAAATCCTCCCAACTCAAAACTTGATAACTGAAAGTAAACTTATATATATATATATATATATATAAAACTATATTTTCACCTGTGTGTATATATCCTATATATGTGAGTACCTAAACATATTATATATTTACTGTTTCTACAATTTTCATGGGACAAGGGAAATCAGTATTTATGATGTTATATTATTTGAAACTAAGAGCTTTTACATTTTTTGGTGGCTAGAGAATTACTTTTATATTTAGGGAAGGCATGAGGAAAGGGAACAAATATATGAGTACTATGTGCCAGGTGCTGAAATAAGTACTTAACATATATTTCATTTGATATTAAGCAATTTACTTTTATTTCAGTAGCAAAGGGTACAATGACCAAATTGTGGATGTTAGAGTTAGAGCTGAAAGAACCTTAGATATCCCTCATTTTCCAGACAAGGAAAAATCTGGATGTCATTAAATGGCTTGTTTACAATCTTACAGGTGATAAATGGCAGAAGTGGGATTATTCACACACATATACACCCATATTCATGTAATACATATTTATACATAGAAGATGCTCCAAAAGTCTTAGTGGAGTTTCAAATTGTTATATCTTAAAACTGCCCTAAGACTTTTGAGACACACACAGAGCTTTATAAATAGATATAGATATGGATATGGATACTGGTATCGCTATAAATATGGATATAGATTAGTGTGTAAAGAGACAGAGATAGAGAAACCGAGAGCAGAGGGACAGTCAGTGAATTTTGTCATTATAAAAACTTATAGTTGTATATATCTATCTTTCTTAGATTAGTACCTGAGGCTATAAAAAAGTAATAACAACGATAAGTTTTTAAATTCAAAAATCTGGCTGTGAGAGCTACAGTGGAAAACATTGTTTTGTAATTTGTACTTGTATCTCTATTACTCAGGAGAGTGACAGGTATATACTAGGGGCTTAATAAATACTTGTTGATTGGATTAAAATTCCCATTGTGATATTTATTCCCTTTGACATTAGGCAAGTTACTTACCTTTTTGGGGTTTCAGTCTCCTCATCTGTAAAAAAAAAAAAAGGACTTAAAACAAGATGGTCTCTAAGGTATCTTATAGTTAAATCTATGACCCTATGACTTTGGCCAAGTTTCTTTCCATTTTCAGACTTCTTAAAAGTCATCCTAGAAATGTCAATAAGAGTTTTTTAGATCTAGATCACCACAAAAAGCCAACTAACTGACTCTACTATTCGTTACAACAAAAATATAAGGTGAGATTGTTAATTGTCCTTTCACTTGTGATTAGGTTCCGTTTTACTGGAAGCTAGAGAGAAGTGAATGTGTTGTATTCAGAAGTTTGATAATTTTCCAAACTCAGCTTTTTAAAATGACATTTCCACCATTAGGTAGAAATGAAGAATCAACATTTTTTCCCCCGCTTGATTCTTTTGGACTGTAGCCATAAAACAGTGTTCCCTTGCTAAATAAAATAGCAAGAAAGCTGATTCTACAACATTCATAGGAGGGGGAAAATCAATATTTATGATATATTTTATTGTTTTTACTTACTGGCTTTCAAACTAGTGGCTAGAGAAACAATTTTAAATAAAACAAGTTACCTTTGTTTCTCTGATAGAATAGGGTACATGAAGATTGCTAGAGCCTCTTTTGTGGATGATACATTTAGATCTGTCAGGGTTTTTAGAGATAGTGTTGTCCAATACTGTTATGTGCAGATGAGAAAACAGGCCAAGAGATTGTAAATTACTTTGTTCAGAGTCTTTCTGTTATTAAATGGCGGAGATGAGATTCAAACCCATGTTCATTCGATCAGTCAAGTGTTTGTTAATCACCTACTGTACAATAGGCACTGTGCTAGACATTAGGAAATATGAAGATAAAAAAGAAATAATTCCTGCCCTCAGGGAGTTTACATTCCATTAGGTAAATGAGGTAAATAAATATATTTATTTTATGATAATTTTGACAGGGAGGATGCTAGGAGTTAGGGTGGGGGCAGATCAGGACTTTAACTACAAGGTAATGAATGCTTAAGCTGAGTTTCAAAGGAAACACAGGGTTCTAACAGGTGGCAGTGAGAAGTGAGTCCATTCCAAACAGGGGGGGACAGACAGATGAAATGTCTCCACTTTTAATCCGTTGGTTTTTCCACTTTTGAGGAGCTACTATCTTATTATGTTGATTAAAAAAAAACATGTAAAAGTGAGTACTGAAATACTTAAGATCTTACAGTAAAATGTGATATGATGTTCAAGGTTATTAAGCTTCTAGGATATTCTAATGACGTCAACAGAACCTAGATCCTCTGAATAGGAACAATTACATTCCATATAAATATGCACGATTTGTAAGTTTTAAATTCAGGAAGCTTTCAATTACTGTATTTCCTCCATACTAGCTTTTAAGACTCTCAATAAATCAACTAAGTTCATACATGTAAATACTTTGCAAACTTTAAAGTGTTTATTTGTTGTTTAGTCGTTTTTAGTCATATCCAACTCTCCATGACACTTTTTAGGGTTTTCTTGTCAAAGATACTAAAGTGGTTTTACCATTCCTTTCTCTCGCTTGTTTTATGGATGAAGGGGGCAGCCAGGATTAAATGACTTGCCTAGGGTCACACAGCTAGCAAGTGTCTGAGTCCAGATTTGAACTCAGATTTTCCTGACTCCAAGCCTGGCACTGTCTCCATCTTTTAGGGCAGGTGGCCCTCTAAGATTGTAATTCCCATATGAATTGCCAATGTAGATGGAGGATGATACCCCCTTACTCCCCACCCCAGGAGTTCTCTCCAGAGATGAAATCATGTATGTGGATTCCTTTGTTTACAAATGATACATTACACCAAATTATTGCTTTTTGCCACTTCAAATACTAAATATCAAACAAATTTTTAAAAAATAGAATACAAACAAAAAACAGAAAAGAAAGACCAAAGCATAGCAAAATGTTGAATTTCAGGAGACATGGGATTATATCCCCATCAAGATAATTATTAACTGTACAACAAAACAACTCTTATTTAATTATTTTAAAACAGTTTTATTAAAAAATCATCTGTTTACCTTAGACCAGTGTATTTTTAAATAGAGTCCATTTGATAATAGTATGAACTGTTTTCCTTGTTCAGTCTCTCTCTCTCTCTCTCTCTCTCTCTCTCTCACACACACACACACACACACATACACACACACACACACACACACACACACAAACATTTCAAGAATGTGTTCACAAAAGCCTGATTTTATTTCGTCCATTGCATGGCCCATTAAATTTGTATTACAGTGTATTTGCCCATATAATTATAAAAGATAAGTAAAATGATTTAGGAGCATTAAGGATCACTTGAATATTGCTGAACAACCTTTTAAGCTGATTATTTATCAGTAATACTAACTTCCATTGCCTATGCTTATGGAAAAACTGTCCTAAATAATTATTTAATTCATGACATCTTAGGCATCATCAACAGAACATTTAAATATCAGCTAGATGAGGGAGCGATTTAATTTTGCTTGATATTCCCATTATAACATGCAGAGAAGATGAAATTGGAGCAGGATGTTATTTTATTAAGTGTTGCCTTTTTCTGCAGGGCTTACATTGAAGTCATTGTTTCCACCCTCATAGGAGATCATGCTTTTGGTAGGATCTTCTGTTTTGTTACCTTTTGGTTGAAGTAAAATCATTCTTTAAGAATGTAGAATCAAAAATAGTTGGTTTTGGAAAATGAGTTTAGTTTCAAATGAAAAAATGTAGTATATTTTTAAACTTTTTGGAATAAGTTTTTTGAGGGAACCACAAAACAGTGGTAGAACAAGATATGTAAGTAGATTTTTTTAAAGTTAAAAGGTAGTGATATCTCTTTCCTGGATCCTTTTAAAGACTTTTCTGTTAACTTTCTTTCCAGATATTCTCCCTAATTAGGATTTTCAGGATCAGTACTTACTTTTCATCCTTGATAAACTCAGTGCTGTAGAGAAATGAAATTTAATTGCTCCCTACAAAAATTTAGAAATCCATATTGTCAAGTTTATGAGGGTCTACTGTTTGAAGAAGAAAGTGTATTGCTTCTTTGATTCTTCTATGACTCAGTCAGCTAACAAAAATTTGGGTTTTTTAATATTGATTTTTAAATTTCAAAGTTCCAAATTCTTTCCCTTCGTTTAGCTTTTCCCTCATCCATTGATAAGGCAAGCACCATGAAATCCATTATACATTAAAGTCATACAAAATATATTTTCATATTATCTATGTTGTCAAAAAAAGAGAAAAATTTAAAAAAACATTTGTTAAACACCAACTATCTACCAAATGGGGATAGCTCATCAATGAGATGAGAACATTATCAGATAACATCACAACACTTTCTGAGGCCCAGAATTGTGAGGAAGTAAAAAAATAGTATTCATTCCTGAGTGAATTTTCAAGGTTTCTTCAAATTTAAGAGGTGAACTTGCTTTCATTTATTTGCTTATCTGTATATTGATCTATTTATTTATTTGTCTGCTTATTTATTTGTTTGTTGTTTGCTTTATCTTCCAAAGCTTAGGTAAATGCCATCCAGTGCTATGTGGCTTCTTGATGCAGTCTTACCCCACTTCCAAAGTTTCCTACATCTAAAAATAGCCCATAAATATGTGGATGTTGAGAATACCATCTTATTTATTTACAGCCAGTGTTAAGAGGAGGGAGATAATGGAATAGGGCTACATCAGGTGAGATTTACCTTGGGAAGACTATAAATAGCCTGACTGCAACCTCAACAGGCAACAGAAGATAGATGAACTGGTAAGATAACCAGACATCTTGAGTTTTCTTGGACAGTATTAGGATGTGCCCCATGAAAAATCCAGAGCATGTGGGTCTTTTCCCTATAGAAACCAAGAAAAGGCTCCAAATTTAGTTACAAGAAGTATAGACATATATACACTCCTATGCATACAAGAAGTATATATGTGCATATGTATATATGGTTATAAGAAGTACTTAATTATCTTATGAATTAACCTATCTAGCACAAACCTTTTAAGGCTATTTTGGGGATTTTTTTTTTTTTACTGAAGATAAATTATGAGAGGACAAATTAACTAATCATAATACTCCAGAGATTTGTCATTGTCATGGGACCTAAGAGCTCTGCTTATAATAAAAAAATACTCTTCTATAACTGATTTGCAGTTGAGGAATATTTGAAGTAAGAAGGGCAATCTTTTCTCATCACAGAAGGCCAAAACTCCTCTGTAAGAACACTTGAAGTCAGGGGGGTTCCTTCCCACTTCTCCATCTCCCCCCTGTTTAGGAGACCAGGGCACTTTTGCAGGACTATTTCCATAGTCCTCTCTTTGGCTCACGTATCAGTGATGTCTTTTTGGGGGCTGTAATGAAAAATCAGACCAAAAGGGAAAAAATGAAAAAGGAAAAAAACAAGTAAGCAAACAACAATAACAACAAAAAAGGTGAAAATACCACATTAGGTCCTAGATGCAGATGGCTCCATCACAAGTCTATTGGAATTGGCCTGAATCATTTCATTGTGGAAAAGAGTCAAGTTTATCACTATTGATCATTATATGATCTTGTTATTGCTGTGAACGATAACTTGTTTTTACTCTTGTTTCTACCCTTGTTTCTACTCACTTCACTTGGTGCTAGTCTTTTTTTTTTTTTTTTAGTCAGCTAGGCTCAGAGTCAGTCTTGACTCTTTTCCTGTCATCTTCCATATATAGTCATTTGCAGTTTTGTCTCCAAAATGTCTTTAATTCCAAAAGATAGAAAATATCCCCCATAACCAGAGGAAAAACTATAGAGTCTGAATGCAGATTGAAGCAAACTATTTTCACTTTTTAAAAATTTTGTTTTTGTTTTTTCTTTTTTTGTGGTTTTCCTCCTTTGTTCTGATTCTTCTCATAACATGACTAATATGTAATATGTTTAAGATGATTGTATAAGTATAGCCTTTATTTGATTGCTTGCTCTCTTGAGGTGGGGGGAGGGAATAGAGGAAGCAAAAAAAAAATTGGATCTCAAACAATATCTTTACATGTAATTGGAAAAAAATATTATTAAGTGCCAAAAAAGAAAAAAGAAAAGCCTTAGCTTAAACTTGGCAAACACAAAAATAGATAATAAACAAGTAAAAACTACACTTGGACATACTTTAAAAGAATAAAAAATAAAATCCCCAAATATCTGTGTTATTCATTTCCTCCTTTTATTGTTGCATCGTCTCTGACCCCTGCTCTGTGAAAAATTTTCACATATTATTGCCAACACATTTTCCTAATGAGCCAGTTTAATCATGCCTCTTTACTATATGAAGTCTGAATTGACTCCCTATTGCCTATCAATAAATAGTTTAGCAGTCAAACCCTTTCCTCCCTGAGTTACGTCTATTTTCCCTTTCCAGTCTCCTCTTGCAGTATTTCCTTCTTTCTCTATCCCAGACAAACAGAAACCTGCTTTCCTACTATACTGCTTTTTTAACTTCCATGCAGAATGCTTTGCATATATATATAGTAGATACTTTATAAATGTTAGTTGAATTGTTAGTGACTGAATTGAATAGTGGACAAAGCAAATATCTGAAATCATAAGAATGGTAAGTGAAAAAAATGAAAAAAAGGATAAAAACAGAAAGAATGCCATTAGTGTGCCACAAATGAGCATTTCATGCATAGTGACATTAATTTTTACTCTTTGGACAAAATATTGTAGTTTCATATTTATCTTTTTCACATGCAGGACATATTGTATGTAAATGAAATTTTTCTCAAATATAACTAATATATTTATTATGCTTTTTATGATCTTAAAAAAATGAAAACTTTTTCTTTTTTTTAATAGGTAGAAAACAGACCCAAATATTATGGAAGAGAGTAAGTACATATTGTTATATAATATTTTATTGGTGCTATCAATTTAGGGTTAAAAAAAAGTAATACAAATGAAAAAGTAGCCTAAAGGGATTAGTAGGTCTTTCCCCCCAATCCAATAAATCCAATAAAAACTATAGGGTGCCTGGCACTCTGCTAAGCACTAGGAATACAATTAATAAAAATAGTTTCTACCCTCAGTGAGCTTATAATTTAAAGGAAGAGACAACACTCTAAAGGAGACAGAAAAAAAACATTAGGTAAGGGATAACAGGACATGGAGGGTGGTTCTTGCTGATGGCCTTCTTGTTCTGTGGAGTTGAAACCAGGAAGGGCAGCAGATACAAAGAGGAGTTTAACATTAAAAAAAAAAGTTAAGTCCTTTTTCATTAGAATCTATCTGCTTTCTTTATTGCTGCTTGGTTTGACTTTGTTCTCCAGATTTCATAGTATGATCTCTATCTTTTCATTGGAACATACTTCTTATTACTCTATTGATGATTACTTATCTGCTTTCTTATTACTCTATTGAGTAATCTAAAATATATGTAACATGCAGTTAAATATGTTAAAATGCAAAACTAATGTGTTGTTCTACCAGTAGAACATATTTTATCTTATTGCTTTTAGAGATGACTGGTTTTTGTATCAAGTTTTGGACCAGTAGCCAAATTATCAATTTGGTTTAGGTTGAGAAATGAATGTAGTTAAATAACTCAGAAGTATAAAGGGTCAGAGAAGTCAGTTATTCATCTCAGTTCCTCTGATCTCTACAGTTTGCATCGCATTATTCTGCTGTCACACTTAATCTGAGGAAGGTGAACCCAATTCCCTGAGTTGAACATCAGAAAGTAGTTTAATTTCACCTTTCTGAAATTGAGTGGTCATGTGAATAAAAGATATTCTGAAGGTGCAATGAAGAAAACTTTGTAGTCAATTGAATGTTGCAGAGGCAGGGAAGGATGTGGACATTTAGGGAGTAGAAAGTTAAGGATGATTCCAAGATTGTGAATCCAGGTGACAAAAATAGCAGTGTTGGTGGCCCTCAATGGAAACAGGGAGGTTTGGAAGATGGGTGAGTTTAAGGGGAAAGAAAATGAGTTGCATTTTGGTCAGGTTGAATTTGAGATATCAGTGAGATGGCTGTTCAAAGAGGGCCCAAAAGACCATTGTGAATGAAAGATTGGAATTTAAGAAAAAAGTCATTGAGAGTATAGAAAGAAAAGTAAATTCATGAGAGAGTTGGATGACATTCACACTTAGTAAACAGGAAATGAATTATGATCCAGTAAATATCACTGAAAAGAAAAGTTGAACAGGTAGGATCAGAACCAAGAAAAAATAGTATAATAGAAATCAAGGGAAGAGAGAAGAATCCAGCAAGGGAGAGGTCCATAGCATAGCATTCAGTTATATTGATTTCAGGAAGGATGATAATTCCAAAAAGTCCTGTTAGAATAGCAATTGAGATCATTGATAATTTCATAGCAGACCATTTTTGTTGTAGATCAGAAGCCAGATTGTAAAGAGTTGAGAAATTAGTAGAAAGTGGGGAAGAAGAGACTAAGTGTTGGTGACTCTTTCTGGGAGTTTGACTGTAAAAAGAAGAAATTCAGGTTATCTTTAAAAGTTAGTAAGATCAAGCAAACATTTGACAATTAGTCAGTAAGCATTAAGCATTTACCATGTGCCTGGGCTTTGCTAAGTGTGGGGAATGCAAAGAAAGATAAAAGAATGGTCCTTGTATTCAAAGAATTCATATTATTATTTTTCAATAGTTTAAAGGAAGTCTTAGAACTGAATCTTTTTCTTTTTCATTTTTTTCTTTCTTATGATATTATGTATGTACTTATTGTGTGTATACAAAGAGTGTGTTCTTTATGTTTCTTTATTTCCTTTTTCTATGTTGAGCAAAGTTGGGTTCCAGGAAAAAGAATGAAGGCAAATGTTACAGCATTTGGCTAGGATATCAACCAAATGATGCAGATTATTGAATAATCATGTCCATTAAAGGCAACTGTCAGGGTTCTGGCAAGCGGCCAGGCTAGCCCCTGCTTTGGAATTGGATCATAGCCATTAGTGTGAAGGAAGGAAGTTGTGCATGTTTCTGTATCTCTACGAGGTGTTAGTAGACTGTACGGAATATAGAGAGTGAAATATAAGTGTCTTAGACAGAGAATGAGTGTATCTTCCCTTAAATGGATTTACACTTTAATTCAGTGATTATGAAATGAAATGGAGGACCACCCTGGTGCTCTTCTGACCACACATAATTCATCTGACCAGGATTCAAAGAGAGAATAAAATGAGTATGGTCAACACCATAGTTCCCTATTGATAGCAGAGAAGTATTTTTGGAAGTTAACAATTTAAGGGTAGGTGGCCTTTTTGTGTTTGTTTCTGTTTTGTTTTTAAAATAACAGAAGGTGGAGGGTCACACAATTTCCAAATTTCTTTATGGCTGCTCAGTTTGACTTTATTCTCCAGGTTTCATGGCATGATCTCCAGGGAGGCAGCAGACCAGCTCCTGAGTGTGGCCGAGGGGAGTTATCTCATTCGTGAGAGCCAGCGCCAGCTAGGAACCTATACTTTGGCATTAAGGTTGGTCATGGACCTGTTATTATAAGTTTTTTCATTTGTAACCATATTGAGGATTTTACATTGTAAAAGCATCCAGCATATAAATGAATAGGCTCTTGTTTTCCTGATTCTCTAATCACCATTTTAATAGCTTCTGGAACCTTAAAATTTTCTTATGAATAGTACTAAACTTAGTGGTTCAAAGTCAAAAATTTCTAAAATAAATTTTGATTGCAGATGTTTGCTTCCTTTTTATCTTCTTGTCTCTCCCATGATTGTTCACATCAATTTTTTTGAATAAGATGAGCATTTACCAAAAAAAGTTTTTATAACATGGTGAGACTAATGCCAATCCAGGACTACAGGTGCCTTTTGATTTGGGCAACATTTTTGGGAGCTGTTACCTAACAATTACTTACTATGCTTTGACCGACTCTCTCAGACTGAAGAGGTCAGACACAGAATAATTATTCCCATTGACCCTCATATCTTCAATCAGAAAAAATAGTTAATATGATCACTCTGTGCCTTGGATACATTTTGCCGAGGAAGAATTGAAAATAGCAATATCCCATGAACCAAGGATCAGAGAAATAACACAGGCTCTATTAGAATCCTTCCTTCTCCACCTCACTAAATTCCTACTCCATTAGTTAGCTCCAATATCCCTTGTTTGTTTGAGTCAAACCCCATAAAATAAAATACTATTCTAAAGCATGTATTGGGTTCAAGTATACATTGTTGATTTGGTGCTGTATGCCCTACTCTGTTAAATCCAAATTAAGGGAATTCCAGAGTTCACATAAATTTTTATTTTGTGCTTTAACATAATATAAAGGGACAATTTAGTTATTACTTATAGAACAATATTACTTATAGTTCTAATTTTAATTCAGTTGTGATAGAAGTGTACTACATTGGAAGTCAACAAATTTCACTGACTGATTGTGTGATCTTGGGCAGGATTTTTTAGTTCTTGTCATTTATGTCCCCGGTACTTAGTACAGTACCTAGCATATAGTAAGTGCTTAAAAATGGTTGTTTATTGATCTATGGGAAATAGAACCAGATAAAGACCCTTTCTAGTTCATATATTTTTGGAACTAAATGGCCAACACATTAATACATAAAGGGTCTGTGATTTCATCATTCTAGTATTCTAGTGTCTCAGGGCTGCATGGAGGTGACCTTGTCAGCAGACCCCATTTCTGACAGCTCTGACCAAACCTAAAAGAACTAATGGCTTATTTCATGCATGGTGTAGATTGTTGGGGGATCAGCTTCACTTAGGACAAAGAAACTCATTCACCAAGTGGGAATGCAGTAATCAATTTTTGGGGACCCACTTTGCCAAATCATTCATGGTGGCACAGTACAGTTTCTAAGTGAACTTTCTGAAAAGCCACTTGTGTAAGGGCTTACCTTGATCAAGGGTGAATGGGCAAAGGAAAGGAGTTTCTCACCAGGTTATATCACATGTTGCCAAGAATCTTATTGGTCTATTACTCCAGAGTCAGAAGAGGAATATCTCCTTGTGTTTGCACATTTCCACAACAGGCCTGAGAGTGAATGGTTCATTTATTACTTTCCCACTCTACCCTCTTCACTTCTCTAGTGTTTTCTTTATCTCCTCCTTCTCAGGGTCCATCCTGTGTTTTATGCATTTAAGGACTTGTTCTCAGCCATCTTTCTAATCTTCACTAAGAAATCTCCTGATTATGATTTAAGGTGTGATACCTAATGATTTCAGGATTATTGTATTTTAATGAGAAAATCTTCAAGATTGAGAAACATTCCAAACCAAAGTAATGGAAGATAACAGCTAAGACTAGTGGAGATATTTTGTGTGGCGTGGGAATCTTCCCTTTTCAAATGAGACTTATTCTTAAGTACAGTTTTGTCCCAAAGATTTCACTAGGTTACCCAATCCAATTTTCCTTAGATTCAAGGATGTGGTTATGAGAGCAGTAAAGTCATCTATGTAGTGTCCCACTCCCTGCACTTGATTTTACCTTCTTAGATCATCCAGACCTAACCTTATGGCTCTATCTATTCACTTTGGCCTAGTTAATCATAGTGTAGGTTGGAGAAAGGGTGGAGGAATGCCTAAAAATGTTTTTAATTTATAGGATTGAGGTAACACACAAAAACTCCTTTGTTATGCAAAACCACTGTAAAAATCCATTAAAGGAAAAGAACTAGAATGAGGCAGGAGGGGAGATAGGGAAAATGTCTTATAACTAATTCCATTCTTAAATTCCATAAAGCATTTTCCTTACCTTAAGGTTTTCATAAAAGTGAGATAGTCTGTTGAAGGGCATGAAGTAAAAGTTTTAATAATGTGTTTCCTATTATTCTTATCTGATGCCTTCCAAACTTTTGAATAGATAAGCTTCTTCACAATTATTTTGCTTCTGCTTTTGTTTTGCTTTTATTTATTACATATTCCATTTTTGTTAAACAATCTATCTAGTTTATAGCAACCAAGGATATTGAATGTCATCATTCAATGCATAACTAAAGACTGAAAATAGGTAGCAATAAGAAGATATATACTGTTCTTTAAGGAAACCATGATATTCATCTATCAGGAAAGCAGGAAGTCTGTAGATAATCCTTTATCTCTGTGATAGAGTAAAAAGTTTGTTATACTTAGAATCAAGAAACCTGAGTTCAAATCCTGACACTGCTGTGTAACTATGAGCTATGCTATTTTTATTTGTCTGGGATGTCACGTTTTTTTTTAATTGATAACATAAAGAGGTTATATTAAGTGAATTAGAGGTGATCCATGGCTAAAGTGCTTAATGGGGTATCAGGAAGAACTGAGTTCAAACTCTGTCTTAGATAATTACTACTTATATGACCCTGGGTAAGTTGCTTAAATGTCTGCCTCAGTTTCCTCAATTGTAAAATGGAGATCATAATAGTACCTACCTTCCAGGGTTGTTGTAAAGATAAAATGAGATAATATATGCTTTGCAAAACTTAAAGTGCTATGCTAGCTATTATCATTGCATAAATGTTAACTATTGCCTCTTAGGTCCTGTCCAGATGTGATTATTAAGTAAAACTAAGATTCTTCATTTTTGATGAAGAGAAACTTGAAATTAATTTCTTGCCATCTTCATTTTTATAAGTGTCAGATTAATTAGGACAATGGCATGATAGTTATAAACTCTTCATGGTTCTATTTATTCTTTGGGCCAGTTCCAATGGGTGTTGCTTAATAAATGTAATGGAGTTGATAAATGTGTTGAATTGAAATATTTGGGCTGTCCTATGGAGAGATAGGCAGATTTAAGAAATAGAGTTCTAGAACATGGTATATTTCTTTCCAAAACTCAGGAACTCTAAATGCTCCAAGTATCTCCTTACTGTGGAGAGGACTTATCTATCCTAAGACATAAAGGCTAGAACAATGAGGCATAAGATTTAGAAAGTCCTACAAAACTGGAAAGATTTGGGGCATGGGCCTGAAAGTGGACTATGCATCTGTCATCTAAGAATCAGTTAAAGTAAGTATGGAGAGAGGTTCATCACAACAAGGTAGGCTGCCAGGAGATGACTTTTTTGCCAATCACAAAGACCATCTGACAAGAAGTGGAGGAGTCTGTAGTATATAAGATTGAAGGAATCTTCACAAAGATATTAAAATTTAAAATCCCCTGAAATATTAGTCATTTGCCTCTAATCTAATTTTTAATATGCTAGCTACTTTTTAAAAACTAAAAAGAAAGGGGCAGCTAAGTTGCACAGTGGATGAGTATTAGAAAATCTGAGTTCAAACTGACTTCAGACACTTGCAAGTTGTGTGACTCTAGGCAAGTCCCTTAACCTCAATTGCATAAAAAACAAACAAATAAACACAAAAATAAAATATGCAACATTAAACATTTTATATGACTTAAATCTGAAAATAGACTTCTCATTATTGAGTAAAATGAGGCAGTGAGTTTTACCTCTCTCAGAAGTTGAATTCAGTAAGAGAGAGGAATCCTGGCAAGCTCTATTTCAATGTTCCAATTCTTATCAGAAAAAAATTTCACTTATGAAGCAAATGCTAAATTCCTAGGTGATTATCATCCAGGTAAATAGGTGGAATAGTGGCTAAAATACAAGACTCAGAGCCAAGATGACTTGAAGTCCAATCCTATTTGCTGGGTGATTCTAGATAAGTCACAATCTCAGTCAGCCTCTGTTTCCTCATCTGTAAAAAAAAAAAAAAGGCAGGGAAATAATAATAGTCTCACAGGATTATTGTAAGAATCAAACAAATTAGCATATATAAAATACTTTGTAAATTATATAAATCCCAGCTATTATTACTAGGATTTTGCTGGCTTTGAATTCACAAGCAAGTCTGCTTTATAATCACAATTCATTCAAAATAATTTTTCATTGTTAATTTTCATTTATATATGAGAAATTAATATAGTCCTGAATGCAAAGTCTCTACTCACGAGAATTTAGATACTTGTAAGCAACATATTTAATCTCACCTCCACTCTGCTCCAATGAGAGAAGCAAATGGGTTAATCTTAACTGTATGTGAAGACTTGATTTAGTCCTACCTATCATAAAGGTAGAATTCATTCAGGATAATCTTCCACGAAAGCCCTATTACAGTGCTCCATCATGATCTAGACATGATTGTGGATTTTTGAAGGCATCAGGTTCAAGTGCATCAAACCAGAAAGGATTTGAGTATAATTTCTGTTGATGGAATGATTGTTTATCATCTTGGTAGCAGCTTTAGTTAAGTTAGGAGAGATTCATTATCAGCTTGGTCTCAGAGTGATGAATTTGTAGAAATAACAACCTTTTAGGAATATCTGCTAAGTTTCAAAGGGATTGTAATTTATGTCAGTAAAGAAAGTACCCACATTGCCAAAATCACAATCCTTAAAGTATATATTCGACATATAGCAGGTCTACCTTTGAAATTGTTCAAGGGTTTTGTTGTAGGAAATACCAGACATGCTTCATAAGATTTTGTTTCAACTAAGTAAGTGCATCAAGTGCTACAGAGACATTTTTATCATTCTGTCTTTGGTCTCTGACTGCCTCTATTCCTGTCCTGTTTGTTAAAAATTATATTGTTTTTTTTATTTGTTTGTTTGTTTTGTTTTGTTTTGTTTTTTCTTTGGATGGGGGAAGGCAAGATGACAAGGGGTGGTAAATTGTTCTAATAAAAAAGATTACTCAGATTAATTATATAAAAGAAACAGGATCACTGATTTAAAGCTGGAAGGGACATAAAATCCAATGGATTGGATGTCATTAAATCCAATGCCCCCATTTTGCAGATGAGAAAACTGAGGCTTAAAGGTATTATATAATTTACTCAAAGTCATGAAGTCAGTATCACAGGCAGGATCTGAAACCTGCTTTCTCCGATTCCATGCCAAGCATTTTCTCTTTACTCCTTGGTAAGTGTGTGCATGACTTCTTTCTTCAAATATTATTAAAGTATTTTAATTTGTCCTTTGCTCTTTCAGCATCTTACTTTGAACTATTTCTCTATGAGGATATCATTTCCCCCAGGGCAGACATTATTTAATTTCTCCTAGTATCCCTACTATTACACTGTATTCTGCACATTGTAGATGCTTAGTAAATGTTTATTGAAATAATTTTGAGGAAAAATGCAGTGTAACATTGGTAATGATGATAAAAGTTACTTTAAAGTGCACCTTTTAATATAAAAGGAACAGAAATTACTGGTGAAGAAAGAAAAAATAAGACAGCTATAGGAGAAAAATAATTATTATATTCATATATACCAGATATTGTGGTTCTAAAAGTTACAAAGGGTAATTGATGATGTTCCTTTTATTAAGCCAGAGATTTTTTAAAATAATGTCCTTGGGTAAAACAATGATTTCACAGGACAGATAATGAAGCATACATCCTGCCTCTTGGCAGAGGAATCATGGACTATACAAGTAAAATGCTACATTTATTTTCCTATATGACTAATGTATTGATTTGTTTAGCTTGTACCTATTTGTTACCTTGGGAGGGCTTTTGTAGGGGTGGGGATGTTAGTGAGAAATAATAAAGATAAAAAAAGAATAGCATCGCGGCAGCTAGGTGATACAGTGGATGGAACACCAACCCTGAAGTCAGGAGGACCTGAGTTCAAATTTGACATCAGACACTTAACATAATCCTAGTTGTGTGACCCTGGGCAAGTCACTTAACCCCAGTTGCCTCAGGAAAAAACAAGAATAGCATCGATATCAATTACTATCTTGTTAAAATTAGTATACACTTTTTAAAAGAAAGAAGGATCATTGTGACTGAAAATTTGTGTACTTATGAATATATACTTACACACATATTTTATAAACATACATGTATATAATTTATACATATGCAGTACAAATAAATATGCTTATGTTTCCAATGACAAGTGTTTTTAGATGATTTAAATAATTACATAAAATAACATGTATCAACCCATGTTGTAATTCTCTACATTTTTTTTAACAGACTTGGGCAAAGCCTTGCTTGAGTTGTATATTTAGTTATAGGCTATGTAAATAAAGAATTTGGAATGGATTCAAAGGAAAGATTTGCTTAAGGTCAAGGACCAGCACATTATAAAACTTGTTTTGTATCTGGTGTTTTTCTCCCTTTCATGATAATTGATCATAAGCTTAATTTTACAAACTTTTTCTCCTATCCTTTAAAAAAGATTTTGATATTTTCAAAGATTAAATGTCAAATAACTTTCCAAAAGAACTCCATGGCTACAGCTTATGACTTGGTCTGGCCTACATACCCAAAAAGAGCCTTTAATTCATAGACATCACCAGTATTTGTGGATCACTTCATCAAGTGGTTTCTTCATCAAAATATAGAATTAAAGAATTTATCCATCATTTTGGCAAAATCTCAAAATCCTTTCTCTTGAATCCCTTGTATAATTCGTTTTGCCAAATTATTCAAATAATGGCATAGTCTTTTTTTTTTCCTCATTTGGTTGTGGAAATCTGAATATATGAGTTATTTTTTATTTAAAATTATCATTGATCTGAGATCAACTTTATAGGCATCATTTCTCTCCCTGCTGAAATATAGCTATTAATTGAAGGAGAATAGAACTCAGATTTTGCCAGTTCCTGAGACATTTCCGCTGAATCTGACTCATTTTAGTTTCTTGAAACTGGGGAAGAACAAAGTGACATCTGTGCTTTAGACTTGATAATACCCAAATCCTGTCTACAGATATTCCAGGCAGGTTTGGCACATTGCAGAGAATGTCGTACACCCACAGAGCCTGGAACTTATCCTGATAATTTCATGGTGAACTAGACTGTTATAACTTGCATTAATTGCACTACCACATAGATTAAAGATGAATTCATAAGATTTTTTTATGGTAATGGAGAGGCCAAATTACAAAGAGAATTTAGACTATATGTTCTTTCTTTTAAATAAATCGGTTAGATTTTTTTTACACTTGATAAATTCTAACCAATGACTTTAGGGTTGAAAAAGGCCTAAGTGGTCAACAATACCAATTTCTTTATTTAAAAAATATGAAAACTTAGGAGAAGAAATGTAAATATGACTTCTCTGAGATCACATGGATAGTAATTGACAGAGCCATGATTCAAAGCTAAGGTGTTTTTTCCAAACCCTTTCCACAGTTTTGCAGTGTTAGAATACCTTTAGCATTAGTGTAAATCTAAACAATTACCTGAAAAAAAGTGGAGGAAAGATAAAACAATTATTTCCTTCTTTCTCTTATCTTTCTCTTCTTTATTTCACACGCCAAAAGATATACAAGCCTTCTAAAGATTGTTCAGAAAAGCCTAGCAAAGGTAACTTTACTTTCTCCCCAAATTATAATTAGATTTGTCTCTAAATTAGAATAGGAAATGGTTACATTCATTGTCTACCATATGCCAGATATTATGTTTTGCCTTGGACATCCAAAGACAAAAATGAAATAAATATTCCTGCCTGCAAGAAGCTTACATGTTTTTGGGCAATTTTGCTCTATTCTATGCAAATTGAATAGTTCTTCATTTTTTTAGTCTTTTATTTCTCAGTACAGTTTTCATTTAATACTAATTTTGTCTGTTCAAAATTCCATTCCTTCTGTTCACTAATGTGCACATATTGGGAGAAATTCAAAGCAGAAGGTAGAGACCAAAAAAAGATATCCCAGTGACTCTTTTTAAAGGAGAAGTGGATGGGACAAAATGTTTCATCCTCACTATGATTTATCTTAAGGTTTATAGTGTAGGCCGAGGACAGAGGCAAGTGGTCCCCAGAAATACTGACCTACTAACAATCAGTAAGTTTAGGATATAGCATAGTTTTTTAATAATTAAAAACTTTGTGCTATCCTATTGGTGAATCATCATCTCTGAAATTTAATGCCCTTTTCAAGGACGCTGGAATTAAGTTGAGCTTATTTTAACATACCATATAAGTCTTATTAGTGTTTCATAATAAGTAAAGTTCCTTAGTGTCTGAACATACTTTCAGAGTGTATCACTATCCACATACATGATGGTAAATGCTTATCTAATTGTTAATATAGCTTCTTTTTGTCCAAATGTTGTGCTGCCATCAGATGTCTTACTGATGGATATACTGAGTTTTCAAATATAATTAGTAAAATGTAATCTAAAAGAAAGAATTATCTAATGATAGTATAATTACTAATAGTTATATAAAGACATGCAATTTTAAGGATCTATTTCTTTAGTGTGGCTATCTACTTTATTCACTGAGTGGTGAGTGATCTTAAGACAGCTAATGTGCCCCCAAAATTCATTAACTTCACAATGAAATTTTCTGAACTCAGATTATTTTATTTTCTAAGAACCAGGCTAAGACTGGCCTAGGATTCAGTCTTTCCAGCTTGGTATTTGTCTCTCTGGTACTGCTTTTAAGAAGTGAGAGTTTCTTCTGTGGTCATGATGAAAGCTCAGAACAGGACTTCTAGGGATGATATGGTTAATATTTGACAAAGATCAGCACGTTGTATGGTAAATATTCTCACCAACATTTTATTTAGCTGAGAGATATTATTTTTATTAAGGAATGTTTGCATACTGAAACAATGTTAAGTATGACAGTACTAGATCACAGTCAAACATGAGACAGTCATGGAAATTTATAACAATAATAGGAGTTAGCATTTCTATAGTGCCTACTATGAGCCAATCACTGTTCTAATTTTAGCATGCTTTACAAATATCTCACTTCTGTTCTCACAATTCTGGGAGTTAAGGGCTATTATTTTTATACTTAAGATATTAAATCAAATAGAGGTTAAAAATATTGCCCAATTTCATATCTTCTTGACTTCAAACCCAACATTCTGTCTATTGAGTCATCTACCTGCCAAATTTAGCTGCAAGTATAAATAAAACAGAATAAATAATGAGGTTGAGCATCTAGAAAGTGATATTTTGTGATAATAGGAAAAAAAATGTGAGTCTGGAATCAGGGAGACTTGAGTTCAAATCTGTTCATGGGCAAATAATGTCACTCTATTTGCCTCAGTTTCCTCTTTTGTAAAATGAGCTGGAGAAGGAAATAGCAAATCTCATATGCCAGTATCTTTGCCAACCCCCCCACAACTCCCTCAAACTCCTAAATGGAATCACAAAGAGTCAGACTTGACTGAAAATGACTGCACAACAGATTATTGTGAAGAATGCTATTCTGTAGAGTGAATTTATGGCTCAATTTACTACATCTTTAGATTCTGGAACTTTATTAACTGAAATTTTGCTGAGTAAGATCTAAGTTTGGCAGGCTTGATGAGGAGAAGGACAAATGCTACAGATCTCTTCATATTTTCTAGAACCTGATATGGAGCTATGCACACATAGCAAATCCTTACCTTCCCAACCCCCCAATCTTCCTCCCAGCCCCAGTTGCTGAATTGAATTGAACCCTTTAAGTCTCCGGAGCAACTTTGATGCACAGGTTCATAGCCTTAGAGTAATTTTTGAATTTTCCCTCTGTTTTCTTAATGGGAGGGAGAGAGACTGAAAAGATAGAGAGAATTTGGAAATCAAATATTTTTTAATTAATGCTGAAAATTAACTAATTAAAAAATTTGCCATGGCTCCCTCTTTCCTATAAAACACAATACGATTTACTTATTGTCATTAAATCATTTTCAGTCATAGCTAGCTCTTTGCCATTTCCTTCTCTAGCTCTTTTTACAGATGAGAGAACTGAGGTAACAGGATTAAGTGACTTGTTCAGGGCCACACAGCTAGAAGTGTCTGAGGCTAGATTGGAAGGAAAATGGGTCTTCCTGACTTCAGGCCCAGTGCTCTATCCTAAGCATATCTCAGCTGCCACGCTCTACCTGAAGCTGTTCTTGTTTCCCTCCTTCCTATTCTTATGAGCAAACTCTCCTTCATGAAATTATCTTCTATAACTTAGTTTTTGCTTTTTATTTACTTACTTGGGTACCCTGCCTTTAATGTTTTCTCTCATTTTACATCAGAAAACCTAAGGTCTCCTATCACATCACTTGTAGTTTACAATTTCATGTTTTGCATTTAAGGATTCATTTTCAAAGCATTCCCCTTCTACGAGAGGGGAACACACAGAATCCTAAACCAAGCTGTGTTTCAGAATTGTGGCGGAGAGTGAAGGGCTGTGATGAGGGACTTGTACCTTCCTTTCTCTTCCCCTTCCCAACATATTTTATATTAAATAAATGCTTTCAGATCTAGTCACCCTTCCCCTTCCTTTCCTATAAGCATCTTGAGGACAGAGACTTCTATTTAAACTTTGATTCTAGCAAATAATAGGTTTGTAATAAATATTTATTAAATTTATTGAATTAAAGTTTTTGGACTTGTTACTGATATGTCAAAGTTCTATATAGGAAAAGGATAAGAGATATAATCTATTTAGATCTTGTTAAAAATAGACAACCACCAGCAATTCTTAATTTTTCAGGGGCATTTGGTTGATGACTTTTAAGGTCAGGTCCTGACAGAGTTCCTAGTTCAAGAAAAGGTTTCCAATTTCATATGCAGTCATCTTTTTTTATTATATTATGTTGTGGAAATGCTTATTTTATAACATTATTTAAAAATAAAATAAATCTTTAAAAAATTAAAAATAAGTAAATAAACAAACAAGATTTGAGGGTTAAAAAAATTCCTGGATGGGATTATAAGAGAAACTTCACATTTCAATGGTGAATTCTGTTTTGTTTTAAGTAAAACATGGTTGAAAGCTTTTTCTTTTTGCATTTTAGAGGAAGAATCAAAAGGAAATGGGGCAAAATTGTGCTAGTGGTGGGCGGAGAAATGTAATGGTACTCTGTGTTCTTTCTAGCTGATAACTGCTGCAGAAGGTTTCGTTGGTGTGGGTTACCATGGTTTCATTTCATTCTCTATAAGCTGTCTTTTTTCTCTATCTGAAATAGATGGAAAATAAGTTTCTGCTGCATTATTTTTTCAAAATGTTCTGTTTCCTATAGTTGTGATCATGAGTCACCTGTTTTGTCTATTTACCTCCATATAAGAGTAAGTGAAGCTCTAAAGGATGTTTTTTTTTTTTAAGAGAACTTAACATTTTAATTGAAACAGATTGTGATTCAACCTTCAATTCATTAAGCAGATATTAAGCATCTGTCACATGCCTGGTGCTGAGGCTGCAAAGACAAATGAAGAAGCACTTTCTCTGTCCTTAAGGAGCGTATAGTCTTTGTGCTTGGGTGAGGGAGAAGGGAAAGTATATTCACAGATAAGTCAATACAAAATAGATAGGAAGTATAAAATAACTGGGAGAGAGGAGGAGGAAGGAAGGAAAATCACTGACATTTTTGGAATCAAGAAAGGCTTCACGTAGGAGGTGGTGCTTGAGCTGAAGCTTGAAGGGAATGAAGAATGATAGGATAAAGAAGGCAGCTTAAGCAAAAACAGAGAAGTGGTGGGGTAGATTCTCCCCTAGGAGGAATACCATGTGTGTTATCTTTGCTGGGATATAGAGTACATTAGGAATAATTGATTTGTCCAGAAATACAAATTTGAACCAGGTTGTGAAGGGATTTTAAAAGTCAAAAAGAGGAAGCTGTGTTTTTAGCTTGTAGTGTGTGTGTATGTGTATGTGTATATAGATACATATAGGTATATCTTCTTTCTGTCTCACTGATGGCCTAGTGGAATGGTGGATCTTTCATGAGGAGTCTTGGCTTTAGGCTTGCAAAAACCAGATTTGCACTGAAGGCCTGGGAAGGAGTCTGACCCAAAAGAGAGCGTAATTAAAATTTTTTCCTCCACTCTCTTTCTCATTTTGTTTCCCACAGAATTCTGGAGAAAAAAAATCAATTAAAGAAAATTCAGGTGTAGCTCACATCTAGCATCTTCCCTAAAAATCATCTAGAAAAAGTATCTAATCTATAAAGTAGATTTTGGCCATAGAACAAACATTGAACATTCCATTGAAAAAACTCTTGAAACACAAAAAGCCTCATAAATATTTATTAACAAATGTTATTTGTCCTTTGTTCTCATGATGTGAAGGGGGTGATGCCATGATATGCAAGTGAATTGGATTTAGGTGAGGGAGGGCTGTGTGTATACATATACACACAAATATATGTACATACATATGTGTATGTGTGTGTATGTGGTGTGTGTGTGTGTGTCAGGGAGGGGAAGAACTTTAGGTTCTAGCCAAAACAGAAATAATTGCTTTTTACATTCACTCTGAGCCAATCAGGGCCCAAACAGTGACCTATTGTTGGTCAATCAATGAAAGCCAGAGGGATTTAGGTTGAAAGCATGGTCCTAGCCTTAAAACTCCAAGATCTTGTAAGGTTTCAATGATCAAAATTTACAATCCTTTGGGAAGAGCACCTGCAGGTAAAGGTATGATAAGCCATGAGGACAACAGCAGGGAAAGGGAAAGAAGAAAGTAACAAAAGAAAAGGGAAGGGGGGGAAGGAAAGAGAAAGGAAAGAAAGAAAAGGGGAAAGAAGGAAAAGAAAAAGGAGGAAAGGGAAGGGAAGAAAAGAGAAAGATGTTTAATTTAACTAGTCAGTTCCAGTTAGGTCCCAGCTGGGCAGCTTCTAGTCCTACTCACAGAGGCTGTTGTTTGTTTTTTGTTCTCAAAGAGAATACTTAGTATTCTATATTATACTTATTATATTAACAAGTATTTAAAACAAGAAACAATAATTTATCTCTCCTATTCTCCTGAAATATAAAGACAATTTTGTAGGGCTGCTGAACAAATATTTTCATCCCAGGCATGCACCATTTGACAAACTTACAAGGCTTAGATCTGCTGATCAGACACAGCAAGATGTAGGCTTTCTTATTCCATCCAGTTGCAGCATTTTCCTACAAGTGATTATCTTCTCAGAAGTAGTCACCACAAAAAAGTACTTCATGTTTAGTAACACACACTTACTCCAGAGCCAAGGGTCTCTTAAACTCATAGCCACAAAGACTGAAAATGTCCATGTCTTAGAATTAATTTTTTAGTCACTTGTGCTCAAGGAAAGAAATATAAAACAGTAGAGACAACGAGGGACTTGAAGTCTATTTTCAGGCTCACCTGAGAAAGTATAGGATGATTGGCTTATACTTAAGGTACTTGAGCTGTGGGTCACTTTGGATGCTGGTAGAAGGGGAACGAAATCCCTTCTCCATCCTTGCTGAAGCCCAAAAGAAAGCTAACAAAGTCTGAAGTGATACATTCAGAAGAAAAGAGGATTTTTTTTTGGTCTCTAATTGTAGCTTAATCAGAAAAACAGCTTTTTCCTGGATTAGATGTCTATTATCATAGATAAAATCCACCAATATAGAACATTAAGGGTCCAGTGAGAAATCATTTGTCAGTCGTGTCCTGTGGAGCATGTGTCCTACTTGAAAGGACCAGAGAATATACCCAACTCGACTCCAGGCCATCATCTGCTATATCTCTATATCCATGTCTCTAGGTCACTATCTAAATATCTATCTTCTTTCCCTGTGATACACACTGCATGTGTGACCCTGGACAAAGTATTCACTCTTTTAGTTTATTTAATCTAGGTAACTCTCTAAGATTGTAAGTTGATAAGCAAGTTGCTGATCTGAATGGTAGGGGGAGTTTCCTTAATTGGGCATTCCTTATACCAATGGAATCAGGAATCTATAAAGAGATTTTGATAAATATCTATTGATTAATAAATGGGGCAGTTAGGTGGCCTTCAAATCCAGTCTCGAACACTTAATAGCTGGTATGATCCTGGGCAAGTCACTTAATTCTTCATCTCGAAAATGATCTGGAAAAGGAAATGGCAAACCTCTCTAGTATCTTTCCCAAGAAGACCCCAAAGGGGCTTACAAAGAGTCATTCATGAGTAATCATCTAAACAACAACTACAAAAGATTGAGATATAGACACTATATATGTGCATATGCATATATGTTTATTTCTGTATAAATATGTGTATGTTGTATGTAGAGAGATAATATGTAATCATCCTTTCACAAATCAATCCACAACCTTTTAACTTTACATTTAAAAGGTAGAAAGGAGAAGACCCAGAAGGAAATAAGTGGCTAGCTAGCTCAATTGGTATATAATGCCTGAAATCATTTGATGCTGAAAAGCTGTTAGTCACCTTGCCATTTTCTCTAGTTTCTCTCTAAAAACCCAGTTCCCTTTTTGAAGAATATCAATAGACAGATGTCTACAATTGATCTTTACTAGATGGCTGTAGAAGACTGAACAGAAGGTGTATATTTCAGCAAGTTCCACATAGACACACAAATTCTTGGGTAGCAATAGCCAGGCAACAGGAATATTTTTAGGGATTCTGTAATTAAAAGATCCTTTGGGTGTTGTTTGGTTAGTGTTGTCCACAGGAAATTATTGATAAGAGCAGCTGATGAATTGTTTGAACTTACCTCAAACTAGTCATTTTTCTTTCCAGCCATCAACTCAGTTGTATCTTTAATGAGATAACCTATGTAAAGCTGCAAAATAGAAAAATACCAAAAGCTTTGGGGACAGTATAAAAAAAGTAAAAATTTCTTCCTTCAGAAAAGAAGGAGAATATTGGTACAAAGAAGACCAATTTTAAAAAATAAAAATAAAAAAATAAAAATCAAAGGGAATGGTTGGTCTTTATGTACTCAAGCTGTTCTTGGAAATCATGGTGGCTCTATGCCTCAGCATGGGGGTGGAGGTGGGGGTGGAAGAACTGATGGAATGGGTTAGCTAAATGTTCATGTCCCTTTATTTCCCAGCAGAGATATTCAAATAGACAGCTGCACCAGAGGGGAATGCCCAACATGGGCAACCATAACTTGGGATTTCAGATACCAAGGAAATACTAGTGGCTACGAAAGAAAAAAATAAAGACCATCACTCATTTCTATAGGATCAATTCTCATATCAGAAGCTAAGGACTTAGCATTATTACCAAGGATATTATTGAATACTCATTAAAACAAATTGATATATATTTCTCAGAAAAAAGTTAATATGTCTGCCCACGACTTTCATGGATGAATAGGGGAGAACTATGCCTATGAAAGCAGAATTGTGCTTTCCAGCATAGAAAAGACTGATTAATACTACCCAGTTTGTGAGTGACTTAACAAGATATCATCGCATATTTTTTCTCTTTTCCTTTTTGTTCTTCCTACTTTTTTGGGAATTTCTCCTTATCTATTGCCGGGCTCCAACTCCTCAAAAAACAAACACTGTATCGGGGTGTGATGGAAAGAACACTAGCTTTGTTATATCAGGTTCCTTATCTACTACTGACTTGCTATATGTAAACTTGGGCAAATAACTTAACTGCTCTGGGCTTGGTTTCCACTCATTTGCAAAATGATCAATTGGGTTAAGTGATAGAGACTGGGCTTGTGATTCCACATATGAGGAAATGCTCTTTCTTAATTGAAGTCTCAAACTTATAGTCTTAGAGTTGCCTAAAGCCCCATTTTTTAAAACTTTAATTCATGACCTTATATAGGGATTATAATTGAGTGTGTGGATCATGAAATTATTATTTATTATCAATAAATATTTGATTTGTATACCTATGTTATATATCTATTTTCCTGGGGTCATGTAAAAATTTCTCAAGCAAAAAAGGGGTCAGGAGTGGAAAAAGTTTAAGAAGCCCCAGATTAGAACATTCTGTAACTTGACCAAAAAGACATAACCAATGGTATTATATAAAGAAACCCAGTTTTTTCTAATTCTAAGACCAGCTCTCTATCCACTAGGCCATGTTCCCTCTATCAAATAGTCCCATCTTTAATCTATGATCCTACAATTCTCTCTGTTTTAGGCAAAACATTTTTAGAATCTTATTGATTTTTTTAAATCTGAATTTAATTTCCTAAACAAAAACCATCAGAAACACTCCGAGATTATGGCTCTATTTTAGGATCATTAAACTATATCTTATATTTTTATAGTTTTTTTAAAGTACATAAGTTTCTGCAGTGCTTCTGGTTATTAATGTGAAAATTCTATATGAAATTGATGACCTCATTGAATCAGGCCTAGTTTCTTCATATCATTACATTTTTTTATCATGATAATTGAATTAAGATATAACATCAGAATGTAATTTTTCCCCCTTGGTGATAGTAAATAATTAGCAATTCTCTCATTATCATGAACAAATAGGCATTTATGCCACAAGCCATCCTTTCCTAATAAAGGGCCAGAAACTTTTTTCTTTTGGAACATTTTATGGTCAAACAATTTGATAGATAAAGCAGCTATAGCAGAAGATGATTATTCTGTTGATTCCATCATGCTCAGACTTTTTCATCTTTTGAATACTTGCGGGCATTCATTAGAGAAAGAGAGAGAGAGAGAGAGAGAGAGAGAGAGAGAGAGAGAGAGAGAGAGAGAGAAAGAGAAAGAGAGACAGAGAGAAAGAGAAGGTTGGAGTTGGAGGAGAGAGCAACATTTATTTTTTTTTAATTTTTATTTAATAATTACTTTATATTGACACTCGTTTCTGTTCCGATTTTTTTTTCCCTCCCTCTCTCCACCCCCTCCCCTAGATGGCAAGCAGTCCTTTATATGTTGGATATGTTGCAGTATATCCTAGATACAATATATGTTTGCAGAACCGAACAGTTGAGAGAGCAACATTTATAAAATCTTCAGAGCAACATAATGAATATTGTCATCATGTGATGACTGCTAATTAGAAAAACAGTATCATATAATCACAAATTGTGATTGCATATCTTACATTGAGTATTAATGAAAAGCAGAAAATATTGCTAATATACAAAACACTACAGATGTGAATTTGAAGCAAAACACCAACATGTGGGTCCATTTTTCAATTATATGTTAATATTAAGGCAGAGGTTATCTGGATACTCATTTATCTGAAAATAAGTAGAATGAATGCACAAGAGTATGTCAATATACATGTGTCATACTCAGAAAGTATATAACACTGATGGTGAACATTTGTTTCCTTTACAAATAGAAGAATGTTGAGTTGAATATGCTGAATTATTTGCTTTAAAATGTGAATATCTCAGTTCTCATGTCAAATAATTATATTGGTTATTGACATAAGCATTTACATTATTGAAATATATAAATACTTATAACACTTATGAACATAATTATTAGCTCTCCTACTTCCTTTCACCATCATTTTTAACTCAACTCAACAAATATAAAATGTCTGCTGTGTTCAGAACTCTGTGCTATGCACTAAAGGAGATATGAGATTCAGAGAAGATGCCATTCTTTCTTTCTTAATAGCAACAGAAATGTTTATATACTGTTTCTCAGATCATGAAAGACTTTATGTATATAATATAATCTAACGGAGCCTGTAATCAAGTTGAATATGACACACAACCAGATGATTTTACATATGATTGCTGAAATCTTTACCTCCGACTCCCATGGTAAGAAAAAAAAGTTTAGCAAGGACATGTGAAGAAGCTTGAGATTTCAACAGATCTATTCCAAATACAAGTATCTTAAAGTGAGAAATAATGATATGGTAAAACCTTAAAGACTCTGAAAGTTGAAAGGGATTTCAGAGACTCTAATATAAGTTTTTGGCCAAAAATCACCCCTTCAATGTTTATTATAAGAGAAGGGAAGGGGATAAACGTTTACATGGTGTCTACTATGTTCTGGGCACATAGAAATTATTCTAAGCATTTTATAAATATCATCACAAATGATTTTCACAATAGCATTAACAGGGATTGTTTGTGTATGTGGGTAAAATATACATATGTTCTTAGGTGAATCACTGTTCTCATCGGTGTGGGCAGCTGCCACCAGAACAGATTGCAATCTCCACTCTACCCCCAAACACCTTCTCTTTTGCAGAGGATCCTCCCATTATACTGGAAGCCCTACTCTTTTGTTATTTCTCTTTAAATGTATTGGGTATAGGAGGTTGTCCATCTATCACCCCTCATCCTTAATGAATGATTGAAAGTTCCTTTTTAAGTAATACATATCTGTAGTGATGTCTTCAGTTATTTCTTTCTGTACACAAGTTGCCACAAATTGCTTTGGGCTCAACTGAGTTTATATAAATAAATAGCAGTTTCTTTCATGGCAGAACTAATAAGAACTAGTCTTTATATAGTTTCAAGGTTTGCAAAATACTTTACAAATATTATCTATGAGCTGTTCAAAGGTTGCTGCAGAAAGCAAAGAGTAATGGCAGTCTCCAGGAGCAGAAATATACCATTTCGTAGGCATTTCCAGGCCAGGGTCCATATGCCATCCATGCTTCTCTCAGGAGAATTCTCCCCAGCCTCTTTTATAAAAGGCTTGTCCTGGTTTTCTCCAGGGGGCATTGATACTTTGTCCCAGTACGGCCAGTATTCTTGAATAATCTGCCCTTTTCTCCTAGCTTTTCTGAGCTCCTGACATTCAGGATACTCCTTATTGATTTCTTTTTCCTAGCTCCAATAAGTCTTTCCTTCTGTTGTTTGAATTTTATTTTTCTGATTAGACTACCCTGTCACTTATGAGTCCAGTAGAGCAGTTTCCTTACCTGCATCTTTTGGCTCCTTCCCCAGACTGAAATGCCTACCCTATGGTTCTTGTCATCTTGCTGAGTGAGTATTCCTCTTTGCTCCTGTTCCCATCTGCTGCTGTTAGAGACAGTGGTGCTGGCTTTTTGGCTTTGCCTTGAGTCTTATTTGTGGCTGCAGATTGTTGCCTGCTTACAGAATTTCCAAAAACTTGGCCAAAAGTTAAAATAAATGTTTGCATCCAAAGAGAACTTTTAGCTCGATTTGCTAGTCAGATGATGTTACTTTAAGGGAAGGTTGTTGTTCAGTTGTTTCAGACCCTTCATGACCACATTTGGGGTTTTCTTGGCAAAGATACTGGAATGGTTGCCATTTCCTTACAAATGAGGAAACTGAGGAAAACAGGGTTAAGTGAATTGCTCAGTGTCACACAGCTAGTAAATGACTGAGTTGGAATTTGAATTCACGTCTTTCTGCCTCCAGTTCTGTTCATTGCACTATCTGGCTGCCTCCTTAAGGGAAGGTACTTAATATTTAAAATTATATATATGTACCCTTTAAAAACATAGTCACCAGACCCAATTGATCACACGATCATTCATTCATTCATTCATTTTCTGCCAGACTTTAACGGTTGTTGTGTATGTATTTGTGTCCTGCTCTATCCTCTGGCAGTCTCACCCCCAGAATTTTGTGATAAATAGATCATCATCCATAGCCAGTATTTTGTTTGCATTCTTATACAATTGCTTTGAGCTACATGCTCTGCACATAAAAGGAATCACAGGAAACCATTTGTTATTCTGTATACCATTTTTTATTTAAGAGTTACTGAAGGGGACCAACATTGATTCCTTTGCTCCATTGGCCAATTCCTGCTTTATAAATGCTGTCTAAAGTTCAGACACAGTACAGCTTTCAGCTCTTGTTAACCCTTGTCCCCTCGCATGGCAGGCATTTATCATAATTCCTAAAGAGAACATTATGAGGTTATATATATTTTAGATCCATTGTTAGTTTAAATTATTTCCTCTAAAGAAAGTACTGCATATTTTTCTATTAGCTCATAATCATCCTTTAACTTCATAGTGATGTTATTTGTCACTTGTATTTACCCAAGGGTTTGCAAAATATTTTAGGTAATGATCTCTTAAATTATCAGAGAACTAAAGCATATGTAGGAACAAGCAAACCTGTTTATACCCACAACTAGAATCTTCCATATATCTTTTTATTCGCTTATTATGTGCCCATTATGTGTAAATTCAACAAATATTTATTGAGAACTTAGTATGTGCAAAGTGCTACATAAAGTAGTGTGTGACATCAAAAATAGAAGAAAATAAAACAAACGTGAAAACAAACAGCTCTGGCCTTCATGGAGTTTATAGCTCTGTTTTGTTTTTCCTCACTGATCTTTAAAAATCAACAGTAGTCGTATTCATTGTGATATCAAAACTCTTCTATCCATTTCAAGGAGTCTTGATTCACCATAGCATGATTATGTATGCAGTGTGGATGTGGAAAGTACCATTTGAAAGAAGCATACTCTGTTATAGGTTTTTAAATATATGTCCTGATTCATGAACTATTACTTTAATACATTTCAGATGGAATAATTTAAAATTAAAATTTAATAGTTTAAAATGAAAAATCCCTTTTAATAGTTTAAAATTTAAAATCTCTTTTAATAGTTTAAAATTAAAAATCACTTGCTTCCCAATTCATAGATTATCTGACATTAAGATTTTCAGAATTACTTCTGATTAGATACAGTTCTTCTTAGAAAAGATTAATTTTAAAATTGTATAATACTAAACTTTGAAAAAACATTCTAAATTTTCTAGTTTAGTCCCCAGTCCATGTTAGGAATGTCCTCCTCATCATTCTTGAGCAAAGAGTCATCCAGACTGCTTTAATAATGTCAGCAATAGGAAATTTTATACTTGGAGCATGCAACAATCAGTTTTAGTCTTCAGTATGTCTACAGATTTGTGTTTCATTGATGGGTAGACTATAATTTGCCTCTTTATCCTAATTCATCCATATCCTCTACATAAAGACTCCATCCAGCCTATCTGCAGAAATTTCCTCTAAGTCTTCTAACATTAAATCAGTGCCAGGGAAGCTTTTTGGCTGTCCATCAATTATCCTTTGTTTTCCCTACTTATCAGAACCTTTGTTGTTGTTGTCCTGGTGTTTGACATGTCCTACTCTACATGACTTCATGGACTTTGTTCAGAGGGATTTTCTTGGCAAAGACACTGGAGTGGCTGGCCATTTCCTTTTCCAGTGTGTCTCCTAAGATGGTGAGGTCTTGTTTGTGGATCACATTTTGTTGGGATATTGCAAATCCTTCTAAATAAAATCCATCATTGTTCAAAAGAGATTCACCCAACCATTCATCTAAGAAAAAAGTAAGCAAACAACTAGTATCTATTTTCTAGACTATGACATACAGTTGAAATGATAGAATTTGTTTCCAAATATGTATTTCTTGGACAAATTTTGTGGATGGTTAGTGAGCTAAGATCTAAATTGAATAAAAGAAGAAAATAGGATTGATTGCATTTGGAGATTTAAACACATTGCTTTTAATAAGCCTGACCTTCTCCCTGAAACAGAAGCCTATGTTCTTTGATATCAATATTCTGCTGGTAATGCTGTTTAGATATGAGTCATGGAATATCACAATTTCCAAAGAATTAAATTTGTGGATCATCCAAGGGGCAATGGAGTGGTAAATGGTGGATGTGAATAAATAGCAACATATTACTATCAAAAAATGTGACTAGAAAATGAGGTAGATTGGTTATTATAAGTGAAAGATAGTAGAAATAATATAATAATAATTTAATTTTAACAATATTTTAAAGTTATGTACAAAACTTTATTTTATCCTTATAACAACACTGTGAGGTTAGCATTATTTTGGTCTGTTTTTACAGAAGAGGAAACTGAGACTCAAATCATATAAGTGATTTCTTCAGGGTATCTGAGAAAAAAAGTTGACGTCAAGTCCTCCTGACTCCAAGTCCAGACGTTATCTGCTAACACTGCCTTTATTGCATGACATCTGTGTTTCATTCATATTTGTACAATATCTACAGATCTAAAGAAGGTTCCCATATCATTAAGTGGTCTTCTGTTTGTATGGTTGATGAGAGAATATGAACAAGAGATACATGGCATTTCTCGAGGAAGGGGGAATAGATTGTGATTATTTCAATGATGGTCCTTTTGCTTTTGCTTATTCTGTTTTAAGATGAAATAACCAAGTATCTTATGAAATTATGTATCTTTTAAAAAATTCACAATAATGCCAGCTGGGCCATTTCTTTTATTGCCTCTCCTAGGATAACCTATGAGTTATTCTTCCAATAACTTTGAGTAACTCCTTATTTTTTTTGTAGATTAAGATTATTGATATTTTTAAGATTAAATGATAGTAGTGTATATTAGAAGATCCTTATACATTGAATAAGGACATCACATTTATTAAACCATCAATTAATTATTTATACAAGGTCATAAAATTGCAATTCTTTGTATTACTTCTTTGTTTAACACTTTGCCACCATCACTGAATGGAAGGTCACACAGAATCAAGGATAATTTATTTAGTGGGCTGCCTTAGTGAAACAATTCATCACCAATTCACCAGTGATGGGTCTCTAATACTTAATTAAGATAATCCTTAAGATAGCAAGCAAAATCTGTTTTCAGGATTAAATTTGAAGACTTTCTAGAATTACAGAACCTACCACTGCTAAGATATAGCTTGCAAGAATCTAGTTTTATGTTCCTACATCAGTGAGATAGTGGAGTAAGGTTTATGGGGAGATTTAATGTTGGGAGTTCAGGAATTTCAGGAATAATGAAGTTGGAATTTGTTGCAAAATAACCTTTGCTTATAAAGATTTTTTAACAAAAAAGAAATTGGACCTTATCCAAGATTCATTCCAAAGTTACTTGTAGCACATTTTTGTCCAAAAGGGATACTACTAGAACCACATAGCCATCAACTTCAAAGTAGTTGTGTATGTGCACTCATTCTATCCATTATAGCTGAAAATTTTCAATCTACTAAAGTCCACATTAAGGGACAATACCTGTGTTGACTGATTTCTTAACCTGACAAATTTTTGTCCACCTTAGGATAAAAAAATTTTAAAACAAGTCTCTAAGGAAAGAGTACATAAAATGTGCCATAATTATATATGACCTCTAATAACAACAGTCATCAATTAAGTATATATAATTAGATTGAAAAATGCAGATGCATGGAGGAAAATCTGCTAATTTATTTATTTTTAATTATAATAACTTTTTATTGACAGAGCCCATGCCAGGGTAATTTTTTACAACATCGTCCCTTGCACTCACTTCTGTTCTGATTTTTCCCCTCTCTCCCTCCACCCTCTCCCCTAGATGGCAAGCAGTCCTATATATGTTAAATATGTCGCAATCTGCTAATTTATTAATAAAATTTATAGTAACAACCTATATAACTCAAGATAAGACTTCAGCAGTGACAAAAATCTACCCCAATTCATTTCCAAATATGGAAAAATTGAAAAAAGCCTTTGAATGCTTAAAATGGCCTTTACAAATCTCATGCACTAAAGCCTCCACATTACTGTGGAGGAGAAGCTTTCTAATCTACACTTGTTACAGGTTTTATGTATACACACACACACACACACACACACACACACACACACACAGACTTCAACTAATCTTAATTATCTGTTTTCTCTAGGAGAGAAAAAACATTAAGTTAAAAAAATGACATCAGGTATCAACCACTTAATTCAACAAACGGGTATTATCACTTCTTTATAAATCACTGTGATAAGGACCCAAAGATAGATAAATTTGTACCTGTATAGATAAGAATATAAACTGGATTTACCTCTGAGCTTTGTCATTCACCCTGCTCTATCTCCAGGTCCCTCTGGCCTAGACAGTATTCTCTAAAGCCACATTTTCTTTTATATGTTGCCTCTTGCAATTACAGTGTGAGCTTCATTATGGTAGGGAATATTTCTAGGAATTAAACCAGTGATTGACAAATTGTATATTTTTAAAAATTCATTCTTTCATTTCAGACACAGTTCTTGACTTCAGGAAACTTCAGATCTAGCAGGGGAGATGAGACATGTACACAAATAATTATCGGTAGAAAAGGTGATGTGTACAAGGGAAAGAGAAATGGTTATGAAATCTTAGAAGCAGAAGAAAGCATTTAGGCTAGAAGATCAAAGCAGGTTTTATTGAGGAGATTTTATTTGGCTGAGCCCTTGACAGATGTGGATTTCATCCATCAGAGATGGAAGGGAAGGATCGCTGATGAATACAGGATGAGATGGGTAGAGGTGGGGAGCTGGGAATCGAGTGGATGGTGAAGGGCAGTGAAGGTGGTAGATCTGGGACAGATTGAGGAGTGCTGTGACTGATAGGCTGAGGAGTGTGAACATCACTCAGTAAACTAAGGCAATGTCTCACTCATTTTCCTGAGCTGGTAAATACTATTGGAGGAAATTACGATACAGTACCAACTTTAAGTACAAATTCACATTTAAAAAATTTTTGTTGACTGATGACCAAGCTCATTGTTTCTGTTTGTATTCTTGATCCCATCCAGCTCATTCCGTCGTCTTCTGTCTTTTTTGGGACCTTGCCTATAGACTGTATCTCTCTTCCCACCCACCCCCAACTTCTTGAATTTCTTTACATCTTACTGCTTCCTTCCCTGCTGTTTATAAACATACCATGTCTTACCTCTTTTTATTTTTTAAGGATATAAAACTCTTTATGAGCTTTAAAATGTTGTCTATTATATTCTTATATTGTGTCAGCTATTATTATAATTATTAAGAGAACAATATAAGATAGTATATAATCAAGTGTTACACTGTGTTACGCTGAACCACACAAAGAAGGAGCACAGCATGGGCCAACCGGGGTAAAAAAGGCTAAATCATGGAGGTGGGATTTAAGCCAGATCTTGCAGCATTGTGGTATTCAGTATAGTTAAAAATAATAGTAATATTAATAATAATAGCTTTTTATAGCTCTTTAAAGCTTGCAAAGCACTTTGCAAATATTAACTCATTTCATCCTCACAAAACCAGTGAGTTGGATGCTATTATTACTCCCATTTTACAGATGGGGAAATGGAGGCAGACAGATTAAGTGATTTACCCAGCTTCACATAATTAATATATGAGGCTGAAACTGAACTCAACTCTTCCTGATTCCGTCCAGTACTATATCTTCTGTGCCACCAAATGATAATAGTTTGCCTTGAAATTAGAAGGGCTTATTTAAGTCCTATCTCTGCCGGCTGTGTGAACCCAAGCAAGGCACTTAATCTCCTAATACTCTCAGCCCCAGTTTCTTAAACTGTAGTTCACAACCCCATATGGGGTCTCATAATTGAATGTGGGGGGTTTGCAAAAATTATCATTTATTTTGAGTAAATATTTGATTTGTATACCTCTCTAATATACCTACATATCCAGTGTCATGTAAAAATTCCTTGGGCAAAAAGGGGTCATGGGTAAAAAAAGTTTAAGAAGCCCAGTGATTAGCAACTCTCTGATTATATTATTGCAGAGAAAGCACCAATCTACCTTACTGGAGAGAGTTTCCTATTTTGGAAATTTCCTATATCTATAAAATCACAGATCCAGACCCTGTTCCTCAAAGCTTCAATAGAACTTTTTCTCCTCTGTTTAAAAAAAATTATGAACTTGACAAATATCTGTGAACATGAACATTTTCATAAACAAAAAAGAACACAAAACAGGATTGCATATGAAATAATGTTATGTGCAGCTTTTAAAAAATAACATTTAATCCTTATCCATCTTTAAAAAATTTTTTGCTTATTTTATTTTGAATTTATAAAAACAAAACAGGTATTTACAAAATATGGTATAATAAAAAAGATTGCACATAAATCTGCAAATTTATTTTTGCTATTATACTAGCTATTCCTTTAAAATATAATAATCATGTAAATTTCTTTTCCGCCTTTTTTCCTTTTCTCCCCCCTTCCCCATAAAGATGGCTACCATTAGACACAGATATGTATATATATGTAAAATAATTCTATACCTATTTTTATTTATCTTAAAGGAAAAAACCTTTCACTTGGACTGTTTACTCTTTTAAGTTATCTTTGTATGTGTTTCCTCCTTTTCTTAGGGAAGATCCTAGATGTGGTGTGAGGAAAAAAATCAGACTCAAATTTTGACTACAATTAATAATTAGCTATAAAATGAGTAAGTCATTGGTTGTCCAGGATTAGTTTCCTCATCTGCAAAATAGGAGCAATTATTTCAATAACAAGTTGGATTTATTATGAGCATCAATTAGGATAATGTATGTAAAAATTTTATAAATATTAAAAGCATTATATAAATGATCCTCTTTATTATTATACTTATTCACTGATAAATTCCTAAAAAGAGTAGTTTGTACCAAAATTTCTTAAACTGTGGGTCATGACCCCAAATAGAATCTCACAACTGAATATGGAGGTTGTAAAATTAAGATTTGTTATTAATAAATGTTTTACATGCCTATATACTTGGAGTTGCATAAAAAATTTCTCAGGCAAAAAAGGGTCACAAGTGGAAAAAGTTTAAGAAGCCCTGGTCTATATTCACTGACTGCTTTCTCACTATATATCCATTCCCCGACTTCATTGACAGTCACTCTACTAAACTGCTCTTGCAAAGGTAACATCTGACACTGTTCTTATTGATCATATATTTTGAGGTGGAATCTATCCCTCTTATTTGCGAATAAGAAAGTTGCATTCCATAGAGGTTGCTCAGATTCTTTTGATTAGAAATCTGATTTTTTCCCCACTAATTATGTTTTGAATGTACTCTTCCAAGTTCTCTCTCTTCCCTTGAGTTTCATGGGCCCATTCTCTTCTGATTTTCTCTCTGTTTTGTTCCTTTGCTAATCTATCATCTATTTCCCATATCTTGAACATAGAAATCTCTTTAGATACTATCTTTGACCACCTCTTCTATACCCTCTCCCTTGGTGACTTCATTTTATCCTATGAATAAAGTTATTTTTATGCAGATGATTCTTGAATCTAAAAGTGATTATGATATATGATCTTACCCCTCCAAACCTAATTCTCTTCTAAACTTCCACTTCCTTTTATAAGATATAACAAAAATTGGAACCTCCAAGTTGTTTTACATGCTCTCTTTTTCTAATATGTGTGTGTTTAATTAGATATATTCCTGATATCCAGTCAGTTGAATTGTTTTCTCATTGAGGCAACTGGGTAATACACTGAATAGAATGAATAGAGACCTGAGATCAAGCCTGAGTTCAAATTCAGGCTCAGATACATCCTAGTTTTGGGTAAATAATTTAACTTCTATCTTCCTCAGTTTTCTCAGCTGTACAATGGGGATCATAATATGACTTACATGAGTTTGTAGAACATAGACTTTTATTGAATTTCTCTAGACTCTAGTTTTATTTGTCATCTGATATTGCATTGATGAATGACGATAAAATTTTATGCTTTATATTTAAATCAGACAGGTGAAATCTGAGTTTGAATTCCACACTCAGAACTAGTTTTCTGACTATGAACAATTCATTTTAAACGTCCAAACTCTAGATTCCTTTCCTGAAAATGGGAATAATAGTTTCTAAAGAACTTCATAGCAATCTTTTGGAGAGTTTGAATTATTTTGCTTTTGGCGATTTCATCAGTGTAGAGAATTCCCATAAACTCCATGTATACAAACTGGACACTTCTACAAATTAAAAATTTACAGGGTTTTCCAAAACCCTGAGAAGTTAAGTGACTTGATCAAGGATAAATCCAATATTTGTTAGAGGCGAGACTTGAACCCAGTAAGTTCATTATAAAGCCAAATCACTATCATATTTTTTTACAACTTTGTTAGAATCAAATGAAATAATGAATTTGATATGCTTGACAAACTTTAAAGTACCATAAAGATTTAGTTATTGTTCTTACTATTATTATTAAGATAATTCCTGTTATACTTGGTGCTAAATAAGATTAAAATAATGATTTCTGTAAAACAGCTGCTTATTTTGGTATTATGTCCTAATAGTTGCTTGGATAAATTAATCTCCTACATTACTGTGGTTTTGTAATACCAATGCACTTACTACAATGTCATTTGCAAATAGGAACATTGGAACAACTATTGATAAATTGCCATGTCTTCTTTGGTTTGTATTCCTTTTAGGACAATTCCCACAAAATCTATTAACACATAATTTCCATTCTGAACACTTGTCATCTCTTCTAGGTTGTTCAGAAATGTGAAATCTATGGTTGTATCCTGTCTATAATGGAATAATTAATTACTTTTCACTTTCCCTTCCCCTCCTACTTTGATAATATTTACTTTCTCTTCATTTACATTGTTACCACATCATTTCAGGGCTCCAAAATTTCTTTCTTGGACAATTATAATAGCAATTATTTAGTTTCACTACTTCTAATCCATACTTCCAACTCTCAACACCAATCAATCTTTAACACAGTTGCAAAAATAATCTTACAATGGCAAAAATCTGTTAATGTCAATTCGCTATGCAAAAAAACTCCATTGTTGGAATGCCTAGATGGTAGTGGAGAGAGCATTGGTCCTGAATTTAAATTCAGCCTCAGAAACATAACATGTATGAGTTGTGTGATCCTGAACAAGTCACTTAATCCCACTTACCTCAAAAACAAACAAAACAAAAACCCACAATATTTCTTCTCTTGGGAAAAAAATCATAGTCTCACATTTAAATAATAATAATATAAAAGTAGCGTGAGGGAAGGGAACAAGAATAGTGTTTTATGAGTTAAAATAGGATTGAGTGCCTAGGAAAGGTCAAATAGAAAACTGTAAGAAAAATAGTAGGGGGGGAGAAATATAATAAGAGAGAAGGCAGTGATCATTTTTAGCTGCAATGATAATTTTAAAAAATGAGTATTTTAATAGGGCTCAAAGAAGGGGGAGGAAAGAGAATTGCCTCAACAGTTGAAGATATGAAGGGTATTCTTTCTGGGCATAGGTGAATTTACTTTTAGCAATTAAATTTGTAAATATTAACAGATGATAGAAGGGTTGTTTTTTGTTTTTGCTTTTTATCAACATGATTATTCTGCTGTACAAGAAATCAAGTAAATAAAGCAATATTCTCTCAACATACATTATTCTCTGTGTTAATTTGTATTATTTAATAAACATTTTGTGTACTGACTTTTAGGCAAATAGATTAGTGGCTATTGGCAAACCTCATTTATGCCTACTATTTATAATTATGAGTTTACAGCTTTGCCAGGTTTGTGAAAATTAGAAAATATTCTCTAATTATATTATTATAAATAACTGAAAAATATGTGCCTTGTACCCCAAGATGTTCAGCAAAATTTACCAGCTATAACCTTGAACACATTTTTTCTTTCTCAGCCAACTTTCTGCAAAATAGAACAGTTTAGAGTTACAACTACACTAGTTTCCTCAGGCAATGTTTAGGTCAGTGGAGCAAGCTATCAAAATTGTTCCAGTAGTGCACAACTGAGAACATTTTGCTTATGTTGTTCTTGAGGTTGTAAAATTCCAAGGAGGTACAGGTTAGAGCTAGACCTTAGAGATCATCTGAGCCAACTTCTTCATCTATTAGAATCCCAGAGAAGGTCTTTAACATGTCTGAGGTTATATGTTATTACAACTATGATCCAAGATCACTAGTATGAACTGACTTGTAAGATTTGTATGGATTATTTCCATTAAGGTTCACTTGAACCCTAGGAGGTAAGTGCCACAGTTCCTAGTATTCCCACTAAACCTGTTTTTTTAGATGAAAATGCTAAGGTACCCGCCATTAGCCACATCCATAGAGTCAGAAGTGCAGGTATGTGCCCAGATCTTCCTGAATTCAGCACTTTATCTACTAATTACCGTACTATGTCTCAATATAACTAATGGAAAGTGAGTAGAAGAATTCTGGGCCCTTAACTCTAGATCTAGTGTGTTCTGGACTTCACCACACTTCTTCAGTGTGGAAGATAGATTTGTTACTTAGGTATCTATTTCATGGAAAAACTTTGGCATTTAAAGGTACTGAGGGAGGCCAAATTTTCTCATGGGAAACAGAAAATTTGTCATCCTCTAACAGATTATTCTAAATTAGCAACCACTAATAATTATAATGAAAGAAGGGACAAATGAACGATGGCTAGATTTCATGATAGATGGGGAAAGGGATACCAGTTGATGAATCTGATAAATGTTTTTTTTTTTTTCCTTGAAGATACGAATTTACTTTGGTTCTCTAGCACTGACATATAGAGTTTGACCTGTGCTTTCTATACTCTGAGGAAATTTGTTGAGAGTTAAACTGAGTTCTTTGGATAATGCAGGGCTGCTTTAAGCATGAAGTTATTTTTACTTTAACAAATTTTTTTTATGGAAATTTTTCTAAAATGTATTATTGACCCAAAAAGGACTTTATCTTTTTCTTTTTTTAGCTTTCAACTGTCACTTCTCATTGGTGTCAGTGTACCTATCTACAATTCTACTTCTCTTTCTGTTTTATTGCTTATCTAATATGTGATGGCCTTGAAAAACAGAATACTCAAGTTTATTAGAACTGTATACAGAGTAAAGGTAAATAGGCTGTGAGTGAAGCTTGGAAGAATAAACAACATTGACTCTGTAACCAAGTTTGGCTGCTCAGAGACATTTTATTATTCTTATCTTATTATTATTTAATAAAATAGTAGAACTTAATAAATTTTTTAGAAAATGTTAATTTCATTAATAATATCTAACATTTGTATGGTGTTTTAGAAAGTTCACCTTTACAAATATTATCTCGTTTTATCTTCACAACCACGCTGGGAAGAAATAGGGTGCTATTATTATCCCCATATTTCCTTCCAGATGCAGATAAATTGTTAAATATAGTCAATAAGAGATGATCAAGTTGTACTGTGTAGCAAGGGTCAAATATGCCTTAAGTGTGAAGAGCAATGATAACTGGGGGTCAAGATGAAAGACATGGTATTGGAAGTTTCCTGTCCAGACTGTCTAGGATTTGATGATCCTTCAGCCTTTTCTCATTATCTGACAGATTTTTGGGTTCTTCCTTATATCTTATTGTTTCATAGGGATTTTTGGATGGAAGCTAACACCTTAATTAAGGCTCTCGTCACCTCTCATCAAGATTATGACAGCAGTTTCCTACACATGGTTTCCTTGCTCCAATTCTCTTCACTCTAGCACATATCAGCTATCACCATAATTTCCCTTAAGCTCATGATTCCCCTATTCAATTAACTCTATTGGCTTCCTATTGCCTGTAGGATAAAATATGAACTCTTCTGTTTTCTGTTTAGATTTTAAAATCCTATATCATCATACTGCAACCTATAATTACCAGCCATATTGATCTTTTACCACCTCCTCCCCCTTCCCCTCATACCCTCTGTGATTTAGTCAAATTGGCCTTGCTTCTGATTCTTACACATGACATTCCTTCTTCCATTCTCAATCCTTTTGCACTGGCCATTTCCTCATACCAAGGATTCACTCCATTGTTACTTGTATTTCAGACTCCCTCTCTTCCATAAAGCCTTAGCTCAAATGCCATTTTCTTCATAAAGCCTTTCCTGATTAACTACAAGTGCCCTTCCTCCCTAACTACTTTGTATTTAACAACTTGATATATATTTGTATTTATTAATTTTATGTTTATTTTTGTATATTTGTTGTCTCTTCCAATAGAGTATAAGGTTGTGGTGAGTAGGGATTTTTCATTCTTTGTACTTGTATTCCCAATGCATGCATAAAAGGTGGTAAATACGTCCTTTTAAGTTTAACATGGCTAGTTTCCCATGGGACGTTTAATCTGAGTCAGGCTTGCATCCATCCATTAAGCAATTGGCTGATTGATTGAATAGATATGGATGAAAGGATGGAAGGATGGAAGTCTGATTCATGTTAAAATTCCCATGAGAGAAACATACATGATCTAAATTGAAGATATTTGCCTTATAGACAGAATGTTTTTCATTGGCTCAGCATAGTTTCTGTACAGAAAAACTAAGAAATATCATTATGCATTTGAGTACTTTAAAATATTATTATTTTGCCATTCAAAATTTTATAGCAAGTTAGAATGTGTGGCAACCTCTTGCTATAATGCCAATTTCAGAGAATCAAAACCATTTTGCTGTTACATATGATCACTTATAGAACTTCTACTCTTGATAAAATACCCTAGTACAGCATGAGGATTTCAAGCCAGAAGTTGTTGTTTTGTTGTTGAATCATTTTTCAATAGTGTCTGGCTCTTTGTAATACCATTTGGGTTACTGAAGTGATTTACCATTTCCTTCCCTACCTCATTTTACATATGAGGAAACTGAGGCATACAGAATTACATGACTTGCTCAGAGTCACACAGCTAGTTAGTATCTGATTCCAGATTTGAATTCAGGAAAATGAATTTTCCTGATTTCTGACCCAGTGCTCCACCCACTGTATCAACTAGCTTTCCCTCAAGTCAGGGATTGTTGTTGTTTGCCATTTCTTTTCTTTTCTTAAAGTTTTACTTTTTCTTTATTGATTAACAATTTTATTATGCATGCAATTTTACACGCCCTTCATTTGAAAAGCTAATCATGTTTATTAAGAATGAATTATATATATATGTATTTTTGTACATATATATATGTATTTTTGACTAGATCACACAAAAATGAATTTTATATTCTTGTTCATTTCCTCCAAAGCATTGCTTCAGTGCTTCAGAGACTTTGCCAATACTTATACTTCTTCCACTTGTACAGGTTATAGATTTGCCCTTAATTTCTAAAGATGACCATGACATCAGGGAGGTGAAGCCATGATATGCAAAGGAATTGGAGTTAAATGAGGAAGAGTTGTGCAACATCATCAGCCTCATTTTCTCCTCCAGAATCATCTGGGTCCAGTGGCCAGATATCTAGGTCAGGACGACTGGAGATGTCCCAGATGCAGAAGGAGACCTTGGCCTTTTCAATCTCAGGGCTTAATTTGACTGAGGCAATGCCCATTCAGTGATAGACCTGGGTTCCCTATGAATAGGGGCTTGATAGCTCAATGAATTGAACTTAGAATGAGAAAAACCTGGGGTAAAATCTAAATCTCAGATACTTATTAACTCTGTGACCTTGAAAAATCATTTAACTTCTACCTGCCTTAGTTTTCTCTATTGAAAATGGAGAAAATAATATTACCTATCGCACAAGGTTGTTTTGAAGATCAAATGAATTAGTATTTGTAAAGTGTTTAATATAGTTCCTAGTACATATTAGGTGCTATATAAATGCCTGCTATTATTATGATGATATTACTCCTTTTTAGGCTTAAATTTCTTGTCTATTAGGATGAGGAGGTTGCGTGAGGTGGTCATCCCTCTTCCAGGCATTAGTTTGATGACTTCTATTACCTGCTTATGGTTTTTACAAGAAGGCATTTCAGAGGGTGTAGAATTGCACCATTATATTTAATTCCTTTCCTCTTCACTCTTTTTTCAAAGGGTATGATGATTTTGTAACATTCTATAAATAAAAAATTAAAAAAGCTGTTGCATTTTAGCTTCATACTTTTTTTTCTTCATAACTTCTATGTTAGATTCCCAGGATTTCATGTTCAAGGAGAGATTTCAGGTTACCTCTTTTCCCCTTTATTTTACAAGACAGGAAAAGTAATGATATCAAAGCTACACAGCCAGGGAGTAGTTGAGTCAGAATTCAGCCTTCACTCAGGTCCTTTGACTCCTAGAGGGCAGCAGATAAATTGATTTCTGTCTCAGTTGCTGGAAATGGTTCTAGTGTTTTCTCATTCATTTAGAAGGGTGGCTTGTATATGTTCTGTTTTCTGTTTGTTAACAACAAACAGCTGTTCTCTTGAAGCTTCCCTTTGAAAATGTACTTCTACATTCTTTGGCATAGGATCAGACCTGCTTTATGGTCAGCTCTGCAGAGTTCCCAAGGCTGTTCATTATTGCTCCTTCTCATTACTTTGTGCATTTAGACAGAATTTTTTAAAGTGCCAATTCACATCCTAAAAAAATATGGAAAAGATGGTATTTAGGGTTTTTGTTCCCGATTTGAAGCTGGGAGCTGGAACTTACTCGTTTTGTAATCCAGCTGAATGCAACTGGGCACAGCATTAAACAGCTTTTTAAAAAATGAAAACCCAAACCTGAGATTGCTGGAGAAAACAGACATTCTTTCGAGAAAGTGGTAATTATGTGCAACAGTAGCAATTCAAAGGCGATTATCCCAACCTTTCCTTTCTTTTTGCTAGTACTGTACCACTTTGAAGAAAACAAATTCATCCTGTTGATCTGTTGGGAAGAATTTGATCTTTACAGTATGTAGTATGTTCACTGAATAATGAATGTAAGGTAAAAACAGGGACAAGTTGCATGTAATACAAGGGGTATAGGGATGCTTTTTTTTTCCAATTAAAAAAAAACTAACAGAATAAAAATGGTCTAATTTCTGCACATTTACAAAGCAATATCTTGCTGATTGGGGATCACCAATAGGTATTAGTTTCATTTTGTCACTTCTTCCTTTAAATTCTGGTTTCTTCATCATTTTCCTCCCTAAAATGCAAGGAAGTTCAGCAATGTGTTCCTTTAGGCCTTGAGAGGAAGAATCCTTTTGTACCCCACTTTGATCACTTCTGGGGTCAAATTTATATTTGATTATGTGACTTTTGATAAATGATTTGATAAGGCACCAAGTGGCCTAAATGTAGGGCCATAAATTTAAATTCTGAACCCTTGGGTAGGGATGGGAAAATTAAAGAAAATCCCCCTTAGTCCTTTATGAGCTGGGAAAGACAGCCTGGTGTGGTAAAAAGAGTGCTGATCTTGTAGTCAGAAAGAGTGAGATACTAACTAAACATGCTTTAGAAAAAATCACTTCACCTTTCTAGACATTTCATCTATAAAATGAGCTCTGATGACTTAAAAAAAGATGTAACCTCTTTGTCTTGCTCTTGTATTCTGACTTGCTTTATGTACACATGCACACATAAAATGAAAGGTTTATGTATATGTTCATAGTATATAGATCTATAAATGAACTTCTTTTTTGGACTTGTATTTTAATGGATTATTTGAAATTCCTACATAAAGGGAACTCCATCCATAGATGCATGTGGGCAGCTTCTATAAATTATAGTCTTAGAGAGTTCTTAGGGCACTATGAGGTTAAAAGATTGCCTGTGGTCATACTGTTATTAAGTGTTAGAGGAAAGTGCTAAATAACCAACTGCCAATTCTCCATGCCCTCTGCCAAGCTGTGTCTCCCTAGGCATGGATGCAGTTTTATTACAGCTACTGTTTGAATGATTAATAAAGAAATATCCAGCTACTACCTTGATTCCCTCCTGATATTTTTCTGTATTTGACTTCACACAATATAAGAACACTCTTTACAGGATTACTAAAGGAGGGGATTCTACTGTTTTTAGATTTTCTGTTTAAGTGTCCATTTAGAAAAGGACTTTGCTAGAAGCCTCCATAGCCACAGCCCTTAGAGCAGATTTACAAACATGTCTGAGAAGATTTTTAAGAAGTTAGAGATATGTAAATATAATGGAGAGCTCACATCATATTAGGGCACATACATTGTTAAGATTGACAATCCTTCCTGCCAATATGCAGGGACTTCAGGAGAATACTGCTGAACAGAAGTATAGGCCAAAAAGTCAGTCTTCCCCACTTCCTCTGAACAACCATACAGAAGCTCATTCTCTAAAGTATTGGCCAAGGAATTGGACTCATTATTTTTCAAATTTAATCCATTTTTTCATCCCTCAGAAATTGATCAGTTTAAAAAAGATGAGGAAGATGTACAACTTCTATCTTGTCTCCTTTTGGCATGGGAGCATATATACTGTAACCAATTACATCCATTCTTAAGACAGAACTCCATATAAGGTCTCCTCATGTTGGATTCCATCTGAGAGGCTAATTACTAAATGCCAAAAAGGACTTCTAGGCTTTATCTCATAAGTATGGGCTCCAAAAGACAACATTCTATCTCCCTGTAGTGGAAGATTCCTTATCCTCATTTAAATAATTTCATTTTCTATAACTCTTTTATATTTTCTCACTCAATGTTGTCTCCCTCTATGTACCACAAACTCCTTGAAGGCATAGAACCTGCCTTATTGACCATTGTATTTATATCTACTACTTCATATATAAAATCAATGTATTGGGTATATAAGATCATTCCCACACATAATAAACTTTTACTTAATAGGTGTGCTAGGAACTAAAAATATAAAAACAAAATCTAGAAAGACCCTGATGTCAGAGAGCTTACATTTTACTGTGTTTCTGACATATAAACAAAAAAGTGTAGTGCAAGGTTATTGGGTGGGGAAAAAGTTTTACCAACTGGGGAGGCTGGGGAAGGCATCCATACTCTTTGAATTGGCTTTGAAAAAATATAAAGATTCTGAGATGGAAGTACATTCCAGGTATAATAAGAGGATTATATATTTAGAGTTGAATGGGACCTTAGAGTCCATCTCATTCAATCCCTTGGTTAAGTCACTTAACCCTACTTGCCTCAGTTTCCTCATCTGTAAAATGAACTGGAGAATGAAATGGCAAAGTACTCCAGTAACTCTGCCAAGAAAACATCAGATGGGGTTACAGAGAGTCAGACATGATTTTAAAATGACTGAAATGCCCTATCCCTTTATTTTATAGATGATGAAACTAGATGGGGGAGCCAGGTGGCCAGTGGGTAGAGCTGTGGTCCTAGAGTTAGAAAAACAAGAATTCAAATCTAGCTTGGCTATATAAGCAAAAATCATATAATCTCTGTTTGTCTCAGTTTCTTTCTTTGTGAGATGGGAATAATCATAGTTTCTACTTTTCAAAATGAGATGATTATTATAAAGCACTTTGCAAACCTCAAGGAGTTCTATAAATGCTAGCTATTATCATTAGGAAACTAAGACACTAATAAGTAGCAAAACTGGAATTTGAACCCAACCCTGTTGATTTCAGGTTCAATTCACTTTTCATTCCACCATACTGCCTCTCCAGAAATTTATTGCAAGTTCAATAAATATTTGTCAGTTGAACTGAATATTGTAGATCTTATCTCTGACATATTTCCACCCCAAATCTGATTAAAATAAAAATAGTTTCGATGCTTAAAGCATTTACCCTAAGGAAACTTTGATCGTTCCTGTGCTAACTCCTTTTTTTCCCAAGCAGCCTTTCTTTTATCCTTCTGAGTCCTCAAAAGGTCAGGGCCAAGGGACCAGTATGTATCTGCAGTGATTTCTCTTATCCCCATATTTGTATTCCTAGTAGAAGACTAGGCAAATGACAAGCTGATGTTAAATAGTTGGTATTTGAGACTCTCCCTTCTCAAAATTCTTCCCCCTTCTTCTTCACATCTTCCCTCTAAAAATTAGAGATTAATTTGGTTAAGAAATTCTTCTGTCAAAATGAAAATACTTTCTGAGGTTGTTTCGTTGATATTTTTATCTGAATTGTTTTAACTAGAAAATTATCTCAACACCAAATGCTATTGAATAAGAAAAAAAAACAATTTTAATTAGAGGTGGGAGGGAAATTTTTGAGGTGACATAATAGGCCAGAGTAGATGGGGAACAAACTAGGGAGCAGCTTGAGGTCTCTGAATAGTGTGACCTGAGGAGAAAGGAAATAGGCAGAAATAGAGGGATGAAAAAATAGATAAAAATGGCCTTAGTTTGATGCAGTGAAGGATCTGTGATTTTCCACATGAGTTTCCACACCTTATTATCTTGTGCAATTTTCATCCCTGTCTTTTCATAAATCCTCCCTAGAGGGCTTATCCAATACTGGGAGGCTACCTTGCATTCTTTTTGTAACAAAGTCAAGCTCATACCATCCACCTGTGATCTCATGGACAAACTGTGCCCATGCTGGAAGGCATTTACTCCTAATTCTCATCTCCAATTCTTAGAATTCCTAATTTAGTTCCAGTCTCAGTTTATTAACCACTTACTTTCCTGATCCTCCTGTTAATGTTTTCTCTCTCTCTTCCTCAAATGATCATGAATGTATTTCTTATAACCATGCAGACAGAGCACCAGACCTGAAGTCAGGAAGTCAAATACAGTGTAACTATGTGATTTTCCCATCTATAGACCCCTAAGCAAGTTACTTACCCATTGTCTTCCTCAGTTTCCTCCACTGTAATATAGGAATAATAAGAGAATCTACTTTCCAGGATTATTGTGAGGATAAAATGAGCTAATATTTGCAAATATATATAATATTTATTTTTATTATTATTATTTTCTTTTTACATGCTAATAGATGTAAGTTGCTTCAGGGCAGGAAGGAACCTTTTTCATTTTCTAGTACTTAATATAGCATCTGATACATAGTAGATGTTTAATAAATGCATGTTAGAGTAGATTACATGACCAACTTTTTTTCTTGTTCCTTGTCTTTAATGAGGAACTTCTCAGTAAGTTTAGAGGCAGTTAAGTAGTGCAGCAAGCAGATAGATAACTGGACTAGAATTAGGAGTAGATGAGTTCAACTGCTGCCTCAGAAATTTATCTGCTGTGTGACTGGGCGAAGTTCTTACCTTCTCAGTGTAAGTCACCTTATCTAGAAAATGAGGAATCTTTTCAGCTCCATTTACATATAGACTTGTAAATTCTACCTTAGACACTTACAGCTATATAACTCTAGATGAATAATTTGACCTTTCTCAGATTCAATTATTTCATCTGTAAAATGGAGATAACAAGCCCTTCTCAAATGATCATGAAATATCTCACAGGTTGCTATGAGACTAAAATGAGATGATGTTTGTAAATATGCTATGTTAATGTTTGCTATTATTAATCCATAATTATATCATTTCCCTTCCTTTTTTATCCATATTTTATGGTATATATGAAGTTTCCTATTTGAAGGACTTTTAGAATGTAGCCCCCAGGCATGTATTAGTAGAAAATTCAGTGATAGAGCATGTCCTCCCAGTTCTGTAAATGTGTAAATTAAACAGTTTTACAAAAGCTCAGTGCTTATAGGTGTAATTAGCAACAAATCTAAAGTTGTAGAATTATTCTAAACTGTGATTGCTACTTTGTCCTTATGATCTGGTCTCCTTTAGTCATTTTCAATTTTGTGGCATTTTTCTTTGCTATGCCTTTCCCAATTCCACAAAGAAATTTTCATCTTCTGGATCATAGAATATGATGTAATACTTGGCTATCTTTTCCATCAAATTTCAGTAATGCTTTCTGGGGACTGTTAAACTTAGGTTATGCTTGTGAAGCTGAGAAGCTTAGGTATGTCTTTATCCTCTACAGATTATATATCACCAGTGTGCTCTGTGCTGAATTTTAAGAATATTATGTGGTGACTTTTAAGTTGTGTAAAAGCATCACTTTAGTAGTCTTTCTCACAAGTACCAATCTCCACTGAGAATACATAGAATAGAATCACAAGCTCATTGATAGTAACATTCATTAGGTCACACTGTTTCTTTTTTATATTTCCCAGCACAAGATAGTATCTCTAATGTCTCTCTATGTGAACAATTTTAAATAAATATCCTGCTCAAGGAAGTGACTGTTCAAAAAACATGGGGATACAACACAAGTTTTCATAGCAAGCTAGAAAGTGTTGGTGTTGGCCTGATGACTTATAGTGTCCACTCTCTAAGCCAGCCAAGCCAATAGGGGAGAGGCTCTTCACTTGCAGGATGACCACTCTTCAATTCATATAACCAATTAAAACACAATACGACCCTAAGTGCTTTACAACCCCTTTCTACTCTGACAGTGATAGTGGGAAAGGAAACAATTCCATGTTAGTGTTTTGAATGTAAAATCTTTGTTAAACTATATACACATTGAAATTCTGTTGAATGGAGCTAAAGATAATTATAAAACTATGCTGATTGGGTTCTTGATAACTAATCTCAACTGGGCTCTTGTCATACAATAGGGTAGACCCTAATTGATTGCCTATCATACCTATTCCAATAGAGGTTCCAAATCTTTAATTTTTTCCTCAAGACTATGATACCATCTTCTTTCCTTTTCTACTAAGGGTTTTGCCTCATTCTTTACTAAAAAGAAAAAAAAGTAGGATTATTTGCTGAGAGCCCCCTATTTGCCCCTTCCCTTATCTCATATTTCTTTGCTTGCCAAAGTCAACCTCACCACAAGTACTGATCTCCTCTCCTCCCATTTTCTCCTTCAGATTAGCCCCACCATCATCCCTAATCTTTCTCTAATATGTAATCTCTACCTCTCTACTGACTCTTTTCCTGGTACCAATGAATATGCTTGTCTCCCCTATCCTTAAGAAAACCCACACAAGTTCTATGTTCACCAGTTTCATCTTAGATTTCCCCATCTCTTTCCCAGCTAAACTCCCTGAAAATGTACTATTAGAATTTCCACTTTCTTTCCTTTTACCCTTAAAAAAACTTTCTTCAGTTTGGTTTTTGACTTTCATCACACCAAAACTACACCTGCCAAAGTTACCAGTGATCTCTTAATTGCCGAATCTAATGACCTTGACTTGATCCTCACCCTTCTGTGTAGCTATAATGAAGTAATGTGCTAGGTGCTAAGGACAAAAAGGAAAAGCGAAAACAGCTTCTGCCTTCAAGGAGCTTGAATTTTATTGGTGGGTACAACATTTGTAAATTGGAACATGAAGATAAATATGGAGCTGATAGAAGGTGACCATAGAGGAACAGGGACAGCAGTGGGGTGATGGGAAGGAGACATCTCTGTAGCATTGGAAACTGACAATCACCCTGTCTTCCTGGATAATCTTTTCTCTCTAGGTTCTTGTGACCATACTCAAGCTTAACTTTCCTACCTATCTTATTGTCCTTTCTCAATCTCTTTTGTTGAATCTCTATTAATATCATGGTCATTAATTGCAGGTATACCCCAACACTCTTGTCTCTTCTCTTTTCTCTTTACACTTGATCACTTCATGATCTTCTTACCATCCATGCATCCAAATCATCATCTCTCCTTAGATGATATTGTTGTTGTTTCAATCATGTCTGAGTCTTTGTGACCTCATTTGGAGTTTTCTTAGCAAAGATACTGAAATGGTTTGCCATTTCCTTCTCCAGCTCATTTTCCAAATGAGGAACTGAGATAAACAGAGTTGAGTGACTTGCCCAGAGTCACACAGCTACCAAGTGTCTGAGGCCAGATTTGAACTTGGGAAGATGAGTCTTTCTGATTCCAAGGCCAATGTCTGTTCTCTATACCATCTAGTTCTCCCCATGTAAATGATACCAAATCTATTTATTAAGCCATAGTTTCTTTGCTGAAGGCCAGTTCTTCATTACCAACTATCTGTTGAACATTTCAAATTAAATGTCCTGTAGTTAGTTCAAATTTATCATGTTCAAAACAGGACTTGTTTTTTCCTCCAAACCTTCTCTCTTTCTGCACTCTGCCATTACTGTCAAGGAGAGTATTTATCTCCCAGGTATCCAGGTTCATATTTTGGTTTAACCTCAGCTCCTTCTCTTGTGGTCCCCACATATTTCAACTGACAGATGTTATAATTTTTTTCTCTACAACATTTGTCATACATTCCTTTCTCTTTCCTCATATAGTTATCACTCTAATTCACCTCTTATCTAGATTAGTGCAATAGCTTTCTAAAAGAGTTCCTGTCTGAAATCTTTTCCCATTCCAATCTTTTTTTCCGTTCATCTCCTTAGATGGCATGATCATGGTACCTATATGCTCAATAAACCTCCATGAGTCCAAATCAATCCAATAAGTATTTATTAAGTGACAAGCATGTGCCAGGTACTGTGCTAAGTGTTGGGAATGCAGTTAATAAAAAGAAAGACATTTCTTGCTCTCAAGGAGATTATAGTCTAAGTGGGGGAGACAACACCCAAAATGAGGCAATAAAGTAGAGTATGGATAGAATAGGTAGTAGCTGGTGTGGAAACAACTTGTTCTATGGAGATGAAACCAGGCAAAGCAACATATACAGAGTAGAGTAAAGCCTGAAAATTCCTGTGCCCTATAAAGGAAGGCATTGGGGGGGAGGGGAAGTTTGGTATTCCTTCTTCTAGCTCTCCTGTCAGAGGGAAGAAGAGCCCTTAACTATCAAATAGAAAGTCCTTTCTTCAACATTTAAAGCTTCTCATAACCCATCCCCTTCCTTCCTTTCCAATCTTCTTACATTTTGGCCTTCTTTGCACTCTACAACCTGTTTTTACTGATTTATTTGCTACTCTTTGCACATGCTACTACTTCTCCTATCTCTATGCCTTAGCGTGATCTTTTAGAATCATTGATTTTCTTTAAGACTCAGCTTGAATATTACCTTCTCTAGAGGCCTTCTGTGGCTCCCCTCTCCCTCACCAGCTACTAATCCCATCCTGCTATGGTCATCTTTCATCTGCTCTATATGTATCTTTATCTTCCAATTTACAAATGTACTCATCATTAGAATGCAAGATCCTTGGGGGCAGAGGCTATTTCTGTTTTTCTTTTTAATCCTTAGCACTTAGCATATTATTTAACTCATAATAAGCATTTAATAAGTGTTTTTTGATGGATTATTGTCCATGCAAGCAGACAATAAAAGGAAATTGTAACTGAATGGAAGAATAGTACACAAGTCTTCCATGAAGAGGTCAGAAAAAGAGTTGTTAAGAGTTGGCTTCATGTGTCTGAAAGATAAAAAGAAACAACATTTTTATGGTACATTTGGTCCTATCTTGCAAAATCCACAAAAAATTTTAACTAACAGACAACCATGCAGATAATTGCAATTTATACTCTAATCTATTGGTGAGGATGAACTAAAATGTGAATATGACAAGATATCTAGTAACCTCAATGTATAACACAGGGAGTAGATTAAAACCTACATTGGAAATATAATTAGGGAACAACAAATAAGATAACAAATCCTCACTAAGTCTAAAACTGATTTTTTTTTCTTCTTCAAATCCTCCTTCCCCCTCCCACATCCAGACTTCCCTGTTTCTGTTGAAGTCACCAGCACTCTTCGAGTCTCCCCAGTTTGTAACCATGGCATTATCCAGGAAGTTCTCTCAGGGCTCTCCTCGCCCCGCCCTGTCATATCCAGTCAGTCGTCAAATATTGCTGTTTTTTCCTTTCCTTTCCTACATCTCTTACTTATGACTCCTTCCCTCCACATATTACAAAACTACCACCTTAGGTCAGACCTTTATCCCTTTTCTCTTAGATCATAACAAAAACCTCCTTATTAATTTTGCCTCAGGCCTCTCCCTGCTCTAGTTCCTTCCACACACTTCTGCCATCTTAAATTTCTTTTAAGTTTAAATATGATCATATGTTTTATGTCTATATGATTTTGCTTGGTGATTTCATCAGCCTCCGTGGATTCAATGATCATCTCTATATTAATAATTCCCAACTCTACCTATCTTAACTTAATCTTCCTCTAGAACTCTAGTTTTACATCTGCAATTACCATTGGACATCTCAAACTGGATGTCCTATAGATATCTTAAATTTACCATATCCAAATTTAAACTAATTTTCTTTCCCCCAAAATACTGCCCTCCTTCTGAAATTCCCTATTTCTATCAAGGGCACCATTATCCTAAGTTCAAAACCATGGTGTCATCCTCAACTCGTCTCTCACCCCCATATATAATCTTTTCCCGAGGCCTTTATAGCATCTCTTGTAAATTCCCTCTTCTTTCCATTGACAGAACCACCATCCTGGTGCAGGCTCTCATTATCCCATGCCTGGACTATTATATCCATCTCTATCTCAAGTCTCTCCTCACTTCTGGAAACCTACTAAAGATGTCACCTACTGTCAAACTGATCTTCCTACAGTGAAATTCTCAAAATATCATCCTCTAGTCATTAATTTTCAGTGGCTTCTTATCACTTTTAGTATCAAATATGAAATCCTCTCTTTAGCATTCAAAATTCTTCATACTCCATCTCCACCCACCCAGATTTTATCTTTATACATCTTATACCTTCCAACATATTTTACCATCCATTGACTCTGGACTTCTTGTTGTTCTTTGAAAAAGAACCTCCATCTTTGGCCATTTTTCCTGGTTGTCTACCAAGTCTGAAATACACATTCTCATCTTCACTTGCTGCTTTGCCTACCTTCCTTGAAGTCTCTACTAAAATTCCACCTTTTACAGGAATTTTTTCCTATCCCTCTTATTTCTAGTGCCTTCTCTCTATTCATTCTTTCTAATTTATCCAATATTTAGCTTGTTTGTGCATGTTTGCTTGCATGTCATTCCCTTGTTTGACTCCTTGAGTTCAGTTATCCTCTTTAATTACTCTCTCTAGGTCCTTCCATTTCTCACTCTTTGAAATTAATAAAAGACCTTGGTGAGAGAGACCCAATTAAGTCCTATCATTTCAAGAGTATTTGTATGTGAGGCAGGAAGGAAGACATCAAACAGATATTAAGTGAAGTAGATCTGCTGTGTTTCTGTATTGATCTTTTTTTCTTGTACTGGATATAACATATGACCAAATGACAAGATCTCTTAAGGCAATCAAGTCAGGAAAAATGTCTGGACCTGGCTATATATATTCCAAAGAAATCCATGTTAAATATATTGGATTAGTTGCCATCTAAGAAAAGGGGTTGGGGAAAGGAGGGGGAGGAATTTTGAAACACAAGGTTTTGCAACAGTCAATGTTGAAAAACTACTCATGCATATGTTTTAAAAATAAAAACCTTTAATAAAATTTTTTTAAAAAAGAAATCCATGTTAAAAGCAATAGGATTATTTTTAAAAATCACTCAGAATTAAATACTTAAGTCCATTTTAGATAACATTTTTTAAAATTTTATTTTTAATATATGGAACAAAACAAGCATTTCCATAACATAGTACAATAAGAAAATGATTGCACATGAAATTGAAAATCTACTTTGTACAATTTGTTCTTTTGTTCAAATGTGAAACAAAATTATCATGTAAATTTCTTTTTTCTTCCCCCTGCTGCTCTAGAGATGTCTAATATATACACATATATGTACACACATACATGTATATGTATGTATATATAGCATAAATATATATGCATAGAATAATTTGATATATATTATATGTAAACATATTTCTATTTATTAGTTCTTTCTCTAGATACAAATAGAGTTTCCATCTTTTTCTAGTTGATTTGGGTAATTTTAATAGTCAAAATAACTTATTCAAAGTTATTCTTAAAACAATTTTGCTGTACTATATGCAATGTTCTCTTGGCTCTGCTCATTTTACTCTTTATTATTTTATGCAAGTCTTTTCATGCTTTTTTAAAATCATTGAGTTCATCATTTTTTATAGCACAATAGTATTCCATCACAATCATATACCACAACTTGTTCATTCATTCCCCAAATAATGGGCATCCTTGTAATTTACAGTTCTTTGTTACCACAAAAAGAGATGCTATAAACCTTTTTGAACATATGGGTTCTTTTCTTTTTTCCCTAATTATCTTTGGAATTAAATCAAATAGAAGTACTGGTGAGTCAAAAGGTATAAATAGTTTAATAATTCTTTGGGCATAATTCCACATTGCTTTCCAAAATGGTTGGATAAATTCACAATTCCACCAACAGTGAATTAGTATCCTAATATTTTTTTTAAACAAAAAAGATAAAAGTGAATACTTCTAGCAACATCCTCTGCCAAAGTGACCAAGAATACTTTAGCAAATACAGACCTACATGTTTACTTCTTCATTTCTATAACATTTTTATAAGAATGTTCTATGCAAATATTAAGGGTGTTCTTAAGAAAAACATGAGCAGGGGAGGCTAACAAACAGTTTTTCTAAAAGTAGAAATAATTTTTATATTCAAATAACTAACTGAGAGATTCAGGGAAGGCAACAGCACCATGATAATTTCAATTGTGGCAGTAACCACACAACACAAAGAAAGGGAGTGGGGAAAAGAAAGACATATACCAGACATTTACCAGTGTCATGGAGGGTGTCACTTGTTAGATTTCAGATAGAATTCCCTAACTGCTGCAGGGTTCTCTTAAGTGCTTCTATTTACAGATTACAGGTCTGAGAATACTATAAAGCTTTCTCAATGATATCCATAGTCTTTCAAAAGAAATGAGTTTAAGCCATTAACTATAGAAAAACACAGTAAATGAAATATATATATATATATATATAGTCCAAATTGTTACAGATAGTTGAAAAGGTAGCTTATTGAGTTACTATATTAACATTCTCCATGTATCATCAGGTCAAATCAAGTCAGCAAGCATTAATTAAACTGTTACTGTGTGCCAGGCAAAGTGCTACAAGCTGGAATCACAAATATCAGCACAAAGATAGATAGTTACTGCTCTCAAGAAGCTAACATTCTAATGGGAGAAGACAACACATAAAAAGATGCTGAAGAGGAGAGAAGGCAAGAGAATATATCCTTGTAAGGGCATAATAGAAAAAGTTCAGAGAGTCACATGTTGAGCTCAGAGAGGAATGAAATCATGGCTGATCTGGGTACTTTCCTTAATATGGTTCTGAGAGAAACTAGCCAAATCAGAGGAAAGATTCCAAGCGAAGTATCTTTCAAGTGAGAAGTCTAAGGGTGGAATCAATTTCTAGAATTAAAAATCTATTGTGACATGGTAGAGACTCTCCAGACCTATCATTCATCCTTCCATCTAACTGACACAAAGAATGACCTGGGTCTAGAGGTGACAGGAAGATGAGAGGAGCTTGGATCATATTTGGTAAATAGCATGGAACTTCACTTCCAGTTCCAACTATTTCCCAATGATATCATGTAATTAAAGCTTTTGAAGAATCAAAATTGTAGCTAAGACAAAGAAGGGAAAGACTGACTTTGAAAAGTTGTACCAAAGGTTTCACTAAGTGAGCCAGTACTACACAAGAGGGAAGTTTAGCAAATGGGCCTTCCAGGTTGCTTTGGCACTGAAAATTTAAACCAGATGAAGGCTTTTATCTTGTTGGCTGGATCTTCAGTGGAAATAGGTGGAAAGAATGACATGGGATTAGAAAGCATGGAGGGGTTGTAATATCCATCAATTGATTCATTAGCCACCTAAATAAGATCATAAATACATCAAAGTTCAATCTATAGTTTCAAGTCATGTACTTGTAAATTCAGGTAATATCCAGAGACACCCAGATTTTCAGGTGTACAAATTAGAAGAGTTATATGTTAAAGGCAGGAGTGATTAGCAAGAAATTTAAATTAATGTTATAAATTTACTCATGTACACAAATGCATATATGAAAGAGACACAGACAGAGGTATACACAGAGACACAGAGAAAGACATTGAGAGACAAGGGGGGAGAGAGGAGAGAGAGAGAGAGAGAGAGAGAGAGAGAGAGAGAGAGAGAGAGAGAGAAGGGGGTAAGAGATTGTTGGTCTTCTAGTCCCATCTTCTTTCTATAAAAAATCTTAGCTGGTTTTTTATTAACTAAGTATTATGATGATGATGATATTTCACATTCATACAAGTACTCTAAGACTTACAGAGGACTTCTGGAATAATGTCATGTTAATGAAGGGAAGTAGTAGAATCTAGAAATTCTTTATATTTGCTTTTGCAATGCATTTTTCTTTTCATTTGCTTTTTTTCCCCTTTTATAGCACCAATGGCTGGTCTAACTTCTTATATTTCTTAGTCTTACCCTAAACTTGATTTAAACAGTCCCCTGATATCAGTAGAATGTGACTAAATCTTTTTTAGAGGATGGAATAACCATCCAGGGAACTGGAAGAGGTATAGTGGCTCAAGATTATAATTTTGTATAATCAATTTGTGAGTAATTGAGATTTGATTTGATTTTTAAAGACCAAGCAGAAGGAAACAAATGATATTTCAGAAGTCTGCACCTGATCAGTCATTTTAAATTCTTGATTAAATTGTTATTAACTTATAAAATAAAGTTTAAAAGTACCTAAAGGATTATAAAAAGTATTTTCATAGTTTTGGATGCCTTTACTTTTTATGTAAACAGGATTTCATCTTCAATAGCTATTAGCACAACTCCTTTGTTTTGAATATATTAAAAATTTTAAGCTTTTCATAAATTTTTAATTGCTATCTTTTTGGAACATAGCCCCTACCAGAATAGTGTTGATTGTTAAAATAAGTTTGTATTCTTATCTATTTATGCCATTTCTTTAAAAAAAGCCGTTATATTTGGTTCATCATCTGTGTCCCATGTATTTGTAACATATGGTACACACACACCTCCCGGTATTAAAATGAAACTACTTCCTAGTTAGATTATTTTTTAAAGGAATCCAATGAGCTGGCACCCTGAAAAGTAACATGAGAGTGGAATGCCTTGCTTCAAGCTCTGAAATGGCACTAAAATCTTTTGAAATGCCCATTCCCTAGCTCCATCCTTTTTGCTCAAGAATTGGAGGTAGCTTCACATCCACTTGGGTCGATTTGTGAGTTTTACTGCAGAAAGCAAATAGAAGAGTCCCCCAAAGGTAAAACATCTCAACTTTGTATGTCAAGAAGGGTAGGCCACCAAAAGGAGACCCTTTCCTAGTTCACAGCTTCTAGAGCCTATATATTACAAAGATTTATTTAAGACTTAACAAGCAAAGCACAGAACTCTTTCTCTGCAAAACTAAAGAATTAGTCTTTGGCCTCTGGACAGAGAATGCCATCATTCAATCCCACATGGCTTAGTGTCTGGCAAAACTTTGACTTCAGTGTTATTGTTGGCATTCAAGCTTGACTGCCTTCTGAATGGGCTCTCCCTGAAGGAAGGAAAGGCTGCAGGGGTCTGACACAGAGCAGCCATTTTTGTTATTGATCAGTGACAAAGTGGGGTGGGAGATTCTGTTTCAAGAGGTTCTCATCTCAGGGAACTGAACAATTGAATCTAGAGATATGGGTTTATAAAAAGAAATCCCAATAGAGTGTAAAAGTCCTCCTCCCACCCCACCCCCTTCTCTGATTCCCTCTAATTTTTCCACAGGCAGGGATGATGAAGTGACTAAAAAGGATAAAGGAGAACAAATCATTCCTTCTAGGGTAGGCATGCATTTGGCTCTTCTCTCCAGAGTTGTTGCTAGTCTTCTCTTCTCATTTGTGTTTAGAAGTTCAATTTTATATTCCTTCTTTTCCCAGACCATACACAGAGATTAGCCACAGTTTATTTAAGCAAACGAAGAAAAGAAAAACACCAAAACCCATAGTCATTTTTTTTAATTCTTTCAGGGAGACTTCACTTGGTTATTTTTCTTAAAAAACGTCTTTCCCATTTCATTGAGGCAGATTTGGAAATCAAACCAGAAACTTCAGGCTCTACTACGATGGAAAACACTTTGTTGGGGAGAAACGTTTTGAGTCCATCCACGATCTGGTGACTGATGGATTGATTACTCTCTATATTGAAACCAAGGCAGCAGAATATATTGCCAAGATGACGATAAATCCAATTTATGAGCACATAGGATATACCACTTTAAACAGAGAGCCAGCATACAAAAAACACATGCCCGCCCTGAAAGATACACATGATTGGAAAGAATCTACAGGAGAGGATGGGGTGTCAGAGAAAAGGGTAAGCTACAATGAAGCCGCTCTTTTTTCTTTTTTCCTTTCTTTCAAGAGAGACACTATGATCAGGAGAGGATTTAATTTTTCATTTACGTTTAGAACTTTTTTCTAAAAGGATATGAAGATGAATTTTCCTTGATGTGTCTAGCTATTGTGGTGCTGAGTGTCACAGATATAATCATTGCTTAATTAAAAAGTTTTATTTTTTTATAGGCCTACTTTTAAAAAACAAATAGTTACATAATTAGAAAAAGTCTCTTGGTGAGATGACCTCCTAGAATAACTTTTGGAGGTTAAGTCATTCTGGTCAAGAAGTACATACTGCTGCCTATAATGCCAGAAATCAAAGAGATTATAATATCTACCTGACAACATATTGCTGCATTTCCCTCAATGTGATCTACTTTATAAATAGGTCTGTTCTTTTGCAAGATGTTACCGTTTTGTTTTGTTGTGGCTTTTTTTTAAGCACATGACTAAAGTCAGTCTGTTGGTGGCTGATTGAACTATATTTAGCATCAGTTGGAAATTTTAAAAAACCTAGTTGTTTGGAGATCATAAGCCTCCTTTGACCTCAGTTTCTCTAAGTGTAAAATGAGGTTTGCTTCAGTTGTAGACCTATGCTTTAAGTTTGGATTTTTTCCAATTTAAAATTTTTTGGAGAAAAATTTTTAATTCTTCTGATGCGATTGATATTTTTATAATTTTGATATATTCCATGCTAAGCTAATAGTTAAAAGTTTGAATCCCTCCCATCTAGATTGCTTCTATTCTTTTTTTATTAAATTATACTTTACCCGTAGTCATAAGCCTAAAACACCCAGTTGTTGGGTGGTCACGTATGTTTTTAATGTGCTCTTTAGCTTAGATTATTTTTTAGATCTGATGTGATTGTGGATTCTGCCTATGAAAACATTATGAAAACATACCATCAATGACCATCTGGCACCAAGGTGTTCTTATGGGCCTGAATAAGCGGTTCAAAGGATCCAGCTAGAAAAATGTTAATTTTCTAATGAAAATTTCAGCTCTGAGTGTTTTAAGTTATTTTTACCCTGAATGGAATTTTGTGTCCACACTATAACCAATCATTTTAAATTATAGTTTATGGGCATTTATTATCTGGTGCCATGATGTATTGTTGTTGTCACTTAAAGTTATTTTTTTGTGTTCTCTTAGTTAAATGATTTCTTGATTCCTTCCTATGATATATGGTTATTTTTCACTGTTAAATGAAAGACCATGAATGGGACTTTTCAGTAATAGTTATGTGTATATATATCTAACATTCATGATAACATTTCTTATAATTGTGATGATTTAAAAAAGTTACACACTTCAGTAATTCATAAATTCATGACTTTACTATGTGGGTAGTCCTTGAATTGGTTCACAGTCATTACCTTCCTAACTCTGTGACTCTGAGCAAGTCACTTAACTCTGTTTGCCTCAGAAGGAAATGGTAAATCACTCCAGTATGCTTGAAGAAAACCTTAAACAAGGTCACAAAGAGTGAGACACAACTCAAATAACATCTCAATAAAAAGAAGAAAGTTCAAGTTTATAAATTGTTGGAGAGGAGCATGTACATCTTTAACTTGAACGTTGTTGTTTTTAAAACTCAAAACCATTCCTATGTGTCCTATCTACTCTGTATTTTTCCATTCTTAACAAAACTTATATTGAAATAAGTTAACCATTCAATTCAAAACACATTTATTAAGAGCCTACCTACTATGTGCCAAGCTATGTGATCCTTGGGCAAATCTGAAATATAGTTTCCCTGTCAAAAAACAGAGGACTGATCCAGATGGTTTTTTAAGGTCCTTCCCAGATCCAGAATCTATTTCTGCACTGAGAGCAGTGGTTAGCATTTCTGTATTTTCTTGTGCTACAAGTGAAGTAGATGTTTTGGGTCAGTATGTGGTTTGTATGAGGCCTTCAAAGAAAGAACAAATTGAATCATCTGACCTTCATGTCCATGAGAGAAATCAGACTAAGAGAGATGGGAAGATTTTAAGAATGAAATATTGAAGATTGCAAATAAATAGTTCTGTAAGAAGGCAAAGGAAAGTTTAAAAATAAAAAGAAATGATTTAGATGTACAGATTGTTAATCAATAAATTTTAATTCAAAAAGGCAGGCTCAGAAGGTATAACCAAGGGCAGTTAATGGTAATGACAGGCAATTTAAAACTGTGGCATGGTTGTATAATACTAGAATTACTGAAGCCTAAAATGAGCTGATTCTGATAAGGATAACTCAACAAAAACAAAAGGTTTTTAAAGTTATGTAAAAAGAAATAGGAGGAATAAAGACGAGACAAGATCATAGAGTTAGTGGTAGAAAGGACTTCAAGGTCATATTATTTTTACAGCTGAAACTGAGGCCCAGAAAGATGGGCCCAAAGGCACATAGAGACATTGCACAATTTGAATCCAAGTCCTCTGAGTTCAAATTGAGCACTCTTTAAAAAATACTATAAAATTCTTTCAATCTTGAATAAGATGATGATGGTGAACAATAAAGAAAAAGCAGAACTACTCAACTCTTGCTTTATTTCTGTTGAACAAGATATTTCATCTCTCAGTTCTAGTCATTCTCTCCCCATTTTCCTTCCTCTTCAACTATTGACTTTCCTGTGTTCTTTTAAGTTCCAACTAAATCTCATATTCTGCAGGAAGCCTTACTCAACCTCTCTTAATTCCAATGTCTTCCCTCTGTTAATTATCTCCTTTTTATCTATATATAGATGGTTTTATATATACTTGTTTTGTATGTTGTTTATATGTTATATATATTTGTTTGCATGCTGTTTCTTGAGACTTTTGCCTCTTTTTGTTTTGCCCTTTTTTTTGTATCTTCATGCTTAGTGCAATGTTTGGCACATTGATTAAGTTGATGCTTAATAAATAGTGATTGATTAGCTAATAGTAAATATTGATTAATTAATACTTATTATATTATATTATGTATAAAACATAACATTATATATTAGTTTATATTATTATGTTATTACAACTACATTATATTATTTAACATAATATTTATAATATAAATATAATATATTATAATATTAATGATTAATAATAATAATTGATTTGTTAATTGACAAGGAGATTGATGTCTGGCCTGAAAGGAACAGGACAAAAATGTCTGATTGTGGTTGATACTCAAGGTAAAAGGGGAGCTAATAAGAGAATTTATATGCCCTTAATGAGTTCAAGTTCAATGTCCCAGATGAATCAGTAGTGTGTGACATGGCAACCAGAAAAGATAATACAGTCTTAGGCTTCATGAGAGACATAAGCTCTGAGAGTCGGGAAATGACCACTCCATTGTGCAGTAGTCAGACCCACATCTAGAATACTGTATTCATTTCTGAGAGCCATATTTTGGGAGGGTACTGATAAGCTGGAAAGCATCCAGAACATGATTTATGAAGATGGGTTGAGAGGTCTAGGTATGGTTTAGCCTAATAAAGAGAAGACTTTGGAGTGTAAGGGAGGTGGGGCAGCTAGTTTGGAAGGATTAATCTTGTTCTCCTGGATCTCAGGGGCAGAATTAGGAGTAATGGGTAAAAGCTGCAGAAGCAAATTTAGGCTTCATCTAAGGAAAAACTCTCTAACAATAGGAATTTTCCTAAAAGGGAATAGGTGACTTTACTACAAGATTTCAATTTCAAGCACTTGTCAGATACTTTGTAGAGGGCATTTTTGTTCAGATAGGGACTGAATTAAATGGATTATGAGATTCTTTTCATCTATGAATTTTGTGATTGTGTATCTGAGGGCTATAGGAAACAACTTTGCACTGTGGGTGTCCCGTAGAGACCCTGTAGTGTAGGAAAGAGAGGGGAACAGTGCTACACCTGGAGGCAGGATGCCTACGTTCAGTCTTATTTCTGGTAGAACTAGCTGTGTGATTCCTGTTAAGTCATTTAACTCCTAAATGCTTCACAGAGCTCCTTAGGACTTACCTTCTACATCATGAGTAGTTATAACCTTTCTAGATAGAGGGAGCTCCCTAAGCTGAAAAAAAAAACACACAAAAAACTATAGATCCTTCATGCATTTATGGTGTCCAAAAGCTGTTATGGGATTTTTATACAGGAGACTTTTCTCTCTGTCTTTTTACTAAACTTGCCTTTGACGGACTTAATGTTAATTGATAATGTTAAGTTGATCTGGTGCTGGACCCATGGAAATGCTCTCTCTCCCTTCTGTCAATTTAACATAGTAAGATAAAAGTAAAGAGGATGAAAATGCAGAGTATAAACAAACCTTTTCTCCAAATCACTATCAGACTTGAATCTAGCATAACATCAGATCCCATCAATTTTTCAGATTTCTCTTCAGACTTAGGATGCAGGCTGATTTCAGGCAAGTAGTTTCCTGTAGTTCCTTTTATATACAGAGCATTGAGGTTTAAAGCAGTTGTGTAAGATTGAAAACAAAATCTTGACTATGACTGATGATTTATCAATTTATTACAATACCTGGGGGTGAGGCTTCTAGAGGACAGAGCAGGACATAAACACATACACAGCAACCAATAAGGTCTGGGCAGAAAATGAATGAATGAATGACCATGTGATCAGTTGGGTCTGGTAACTTATGTTTTCAGTAGGAACACATATATAATTCAAGTATTAGGTACCTTTCCTTTAAGGAGGTAGCTAGGTGGTGCAATGAACAAATCTGGAGGCAGGTTGAAATCCCAACTCAGACATTTATACTGGGCACTTCACTTAATCCTAGTTTCCTCAGTTTCCTTATATTTAAATGAGCTTGAGAAAGAAATGGCCAACTATTCCAGCATCTCTGCCAAGAAAATCTCAAATATAGTCACAAACAGTTGGACCCAGTCTTTGTACCTCCAGTGTTTAGCACATTATATTGCTCATAGTGAACACAAAATAAATATTTGATAACGTTGAGTTGCTGTTCTGTCAAAAGAACTAGTTTCTAATTCTGCAATGAGGTTTCTAATTTTAAGATTTATGGATCCTAGTTTCAAGTGACCTTACAAAGTCAGATAATCCATAAGTGTTTGTAATGTAAAAACAAAATATATTAATAAAACATTTTTGGAAAAAGCAGTGAATAGCCCACCAATAATTATCTGTAAACTTACTGGTGTTGGGTCAGACAAATGGGAAGGCCTGTCAAAAGAAAATAAACTGTCCATTCCTCACAGGCTTTGTAAGGGAGGGAGTGAGCTGTAGTGCAAATTTTTTAAATGGGGAGAAAAAAAATGAGGTGATTTATATGCCCGAGACAACATAGCATCCCTGGGGAGGTAACTCTAGTTACCTGTAACCTAAGCTCTGAAGAGCTTGTTTTCTCTATTTGTTTTATTTGTTTTGCTTCACTGTTGCCCTGACCTCTGTTCAGTAAAAAGGTTATTCTTTGACCCCAATGTGTCTCCAATGATTGATCGGAAATAGGCACAAGGGATTACATTTCCTGGACAGTGAAAATCCAGACAGAAGCCAAAGGTTGTCTGTGTTTTGAGGATCCATGACCACTTGAGAATGAAACTCAAAAGGGCAGTGATATTTGCAGTTGGTTCTGTGATGTTTGTGATTGCTGTGAATAATTTGGGGTTTATGGTAATGAAATATATCTATTAGCATCTGTTGGTATCCCTTAAAATGAAAGCTCAGATGTGTCAGAGCTGTCAATGAAGAGTGAGCTAGACATTGTTAGAGTCCTGACAATTTTACAATATAAGAAATGGAGATAGAAGAGTCTCTTATATGACTGGTTGAATCTCTTAGTCAATCCAGATTTCCATCAACTGATATCACATAGCATTTTTCAAGAACTATTCAAGTCATTTCCTTAGCTTTAAATTTTTAATTGAAAAAAAAAAACCTTAGAGAGATTAGTCATATAATTCTAGCACCCTAGACCATTTGTTGGGGAGGGGTGAGGGGATTATTAGCTCCTAACCTCTTTTCTCCTTTCTAAAATGACTTACCATTACCAGTCTTTACTGGCCCAGAGCCTAGTTTTTATGAGTTATTGCTTTTTATTTGTCTTGGAACCATGTTTGAATGGTTTCTCTTTCCATGTGGTGACCATAATATGTTTACTTCAAGGCATACTGCACTAGGGCCCTAATGCAATCATTTTTTATGAGATTCTAACACTCATTTATGAAGCTTGATTGGAAAAGCAGCCCTCAAACCATGCTATAGGAAATATAGGTGCTTCATATAATTGTAAATGGCACCTCATTCATATGAAATAATTAATTTGCATTTTAGAGATGATTAGACATTAACTGGGTCACAGTCAGATGCTATCTTCCTTTGGGGCTTGGTGGTCCAACATTTAAAGTTACTGCATGTGTGGGAAGTGTATACAAGCTGGCCAAGATATGAATGAATTTGGACATCCTATCAAATTTTGCCAAGCTAGATAATTTATAGATTTTCCTCTCTCCAATCCCATCCTGCCATAGACACTCTTCTGGAAATTTAAGAATGTATACAAAAGTTGACGTGTTGTTATACTAGTCATCTATATAGATAAGCTTTACTTTTATTAAAGGCAAATTCCATAACATTCCACTTTTTTTTCCTTTGGACTTATGACTGACTCCCCAGAGTATACAATCCCATAAAGGCTCATGAAATTTAAAATTGACAGGTAATGAGGCCCCACTGAAAACTGCCAGACTGACTGGAATGCTTTCGGTGCCATCATAAAATGATGGAGGTGCTTTCCCCCTAGACTTTTAAGATGGCATCAGAAAGCCAGGTCTGTTCATCAGGTTAGCCTCCCCCAAGGCATCTATTTAGAAATGATTTGCTTATTTTAAAAATACAATGCAGTGCTGCTCTGCAGTACCTAGAAACCAACTGAATGCTCAAGTTGTTTCATTGTAGATTGATGACTATCCAGAGCCCCTGAGGAATAACATTACAGATTGCTGTTTTTTTCCAGGTAATTGAAGACTTTTTCACTTTTAACGATCAAAACTTTGTTTTTGTTTTAACAATTTTTATGGAAATCAGTATGGCAGGCAGAGCAATAGATATGGAATCAGGAAGACCTGGGCACAAATCCATTGATATTTAATTTAAGGCACTTAACATCTCAGTTTCAGTTTCTTTATCTATAAAATGGTCATAATTATAACATTTACCTCACAGAGTTGAAGTGAAGCTCAAATGAGATAGTAGTGTATGTAAAGAGTTTTGTAAATTTTAATACAATATATCAGTTGTTGTTATTATTGTTGCTATTGTCATATTTAAATAATTTCATGTTCTCATCGATGAGTATAGTGAAACCACACTCATACATGCCTTCTCATTATGGAAGAAATACTTCATATTCTGTATTTTTAGAATAAGTCTGTGAGATATGGATTTATTGATTAAATTATTGAAATTCTAAACCTTTTTGCTTAGAGAGAACTCATAATCTGTTCTTCGAAAAATCTCTTCCCTAAATCATTTTTTAATTACAGTTTATCTGGTCCAAGAACAAAGACAAAATTCTATAATAAATATTAAACAGGAAGACAAAATTTAGGTAACAATTTTGATTTATCAGAGCAATAGTAACTTGCTTCTTAAAATATTTAGTCCCTCTTAACTATTACTTCTAAGAGTTCTTTCAAATTGGTCAAATGTGAACTCAAGAATGACTTCTATTAATTGAATTAATCTAAGTTTTTGCTCTTAGCCTGATAGTTACCTTAATTAATTTCAGGGAAAAGTTCTTCTTGGGCTGATCAGACCCTTTAGAACTAATTAGTCCTTCAAAAAGAATCATATGAAAAGGATTTCACAACAGTTTATTATTTCAGAAATGATATCTGAAGAGTGATAAGGTTTCTCATTCAGAGTAGAGCAAGGACTTCAGAATCAAGTACAGTTCTAATGTTATTCCACAATGTATGGCTTAAATAAGGATAGGGGTGACATAGTATGGTTCCATGTCATACTATAGACAAGAGATCATGTCCTTGATCTCTGAAAACATAGAAGGTCTACTCAGGGTGTTGGAAACCTTCTTCAAGGACTATCTAGCTACATTCATTGACTTACTTGCCTGTTCTTTGCATCTGACATTCTCTTTCATCTCTATGCCTTTAACTCCCATGACTAGAATGTTCTTTCTGCTCATCTTTACATCTTAGCAGGTTTTTTCCTTTCCTTGCCCTACCATCTTGTAGCTGCTAATGTCTCTCCTCTAAGGTCACCTTCCATCTACTCAGTATAGTATTTGCATACCAAGTTATTGATATGTTATCTTTTCTGTGAGAAGTGTACTCCTTGAGGACAGAGATTGTTTTTACCTTTCTTTGTCTCCTGTGCTTAACATAACCTTGTATGTTGTAGTTGCTTGTTGACTGACTTACTGATTGACTGAAATGGGTACCAGTATGTTTTTCATATTTATATCTGTTATCACCCATATTTGGTCAAATGTCAGATCATCTCTTTTCCTAGTCATTTGTTTTCTGCATAATATCTTTTATGCTAATAATTAAGCACGAATCATTGATGGCAATAAGCTATAGCCAACTTGTGTGTCCAATATGCATGTGTTGGAACAACACAATTTTAATTCTTTGGAGACTATATGGGATTCCATGATTGGTAGCCATATAATGTCATCACAAGACTGAAATGTTGGCTTTTTCTTTCAGGATTCAGTTTGGGATAGTTGAAGACACTGTAATTTTCCAAAAATATTTCTATTTTCTCCTTTCCTCTCATTCAACTTGAATTTGGATTTTCTTCTATCTATAATGTCTAAAATATATGCATTTATTTATCAGATCAATGGACTGTCCATCCAACTACATTTCTTGGACAAAGAGCATTCTTCTCTATTTAAATTTTTTTCCCTTTGTGTACTGTCAGATGAATATTTTTGAGTAGGTGGTTCTCATTCAGGAAGCTTAAAGATATCTCTAGGACTGGAAGTAGTACACACAATGTAATCCACAAATAGAAGGAACTAGAATGCTTCGTCAGTATAGGGAATTCCTTTTGCATTTGAACTCTATGCAGAACATTTCCATGGCAGTGGCAAACATTTCTGGCAATCATACATCTCCTGTTTTAATGCTTCATTTGATACTTGTAATCATAAGGTAATTGAACAGTATTCTCTCTGTTACTACATCTTTTAAGTAGCCTTGTCTGGTTAAGATAAATGTATGGGACACATTGTGTTTGAGAATAGCCCTTCAGGCTGCATTTTTCTTATTGAATGAAATGTCTTTTTTAAAAAAAATATATGATCAATAAACAATAAGCATAATGGGGTATCTTAGATTCTCTGAAACTTTTAGTCACTTCTGTGGCTATAACGATAAAATAGAATCTGTGGAATATTATATTTTTTGATGCTCTTATTTTCATCAAGCATATCTCTGATATGTGTGTAGAGTGAGTTTATGAAAATAATATGGTGATATTCCAGTGGTTATTGATGATCCTTCAATTGCCCTTTGTCTTTTTTTTGACATTAGTACATCGTTATATGTTATTAGCTCATAATTTTCTCTAATTGTTTCTTGTCTTCCCTTTCATATATTATAAGAATCAATCCCTCTTACTACTTCAATAATATATCCCTTCTAGTAAAGATTTCTTACTTGCACAATTGTAATAAACATCTTTTGGGAATGGGAATCATCTTATAGTTCCATTGTGACCAATGAAGAAAATAGTATGGTAGAAAATGGTTAGAAATGAAGTCAAAGGTTTGGGAATGAATCCCAATTGAATCTGGGTAAATCACTTAATCTCTGTCTCTGTCTTTCTGTCTCTGTCTGTTACTCTTTTTCTTTCTGTCTCTTTCTGTCCCTCTTTTTCTCTCTCTGTCTCTGTCTATTTGTTCTATATCTCTCACTGGTTCTGTCTTTATGTGTTACTCTGTATCTTTCTGTGTCTGTCTCTGTCTCTCTCCTCTGTTCTTTTATCTGTTAAAATAGGTTATTGGAACAGATGATTTTTAAGATCTCTTTCAGCTCTAAATATTTGATTATAGAATCCAAAGAGAATAATTAGTTATAGAAATGCTGACTGATGTATTACTTTTTTTCATTTTTTGTTCAAGTTCTTTCTTTTGGGATGATTTGATTTAATTGAATCTCATGCAAAGTTTTCCAAAAATTTATTTTTACCTACATTACTTCTTGCTACATTTTCTGTTGTTTTGGTGATGGTGCTCAAAGCCTTTTACCATTCTCCCATTATATAGGGCTTTGCCATTGAGTAATTTTAAATGAGTTTTGCTCTTGATTGTTATACTTCTCCACTTGGCAAGCAAACCTGTTGTCTGCTAGATATGTTAGTTGTAGTTTTTTTTTTTTTTTGCCTCCTTGCTATGGTGATGAATTTTTACCAGTTAAACTTCCATAAGAAGAGATGATACTTCTTGTTATCTCAAGCTCTTTTCTCCTTCTCTTTTCCTCTTTCTCCTTCCCTAGACAATAAGCAATCCAATACAGGTTAAACATTGCAATTCTTATAAAAATTTTTCCATATTTGTCATGCTGCACAAGAAAAATCAAATCAAAAGGGGAAAAAGAAGACATGAAAAAGAACAAAGTAAGCAAATAAACCATCACAACAATGATAAAAAAGATGAAAACACTATGCTTGATCAATATTTAGTCTTTATCGTTCTTTCTCTGGTTGAAGATGGCCCTTTCCACCACAAGTCTATTGGAATTCCATTGAATCATGCCATTGTTAAAAAGAGCCGAGTTTCAGGTTACTTTTTATAGCTTTTTGGGGGTTTTGTTTTCTTGCTTGATGTCAGGCTATCATCATCATTTTCAATGATGGCAATATTTATCATATTACTGTGGTGTCAAACTCAAATAGAAATGGGCCACTGATCCATCCATAAAATTCCCCATGGGCCACATGAAGACTTAGAAAATCACAATTAACATTTTCTGTGTTTTATTGTATTTTTATTTATTTGTTAATTACTTTCTAATTATATTTTAATCTGGTTATGGCTCTACTCAGGAATGTTGTAGGCAGCATGCAGCCTGGTTTATGTTGATACAAAGGTGTCAACCTTTGCTCTAGTGATTTATTTTTCATCTTCTAATTGACTGCTTCTAATCTTATATGGGCTGGGAAATGAAGTTGTCATGATAAGTTGCAATGATGGATGTCATCTGGATAGTACTTTAAGATTTAGTAAACACTTCTTATCTATTACCTAAGTTCATTCTGCATCCATCCTGTGAATAGGTATCATTATACCCATTTTACAGAGGAATAAATTAAATTAGCATATTCCCAATTCTATAGCCTTAATTATCAAGCTTATTAGATGTATATGTATATACAAAATAAGTGCCTGTGAATGAGGGTCTGAATGTCTTTCCTATGAGGAAATCATTTGAGTTTTAGAGCAACTTTGTGCCATCTATTTTTAGGGAAAATGTGGAATAGTAGAAAGATCTGGCTTTGGGCTTAAGAGACATCTACTTCTATTTATTAGTAGGATCACTCTGAACAAGTCAGTTATTGTCTCTAATTTTCTCACCTGCATTGTTGTTCAGTCATATTGGACCTTCCTATCCCCATTTGGGGTTTTCTTGGACAAGATGATGGAGTGTTTTGCTATTTCTTTCTCCAGTTCATTTTGCAAATGAGAAAATTGAGGCAAATAAGGTTAAGTGACTTGTTCAAAGCCATATAGGTAATAAGAGTCTGAGACTGGATTTGAAGTCAGGTCTCTCTGACTCTAGGCTCAATGCTCTATCCCTTGTGCTCTACCTAGCTGCCCCTTGCAAATCTTAAGGCACTCAGTAAACCAGTTGTTATTAGTATTTTGGTTGCTCAAAGGTTGCTTTTACCTCTCCCTCCCCTCTTGTTTCCAGATTCTTGACTGTTCTCTTAATAATGAGGTTTCCAGATAGACAAACTTTCAGAGAGACAAAGCATTATTACAATATTTTTTTTTTCACATTAGGGGTTAAACTAGAGTGTGTCAGAGACAACAGAAAATTATTCCCTTTTTCTATCAAGAACAAGTCCAGGAAATATTTTTTCCTTATTTCTACATAATTTTTAAAAAAATCACATCTTCCCATTCTCTGATCTTTCCCTATTTGCTGAATGTTGTTACCCTCTGATGAATATTTGACTCTAATGCCTTTCCTTTCCCTGCTTTCCTTTCCCCTTGTAAGTTCCTGGAATCTTTGGTTTAGCCTCCCCTATACCTTTTCCCTACCAGCTTTTTCTTTTTCAGCCTCTTCCCACAAATCCTTGATCTAGAACAACTGTGAATAGTAAGTAGTCTTGGTTCTTCAGCCTGCTGCTAGGTATCTTTTGTCATTTGTAGTAACAAAATAAGAGCAACCTACACTGTTTTCAAGAAAAGGGTTTTTCCTTTTTCAATTTCCATTCAAAATTCTTTTCTCAGTTAAAATTACCAAGACTTCTTCCTATTTCTTGAGTCTTTAAATTTTTCTTTTTTTGGCCTTTTTGAAGAGGTAAAATAGAAGTGAAGAGCATCACTATCTTGCCTTGCTAATGTCCTGAATGTTGTCAGCATGAAAAGAAGAAATCCATTCTTCAAAACCCAGACCAAATACCATCATTTTAGTAAAGGCTTTTCCAGTATTTCTAACTTAAAATGATCACTTTTTCCAGATCTTTCCTTATAAAACTTGGTTCTGACTTCTTTTATGGTACTTATTGCATTTGGGAGTATGTTGTAGCTATTTGCATACATGACTTATTTCCTCTACTAAATTATAAGCTTTTTTTTTTTGAAGGAGCTATATTTTAGTATAAGGCACTATAATGCCTCATACATAGTAAATATTGGATAAATGTATAGAATAAATATAAAACTAGAAAAATCTCTTTGCTGGTTGCCACTTGGGAACAGATCTGACAAGTTAATTCACACTGTAATCATCAGGAAGAATGCTGATATTAAAGGAAGACTTCAAGGTTACATATTATTCCAGATTAAAACTTCCCACAGCTACAGTAAAGGAATTTCAGTAATCACCTTCTCAAAGAGTAATCAAGCCCTAGGAAAATTGCCTTCTGAAGTTCCAAATGACTGACTTGTATAGGAAAGTCAATTTATTATTAGGCAGACTGGTAACTACCAATAGTTTGATTGCTATATAAGCTAGTTGATACTGGCTGTCTTCCCAGTTGGGGAACCAACCTGGGGGCGGGGGAGGAAACAACAAAAGCCTACTTGATAAGTATGAGGAATCAGAGTAAAAAAATAAGGTACCTGTACAAATGTCTGTCCAACACAAGTTGTTGCTCCCATTGGCTTAGCTAGATATTCTTCCTTTAGTTTCGTTTTAGAATTTTATAGTTTAAATTTCTCTTCAAATTTATCCTTTTTATTTAGTTTTCTAAACTGTAGAAAGCTTTTAATAAGTTGTGACCTCTGAATGTAAATATGTTCAAAGAAGATATGATTCTATATATTCAGATCTGCCTTCTAACACTAACAATTGTGAGATCCTAGGAAAGTGGCTTAATGTCTCCAAGCTTCAGGTTACTTGTAGGTTATCTGTAAAATGGAATCAAATAGACCTGTTTCCCAGGGTTATTGTGAAATAAGGTAATGATATCTACTTAAATGTTTACAACTTTTATAAACCAACTCCTATCTAGCTCTACCATCCCAATCTTGTACTGGAATGGCCACTTAAAAAAAAATCCAAATATAGTAAAAGAACTTCATTATCTCATGAGATAATATAGTAATGTATATGCCAGATATTATTTGGTCCAAACTAATACTTCTTTAAGGAACACATTTTAAGATACAGAAATAGTCAGACAGAAGAAAAGAGTTTGATCTAAGGAGCCTTCCTGACACTTTTTAAATTTAATAGAGATAAATTTAAAATCCTGCTTCTCAACTTTAAAAAATCAATAGTATAAATACAAGAAGAAAGAGATGTGACTAGACAGCAATTCATGTACAGAAAAAATAGAAGGTTTGGTTGACTTCAAATTAAGATTAGATAATATCTGATGTTTATATTGTGCTTTTAATATTTCAGTTTTATAAAGCTTAGATATATCTATACTCCTTCATTCTTAGAAAAACATAACACACTCTTTAAAATTACATAGATGATTTTTCTCATTTTGTGGGCAAGGAAACTAAATTATAAACGTTAAGTGATTTTATCATTTATCAAAGAAAGGATTCAAGCACAGGTCTCTTCTAAGTCCCAGTTCTTCTATACTGCACCAAAATTCTTTCTAATATTTAAGTTTTCAATATAGTCCATAAAGAAATAAAAATTCTGAGGAAGAGAAAAAAAGAGAAATTGTCAATAATAACTGCTGTTGCTACACAAGATTTTACCAATCTATTAAGAATTGATAAAAATATGTACAGAGAGTTGAATCTTTAGAAATATGGGAAATAATAAGAGAACACCCAGCCTTTAATGAGTTAAATTCATCAGGTCAGGACAACCTAGTCCCTAATAATTGTATTGAAACACTTGGAAAATTTGTTAAATGAACTGCTGTCTGTGATTAAAAAAATCACAGTAGTTTCAGGGCAGAGCAAGTGTTGTCTGGTGGGTGGGATACACTCAGAAAGAGAGAGGAGGGGAGGGAGGGAAAGGGAGAGAGGAAGAGGGAGGGGAGAAGGAAGAAAGAAGAGGGAGGAGGGGAGGGAAGGAGAGAGAAACAGAGAAATAGAGACATAGATAGAGACAAAGACGGAGGCAGAGACAACAGAGAATCATAGATCATTAATTCACAGATGGAAGGAACCTTAGTGGCCATCTAGTTCAACCCCATCATTTTACTAATGAGAAGCTGATGAGTCCTAGTAAGAATAATTGACTTGTTGAAAGTCACATAGTCAGCAGCAAAGCCAAGTTTTGCACTGAGGTTTTCTACCTTCAAATCCAGTGCTTTCCCCACCATATTATGTTGCTTCTGTGACCGGAGGAATGCTATTGATATTAAATGCTTGATGATACTAGATGATTTGAAGTTGGTTGAATGGCTGGACTCAAAGTATTAATGGTATTAATGGTTCAATGTTAACTTGGGAAGAGATATCCAGGAATCTGTGTTTGGTTTAACATTTTTGTTAATATTTTACACAAAGGATAGATGAAACACTTGTTACAAAACTGAAAAAGATAACATATTAGATGACAATTTCAGGATCCAAAGAAAACAACATTCTTGGCCATTGGGTCAAATAATATAATATACAATTTAGTGAAAATAAATGGAAACTCACATTCGGATTAAAATTTTAGTTGTTCCAGGATGATTTCAGGAGGGCCTGGGCAGACCTACATGACCTGATACTAGCTGGAGGGACTAGAACTAAGAGAACATTGTACACAGCCACAAAAAGATTATGTGATGTTCAACTCTGATGGACGTGATTCTTTTCAACAATGAAGTGATTCAGGCCAGTTCCAGTGATCTTGTGATGGAGAGAGCCATCTACACTCAGAGAGAGGACTGTAGAGATTGAATGTAGATCATAACATTTTCACCTTTTGTTGTTATTTGCTTGCTTTTTTTCTTTCTCATTTTTTCCCCTTTTGATCTGATTTTTCTTATGCAACATGATAAATGTGGAAATATGTTTAGAAAAATTGCACATGTTTAACCTACATTAGATTACTTGCTATCTAGGAGAGGGGATGAGGGGAATAGAGGAAGAAAAAATTGGAACACAAAGGAAATTGAAAACTATCTTTATATGTATTTTGAAAATAAAAAGCTATTATTAATTTTTTTTAAATTTAGCTATTCAAGTCAAGATGGGAGAAACATGGTTTGATAATAATTGGTTTATAAAAGATTTGGGGATTTAAATGGACTTCAAATTAAATAAAAATCAACAGTGTGCTATGGAAGCAATATGTGTGTGTGTATACACACATAGAGTTATACATATATAATCTTAGACTATTAAGAGAAGTATAGTGTTAAGATTTAGTAAGATGATAGTCCTACTGTAATCTAACCTGGTCAAACCATCTTTGGAGTATTATACTGAATTCTGACTGCCATATTTTAAAAAGTAACAGTGATTAGCTGGGGAGTATAAGGAAGTGATAAACCAAGATGATGAATGTCCTTTCAGTAATGCCATTTGAAAATTAGGTGGAGTAATTGAGAACTTTTAGTGTAGAGAAGACTATGGGTTGGGTAGGAGTAAAGACAATTATTTCAAATATTTGAAGGGCTATGCCAAGGGAAGGGTCTTAGGTATGTTCTGTTTGGCCCCTCAAAATGAACTAGGAACAATGGATAGAAATTGCAGAGAGGCAAATTAATACAAACCTTCCTAATAATTAAAATGATCTAAAAGTAAAATGGACTGCTTTTCAACATAATGATTTCCCACTCAAATTTGTATTCCTAAAATTTGCCCTTAGTGCCTTATGCAGTCAGGTAGGGCACTCTTCATTTTAAAGATGTGGAAACCAAGGTACAGAGAGATTGTTTTTATCATCATCACAAAGTTGAGGAAGCTATCAGCCATTCATATTTCATTTCTAATGTGGGCACACAAATAAATTGAAGACAATGAGACATCACCCATTTCATATGGTTATAAGGAGGGTACCAGCATGTTCCAGTATTCTCTACGATATTGCCATCATGTACCAATAGAAATAAATTCTTATAGAGCTCATTATTTCCTTGTCCAAGTCTTTTAGCTTACCGGTCCAGCCTCTTTCACTCAGAAGGGATTAATAATTGAAAACCATTAGGTGAAACCAGATGGAAGTAGGAGGGCTAACGATAAACATGAATTCCACATCTCAAAAGAAACAGCCTAACAGAAGACCAAATTATAATTTCCTAAGCCATCTACAGTTTGGGAGGATATTCTGTAAGCAAGCCAATTATACAAGCAAAATGGCTGTAAAACAGCTAGTTTGTATGAAAAAAGAATCTAATAAAAATTCTTTTGAATTCTTTGGATTCCATAGCATAGTCTTTTGAAGATCCCAAGTGATGGCAAATATGCATCTTTTGAGAATGAATTTGAGTTTTTGGAAATAGTCAAAAGTCATTTAGCCTCAAATTCAGTGAATAAAATAGAAGGTCAATTTGTGAAAGACCATTTTTGATCCAAAACAAAAGCTGGTTGGGGAACAAGTGATGCACAAACTTACTTTAAAGGTGACAGAGGAGAAAGATCAAAAAAATTGAAATTTCAGAACTCAATTTTAAATCTTGGCTCTGCTATTTACATCTTGTGTATTGTTTAGCATTTTCTTGTTATCTTGTTGGCCAGAAGAGGTCTTGTTATCTACATCTGTAAAATGAAGCAAACTTCTAAGAGCTCTTCCAGAGTCCACTCTATAATCTTTTGATAAATTTCAAGATATAAGTTCATAAAACATTTTAATCAATAACAATGAATTAAATATATATTCTCCTGCAGTGACATTCATTTGAATGAGAAAACTCATTTATATATATAAAATCTAGGATATTTGTATTAAAATAAATACAAACAAATAGGGCTTGTTACTATTTCTGCCTCAAAGCATATTTCTGCCTCAAAGACTAGTTAGCCCATCAGTTCTAACAAATCTTTCTATGAGATTTAATTTTCAGTTATTTCAGTTATTTTTTTGGTTCATATGATTTTATGCAAGTTAGGCATCTTGCCAGAGTGGATAGAAAGCCTGGGTTAATGTCCCATCTCTGACCTGTATCCTATGTGATCTTAGGTGAATCACTTAACCTTTTAGTGCTCTGAGCAAGTATGTAAGACTCTAAGTCACAACAGAGAAGTTGTTGACTTGCATTGGTAGAAAAATTTCCTCATTTGGTAGTTCTCTATATTCATGAAATCACAGGTCCAGTCCTTATCCCATAATTTCACACTATCACCCTTTTTAAGTCACATATTTTTCATCCATTTTTACATGTGTCTCAATATTTGCATGTATAACTACAAGTTACTTTTGTCCCTGTTTGAAAGTTTCCAGTGGTATTCATTCTATGTGTGCCTTGCTGTCTTCAAAATTAGACTCCCTTAGGGCAGAAACTGGGTTTATTTTTTCCATATATCTGCCCTTTGCACCAAGTAAAGAATTCCATATTTGTTATACACTTATTAAATAGGCTGACTAACTTATAGAAACTCATTTACATTGCCAATATTTACATTCCATGAATTTTGCACCTTTGTATGTTTCTTGCATTCTTTCTGACTGCTATCACCATTTGCACTGCATTTCTTGAAAATATTTGGCATAGTATCATTCCTTATGTACTCTGGAGTCAACCCCATAGATTTAATGTTCTAAAGCAAAGCTTCTTAAACTGTGGGTTGCAACTCCAAATGGAATCTCATAACTGAATGGAGGGGGGAGGGTCATGAAATTATTTATTATCAGTTACTGTTTGATTTGTATATCTATTTTATATACCTATATATCCATAAAATTTCTCCAGTGAAAAGATATTGTGAATGGGAAAAGTTTAAGCTCTGCTCTAAGGCAAACTGGGGCACATTATTCTCTTTAGAAAGCATTAATCAGGAAGATTTCACCGATATGTAAGGCATAATATGCTTAATTACTTTAAATTACTTTTTGGGCTAATGTGAAAGCTAACAGTGAAGGGATAGTTAACAATAGTCCATCTCTTTCCAACAACCTGTTCTTGCTTAGTATAAGTGAACTCCATAGTAATCATTTTTCTCATGGCTTATTTTTTTTTTATTACTGCTAAAATCATCCAATTAATTGATTTATTTTTCTCAATTTCCCCTTCCCATTTTGTTCTCTTATCTCTTTGCCTTCATTTGATGTAGAACTGAAAGGTGTAAGAAGTCGATACAGCAATTCTTTCATTTATAGTTATCCATATAGTTATTCATCCCTGTCAGTTCTACATTTTGAAATTTACTATAAATGTATATCTTATTTTCGTAAAACTCCAACTTCTTAATTCTCGATTTTAGAATGAAAAAGCTTCTTATCTATGTAAAATTTTCTTGAGAGAAACTTGTGAAGAAAATAATGAGATGTTGACAAGGAACACTGAGTCCAGGAAATAAGCTTTTTTTTAGGTTTTTGATATTGTTCTGGTTATGTCATACATCTCCTTTAGTTTAAGACTATAGGATTCATCTAATTCAAAGTCATCGATAGGTCCCAGTTATCTCTCAGGTATGGTGTTAGGGTCATAAGATTTAGAGTTGGAAATTACCTTAAAGATCATCTAGTTTGACCTTCTCTTAGGAAACTGAGACAGTGGGTAAAATCACCATTTGACATACAGTTATAAGGTCTCCATTTTACAGATGAATGGGGCTGATGTAAAGAAAGCAGCGTTAATTTCCCGCTAGTCACACAATGAGATTCACAATTCTATTGCCATAAGATATAGAGGTCTTTCACACTTTTAAGTTTTGGGTTGGAAACTATTAGTTTACTTTCGCTGCCCTTTCCTGTGAAAATGCAGCATAACTTCAAGGATAGGGAAATATAACGGGAAGAAAATTGGATTGTTTTCCAGGTTTGACATGGCCACCAGCTTGTGGTTATTGCTCTTGGAATTCCTTTTCCTCCTGTGTAAAAAGAGGGACCTGGGCTGAATGAGTTTTGACATCTTCTGAGTCTATATTATTTTTTCTCATTCTGACATATTTGTTGATGATCAATGAATACATTTTTTCATAACATGGCATGAAGATATTCTAAATATTTTCTCCTTTTTATATAATTTAAAAAAGAAGTTTCCTCTAATTTCTTTACATGAATTTCTTTGCATCTTCTCTTCTTAAGGTTGGAAAGCCTTAGTATCATAGATTTTGAGTTGATAGGGTTCTTGAAGGTCAACAAGTCCAACTTTCTAAGTTACAAATGAGGCATCAGAGACTTAGAGAGGTTAAGGGACTTGCCTATAGCACATGATACTGTCAACCACACTTTTCTCCTAGATAATCTTTCTTCTCTATTTCTGAGCAACGAGGTGGCATTGTGGTTAGAAACTTGTGCCTCAAATAAGGAAGCTCTAAATTCAGATATCACTTCAGACACTTAACTGTTAACTATTATTTTAGTGATACTGTTCACTTTATTTTCTATTTACCTTTCTCTCCACTTCTCAGTTTCCATTGCTGAATCATCATCCATGTCACTCTCCCTATCTATATTTTTCTCCCAAAATTCTGTCCTAAATCCTCTTCTCTTTATTTCTCCCTGGTTCCTCCTTTCTCACTCAGTGTCAGTTCCCATAAATTCAGCCATCATCTCCATGCAGATGCTTCCCAAATCTATCTATCCAGCTTTAGTCTTTCTTCTGAGCTCCAGCCCCTAGTCACCATCTGCCTATTGGTTATGTTGAACTAGATGTTCTGTAGAGTCCTCAAGCTCAACCTGTCCAAAACAAAACTTATTAGCATCTCTCCACCCCCAACCCACCCCTCTTCCAATTGCTGCAGGCATTCGTATCCTTTCAGTCCCCACTGCTTTGGGAGCTTCCTGGGTCCCTCACCTTCACTCATTCCACTTAGCCATTCAGCTGCCAAACCTTGCTGTTTCTGCTTCCACATCTTTGGCATACATCCTTTTCCTTGACTCACACAATCACCTCACTTATTAAAATCCTAATTACTCTTTTACTTGGCCCATTATAATAGCTCACTAATTGGTCTCCTGCCTCAAGTTCTAGTCATTCCAGTTCATTCTTCATAAAACTGCCAAAATCATTTTCTTAAAGTGCATTTTTAATAATATCACTCCCTACCCCTATTCAGTAAATGCCCGACAAACATAAATTGAGTCAAATATAAACCTCTTTGTCATTTAAAGTTAGTTGTTCTAGTCTGGATTGAGTTACCAGTGAGTCCCCTGGTAGTTTAGGTTAGACATGGGACCAAAATGAAACACTTATAGGTCATTTAATGGTTAAGAGAGAGAGAGACAGAGAGAGAGAGAGAAAGAGAGAAAGAGAGAGATTGATTGATTTAGTCATGTGAGAAACTTAATCATAAGAAGAACACATTCAAATAAGCTTAAATATTGAGGATAGCTGAGTGAAGGTCTTTTGCCTGAGTTACCCATTGCCAAGCTTCTAATGACAATATGAAAATGAAAAATAGTCTAAGCCTTTAGTCTGCTGAGTCAACCAAGTCTCGAGGAATGTCTTAATTCCTTTTAAGGAAAAAAAGGCAGGGTTAGCACATTGCTCCTACTACAATCTGATTGCATTCTACATAATTATACATTGCTCCCCTCTACATACCCTATAGTCCAACCATACTAGCTTTCTTGATATTCTTCATACCCATAACTCCATCGCCCATCCATTTTTACCTATTTGTCTCCCATACTAGAATGTCCTTCCTTCTCACCTTTACCTCTTAGAATTCCTTACTTCCTTCAAGATTCAAATCAAGCACACACACAATCTTTTTCATTAGACCTTTCCTGGTCTCCCTCCCCATCCTTCCCATTATCTTCTATCTCCTCTGCATTTGCTTGTTGTCTTGTCCATTAGAATAAAAGATCCTTGAATGTAAGGACTATTTCACTTTTGTCTTTTCTCTCTCCAGGGCCCAGTACAGTGACTGGCACATAACAGTTGTTTTATAAATGTTTGTTGATTGATTGCCTAAAGTCATCTGCAGTGCTTTTAACAGACTTCATGGTTTAAGAATTTATTTAACTTTGAAAATAGATTTTTCTTTTGAATAGAAAAATCTTTAAAAGTTAATTACATATCTTTCCTAATTATTCATTCACTTTTTTAAAAAAAATCAATATGTGAATATTCAGGTGCAAATGAGTTAGGAACACATGCTATTCATTTTTTTCCCTGAAATTAAGTGGGACTCTAAAATGTGCCAAAAAAAGTTGTGACTTGGGGAAAATGTGTTTCAGAATGTGTTAAATCCAAGATGTTTTGAAATCTAGCTTCTACCCCTGCTTAGAATCATCTAGTTCTAGACTGTTTAATATTTCAAGTTATAAAAAAAATTCCATAATTTCTTTTTGCAGCTTGAAAAAAAGAGAGGCTTAACTGAAACGATTATTTAAACCACAGATCCAATGCTGTATTTGGGGCTAAAATATTTTATACATCACTAATTTCACTGTGAAGAATAAATGTCTTCAGCCCCATGCAGATAAAGCCCCCGCTAGTATATCCCAAATAGCACAATTCGACTCAGATCAATTCAGCAGAGCTTTTTTTTTTTTTTTTCATATGTTTTGCTTTAACATTCCAAGTGATCTTGGATTGTCAACACATGTGTTTTGAATTTCATTTTGATTTCATGCTAAGAAATATTCTGAACTTTTAAACTAAGTCCACTTTCCCTCCTCTCTTCTCCAATACAAAATGTTTCCATAGTTACAGATCTGGAACATTTGAGACTGGTATTTGTACTTGTGAAAGAATTTCTATACAAATATATGCTGGTTCTCCATTGTACCTTTTAGTGTAATCTGATATCTCTAGCAGGATGCCATCACTCAGAGATGTAGAAAAATGCAAGCACTTTGTGAAATACTGTACTGTTTGGTATATAGCTAATTGCTCATCAGTATTTAGCTTCAGAGAGAGAGAGAGTTAGTACACCAACTGGTCTTTTTTAGGTACCTATGAAAATGTTATATACCAGTAGTTCTTAACCTGGGATTCACAAACATCCCTCTCCCCAAAAAATATGTGATTCGATTTCAAGGAGGTCTGTGAACTTGGATAGTTTGGGGGGATTACATCTTTATTTTCATTAACGACTAACTGAAATTTGGAATTTCTTTCAATTATGATTTTTTTATCATAATTCTGAGTAAAGAGTCCATAGGTTTCACCAAACTGCCAAAAGGATCCATGACACAAAATGGTTAAGAATTTCTATCATATATTTTTGACATCTTCCCAAAACATGCAAGTGGCTACCTCCCTCCCTTTACATATGATTCCCCCATCAGCAGGCTCCTAATTCGCATACAACCTTTCTTTTTCCCTAGAGCTTTACTTTACCTGTGCAGTCATCTCATTTTCTCTCTTGGATTTCTTGTTCAATTTAGTATTTCTTTCTAAAAATATAATTTTCTTAAGATCCAACTCTTGAAAAAATTGGAGTTTTTCATTGATCAGGAAGGGCTATGTATCAGTCATTCAATCAGTAAACATTTATTAAATGCATACTATATACCAGACATTACTGCTTTTCTTCTAAATGATTAATGAGATTTAAACTCTATAAAGAGGCAATCCTTGTCCAATCAGTGTACTTATCTGGTCTTCATTCTATATGTTTCACACTGAATATCTTATTCTCCTTGTGCATTGAGGTGAGAAATTCTATTTTCAAAAAAAACTCTCTATATCTTCAAAGAGTTCTTATTCTATCCTAGCATAATCAAGGAACAGCATTTAATATATATTTTTAATTTCTACCATATTTTCTTTTTCCACTCCCTCAATTTTTGCAATTTTTTTTCTACAAAAGAATACTTGAATGTACAACCCTAGAGTCTACCTCTAAATTAAAGTAGTTTAATACAAGTGGTAGACATTTCTTACCAACGTGATTGTTATTTAATCATTTGTGACCCCAATTGGGTTTTTTTTTGGCAGAGATACTGTAGAGGTTTGCCATTCCCTTTTCCAGTTCATTTTAAAGATGTAGAAACTAAGGCAAACAGGATCATACAGTTAGTAAGTGTCTGAACTTAGATCTTGCTGAGCCATGTAGCTGTCTAGTTAATAATGAGTTTAATTTTTAAATGCTACCAAATATTACAGTTTTTGACTCTGTCCAAAAAAAGGAAAGGAAAAAGAAAGAATTATATTAAATTAAGGGAGATAGCTTGGGACTAGGGCCATATTTTAAGATTCTAAACATCTGGGTTCAAATCATGAACTTTGCTACTTGCTACCTATAGTATATTGTTTTTGTTTTGCCAGAAGTCATTGTGTTTTCATGTTTTTTAATAGTTTGCATTTCTTCTTTTAAGAACTGTTTTTTCATGTCATATATATATGACTAGTTGAGAGAGGCCATTATCTGCTTCATTTTTTACCTAGCCTTAATCACTGAATGGGCATTGCCTTAGTCAAACTGAGACCTGTTAAAAACTTTAGTTTAAAAATAAGCCTAAGGTCCCCCAATGCACCCAGGGCCATCCCCAGTTGTCCTGATCTATATCTGGCCACTGGATCCAGAGGGCTCCAGAAGAGAAAGTAAGGCTGGTGACTTTTGCTCAGCCTTCCTCTACTTATATCCAATTCACTTGCACCTTCCCAATGTCATGGTTCTCTTTGAGAATGAAAGCCAAGCAGAACAGCAACAGCTTATATTAAAGAACTTGTTCTGGACATAAGATAATCCTAAAATTCCTTCTGGCAATAAATCTTATGATATATTGGCTGAAAAAATTATTGATTCACCCAGTAGACATGCCCCATTTTCAACTTGAAGCCTTGAATTATTAGGGTTGCTTGTATGCACTCTGCTTTTTGGAGAGAAAAAAATGAATGATAATAAAATAAATGGATGCCCATAATTGATTTAACAAAATTCTAGTTGTGGAGTATATCCTTATGTCAATAGATATATTCAGTTTAAATGCTGACCTTTTGTGAATTTGAAAGGGCAAAATAGGTACAGGATTGGCTAAATATGAAACAGATTTGGGAGAGCAATAGATTGTAAAAAGAATGTTATATAAAAATAGCATGATGGAGATTCAGTTCACAACAAAAAGTAATCATGTCATAGGCATCTATCACAGATTACAAAGGAGTACTATTGATTACATGAATTAACACACAGGAGTAAGCAAGGAAAGGGGTTTTAACAATTTAACAAAGTTAAAAGACAAGTTCCCTAGTGGAACTTATAATTAATTAGAAGAAAGAAACCATTAAAGGGAATACTCCATGAAATGGGAATATGCCATTAATTGGCAGGCAAAATTGACAGAAGAGTTTAGCAAAAAGGGGTTAGTAAGGGAAGAGGATTACACCATTGACTGGCAAGGTAAGCCTAAAAGGGATTTTGTACCCCAAAAAGTTAACTGTAACAAGACAAAGATACCATGAGGTGATGGAGGGAAGAGAGGAGAAAAACACCATGAGGCTGGATGCCATGGTGGGCTAACCCTAAAATTAAAGATCTTTAAATAGGATGACCCTATAATCCCAATCATTTGGGTTGAGTGGGCCATAAAGTTTGTCAGGAGATTTGTATAAAGCAATTTACCTTCTGGCTCCTTTCAAACATCCTATTGACAATTTGAGCCATTGAAGATTTGTGAGCAGGAAAATCACTGTCAAATTTGAGCAATATTTTAGCATCTATTAAAGGTTGAATAGTAGAAAAGGATAAACTAAAGGCAAGGAGATAGTTAGAAGATTACAATAAATGTTCAAAGTGGTGGAAAATATGGTGGATTCGTGCTAGGTAATGAGAATGTAAGTAAAGACTGATAGAATTTTGTAACTCATTTGATATGGGGGTGATAGAGAGCTAGAGAGAGAACGTATGGATTACCCGATTAAGTCCTTCACTTTATAAATGAGGAAACCAAGGGGGAGAAAGGCAAATTGGATAAACTATTGGTCACACAACTGGTTTTCCACACAACTAGTGGGATTATGTTTAAAAAACCCCAGAAAACCATAAGAAGGATTGTGTTCTCTCCTGTACTTGTCCAATGCATTAAGATTACAAGTTAAAACTCTATTCCTCTCATAGAAAAACTTCTTTTTATGGTGATTATTAAACTCAGCTCTTTCCTTATTAATTCCATGTATTTTTATTCCATATAAAGAGTAGCAGTTTTGCTCCTTTCCTGGATTATAGTAAATTTGAAAGGATATGTAAATCACACATGTTTTTGCAAGGTGAGAGAAAATTAAGCACCTGATTTTTCATCTATACAATATATTTGGTAGCATAAGTTCTGCATCAGTTTCTTGAAAATGTTTTATTGTTGAACAAAGAAATAGATGATTATTAAAATCATCTACATATGAGCACATTACATTGTCATCTAGATTCAATGGTATTCCTACTTTAAAATGTAATGCACAAAAAAGATTTTTTTTTATATTTCATAGTTAGCTTTTTTAAAGATCCTGATTGACAGCATCAGGTTTTCATTTATTTCAAACTCCAAGGTGCTAATTAGCATTTCAGTGTCAAAGCTAAAGGTTGACTCTTTAAAACTGACAAACCAACCCTAAAATAAACAGAAGAGTTTTTTTTTTTCAGGCAATTGTGCTGTTCATCAAATTGATATTCTAAGGGTATATATGCAAAACTTATAACTTGGGGTTGTGGAGAATTTAGTGTAACTTAAAAATGAAACAAAAACAATCAGCCATATAGCATAATTTATGGCAATTTATCATTTCCTTGATACAGCAACACTAAAGAATCTGAGTAAACCAAAGCTTTGTTTAAATTGCCATGTTAAATTTAATAAATAATTTTTAAAAAGCACAATATATAACAGAAGTCCAGTTTTCATATACAATCTTATTTTCTATTCTTAATTATATATTAAAATGTGAGTTTTTGTTGGTTTAAGTTCAATAAGAGAGAAAATTTGTAAAAAGAAAATAAAACTAAATAAAGGGAGATTTGCTTTCATAACTATAGTTTACAAAGGGCTCTCCACAGTCCTTTGAAATTAGTAGCATATGCATCATCCCCATTTTATAGATAAGGAAATTGAGAAAGCAAGAAGTTAAACGACTTGCTCATAGTTAAATAGCATATTTGTGGAAGGAGTCAGAACCTGAACCCAGTTTTCTTTTGACTATAAGTCCAGTCTTCTTTTCCTTTATACCAGGGCTTCATAAACTTTTTTCCAGTAGAGATCCCTTTTTGTCTGAGAAAATTTTATATAAGCCCTTCTTGAATCTGAGCTGAGATGTTTCTGGCAATGCTCATGCATGCAAAGTGCAAAGTGCACATTTTGTGTGTGCAGAACTGTAGTGAAATTGTTTGATGCAATGTGGGCAAGTGCTGCCAGACATACTTCAGCTTCAATACACATTTGATTTTGAATTAATTTTTGGTCATTGTGTTCAGAAACCTTTTATTGTTGCCAAAATTTTCATAATTCAGAATCATGATCTGCAGTTTAAGAAGTTTTGCTTTAAACCATACTCACAGTAATGATATTAATGACTTATTAAATAGTAATGTCGTTGATTAAATATTGACCTTTGAGTATAGAAAAAATTGAAGACTAACTTCTAATTATAAAAAAGAACCATATTATAACCATAAAGACTGATAAATTGTTCATTTATAGCTCAATAATAATTTTTATCCAGAGATTGAGAAAGCATCTAGAGTTCCAGGTTAGAATCCCATGGCCAGGTTTCATTACCATAACAAATCACTATTTTTCTATAGCTTGTTTCTATTAAATAAAGATAATATTAGTTTGATATTTTAAATTCTCAAGTGAAAGGTTCTGTATACTGTTTAATTCATGAGTTCACATTTACCATGATGCTTCCTAAAGTTTCCCTGCTGTTAACAAAGAATGATCACTTTACCTGACATTCAGAATTAGACAGCAAATTTCGAATGTTTTATTTTTATATGATTTTATTTTAATGGTTCTTTTTTATCTTTCCATTAAATTTTATTTAATTTTTAGTTTCAAATTTTCTCCCCTCTTCTTCCTTCCTCTTCTCCTTCCACTGAGAAGATAAAAATACAAAATTTTTATTTTTCAAAGAGTAAAACTGAAGCAACAATAAGCCAAAGTTCATTTATGGTTAAGAGCATAGGTTTACATAGACCAAAAAGTACTGACACACCTGGCTGTGGTTTTAAATTGATGCTTCTTTACATTTAGAAGTTTCAAGACTTCTATAGAAATTTCTGACAGAGGTTTAGACAAGACTGCTGGCAAATCCCTCTCAAAATACCTTCAATTAAAAAAAAAAAACAATTGAGATGACAAACACCCTTTCCCCTGAATTGAGCCCTACATTTATATATCTTTTAACAAGTCACACAAGAAATGTAGGATATGAAAACTGGCTTGTAGGTGTCTACACCTTAAGGCTTGTCTATAAAATGGATTGTTGGGGGTTTTCTCTGTGTTGCTCAAATCAAGCCATAGGGTCAACCTAGACTCAACGACCTTGAACCAGAAAAAAATGTAGAGACTGGTCCAAACTTTTCATGTTATAAATGAGGAAACAGGTTGGAGAGATTAGATGATTTATCTGGTCACTCAGATAAAAGTGTCTTCCATCTCAGCTTTTTAGTTGGACTATCCTTTCAGGTGTGAAAGGAATATAATACTTTCTAGGAAAAAGATCACTATGATTCTGTTCAGTTTAACTCAATAAACATTTATTAAACATTGATGCTTAGTGAGGGATTACAAATTTAGAATGATTTAAAGAGATCTTAGTGTATATCTATTAGTGAGGCTACTGGATGATACAGGGAATATAGTTTGGATACTGGAGTCAGGAAGGCCTGAATTTGAATCTTGCCTTAAGCATTTGCTAATTCTGAAACTCTAGTTAAGTCACTTAATTTCTTGGTTTCTTGGTTTCCTCATCAATGAAATGAATTCATTATAACCCTACCCCACAAAGGTATTGTGAGGAACAAACTATATCAGTTAACATATATAAACACTTTGCAAACCTTGAAGTGCCAAAATGCTATTGACCAGAGTTTGCAAATCTTTCTAAGTTGCTTTCTTTTAAAGTTTTGTGGTTATTATAAGTATAAATGGTTTTCTTGGTTCTGCTCACTTCACACCATATCAACCTCTGAAGTCAAAAGACTGGGATCAAATCCCAACTTATATATCTAATGTGATTTGAGGAAAGCTAGGTGGTGCTTTAGTATATAGACAGGACCAGACCTAGAGTCAGGAAAATTCATCTTCCTACTATCTGTGTGACTCTGAGGAAATCATTTAACCCTGTTTGCCTCAATTTCCTCATCTGCAAAATGATCTGGAGAAGGAAATGGAAAAACAGCCCAGTATCTTTACTGAGGAAACCCTAAAATGGAGTCAGTTAGGGACAAACATGACTAAAATGACTGAACAATGATAAAAATGTGATATTGGGTAAGTTACTTGACCTTCTACAGCCTCAGTTTCTCCATCTGTAAAAAATAGGAGTTGGAATAGATGACTTCTGAGCATCCTAGGTTTCTCAAAATCCATCATAGTTGCTATTGATTATGTCACAATATTCCATTACTTTTATATACTGAAACTTGTTCAGTCCTTCACATGTTCATTTACAAAATGTTATTAACTTGCATTTCTCTTATGAGTGATTTGGCGCATTTTTTCATATGGTTGTTGATTGCTTAAATGTCTTCTTTCAAAAACTTTTCATATCCTTTGATTATTCATTTACTATGTAATGAGCTATTTATAATTGTATAAATTTTTGTATATATCTTAGATGTTGGAAAGATTGTTTCCCCATTTAATTGTTACCCTTCTAATCCCAACTGAACTAATTTTGTTTGGGCAAAAACTTTTTTATTTTTATGTATTTGAAATTCTCTATTTTTTATCTTATGTGATCATCTTTATCTCTTGTTGAATCAAGGAGCAACCCCTAATTTACTACTTTGTAATACAGTTTGAGATATTGCTAGGTCTGCTTTATTCATACTTTTCATTATTTCTCCTAAGATTTATGATCTTTTGTTTCTGTAAATAAATTTTATTTTGTCATTTTCTATAATGTAACCTTGAATAGTTTAATCTATATGTATGCAATTCCTCTTCATTTCATCAAGAAGAGCAAATCTAACCCTGAACCTTAAACATCTTCTAAGCTTAACTATCCCTATCCTCATATCCTGTGATCTGGGCAGACATCACCATCCTGACTTCCTTCTTTTGTGTTTTATAGCTTATTAAACTCTTCCAAAAACATGTCATTAAGAACTGACCATAAGATTCTAAATGGTCCAAGTATTATTGTTGTTCAGTTACTTCAGTCATTATTCTGCATGCCCTCATTTGGATTCTCTTGGAGTAGTTTATCATTTTCTTGTCCAGTGATGTCTGAAGTCTGATTTGAACTCAGGTCTTCCTGACTTTAGGTCTGGCACTCTATCGACTTTAAAACCTTATTGCCAATGGCCCAAGTAAATAGGACTGTCCCCTCACTAGGTCTAATAGTATGCCTCTCTTAATGCAACCCAAACCACATACTGGCTTTCACATAATGCTCTTGTTTCAGATGACCTTTTAGAACTCTAAAACCCCAACATCTTGATTTGGGAAGTTACTCCTAGCCATAAATCTCAAATGTAAGACTTTTTAAGGGTCTGTTAAAGGAGACAGTGGTCGGAAGCCAAATGGACTTTTGAAGAGGGACAGAATAAAAAGAGAGAAAACGATAAATAGAAGAGGAAAATACATAGTTAGTAATCACAATTTTGAATGTGAGTGTGATAAATTTAATGAGCCAGTGCTATCTGTAAAGTTTGATGGAAAAATGGAAGGATGACATAGGTCTAGAGGAGGAAAGATTCCTCAATTTTCAAAAATGGAAAGAAAATGAGTCTGAGAAATATAGACACTGAATTTGGCTGTTAATTCTGGAAAAATTCTTAATATGTTATTACAATAGCAGTAATTAATAAAAGTGTAGAAAAGGAAATAGCAATCACAGAGACCCAGATAGCATAGTTTTATCAAGAATATATCATCCCAATCTAGTCATTTCTTTTTTTTGACATATCAGGAAAAAGGTTCATAAAGTTTACATGAATTTTAGCAAGGCATTTGACAGCCTCTGTTATACTATTCTTAAGAACAAGATGGAGAGATACAGGCTATGTCATCATCCAGTTCTATGAATTCTGAATCAGTTGAAAAGCCATACCCAAAAGATAGTTATTGATTATTTAAATAAACTTAAGATAAGCTCACATATAAAATGGAAGCAGATAGAAGAATGGAATCTGACATTGTTAGAAACACACTTGAAACACAAAGATAAAAACATAGAGTTAAAAGAAGGGGCTATAGTAGAAACTATTTCAGCTGATACATTTTTTTTAAAGGCAAGGATAGAAAACATGTCTCAGATAAAGCAAAAGCAAAAATAGAACAAATTGAAAGAGAAACTATATTTTAATAAAAGGTACCATAGACAATGAAATGATATAAAAATTTACATCAAGTTTCTCTAGAAAATACCTCATCTCTCAAATAAGGAACTGAGTCAAATTTATAAAAATAGAAGTATTCCCCAGTTGATAAATGGTAAGTCAATATTTTGATTAGAGATTAGAGATATAGTATTGATTAGAGAAATATAAATTAGAACAACTCTGAGGTACTACCTTACACTTAATGGAAAGGACAAATGTCAAAGGGAATAAGGGAAAATAAGGACACTGATGAACTCTTGGTGAAATTGTGAATTGGTCCAATCATTCTAGAGAACAATTTGGATCTATTCCCAAAGGTTCATAAAACCATCATATTCTTTGACCCAGCAATACCAGTCTAGGTCTGTAACAAAAAAGGAAGAAAAAGGAAGAAAAAAAGGAAAATGATTTATATGTACAAAATATTTATAGAAGAAAAAAATTGTAAGTTGAAGGGGTACCAATTAATTGGGGAATAGCTGAACAATATGGGAAATTTGATTATGATGGAGTACTATTATGTTCTAAGAAATTATGAGAGGAATGATTTCAGTAAGAAAAAAAGGGAAGACTTCATGCAAAGTGAAGTGGGTAGGGTCAGACCATTATACACAGTAAGAGCAATGTTATAAGAATGATACACTGTGAAAGATTTAGCTGCTCTGATCAATGCAAAGACCCAGACCCAAGACAATTTCAAAGGACTCATGATGAAAAAAATGTTCCCTACTTCCAGAGAGAGAACTGATTAATTCTGCATGCAAATTGAAGTATAATATTCACTTTCTTTGTTTTTCTTGATTTTTTGTGATTGATTAATATGAAAATGTTTTACATGATTTTACATATATAATTGATATGAAATTCCTTTTCTTAGTGGTAAGGGGTAGGTGGGCAAGAGGGAGAAAATTAGAATTCAAAATTTTTAAAAATGTTAAAAATAAATGATCATTTAAAAAAAGAAATAAATTGGGTTTTCTTTAAATAAATTATATGAGCATGAAGAAGGAAAGATATATAATGGTTTTATTTGGAGTGATTAATTCTTTCTCTCTCTAGAAATAGTTATCATTTTCACTTTAGATGGACTATCCTAAAATTATGTTTTTTTTTTCCCTAAGGATGAAGTCCTCAAAATGTTAGGAGAATTCAAAATATGGAATTCCTTATTCTTAGGCAAGTGTCCTAATCATCCCTTTGTAGCGCTTTTGCCAAAGCTAGAGGAATACTTGCATAGAGACTCCTCTTTAGAAGTAGACATATACAAAATGGATTGGTTATCCTTGTGTCTGCTTTCTAGGAAGCTTTTACAAGGTCCACCCACCAGAACAAAAGCCCTTTGTCTTTTGATCTGACTAATTAAGAGTTTATTTTTATTCTTGCTTCTGTTGGATTTCAATGAATCAAGTGTGTTCACTTTCTTAGCCCTGAATCTGTTCTTTAGGTGACCTATATAGAAGGAATTGCATTTAGAAAGAACAATTTCTAACAGAGGGCTTCTTTCTGTGATGTTTACAACAGGCTAAGTCTAATTTCAATTCTTCTTGGTCATCTACTGATCAAATGAGTTTATAAATGAAAGCATTTGGGTTAAGATGACTGCTAATAAGTACCTGTAATAAAAGTTATATTTCAAACTATGGTGATTAAAAATGTGATATCATTTCTTGTAGGAGTAGAAGAGTTTTTCCATAATAATATTAATGATTAACACTTATATGGCAACTTTAAAGTTTATAAAGCACATCTAAATATTCAAGCAACCTTTGAGGTAGACACTACTTATATTAGTACCCTCTTTTTACAAAAATGGAAGTTGAGGCTCACAGAGATTAAGCCCCTATGTATGGATACATAATTATCTAATGAGAATGGATTACAGAACTATGATTCCAACCCAGGTGATTCTATCCACTATAGCTATCTATCTCTCAACGACTAGCAAAAAATATTCTCAAATTCCCAAATTTAATTTCCAAGAGCATTTTTATTTCATTTTGTCTTTTAATTTATAGAATAAAACAAGCATTTCCACAATATGGTACAAGAAAAAAAGCATGATTACACATGAAACTGCATATCTGCAATGTACAACTTGCTCTTCCTTTCACATACACAACAAAATTATCATGTAAATTTTTTTCTTCCTTTCCCCCATTGCTCAAGAGATGGCTACCATTAGATTAGATACAAATACAAATTAAACACACCTTATATATACACATAAATATATATATATATATATAATACACTCATATATGTGAATATATGCTGTTATTTTATAATTATGTTTATCAGTTCTTTCTCTAGATGCAGACAGCAGCTTTCTTCATCTATCTTTTATAGTTAATTTGGATATTTATAATGGTCAAAATGACTTAGGTACTCAAAATTGTTCTTAAAATAATACTGTTGTCACTGTATACAGTGTTCTCTGGGTTCTGCTCATTATGTTTTTCATTATTTAATGTAGGTCTTTCCATGTTTTCCTAAAATCATTGAACTCATCATTTGTTACAGCATAATAGTATTCCATCACAACTATACACTACAGCTTGTTCAGCTGGTTTCCAATTGATAGACATCCCAGTTCTTTGCCAACACAAAAAGAGTTACTATAAACATTCTTTAATCCAAGCGCTTTTTTTTTTTTTTGGCTGAGGCAATTGGGGTTAAGTGATTTGCCCAGGGTCACACAGCTAGGACGTATTAAGTGACCAAGGTCAAATTTGAACTCAAGTCTTCCTGACTTTAGAGCTGGTACTCTATCCACTGGGCCACCTACCTGCCCCACCCCCAAGGGCATTCTTCAAAACAATAACAAAGATATTTTAGAAAACCCTACCCTATAACCCTAGATTTAACTGTGGGAATTTTCAAATTCTATGGAAAAAAAGGCATTTTTTGGTTTCAGTTTCTCCTTCTATATTTAGTATCAGTGTGATCTTGAGCAAGTCCCTTAACACTCTCCTCTCCTTTGTCTCAATCTCTTCATTTGAGAATTGGACTAAGAGGCCTTTAAAGTTCTTTGTAGCTCTAAATCTTTGATCCTATGAAATCTGACTAAAATGCTCGTAGATCAAAAGAAATCAGGATAAAATAAACAAGTAACAGTAGAATAGGAATATATATATACACACATATATATATTTGTCATTACTCATTTTATTTATTTTTATCAAATTTCAATTAATTAATTTATTTATTTATCAAATAGATTTATTTGTTTCTGCATTGGGAATTCCCTATACTGATGTTTCGGTGGAGAAACTGATAGTCTTACAGTCTGCTGACACTATAAATGTTAAGAATAAAAAAAGAGAGAACTTAATAGTAAGTGTGGTTGTATATATATACATACATAGATATACACATACACACGGAATTTTTAGTAGTGAGACTATAATAATTTATTAGGTATATATAGAGACACCTAAGAGCATGGTGTAATTATTTAGATAGAATGCTGGGTTTAGAGTTAGGAAGACCTAGATTCAAATCTGTCTCTCACACTCCCTAAATGTGAAACCCAGGAAAGTCTTAATAGCAATAATAATTAATTAATAGCAATCAATTAATTGCCTGATTAATAACATTTAATTAATAACAAAGCCAGCATTTATTTTAGCCTTTAAAGTTTGCAAAGTGCTTTATAAGCATATTATTTCATTTTATCTTCACAACTACCCTGGAAAGTGGATGCTAATTTTATCATCCCCACTTTACAGATGAGCAAATTGAGCCCCAATGAGTTTAAATTACATGGGTAATAGTTATATGGAGTAAAAATTTAATTGCTGTCTTTCTGACTCCATTATTATATACACTGTGCCACCTAGCCACACTAACATCTCTGCTTCAGATATTTCCCTAGGATTTACTCGAGGTCTCTTCTCACTCCAAATCTATGATCTTATGGTTCAGTAAGTTGTAATATGCATTTGTGGCATTTGTTTCTGCACTGGGAGTTCCCCATACTGAAGTCTTCTGTAATTTGATAGTAGTCAAGTGCTGACTAGCTGAGTTCATGGACATTTCTATTCTGTTCTATCATGTTCTGCTTTAAGAAAGCTTGATTTTCAAACATCTGATTTTGTATGTAATGAAAAAGATATTTATTGAGTATTTTCTAATTTTCAAAGTCCTTTTCATGTATATTCACATATTTGAAGTAACAAATACTTCATTAGACTTTAAATATATTTTATTAATGAACATCACCAATTATGCTGCAAATGTTATGTTTCCTATTATATATAAAAAAAATTCCTGCTGTTTTCCTTTAAGAACAAGTTCCCTTAAATGCCTTTGAGCTCCTTTAGGTACTGATGATTATAGCAGTTATAACTTTGCTGGAGTAGGTTGTAGTGCCCTTCCCACTTTCCTTATAGCAAGTCTCCTTATTAGGGAAGCCTTTGTCAACAAGAGCATTTAAGCAGTGTTTCCACTGTGCTCCCACCAAGCTTGGAGTGGGGTCCCATATGACAGGACCTACAAGAGTTCACATAACAATCTAAAAGTAAGTAAGTCCACTTTGTAGCAAACCAGATCAGAAGAATATAAAGAAAGGAGAATAGTGTCCACCTCGAGATTGCTTAGTTCTCATAAAGAATCCTGATACAGAACTGTTAACTTAAAATGAAGTATTTTGGGACTAGCTCACTTTCCTGATTCTAGCAATTTTCCTATTTGAAAATCATTGTATGCTATCCATCTCCAGAGAAAGAATTGATGGAGTCTGAATGTAAATCAAAGTATACATTTCCCTTATTTTCTTATTTTTCTTGTGTTTTTTGGTCTTGAGTTTTCTTTCACAACATAACTAACATAAAAATATGTTTTGCATGACTGCTTATGTGTATCCTGTATCAAATTGCTTTTCTTTATAATGGATGAGAGGAAGGAGAGAAGTTGGAACTCAAAAATTTTCAAAAATGAATATCAGCATTTGTTTTTATATGTAATTAGGGGAAATAAAATGTTAAATTTTTAAAAGATCATTAAAAAATAATAATATAATCTCAGGCCTAGCCTAAGGAACGAGGCAAAGAAGATTGGGGCAGATTTTCACTAACTCCCTAACTTCACTCACTCAGGTGTTGAAAATATCTTTGCTCACTTACATTGTTAATATCATAAAGCCATTTCTATATTATCATATATCTTCTTTCTGATATATATATATTTTTCAAATCTATATGTGCATATATATACACACACACACTTATATATGTGTGTGAATTCAAATCAACAAGCATTTATTAAGTACTCACAATATCAGACATTGTTCTAGGTTCTGGGGTACAAAGAAAGGCACATGAACAATCATGGTTATCATAGGTAGATGCCTCTTTTCTATATAGATGGTAATATTTGACCAATTGTCAATTATATACATACATACATATATACATATATGTATATATGTATATATATATATATAATATGACTATATATAGTCATAAAATTAGGATCAAGAAGAAAAAAAGACATCTTAACTGTATTTTCTAACTTGTGTAGTGGAGAGGGAATTGCCCTTAGTATCAAGAAAAAATGGCTTCAAATCCTGTCTCTGTTAACTAGTTATATGGCCCTGGATAATTTCTCAGTGTTTAGGCAAACCTTTAAGATGATAGGTTTCAGAAAGCTGCTGATCTTCTCTGACAGAGGGAGTTAGTCACTGGAAATTCACAGCACCGATGAAATCACAGATCTGGACAAAAAGAATACCAGTATTAAAACGATTCTGTATTCCTTGAATAGATGCACCAGCTAGGAGATAAGGGAAAACTGGATGGAATATGTGGGTGGCAAAAGGAAGACAGCTGGGGATTAATCCATTTATCTTGACTCCCTTAGACATTGGCTATGGAATCCATTTGGGGGCAGGTAAGTGGTGCAATTGATTGAGTGCCAGCTCTGGAATCTGGAAGAGTCATCTTTCTGAGTTCAAATCTGGCTTAGTTATTTAGTTCCTAGCAATGTGACTCTAAGCAAATTGCTTAAGTCTGTTTGCCTCGGTTTCTTCATCTGGAAAATAATCTGGAAAAGGAAATAGCAATCCACTCCAGTATCACTGCCAAGAAAACCACACATGGGGTCACAAAGGATCTGTCATGAATGAAAAAAAAACCCCACAACAAAATGAGATTTATTTTAATATTTCCTCTAATGCTTAGATGACTAAGTGATCCATTAGATAACCAAAGTGTCTTTTGGGCAGTTGTGATTTTTTATTACTAGGCAAATATAGTTTGGCAAGAAGGTAAAAATCTTAGTTCGTAGTTCAAAAATTCAGTATTGTTAATCCTCAGTGCAGCTATCATTTATTTGCTATGCTATTTTGTCATGTGGTACAAGGCTTAAATATGCCAAAAATGAATCCCCACTTTCTAGTTGTTCCTTTTATAATGTGCCCTCCCACCACCTCAGCCCAAATATTTACTATTGGAGTATTTGCCTCATTTTTACTGACTAATGCAATCAAACTGTAAAAGGAATTAGGGACGATATTTCATTTTGTTTTTTCTTTTATTTGGTTCTGATGATATAGGTGACTTCTTAATTCTTCCTAAAATATAGATAAATTTAGGAATTATTTGGCTGAGAGAACTATTTGCCAGTAAAATGGAACTGAACAGCATTCAGAGCTATCCTGCTTTGAGTGTTTTTTTCAGCCTTTGGAAAGAGAACAGAGATTTTAAAGACACAAGACCCATGTAACCAGTAATGCAAATTCTTTGCCACCTTGACATCTCTTGGTTATGCTATAGAATCATTCAATGGTCATCTAAAAGAAGTCAGGGTGAGCACAAAGCATAATGAACAGTAAACAAAATTTTTAAGAAGGAAAAAAATAAATAAACCCATGTATTCTACTCTTATTTCTTTTGCTTTTTTGTTTTGTTTCAATGTAGAAATTAATAGGACACTTTGAATGTATTTATAGCAAGCAGATATATAGATATTCACATTTCCATATTCCATAGATCTCAGGAAGGTATGCAAAGAGGTAGGGGCTATGAGGAAAGGAAACAACTAGACTTACCAAGTCCCTCGAGGTTGATACAAGTTTTCCAGATTAGGCAGAACTGCAGACTATGTAGTCACATATTATTCTTCTAAAGACAAATCTGCTACACTTAGTTGCTAAAGACTGTCAAGAATTCATTCCCAAATGTAAATGAAAGGATTGAGTAAAACTAGAACCTGGACTACTTCACCTCACTCACATGCTTAATCAATTGCCAATCCTATCTTTAATCTTTAATCTTGCCATCCTACCTTTATAACATCTTCACTTCTGACTCCTCTCAGCTCACTGAGTTCCCTCTTTAGCTCATGCCCTCATCATCTCTTGCATAGATTATTTTGGTAGCCTCCTAATTAGTCTCACCATTCCAGTCCATCCTGTACATTGCTGCCAGAATACTTTTCATTAAGTCTCAAAGTTTCGATGTGACTTCCTTTTTCAATTCCAGCAATTCCCCAGTGTCTCTGAAATCAAGTGCAAACATTTTCCTTTAACTTCCAGAATTTTTACCTCCTTATCTTTTCAACCTCATTTGATACTATTTTCCTACTCACCTTTTATGATCCAGACATACAACACAGCATCATGTCTTTGCATTAATCGTCTTTCATGTCTAGTATGTATTCTTTCTTATCTCTACATCTTAGAGTGCTTCTCTTCCTTTAAAATACAGCTCAAACATCACCTTCTTCATGAATTCTTTTTTCAGTTTCTCCCTCATAAACTACTTTGTGTTTAATCCTGTTGTAAATATTTACATAGAGAGCCATAAAGATATTTGTGCTGTAGATATTTAAATATGTACTTGTTTCCCTGTGAGAAGGAAAACTCCTTGTGAGTAGATATAGTTTCATTTATTGTCTGTGTGTTCTCAGCTCCTCATACTTAAACTCAATCAAATTTTAGAAATCAGAATATATGTCAATCCCAATCTGATCTGATTCTAGGACTTGATATATCTTGGGGTTAGCAACCCTGGAAAAATGTGTACAAATGTGAAAAAATGTTACACTAAACCATCCCTCCTAACATTCCAGTGGTTCAGTCATCAGCTAGTCTTGAAAATGACTGTCACTGAGTAAGAAACCCCTTTTGAAACAGATTTAGGGTTCTTTTGTGGGGTAGATTCAAGATGGTAGAATAAAAAAAAGCTCTTAGTCACGTTTTCCCAATATATCTCTCCCCAGGTGCTACCACTTTGGAAACAGTGAATACTTCCAAATCCCCAGAACTAGCTCTGAAAACAACCTTGTGAAAACAACCCTGCACTGGGAATAGAACCCAGCTGTAACATAAAGTTCAAAATCAAGAATTAGGGTGGGGAAACAAGTGAACAAAAAAGAGCCTGACCATAAAAAGCTATTATAAAGATAGGGAAGATCAAGACACAAAGAAGACAGTTAAAGAAAAATGTGAATTGGACACAAGCCTAACAGGAATCATTGGAAGAACTCAAAAAATATTTTCAAGCATTACCATCACTGGTTTTCCCAGTCCTTTCTAAATCCCAGACATTCTATGTCCCTATGCTCACTCTTTGATTGGATAGCAGAGACAGTACCAGGAAAATCATTATAAGACTAGAGGCTTCCTCTGTAATTAATGTAATAGCAGAAGGCCCAGATTAATCAATCGATTAAAAATGCAAACTAGATATGACTAACTTTAATAAATGTGAGAGGAATAAAGTACTTTAATCTTTGGGTAACCATGGGGGATATCTTATGAATAGTTGAAAGAATAAGATGTACTTTTAGATAGTGATGTGCTAGTTTTAAGATCTAGCACTAAGAACTGGGGTGTGGGAAATGTATGCAATTAAGTTTAATCGACATATTTCATATTTTCCTCGTCACTTTCCTAAGCTTCAACAATCACCACAATAATAAATCAAGTCCTTATTTGCAGTATTTGATGATTTCTGAGATAGCAATGACCAGCAACAGAAGTTCTGGCCAATAACAGAGAAAGTACCTGAAGATAGATGTGTAAAGAAAGGTACCAAAAGTTGGCAGCAGCATCATGGATCATGATCTCTTATGACAAAGTAAAGTTTTAACTCTGGACCCTATAAAAGCACTGGCTTTTAGAAACCAGCAGAGAACTATACTCAGGGGAGCTTCATGACAACTTTACAAACCAGGAGCTATGAGATATTCCTTTGCTATTTATTTTCTACACATATACCTCACTGCTTTTACTATAAGTACTTTTCCAAGGACTTTATATGTATAAAGGGAGAATGCACCCCTAGTTTGTGGGGACTATTTTGTACTAATCATTATTACTATATCTGTTTAGAAAATGTTTTTTTTAAATAAATGTCAATTTTTTTGATAAATGCCAATTGTACCTATGGGCTGATTATCAATGGGAAGCACATCAATGGGGGTTTGTGAGAATCATTATTGGCAGTCCCTCAGAGTTACCCCTAGATCAATGACTTGAAGTGACAACTATTGTCTGGAGAGATACTTAGCCAATGTGAGTGTGAGGTGGGTTACTCTACTATGAATTATTCCCTCTATCAATAAGCATTGCTGTGTTTTCTTTTTTCTCTCTCATTTTTCCTTCTCCCAACATCCAACCCTGAAGATGTTGCTAATGCCTCATCTATCCCTTTATGCATTCCTGGGTAATGACAAAATCAGGAGCTATTAGAGTCCCATAAATTATTTTCTTTTGTAACACTCTAGGTATACTTCCAAACAGCATAGAAATCTGAATTATGAAGTTAAACATCAACAGATAAGATTATATTGCACATTTCTGAACCTGAGCCAAATTTCTAGCTTATAGCCAGATGCCCAAATGCCCTTTTGGCACCTACCAGTTCTGGTGTTCTCACACATTTTGTTAAAATGGACATAGTTGCAACAACAAATAATTTTTAAACATATAACTATGTGATCTTAGTGATTATGTCGACAATTTTTTTTCCCTTAGTAATGACTGAATCCCTGGAAGCAAGAGAAGAGGGAGGGGCATTTTGAAACCCTCTTCTTAATCTGACAGCCAAAATATGTACAAGTATGAATTGAAAACATGTCAAAGTGAAAATTCGTGACAACATAGGTATCTTAGCAACGCAGTTTACTCAGGAGGATGAGGCTCAATTCAAAGCAACAGATATGCCAAGAGAACAGATGCCACCTGAAACACAAAGAATGTTCGGGATTAATGAACTGCAGTTTTCATTTCCAAAGACCATTGAATCTTTCTGGCCTAAAGTAATATGAAGGACTAAAGAACTAATATTGAAAGAATAGTGCAAACTGCCAAGAGACAATTGACAGGAGAATAAAAACCTTAAACAATGAGGCCCTCTAAGAAAGTAGAATGAAGGAATCTTGGGCAATGTCTATTCATATTATTAGGAGATTTAAGTTTGAACTTTTTTACCTTCATGTAGAAAAATAAACTCGTATCTATTTGTTTTTGAGACGAAATAAATTTAAATTCTTCTTATACTTATTGATAAGAAAAAACAAAATAAGAGTGATTTTTTTAAAAAGTACATTGAAAAATTCTTTGTTATTTGGGATGTCCTTTGGCAGTAGGGAAAGGAAGGACTATGGAGGAGGAATTTATGATCTTGTAAAAGTAAAATAAACTAATAAAACTTATTTTTTAAGTGTTATCATTAGTATTCTATAGCCTTATGCTCTGATTTAAGAAAACTTAATTTTGATATATTAGATTTCATATATAATAGTTTCTTATATTTTAGGATGCTTGTTAATTTTTTAAATTTTTTATTTTCAAGACATATACATAGTTTTCAGGATTCATCTTTGCAAATCCTTGTATTCAAAATTTTTTTGTCCCTCCCTTCCTTCACTCCCTCCCCTAGATGACAAGTAATCCAATATATGCTAAACATATGCAATTCTTCTATGTGTAATTCTCCAATTATCATGCTGTAGAAGAAAAATCAGATCAAAAAGGGAAAAAAATGAGAAAGAAAACAAAATGCAAGCAAACAACAACCAAAAAGTGAAAATTATATGTTGTGATCAACACTCAGTCCCCACAGTCTTCACTCTGAGTAATGCTTGTTAATTTAAAAAAATATACTTTAACATATATTATCTTGAGATCATATATAATTTATTAATATTCCATAGAGGTCTAACAAATGAATATCTCAAAGAACAGTAGGTAAATGATTCACATTTTCATTCTAAAAGGAAAAAAAATGACAAATTTCTTTTTAATGTTACGATTCCTCTAGGGCAAGAATTCTTGAGTAAGATATTTCAGAGGGTCTGTGAACTTGGGTGGGGAAAAATGAAATCTTTATTTCAACCTCTAATTGAAATTTAGCATTTTTTAAATTATTAATTTTTTGAAACAGTTGTTCTGAGAAGAGCTTCATAAGCTTCCCCAGACTGCCAAAGGGATCCATGATCCAAACCTTGTTCCATTGAATTTAAACTAAAGAAGTAGGAGAGGGGAAGAATAATAAGGAAGGAGAATCAAGGGAGAGTTAGCCCTGATATTTAAAAAATACAACTGTATCTTTCCTACTTTCCTTTTTGTGAAGATTCTCCTCTTGCTTAGATCAGATAGTTTTAAAAGTTAATTACTTTTGTTAAATTTCTCCCTCTCAGGAATATCAGACAGTTGTGTGATAAACACATTTTTTAGAAGAATCTGATCTTTGAGGTACTAAAAGCAGAATTAATTTAAATCATAATTTTATAGCATTGATAGTGCTTTAAAAGGTTTTAGAACATTAAATTACCATGGCAGCCCTTGAGATTACTGTTTGCACAGTTGCTGTTTTTCATTATGCCCCCTGTTATCAGTGCTATAGATCATGGTGAGTTCAGAGGTTTATAGTTCTGAAGTTAAGGGGGAAAATTCCAAGAGGGATTGAGGTGGTCCCATTACAGGGCTATATGGAAAAGGGATCAGGGCTCCCTTCACTCACCTCCTTCCCCAAACAAAAGCACTCCCTCTGTTTATCCATGGGAGGGGAATGGAGAGAGGGGGAACACACACAAAAGGAGGTTTATTGCCTAAAACATTCCTCAAAGAAAGGTTTCATTTTTTGTTTGCAGGTCTTTTACCAAATCTCTCCATTTGAGATGCTTTTGAATCTTCCTGTGTTCCTGCTTAGATTTATACTTAATGCCAGCTTGAGCTAGTTTATTTTTAAAAGTACAAGAACCACTAAGTCCTAGCAGGCCCAGGCTAAATGACTAGGCAACCAGGCAGTTGCCCAGTGTGTCCCTGAATTCCCACAACCCCCACCCTTTTCTCCCTGCCACCTCAGGGGGTGGAAGGCAAGCTCCATAGCAACCACTTGTTCCAAAGAACCAAAGAAATGGCTTCACAGGCACTTTGGATTTGGTGAGGCCTTCTGAGGGGAAAGAAGGAGGTGGGGAGGTGCTAATCAGGCAGGTACAAAGGATCTGAAAGTTTTCTCTAACCAGGTACTTCTCTGCAATCTGGAGACTTTCTCATTCTGTCTCCAACAGAACGGGGAAGGAACATTTTTTTTTTTCAGGAGGAAAAAGGAAAAAAAAACCTTTTAGCCTCAATCCTGACTGCTCTCCCAGCTCTCTCTTGTTTATCCCTTGAGTTTGATCTTAAAGGGAGGGGGAGATTCCCAGGCTCATTCTGAGGAAGAGACGTCAACTCCAAGTTGTTAAAATCCTGCTGTTTTCTGCAACCTCAAGAATGTGAATATATACCAGAGGGTGGAATGGGGAGGAAAATTCAGAGAAATTAAGCTGGGACCTTTCTATTTTAATAAAGAAGAATGAAAAAGTCAACTGGGGGGAGGTTAGAGGGACTGACAGAAAAAATAATCATTATAAATGAATATATACTGAAAGGGTCATCAATTTAACTAAAACTTTGATGGGGAGCTATAGAGGAGATGCTATGTATGGACAGGAATCAGGGAATGGGTTAGGAGTTAGGAGTTAACTTTTATTCTGTAATTTAAAAAGAGGAGGAAGGATATTACAAACAGAAAGGGGGAGATTATTCCACATATAAGAGTTGGGAGCTTTGGTGTTGTGTTCCCTATTTGGCAGCCAGCACCATCTTTGCCCAACTTTCATTACTTCAAACCAGTGGGAAGAACTATCCATTGCTGTATGTCTGTTGAACCATGGGCATAGCGTCAGTCTCAAGGTAGGAAAGAGGTGAATGAAATCCATTCAGGTTAATTCGACTAGGAGTGAGTTTAGAAAACTACTTTTCATAAAGTATAAAGGTCCTCAAAGTATCTGAGGCATTTTTGTAGCCTATCCTTGGGCCTGATTAAATGACTAAAAAACTTAAAGGAAAAAAAAATCATTAAGTATCGACTGTGTGCTAGACATCATGCTAAGTGCTTTTCAAATATTATCTCAATTAGTCCTCACAACAATTCTGACAGGTAATTATTAACTTTATTATTAATATCCCCATTTCATAGTTGAGGAAACTGAGGTAGGCAGAATATCTGAATATCTGAAACTTAAGGTTTCTGGATTTCAGACCTAGCACTCTTACTACTACACTACTGAAAATTTATTAACTCTCCCAGAGCTCTTTGTTTACTATTTTATTATAATGAATAAAAAAGTATTTAATGAGAATACTATGGACAAAGCACGGTGCTAAGTACTGAGGTTACAGATAGAAAAGCATTCAGTCCAGTTCCTGCTCTCATGAGTTCACATTCTAAGAGACTGTGTTAATAGGTTTCAGCTGCAAGTCAGATTGACGGCCCCTGAGGAACTTATGGTTTAGCAGCCAAACAGATGATAATACATTTTCTCTAAAGTCTTTTCCACTGATAAAAACTTTCTCCATTTTAGATGTTGAAGTATGTGGCAATGCCAAGGACTTGGGGAGCTGGAACTCTCTTTTCTGGGTCTTCAGTAATTTTGCTATTGCTGAAGATGTAAGGGCTGCAGCACCCCCAGAAAGGGTTGCCAGGTTTTTCATCCACCCTCTGAGATAATGGTTTTGGTGGCTGGAAGCAGGAGGGACCAGGGGCCTGAAGGATGTTTTATTCCTGATGCTTTGGGGCTTACCACCCTATCCATACCATTTCTAAGAGTTGTAGTGCTTGGCTGAGGTTGAGACAAATGACAGATATTGATTATATTTTTGGTGTAGTTTCTGGCCCACAACTGTATCTGGCTGGACATTGAAGGCTCTCTCACGTAAATTACCTGTCTTAACCAAAGTTTCCTATCTTTTACTCCTAAATTAGTTAGATTGAGCAAAATCTAAGAGAAACCTCAAGAAAGCTCTAGAAATCAGTAAAGTGATAAATCTTGTGATTACTACTGACAACCCTGCCACCAAGCTTACAGTTTCCATCACCATTATATATGCATTAAGACCAATAAATCAGGAATTGGAGAGAGAAAATTGAATCAAATAATCAGGGCTTAGAAGTAGAAAGAATTTTAGAGATCACCTAATTAATATACTTCCTCTCCCCCTTGTTTTGCAAAATGAAAAATTAAAGTGACTTGCCCACAGACCCCATAACTAAAATATGCTGGAACTTGGCTTTGGATTCAAATCTTATTCCAAAGCCTCTGTCCTTCTCATAACAATGGGATGCCTCCCAAATGTTTGCATAGGTAGTCACAAAAAGGAAGCTATGGAATGGAGTACCCAGGTTAGAGATTCACTAGGGACGAGAAAATTGAAGGGGAAAAATTGTAAAAGCCAAAATCAGTAGTCAGAAAGGCTTTAATCAGCAAGGACAAACTTATTACCTTGACTTTTATTAACTAATAATAATGATAATTAGCATATGTGTAGCATTTAAGTCTTGTAAAGCTTAAGATAATTATATCACTTTATTCTCATATAACAATATGTGGTAGATATTATGGGGTATGATTATCTTCATTTTGTTGTTGAGGAAACTGAGGTTCATAGATGTGGAGTTAGGTGCCCATAGTCAGATCGCTGACTATTGAATTACTGGTGGAATTTAAGTCTCTGCTAACTACAAATCCATTCTTTTCTTCCTCCCTTCTTCCCCTCCTTCCTCCCTTCCTCCCCCTTCCTCCCCTCCTTCCTCCTCTCCTTCCTCTTCTCCTTCCTTCTTTCCTTCTTCTCTTCCTTCCTTCCTCCTCTCCTCTTCTCCTCCTCCCTCCCTCCCTCCCTCCCTCCTCTCTCTCCCTCTCTCTCTCCCCCTCTCTCTCTCCCTTCTTTCCTTTCTTCCTTCCTTCCTTTTTTCCTTCTCTCCTTTCCTTCCTTCCTTTTCTCTTTTCCTTCTCTCTCTCTCTCTCTCTCTCTCTCTCTCTCTCTCTCTCTCTCTCTCTCTCTCTCTCTCTCTCTCTCTCTCTCTCTGTCTCTGTCTCTCTCCTATAAAAAAGGAAAGTAACTAATTGACTGTCCATGGGAAATGAAAAGAATGCCTGGAGAATTGCCTGCTTTCTGCTTCACAGGTTGTCAAGGTACATGAAAACAGAAATTAGACACAATGGAATTTGAAGTATGGATAAGACATACATCTAAAGGCAGATGAAGAGATCTGAGAAAAGTTTAGGAGTCAAACTACAGTGATAGGAGAAATCATCAAAGCAGAAAAACTTTTTGAGAGAAGTATCAGTTTTAACAGGGAACTCAACTAATTTTTTTTTAAAATAATGTGATCATTTAAACAAACCAAAGGAACATCATAAAGTTTTGTTTTGTAGTTACTGGACTTAAATAGCCACAGTTTAAAAAATGGAAGAGAAAACTGCATTCATAATAAAAATCAGTGTCTACTTTTATACATACTTTTTAGATGCTTTATTTTTAGTGTGTAATGAACCATTCTCAGGCCCTGCAAGCAAAATCGCTATCAATAGTTGTAGACTATTCTACTAGAGATAATATGTATTCTAATTATATAATTATTCACTACACTGGCCATTCCTGTAGTCTCTGTAATAAACATAAGACTGTGTTAATTGTTTACCCAAGAGACTAGAATAGCTCTCCATCCTGTAAATTATGTATGTCTGTCTGGTGAGTTTTAATGGAAAGCTTAATTACCTGTTTCAAAAGATAGCTTAATTACTTTCTCTGGGGACTACTCTTTCAATTCACTGGTTTTTGAAGGGAGTTTTGTTGATTCATTTTTATTTAGGCAACAAAGAAATTTACTGCAGGGGAAAAAAAAAGTTTGCATTCTGCCATGTAATGGGTGAATGCTGGATCTCCAGGCTAAAATGAAAAGCCTCGGGGTTTGCATTGGGCCCAGCATTTTACCTGCTCTAATACTGTTGAAATTTAATAGGTTTTCAAAACCCCAGGAATTAAGCTCCAAGGCTATTCCTTCATCCACATAAAGTATTCTATTTTTATTTCTTTTGCTTCAGTTACAAGAACTAGGTGTCATTCTTAACACTGCATTTCTGGATGATAATTTTCTGCATTGAAAACTTGTGTTTTCCCCTTGCCTTCGGGCTTTGTCACAGTTGTGCTTTTGTTACCTCTTTTTCATCCTTTTATTTTAAGGTTGGGTGATCCTTTAGGGAAAGTGGTATATTTTGGAAATGTGAAATTAGGTGAAATCAGAATCTTATTTCTTTCAATTACTTGGCAGGGGACTAGGTGAAAAGAGCTCTTGATTTTGAGTGTGATTATGTGGGATTGAGTTATAATTTTGCAACTAGCTGAATGTGATACCAGCATTATCTTAGGCAAGTAACTTCATCACTGTGGGCCTCAGGTTTCTTTTCTGTCACATAAATCATTTTAGTTTCATTTTAGCCAAACATTCTGTGATTCTAAGAAGTCAGTCATCAGATTACTTACAAAGTGGGACGAGACAAGAATATTAAGCCAGTTATATAATTAACTGCAGATTTATGATATAAATATCATAGACTCATTGGGCAGGAAGAAGATATTTGTTATTTAGACTTCTCCTAAGTCATTGTGAACAGATGAACAGATAGCATTTGAAAATATCTTCCAAGTTAGAAAGTTTGTCCTTATCCAGTCTAAATTCATCCAGTTATACTTAAATTTATATTTATTAGTTTTTTTTCCCATTGACAAAGAAAACAATTGAAAGACTATTTCAGGTTTCTTGGATTCATTTAAAATTTTTAAGTCCTAACTATGGCATGATGGGCAGCGAAGTAGCTTGGTGAAAAAAGAACTTACACAGAGTCTACAGTCAGGACAACATGAGTTCAAAACCAACCTCAGGTTTTTCCTATATGTGTGACCCTGGACAAGTTATTTAACCTCTGTCCCAGCAGCATCATCTGCAAAATAGGATCTCCTATAATGGCATCTCCTACCTAGGGATTTTATGAGAATTAAACAATGTCACATTTGTAAAGTGCTTTGCAAGTCTTAAAATGTCAAACAAAAGCTCTAGCTCTTATTATTACCTATTATTATAATTTTTTTTATATTTGTGATGTGAGAGCAGGGAGCTGGCATAGCGGATAAAGCACTGGGCCTAGAATTAGGAATACTCAAGTTCAAATTCAACCTTAGACATTTATTAGCTGTGTGACTCTGGCCATGTCACTTCTCTTTGCCTCAGTTTCCTCATCTATAAAAATGAGCTGGAAAAGAAAATGGCAAATCATTCTAATATCTTTGTCCCCAAAAAACCCCGAAATAAGGTACAAAGAATCGAACATGATTAAAATGACTCAACAATAAAATCAACACTGGTTGATGTCAAAACTTCACTGACATTTCTGACAACAGAAAAGAACAGCAAACTTATAAATTATATTTGTGCATATGCCTCTATTCCACCAAATAATTATTTATTTAAGTAAAGTCTTTTATTTTCCTACTATGAATATTGCTTTCAGGAAATAAAAATGGGTTTGCTTTTTGCAAGTATGTTTGAAAATCACAAGTGTTACTGTTCATATCAATCAATCACATTCTTCTAACACTTTCATTTGTGAAGGGCTTTCAATTATTATCAAAAATGAACACTTTGTGGATTATTTTGGCCAATAGTTTTTCTCTTTCCATATTTAGAAGGCTTATTTATCTAACTTTTCTTTATATAAGTCCATAAGACATATTGTTTGGAATAACTACACTACCCAGGATTCTTCCTAATTCACTCAATATTAGTCAGAGGGGGACTATAAATCTAAAAACTCTATCCTTGGTTTTTATTTTTATACATTGGCTGACCTCTGTTAAACTGGAGATTACCAGATGTTCAATTGTATATATTAACAATAAATAACAACCTCAACCAAATTGGTTTAATGGTTGAAATCTTTCATGCTGACATCAGTTTGAATCTGATTTTTGGCTACAAATGATAAATGCTGGAACAGTAAGGCACTTACTCTGTATTTTCATTGAGCTTCATATGAAAATTTCTTTTGCTTAAGTAGATATTGCATACATGTCTAATGGGTAGGTAGGATTTTATTTTGTAGTATATAAAATTTTGTTGTTATGGTATCATTTAAATTTATCATGCATAATAACAAATGCATTGCTGGACCTTTTTATCTGTGTAGATACATTGTACAAATGCCAGAGGGGCTCTATAATGAAGAATTAATTCCACATCATAATGTGCTTATTGCCAATTACATAATGGTTCAAAACCAGGGGAAAATATGGAAATCTCATAATAGTTATTATATGAACTGTCTCAAGCATCACATTATTTAAAGAATGTTTCAGAGTTATATGAACCTTTGATTAAACAAACATTTGCAGTTTTGAATGTTGCATGAAAAGTCTCATAGTGTAAAATCATCTCCAAAAAGTTCTAAAAAAGTAAAACTTTTTTTGGGGGTGTTACCAGAATAGTTTATGTAAGAATGCATTGGTGGGGACTTAGGGAACAAAATGAACATTTCAAAGTGTTGAGCATGGATAATTTTCCACAGTCTACACTTCTGAATAGGAAGCTGGCTCAAGAAAGACAAGATGCTTCTGAGAACCAGTTTTTAATGATACTTATAGATCTTATATTGCAACAAGATACATATACACATACATATATAGAGCATCATAAAAAATTGTTTGAAGTGATATAGAATTGAATGAGCAGAATCAGAACAACTTATATTGTAATATCAAGATTATAAAAACAATTCTGAAAGACTTAGTTGGTTTAGTTTAATCAGCTAAATGACCAACCATAATTTCAAAGAACTAATGAAGAATGAGGCCATCTACCTCCTAAAAGAAAGATAATGGATTAATATGCAGAAGAATAAAGGCACTTTTTGGATGTGACCAGTGTAGAAATATGTTTTATTTGACTATGTTTACATAATACATGTATTCTGTATTCCTTTCTTCCTAAATTCCTTCCTTATTTCTTTTTTCCTTTTTTCCTTCCTTGATTTCTTTCCTTCTTTTTTCCCTCTCCTCTCTCTCTTTCTTTCTTTCTCTCCTTCTTCCTCCCTTCTTCCCTTTTCAGTGGGTAGAAAGTGTGAAGTGGGACAAAATAGAAATTTAGTTATTTTTAAAAGCAAAATATAAAGAAAATGAATTGAACTAATATGTTCTGCCCTGAAATGTTATACTTTGTTCTAGTTTTAGGAAGGGCATTTACGACCCGGAGTGTGTCCTGAGTAAGACAACCAAGATGTTAAATAACTTGGAAACAATGGCATAGAGGAATGGGTCAAAAGAATGGAGGATGCTTGTTGTTGTTGTTCAGTCATGACCAACTGTTCATGGGCTCAAGGGCTATCTTAGAGGAGAGGTTAGAATTAGATTTTTCCTTTTTAAAAAAAAATTAATTAATTTAAAAATTTTAACGATAGCTTTTAATTTTCAAACTACTTGCAAAAATAGTTTTTAACATTCACTCTTATAAAACCTTGTGCTCCAAAGTTTTCTTTCTCACTTCCTCCTACCCCCCTGCCCTAGACAGCAAATAATCTAACATAGTTAAACATGTACAATTCTTCCAAACATATTTCCACTTTTATCGTACTACACAAGAAAAATAAGATCAAAAAGGGAACAATGAGAAAGAAAAAAACAACAAAGAACAACAAAAAGGTGAAAATGCTATAGCATGATCCACATTCAGTTCTCATAGTTCTTTTCTGGATATAGATGACTCTCTCCATACCAAATCTATTGAAGTTGGCCTGAATCACCACATTGTTGAAAAAAAAACAAGTTCATCACAGTTGATCATTACACAATCTTGTTGTTGCTGTGTACAATGTCTCTTGGTTCTACTCATTTCACTTAGCATCAGTTCTTACAAGTCTCTTCAGGCTTTTCATCCTGCTGATCATTTCTTATAGAACAATAATACTTCATGGCATTCATATACATAATTTATCTGGCCATTCCCCAACTCGTGGGCAGCCACTCAGTTTCCAGTTCCTCAAACAAGTTACAAGCATTTTTTCACATATGGGTCCTTTTCCCTTTTTAAAGATCACTTTTGGATACAGACTCCATAGAGACATTGCTAAAGGATATGTAAAGCCTGATAGCTTTTTGGGCATAGTTAGAATTGGATTTTTTTTATCTACCTGTAGATAACAGATTTAGGGTAGTGAACTGAAATTGGAAAGAAATAGATACAAGCACAATATAAAGAAAACTGGAGTGGTCCAAAAGTAGACTGGAAATATCTAATAGCTGGATGACTAATTATTAGGGATATTATAGAGAACATTTTTTTCTTGTAGATTGAACTAGATGGTTTCTGATAATGCTTTTGGGCAAGAGTTTATGAAATGATTCCAGTGTAATGTGGAGGGAGTAAGTGAAGGACTGTCTAAAGATACAGGTTTAGATGTGAAGAGAATTCATTGAACAAAGGCGTGTGGTAAAAAAAAAAAAAGGCATGTATAAAGGATGGGAACAAGCAAAGGCTTTTTATACTAGGAGTGAAAAAAAGATGAAAGAGAAAGCAGAACCCTTGGTCCTGGCAGATGGAATGATAGTAATAGACAACAGAGAGAAAATGGCTTTTATCTCTCATTTTATTTATTTTCTCTCCTATGAATAATCTTGAAGCTGACCAGTTTAGAACAAAAAAAAATTGAGGGCATTGAAAATGAAAACAAATGAAGAGATGATAAGAGATAAACTAGCTACTCTGAAAATGTTCAAATAGTCAGATCAATTCCCCCCAGCAAAAAAAAAAAAAAAATCAACATTTCAGACTGGGATAGGAAAAAGATTGTGTATCTGATTGCCAAGATCATCTATGAAAAAATGTGGAAAATATGAGAGATGTCACTAAAATGTAGATGAGTAGACATTGTAATAGTATCTGAAAATGGGAAGAAGGTAGATTTTGTAAACTATTTCCTAGCAAACCTGAATTTGTTTCCGGACAAAGAAATTGACAAAGCATTTAGAAAAGGATGAAGCTATCATCATGTAGCTGGAAGTCACTGAAGTGATACCAACTAATTTTTTTAAGCCATGATCTTCAGTTCCATAACCATTCTGGTTGCCCTTCTTGGGATATATTACAGGTTATCAATACTGTTCTTAAAACTGAAACCAGATTCATTGTCAAGGTTTATCTGCAGCATGGCCCAAAGATATTACTCAATAAATGTTAAAAAGCAGAATTATTCTTGATAATATAGGCAACATAAACAAATGAAATAGACTTGAATGGAGAATTTAAAATGACATCCTGAATGCTGAGTAGATCAAAATACGATCATAGATACAATTACCAATTATACGAAAGAGAATGATGATATCAAAAGTTCTGGTGTGCAACTAAAGCAGTCTTCAAAGGAAAAAAATCTCTGGCAAGGAATAAGGGATTTTTAGCCAGGAGACTTAGAAGAATTCTGGTAGTTGTCTTTAGGCATTTGGAGAATTGTCTCGTAAAGGAGGGATTCGATTTTATTTGTCTCTAATGAGGAAAAGTATGAACAAAGGGAAGAAGTTGCAAAGAAAACCATTATAGCTCAATATAAAGAAAATACTCAGAATTACCAAAAAGCAGAAGGTCTGTCTCTAGAGAAATGAACTCTATCATTAAAAGTCTTCGAGGAGAAGCAGAATATCTGCTTTTTAGGATGCATACATATGTGTACTACACACATATAGCTGTATATACACACATGCACATACTATATACATATGTATATACTGTACACTTCTACATATTACACCTAAATATATACACTTTTACATGTGTGTATGTATATTTATATATACACACATGCACATACATATACATATGAGATTTCATGATGTCTAAGATCCCTTTCATTTCAAACACTCTATGTTTGAAAATTTTCATTTAAAATGATTAAGAATCCTTCTCTAGTCTTCCATATTACAAGAATCTGAAATTTTGTTTTATATGTTTTATATGGAATTGCTTTCCATCAATGCATGTCACAACCATAAAGTAATGAACTTGGAACCAGGAAGACTTAAGTTCAAATACTGCCTCAGACATTTTCTATTTGTATTACCCTGAACAAGCCCTTTAATCTCTCTCAGCCTCAATTTCCTCATCTTTAAAATGAGAATTATAATAGACCTACCTCCGAGAGTTGTTCTGAAGATGAAATGAGATGATATTTTTAAAACACTTTACAAATTTTAAAGTTACATTTAAATGTAACATATTACTACTAATAATAATACAAAAATGGTGGTAAACTTAGTGTCATAAAAGTTAATCATGTGAATAAAAGAAGAAATAGTTAATATATTTTCCTATCTTTTACAAAGTTTGTTTCAAACTTTCAAATCTCAAAATGTCCTCTTTGATTACATCTGAATAGACTCTACAGAAGCAATTTATTCTAAAATCAAATTCTCTCCCTCTCCCCCCCCCCAAAACTTGATGAGAAAAGGGTTGGTTTGTTCTTCATTCTTGAAGAATACCATGATGTCTGGAAAATGAAGCCATGGCATGCAAACAAATTGGATTTAAATGAGGGAGGTCTCAAGAGAAAGGGGGACACAGCATTTTCCTGAGTGTGGGGCAAAGCAAACAGGAGGAAATTTGAGCAGGTTGTTTTCCCGTTATCCTTCTTCACCTTTCTCTGACATTCAGGAATGATCTGTCTACCCAACTTAATTTGAATTTCACAAGCATTAATTAAATGCTTACTATTTTCAAGTCACCATATTAGGGCTACAATGAAAAAAATGGAACAATTCAGACCAGCCCTGACTGATTTGGGAGAGCCATTATCAATCTACAAATCAGGGCTTGATTTATTGTTTTGTTGTCCAAACTTAAAAAAGTATTAATAATGGAGAGTAAACTTAAAAGCATGTGTCCCTACATTTCCCCCTCAGAGAGCCAGGTGTTAAAATAGTTATCAGTTATCCCTTTCTCTTATCATTGTTTTATAAACATGCAAGAGTAGACTAAGAGGATCTTGGAAATAAAACATCACTTCAGTGGGGGCCTGGAGGCTATAGGCAAAACAATAAAAACCAGAGCTATAATAATAGTAACTGGCATTTACATAGTGTTTTACTGGTTTCGGGGTGCTTTCTATCTATTATCTCATTTGAGTCTCAGAATTCTCCCTGGGATAGTCCCTCATAGAATATATACTCTTGTTTCCAGAAATTTTCTAGAAATTAGGAGCATAAAAAGAGAAAGATCAAGGAGGTATCCAGGACAAGCTTGTGGAATAGTTAGGAACACAATTGTAAACTTCAAAATGACAAGGGCTGTATTTTTTACTTATTTTGTATCAGAGCAAGGTACACAGGATCTTAGAGTCATATAATTTAAGTTGAAAGAGATCTTAACATCTTAATTTTTGAGTCATTTTAGTCGTGGCTGACTCTTTCTGACCCCATTCGAGGTTTTCTTGGAAAGTATTCTGGAATGGTTTCCCATTTCTTTCTCCATTTCATTTTACAGGTGAGGAAACTGAGGCAAGTAGAGTTAAGTGCCTTGTCTAGGATCATACACTTAATAAGTGCCTGAGGCTGGATTTGAAACTCATGAAGATGAATTTTTCCAACTTAAACCAGACACTATCCACTGCATCACCTCCTACTGACCCCTTAAATGTTACCTAAAATTTCTAATGAACAAACGCATACAAAGTTGGTATTTTGTTTTATATAACTTTTCCTAAAGCTTCCAAACTTAAATGAGGGGCACGATGTTGGGGTGAGGAGAGTAAATAGTTTTTGGGAGCATCATCATATAACAAATCTCATTCTGATTGTGGGAGATGATGATGTTGGGTTTTTCCCAAGTGAATTCTCCAGAATTCCACTGTTCATAAGCCTTTGTAACTATTCATAGTCATTCCAAGATCTCTCAATTCCCAGGCCAATGGAGAGAGCTGGATGCTTCTCTGTTCTTCATGTGTGACATTGAAGTGTCCTTCCTAATACATACCCAGAAGAGCTGGCCTTTGGAGCTATTCTTGAATAACCTCTTCTCTCTTCTTTAGAAGGTTATAATTCTATAGATTGTGCCCCTCTAGCAACTTGGCCTGCAGTTTATCATACCATTTACTGCCTTGGGCCATTTGAGACCTACTTCTGTAAGGTTTTGTTCATTTGACATGTATTTATTGAGCATCTACAACACCAAGGCACCATGGGGAAGCAATATCCTGATTAAGGCACAGTCCCTGTCCTTAAAATACTTCACAATTTTGTGGCTTCAGCAAATAGAAATAATAATAAAATCATTATTTATTATTATTATTGTTACTATTTACATTTATATACCATTTTGAATATCACAAATCATAGATTTTAGAGGTAGAAGGAGCATTAGGGGTCATCATATTATATTGTTTGGCCTTCTTCCTTTACAGATGTGGAAATTGAGATTCAGAGCCTTAGGTGACTTCCTTGTCCAAGGTCACACAATAGTTTGTGAGTTTGTGGTACTGCTTTCCTCACAACAACCCAGAAGAGTTAATAGTGTCAGTATTATTGTCCTAATTTTCCAGGGAGAAAATGAGGCCCAGAGGGATTAAACAACTTATTCATGGCCACTTTGCTGGTCAATAACAGAAGGCAGGCCCCCTGACTCCAAACTCCAATACAATTATTCCTTCCATATTGTGGGGATTAGGAGCACAGGGCCCTCCACAGTCTGGAAAATCCACATAAAATTTTTTGATCCTCCCTTCATATCAAAGAAGTCTGAATTATCATGGTATTAAAAGATAAAATGTGTTGACATTATACAGTACCACATATTTTGTACATTTCTGAGTTCCTAAAATTTTCTATTATCTGTGTACTCCCCCCAAAACTTTCCCCAAAATTTCCATTTAATTTTTTATGCTAACCCAGAAAATATCAAAACCATGATGGAAAAAGCAATGAGGTGAAAGGCATAACTACTTTTTATGCAAGGATACCAAGTATTAAAAGAACAGACTTATGAAATGGGAATTTGCAAACATTAAAGCATTACATATCAATACCAGGATTTTTACAAATGTCATAAGGAAAATCAATAATTGTTCAGAGCTTACATATCACTTTCAGAAGAAAGGATCAGACAGGTTTCACAGAAGTTGTGATGATGATGGTTTAGTCATGTCCATCTCTTCATGACCTGATTTGGAATTTTCTTGGCAAAGATGCTGGAGTGGTTTGTCATTTCCATCTCCAGCTCATTTTGCAGATAGGGAAACTGAGGCAAATAGGGTTAATTGACTTGCCTAGGATCACATAGGTAATGCCCTCTGAGTTCAAATTTGAACTCAGGTCTTCCTGATCACAGATACAGTTCTATTAACTGTATCACTTAGTTTCTTTGGGGGGGAAGAGTTATTTAAATCAGTTTTTGAAATGTGAGCTCCCCTTTTCCACAAATATTAAACCTGGTGTATTTGGAAGTTTTAGCCATGCTTTTCTATTCTATGTTGTTTTTTCAACAAAAGCAATGGAAGGGGAAAGGAGGGTGTCTACTGAGAGCAAGACCCTTTAAAGAGAAAACAAGGAAAGGAAAAACACAGTCATCAGGAACTTTGCACTGAAGTTGGCAGGATGGGGCAGCAAGGTTGCTATTGATGTTTGTCCTGAGTTTTGTAGTCAAAACTCCATTAAAACTACTATACAAATGTGCAGTGTAGGGCATGCCAGAAGCCTAGAACAAAGTCTAAAGGCAGACTCAAGACAGGGGATAATATCTGACTACAAATTATTATTATATCTGCCAGGTATATTTTAGGTGCTCAATAAATGCTTATTGAATAAATGCATCAATCAATCAATAAAGCAAATCACTAAAAAGAAAAAATTAACAGGAATATATTGTGATATATATATGCATATATATATATATATATATATATATATATACATATTTGGTAGTAGCAGTTCAATTTAAGTCTGTAAATCAGTGGTAAGAGTAGTCGGAATGCTACGTCATTTTCATACTCATGAAAAATTTTAATACCAATGGGACAGAAAGTTCAAAAGCAGCATTCTTTTGAATTCTTTTCTCCTTCATCCTTCATGCTCCATTTATCTACACTAATGATAGGTTGAATCCTTCCTATTAACCTAGTTAGCATTTAAATACATTCCATTTTGGGACAGTATACTTATCAGAAAAGTTATTGGGGGAAGAAGGAAAGCTAGGCTTACTGGTGATGATCGCTAAGATGATAGAATTCCTTCTGATATTTTGTTGGACAATTTTGTTTTCATTTGTATTTCATAAAATCATTGACTTAGTGCTGAAAGGGAACTTTGTTGTTTTTTTTCAATCATGATCAACTCTTCATGACCCTATCTGGGATTTTCTTGGCAAGATACTGGACTGCTTTGCCATTTCCTTCTGCATTATAAGTATAAATAAATATATATATAGAAATATATATATAGAGAGAAATATATATATATAGAGAAATATATATATATATAGAGAAATATATATATATATACTTATGCTCTTGTCCAGTCATTTCTAACTCTGGGATCTCTTTCTTGTCTTAAATAATGGAGTGCCTCATGTCCTCAATACTGAAATCTGTGTGTCCTTAGTCGCTGCCCCCAAAATCTTTCTTTCTCACTGACTAGACATTACAGAGCTCCACCCAGATCCATCATTCAAAGAGAGAGCCCCAGGAAGACTCCTCATTGTTTCCTATCCAGCTGCAGGACTTTGTCATGCCTATATCACCTTCTCCTCCTTTTTAATTTCTTTTTAATATTTTTTCCCTAGCAGACTGTAAAATTCTTGACGGCAGCTGGACTGCCTTTTGATTTTCTTTGTATTCTCAGCACTTAGCACAATGGCTTGAACAGAATAGTTGCTTAATAAATGTTTCTTAACTGACCAATTTCACCTCTGTTTGCCTGACTTTTCTCATCTGTAAAAACAGCACCTACCTCCGAGTTGTTATGAGAATCAAATGGGATTTAGTGGATGACTTAGTGTCTTTGATGTCTGACCAAGTTTTACAAATCAAATTTGTAAAGTGGTTTGCACAGTGCCTGACACATAGTAGATGCTATTTAAATGCTCACTTCTACTCCTTCTCCTGCTCCTTTCGTTATTATTAAGTAGAGTAATCTTGTCAGTAGGATAATCAAAATACAAGGAATAGATATTCCCAGGTATTTGCCAATCAATTTAGACACCATGACTCTGAGTCAAGCTTGATCAGTGCAATTGACAATCAGCACATAGGTGAAAGGATGCTAAGTACCTGTTGTGATCAAGGAACACCTTGAGAGAAAAGACCACTCCAAATACATCTGAACGAAGCCCAGAGACTATAATTGTTCATATCACGTAGTATTAGGCAGTCTTGATTATTTGAGTGACATAAGTACCCTGGAGTTGAATCATGTTCAGAAGATCAATAGCAAGATGCCTCCAGATGAATCATGGAGTAAATGTAGCCTTCCTGTTAAATGGCTGGGAATGTGTCCGTAATTGTGACATTATCTTCCACTGGACTTTCTTATAAAACTTGTCACAAGAATTGAAAGGATCACCATGCATCCTACAGATTATAAGGATCTACCAATTGATAAAACTGTGATGTGAATCTGTGGCAGACCCAAAGCGTCTACTATTTGCCATAGGGGAGATGATTGAGCAAAAACCTCTAAGAAAGAAAGTGGCTTATACCTCTAAGTATCTGCATCCCCAGAACTGATAATCATTCAAATAGCCCAAACATAAGAAATTTGTAGAATGTTAGATGAATGAATGAAAAAAGCATTTATTGAGCATTGTGTTAAGTACTGTGATTATAGACAGAAAAATTAAGACAGTTCTTGCCCTCAAGAAGTTTCTCACTGCAACTGGGGCCATCTCTTATCATTCTAATTTTTATCTTTCCACTGTACCCACATGGGTCCGGAGGAGAGAATAAGGCTGGTGACTTTGCACAGCCCCCTCACATATACCCATTTAACTTGCAGTCGTGATAGTGCCTTCCTGATGTCATTAGTTCTCTTTAAGAATAAGGACAAACAGCAACAACTAAATATATACTATTAAAATTAAAATATATGTTATTAACTATATTAGTTAAAACTGAAATGAATTAAATTAAATACAATATAAATTAAGTATAATAAAAGAAAATTAAACTGTAAGAAAAGTCTTTATGTCCTAAGGATTCAGCATGAGATGGGAATAGCAAAAGCTAGAAGTCTCAGAGCAGCTAGGTGGCACAGTGGTTAAAATGCCAGACCTGAAGTGAGGAACAATCATCTTCCAGAGTTCAAATCTGGCCTCAAACTCTTACTAGCTATGTGACTCTGGATAAATCACTTATCCTTGTTTGTCTCAGTTTCCTCATCTGTAAATGAGCTAAAAAAAGAAATTTGCAAACCACTCCAGAATCTTTGCCAAGAAAATTCTAAGTGAAATGACTAAGCAACAACAATAGAGGTCCTTGGGTCTATTTTGAAAGTTTATGTGAAAAGCAAGGTCATTTGTCAGGAGCTAGACATTTCACCAATTTGCTTGAGAACTAAAAATGATCCTTTTGCTCAAAGGGAAACAAAAAGAAAAGGTTGAGCACTAATTAAATAGAACAGCTTTAAGCTAGTTATATTTGTCCAGTGGGCTTCACAAACTGTGTTGATGCATTGTGGAAATACAAGGATATCAGTAATAAGAGAAGTGGTTCTTAAATCTAGAGGTTATTCTAATGCTAATTCTCACAGAGGATTATCTTTGTAAACCTCTAAATCTTAGCAAAGATTACTAACAATTCGTCATCATTTATATTATTCCAGGTATCTAATCGATTAATCCTTACAGAATGTCTTCGCAAATGGGTTCAATTCTATTCAGCAAGTATTTATTGAGTATATTACTATGAAGTAACTTTTAGAAAGGGAAAAGCAAAAATGAAACAATCCCTTCTCTCAAGGGATTTACATTTTCCTGGGGGAAAATAATGTTTGTATAACAGTTAAGTCAAATCAAAGTAATAGACATAATGGTTAGGGAACTGGATTTGGAATCATAAAGGCTTCTTGAGTTTTACATTACATATTTTCTAAACTGTATGCCTAGGAAAGTCACATAATCTCCCTGTGCCTTTCTTCATGTGTAAAAAATGGGGGCTGGATTCACTGGCTTCTAAAGCCTCTTCCAAATGGAAATCTCTCACCTTCTAATTTTAAATCCAAAGTAATTTTGGTAAGGTAGATAACAGAAGCACAAAAAACTGGAAGTATTACAAAAGTCCCATATGCAAGAGAAGACTTAAAATGATCCTCCAAGGGAGCAGGAGAGGTAAGGAGAAAGAGCTTTCTCAGCATGCCCTTGCAGAAGCACAAACCTAAGAGATGACATGTCTTGTGCCAAGGATAGCAAGTTGGCCTTTTTGACTAGAACAGGGTCTGAGGAGGAGTGATATAAAATTCAGTTGGAAAAATATTTTGGAACCAGATTATGAAGAGCTTTTAAAATGCTAGAAGAGTTTATTATTAAAATATATTCAATTTACAACCCCAGTTGGGAGCCCATTTTCAAAGATTCTAAATTGGGGTGCTATTACATTAAGTTCTAATGATCAGAACATCAAGAGACCTTAAGAAGAAATTTCAGAAACTTCTGTGTCCTTTTGATACATCAAGTATTTGAACAGAAAAAAGAGGAATGTAAAATTAGATTATCTAATGTCAACTTCTTAGGTTCCCAATGCAGAGTTGCTAAAACTATTAAATTTCTGTTTGTTCTCTGAAAGGCATCCATAGCAGAGCTACCCTAGGGTCTACTTGTAGAGGAATAGGTTTGTTGTTGTTGTTGGTTTTTTGGGGGGTTGGTTTTGACATAATGCTATCATGGGCTGATGTCTTGACTTTCATGGAATTGGATTTAATTGAGGCACAGTGGCACAAAGTTATCAGCCTCACTCTCTGATCATTAATGTCCAGTAGCAGGACAAAAGTTAAAATGGCAAGTAGTTGACTTCTAAATCTTACAAGCAAGATATAATAATCATACTTTTTGACAACAGATATTTCACCATACTCTGTTGGAGCCATATTTAGCCAAAGAGGCTCATGGTACTAAAGCATCCGATGCTTGTCATTCAAAGACTAAATTGAGCACAGAATAAAATTCTTTACAAGTTGACAAAGAAGTCCCTCTATCATCATGGCAATCTCTTGGGTTTGTGCTTTTGCAAGGCTCCTTGCATACTGAGAAAGCCCTTCCTCCTGACCTCTCCTGCTTCCTTGGAGGCTCATTTTAAGTCTTCCCTTATAGATGAGGTTTTCATAATGCTTTCAGTTTTTTATGCTCCCCTTATCTACCCCACCAGTAAATTCCATGGCTACATCTGTCAATGGACCTTTACAGTGCCTTCTGAAGATGTCTACTTGCATCTGTAGTAACCACGTTTGTAGCATTGGGAAATTTAGCTTGGTGCTTATGAAAAGAGGCTTAATTATAGACAGGAAAGGTCACTATTAAATGCCAATATCTTGAGCCTTCTCCTCTGAAGGTTCTTAAAGTAGAAGTTCTGATGATAGAAGGACCTCTCTAACCTACCTTTTAAAGCTGAACAAAAGCAACTGTATAGAAACTGTGCGGTTTAACTTCCTTCTCCAGAGAGACAGGTTAGTCCACAGTGAGACTGCCAAAGGAAATAAAATCATTTGCAAGCCATAAATGTGGGTTTATCTTCCCATAAAAAATACTTTATGTGAAGAAATTCCATTGGTTCAGAGGATTCTCATTATGTTATCTTGGCCACTCAACATGCAGTGTATCTGGGATCTGTAGGCATGAGAGCATTGGCTAGAAGCAATGTCTGTTGAACAAAGAATAATAGTATTTGCTAATTCAGATACCAATATACCAAATATACCAAATTTATATAGCATTTATATAATGTTTTATAGCAAATATACCAAAATATACCAAAAGCAGTTACTTCTTCATGAAAGTAACTGAGAAGGCGGGGTTGAGAATCCATGCCAGTTCTGTGGGACTTTTTAAGTAAAATAACTTTTTGATTGAAGTTGTTTCCTCAAAATGTCTCTAAGTACTCTGTTCCATTTTAAACCTTTGCTGCCACAATCATGACTCTGCTGTATGCATTTATAACACAGATTGCCAAACACCATTGTTTCTGCTGATGCGTATGTATTTACTAGGTGGCACTGTATGTGGAATACTAGACTTAAGAGTAAGAAAGAACTGAGTAAGAAAGAAAGACTTGCCTTAGACATTTACTAGTCATATGCCCCTAAGCAAGTCTTCATACCCCTTGGGTTATTTGTGTGATGCAATTAAAAAAACAGACTGTGTTCTTCCATTTTGATGAAAAATGTAGTGTGAATTTTTTTGTTTGTTAATTTATAAGATATAGATAATAATAGCACCCAGTTTACAGAGTTTACATGCAGATAAAATAAAATGATATTTTATAAGTTCTTTCTAAGCCATAAAACATTATATAAATGCTAGCTAGTATTACCATTGACCTCAGTTAATTTTCAAGTAAGGAATAGGACAAGAACTTTATCTAAGGATTACTATTGTACTGTCCCTTCCTTCAAGCAAATAATTAGGCTAAAATGGTGGTACAGAGTACTAAAATTATCCTCAAGTGGACTTTTGGTTTCTCATTACTTTATATGGGATAAATAAATTTCACTCTTTACTGAAATACAAATGACTTGACTCTTCAAGACTTCTATCTTCATCCAGATTTAATAGAAAACTAATGATCAATTATTTGATTGATCAAATTAAAAGATTTACAAGAAAACCCAAAATATTACTGAATGCTTTTTTTATTTATACCTACTCCTTGTTTATCTTTTATTGTGAATGTCATATATTACTAGAAACTGTGAAGTTAGACTCAGATGTTCCTATAGTGGGATTATGGAATCTGTCCAATGTAAAGTCTAGAGTAAGATCGAGGGGTGACACTGTTACATGGTTCAACTTCAGTTGCATAGTGTACTGTACTGGAGTCGAATAGACTGTATACTCCCTAGCTGTGTGACCCTTAATAAGTCATTTTACCTTCCTTGTAAAATGGAGCTAGTAATAGTAACTACCTATTATTGCAATGATCAAATAAGACAACATGTATGAGGTCCTTTGCAAACCTTATAATACTGTATGTTGCTGTGAATAATTTTTTAGTCCTTTCTGACTCTTTGTGACTCATTTGGGATTTTCTTGACAAAAAATATAAAAGTGGTTTGCCATTTCTTTCTCTAGATCATTTTGTTGTTATTTTTCAGTTGTTTCCAGACCCACTTTTCATGACACCATTTTGAGGTTTTCTTGACAAAGATACATGAGTGGTTTACTATCTCCTTCCCTAGCTCGTTTTGTTGTTACTGTTGAATTGTTTCAATAGTGACTGACTCTTTGTGACATCATTTTGGGGTTTTCTTGGCAAAGACACTGGAGTAGTTTGCCATTTCCTTCTCCAGCTTATTTGACAGATGAGAAACGAAGGCAAGTAGGGTCACAAGATTACTAAGTGTCCAAGTCTCATGAAGATGAGTCTTCCTGATTCCAAGTCTAGTGTTCTATCCACTCTACCACCTAGCTGCCCCATGGTGCTATATTAATGCTATTTATTAATTATTATTATTCCTCTCTGGGGATGACTTTATCATAACAGAACTATTCTGTTACTGCATTCCCATTAGGGCCATTGGTTTTTCAACTTCCCCAAGACTCCCAAACACTCTTTGTGCAATGCTGGGATTTTTGTCCCATATCACAGAGACAGCCTGGCAAAAAAGCCAAAATTGCAATGACTGTCAGCTAAATTTGGAGCTGGGATTTGGAGATAACTCACAGGGGTCATGAGATGCAATATAGAAAGATTATTTTGGGGAGGTCTTTAATGTTTCATACCTTTTTATGGAGGTAGTTTTGATGTAGTCTTGAATTTTTTTAAAAAGTCAGCCAGGTACAAGGCCCGCCCTTACCTGTTACTGATGTTTAAAAAGCCAATATGTATTTAATGTAACCTGGTGTTGCTGTAGATTCCTGATAATATAACTTCAGTTTAAAAAATCAAAGTACATTTTCCATCAAAATGGAAGCCTTTTTTGCATCACAAAATAATTCAAGAAATATGGAGACATGAAATTAGAACACACCTAACTGGAAACTGTCAATTTATGTCTTTTATTTACTTAAAATAGTCAAGAAAGGTTGGAAGCAGATCAAATAATTAAAATAAATAATTAAATAAAAATCACTTTGGAAAGTATGAAAAACCAAACATAAAACAGTTTTATCACCTGGAATGGATTAGGGATTCTTTCATGCCTTGATTAGACTAAAATGTGTAACTGGAAGACTAGAGGGTAGAATACCAAACTCCTCCCCAAAGCCTTTCTTTATAGAAGACAGAAAGTGGATTTCCAGCTTATTCTACTTTGCTCCTGCTACTCTTGCTGTTTAAACTTCATGGTACTAAATACCCCTTGCTGTCTCTACCCCTCAACCCCAACTTTTCAGCTTTTTTTTCAGTGTTATCTTCTCCCATTAGATTGTAAGCTATTTGAGGGCAGAGTCTGTCTTTCTTTTTCTTATTTGTATCCCTAGCCCTTAGTATTGTGCCTGCAAATAGCAGATACTTAATAAATATTTATTGAATTGAATTGGTACACCTATAGATCAATTATTGAATTGAATTGAATTATTTGTGGGGTGAAATATGAACTTGATTTATTCAAATTCTTTAAGTACCATGTAGATTAGAATCAAAATTCATTATCCTTATAGACTTGTTTCCAAATTATAGGCTTTTTCAACATTATTGCTTTGTGAGGTTGACCTTTTCCTGTCTTGTGGTTTTGTGCTGGGCTAAAATCCTTTTCTTTTACATTCCCCAAATTTAATTTCCCTAAAATAAGGACTTATTTTCCTTGTCATTGTGCAGGGTGATTAGAAATATACTTCTTGTTTCAAAAAGCAAAAACAAAAAAATGATCTAAGGATTAAGTATATCTAAATTTAAGCATATTATTATAAAAGTATATTCAAATGACTTCCTTTACCCCATTATTTGAAAATGAATAGTTGTACAAAGAACAAATAGTTTTATTCTGAGTAATTTCAAGTAACATGAGCACAAATGTACTGTTAAATCATACTGATTCAGTTTTACTATAACGGAATTTAAAAAATCAGTTGTTTTCCTGTTCAATAGAATTGTTAAAATATATAGTATAATTTTTAAAAGCAGTCAAATAGGAAATAATTTGAAAAGGGGGCTTTGGTGGGATTGAAAGTTGTAGTACCTTAATAAATATGCACAGTGTCACTACATGTAATTAAGCTAGATTTGATTCCCGGATTCCTGTCTCACTCAACCTAAAATCCTACAGATAGAAAGCCCAAGTCCATAGACTTTACAAGCATTATCATAAAAGATTCCACTTATTTTCAAGTTGTTGCTTAACTCTGAAAGACCTAAGGCAGAATCAGGGCTTTTATTCACAACTGTGGACTAAGAAGTTTGATAATTGAGAGATTAAGTAAAGCTTGACTCTATTTCAACTCTTTTTTTTAAGTGGTGGGGAAGTAAGGAGGTGGCAGGGGTGGAGAGAATGTCCAGACGTCCAATTTCACTGGTATCAGGAATTTCTCTGTGAAAAAACCCCTACAGCTATAACTTCAGGTCTTAGAGAATTATCTGGGGGGCACTAATAGATTTCAGTTTAGACCCAGGGCAAAACTACTATGGTTGGCTATGAAGGAAAGAAACAATACTTTCATCCAGTTTCTTTAGTTGCATAATAGAGACTTTCCTAAATGTACTTGGATCTATCTGATAGTCAAAAACTTCTCTGCTCTTCACCTAATTGCTTCATAAACTTACTTGTCTCTTTAACGGAGTTGTGTTGCAGTTGCTAGCTTCACAGTGTTTACATACATACATACATACATACATTATATATTAATTACTGGGCAATAAGAGATAAAAATTAGTCTCTCTCTCCTGAATAGTTTATTCTTTTAAAATGTCAATTGTGTGTTTCAATCTCACCTTGCTTTTAAAATAATAAAAGATGCCATTTTGTTATGATGTATGACTCACTCATTGCTCATTATCTTCCTACTGATATTTTTTTCCCTTGAGCCAGCAAGAAAATCTAGGAAGAGAGAGAGGGAAGAGAAAGGGGGGGAGAGACAGACAGGGAGAGAGTGAAAGAGAAAGAAAGGGAAAGACAGAGCGAGACAAAGAGAGACAGTGAGAGAGAAATAGCGACATACACATACACACAGAGACAGAGAGACAGAGAGGGAGAGAGAGACAGAGAGACAGAGAGAGAGGGAGAGACAGAGAGAAGGAGAGACAGAGAAAGAGGGAGAGAGAGAGACAGAGACAGAGAGACAGAAAGAGAGACAGAGAGACAGAGAGAGGGAGAGACAGAGACAGAGGGAGAGAAAGAGAGAGAGAGAGAGAGAGACAGAGACAGAGACAGAGACAGAGAATCAGAAAGAGAGACAGAGAGAGGGAGAAACAGAGACAGAGGGAGAGAAAGAGAGAGAGAGACAGAGACAGAGACAGAGAATCAGAAAGAGAGACAGACAGAGGGAGAGACAGAGACAGAGAGAGCGGGAGAGAGACAGACAGAGACAGAGAGACAAAGACAGACAGTCAGGGTGAGAGAGACAGAGACAGAGACAGAGAGAGAAGAGGAACAGAGAGGGAGAGGGAGAGAGAAGAGAGAGAGAGAGAGAGACAGAGAGAGAGAGAGAGAGAGAAGAGAGAAGAGAGAAGAGAGAAGAGAGAGAGAGAGAAGAGAGAGAGAGAGAGGAGAGAGAAGAGAGAAGAGAGAGAGAGAGAGAGAGAAGAGAGAGAGAGAAGAGAGAGAGAGAGAGAGAGAAAGAGAGAGAGAGAGAAGAGAGAGAGAGAGGAGAGAGAGAGAGAAGAGAGAAGAGAGACAGAGAGAGAGAGAGAGAGAGAGAGAGAGAGAGAGAAAGAGAGAGAGAGAGAGAGAGAGAGAGAGAGAAGAGAGAAGAGAGAAGAGAGAGAGAGAGAGAGAGAGAGAGAGAGAGAGAGAGAGAGAGAGAGGCAGAGATGAAGAGTACTGTCCTTAAATACTATTGCGGAGCTTTCATTGGTTATCTACTTTCTTAATGTGACCAGTCTAATCCAGCCTTGCCTGTTAAAACCCTCCCCTCCCCCAGCCTCCCTGTGCTAGAGTGAGGTTAGCAGGGTGTCTGTTGCTAGAAACTGATTACATTCAGTATGTGGGCATCTTTCATTCAAAATGGACAGCACTGTAGTTGAATAGGCAGGAAAGCTTTTAGAAGTGCATAATTTATCTTATTCCCATGATTACTAAAAGAGGATCGGCAAGAGATGTTTGGATTTTTGTATGTTAGGATAGATTCTTTTTCAGTTCAGAGCCTTAAGTTTCCCAGAGCTTAAATAGAGAGCCCTTTAAAAAAAAAAACAAAAGCAGAAGCCAGAAGAATCTGTCTAGTTAAAGTCGACCTCTTTTTAAGAAGTGCTTCATCATCCTACTCCACCTCTCCGTGATGTTTCTCTGCGGCTCTCTGTAGGTTAGGGGTCTGAGTTGCTAGCAGAATGCTCATTTTATGAGCTGAATACAGTTCATCGACAGACATAGATCAATATAAGTCTTTCTTTCCTGTGCATTCCAAAATGCCATCCAAAGAATCTTGGTCAGGGAGGAAAACGAATAGACCTGCAGTTCACAAATCAAAACGAGAGAACCGCCAGCAAGATGTGTTGATAGCAGCCCTGGGAATGAAACTGGGTTCTCAAAAGTCATCTGTGACAATTTGGCAACCTCTTAAACTCTTTGCTTATTCGCAGTTGACATCCCTCGTTAGAAGAGCAACTCTGAAAGAAAATGAGCAGATTCCGAAATATGAAAAGGTTCATAATTTCAAGGTAAGAATGCCTTCATTTTTTTAACCCCTCTTTAGAAAGAAAAAGTGTGTTATTAGTAGAAAGATTCACTATCAAAAAGATAACTGCTTCTGTCATTTAAAAACAAGGGTAATAATAAAAATGCTTATGCTGTTTATGAGATTAAGATGCTTTTAAGCTTATTTTAATAAAAGATAAAAAGTTAAAGTTTAAGAGAAATCCAAGTCCATTCATTTTCTGTAGTACTGTCTTTAGGAATTTCTTCTAATCGATGCATTTTTACTAAGTGTTCCCACTAAAATAAAGAAAGCTAACACTTAATTATGATGCCAGATTAATTTTTATTTGTGATGCAAATGTGTCAAAAGACCTTTGTTGATCCTTGATTAGAGGATTAGATTTTAGCTCAGTTCAATTCTGCTAAGTAGCCTTGGATGTGAGAAGCATGTGCTCTTGCATCTGGATTGAGCAGATGGTCTGCATTTCCCTTCCTTTCTGGCTTTTCTCCTGTGTTAATGAATTGACCATGATGAAAAGAGTAGGGCTTACCCTGGGACTATTGAAACATTGACACTAACAGCTACTCTTCATTTTTTTGCATAATTTTCTTGCACTTTTATGTAGCTTTTAATTATTGTTTAATGTGTTTTATCAACTGTACTTCAGTCATTTTCCATCAAGATGATGTGTGGGTGGGTTGATGCAAAGTGTATGTCAATGCAGCATGTATTGATAACATGCTGCCTGCCTTGTAAAGTCTTGGAAACCTCTTTCAACAACATTCAGCTAATATGCAGTCAATCTGTGCATGGCATACAAACCCAGAGCCATTTCCTAGTTATGTGCACTGGCGTTTTCAAGGGTGACATCCCACAAGTCACGTAACTTTGCTTCAGGTGCTTGCAGCACTAATCCTTTCATCTCAAACAGAACATCTTTTGGTCTTTAATATGGAAAGAGGGAGAAACTAGATCACAGAAGTGTTATGTGGAAGAATATTTTCAACTTACAATCTTGCTTTACAATTAGTATCTTAAAACTTACATTTCTTTTATTTAGATGTCAAATAAAAATTTCAAAGGTATGCACTGTAGTCATAGTGAAAATGGCTTTTCATGGGATCAGGACTATTTTCTGATAAAGCATATGATCATTAAGCAGGATTTCCAAATGTATGTAATGAATTGCATTCACATCAGATATCTGATAAAGATATAATATGCAAGATATACTTCAGTTCATTCATAATAGGTAAAAACAAGTGAATGGCATGAGTAAGTACTCTTAATATTTGAAAACTATCATGTACAGCTCAGTTCCAATTAATGTGCAAATCCCTCTGAGTTAGAAGAGTAAATCTCTTTTACTTAAAATGAAGCAGGAGTAGGTCAGTGAACTTAATATCTGATTCAAAATGCAGGAATAATGCTTTTGCATCTAAGATACAGTCTTTTAATATTGAATCTGATCATCTTTCACCTGTTTGCTGTGTCTCCGTTTTCTTGTGCATGAAAGGGTTAACAGAAAAAGCAGATTTCACAAGCTCTTTATTAACTAAGTAACACTCCCCCCAGACTATAAAGCCTATTTTAGATAGGAATTTGTACAAACACTTCATCCCAATAGTTGTCATCTGATTTATAAAGGCTGAATTATTCCTTCCCTGCAGTGAAATGGTTAAGATTTTGAAGCATGTGCTCAAAGGTACACACACTAATCTGCTATGCAGTAAAAGAATGACCTAGCAAGGATGCCATTTTGGTATTGAATCTAATTTATTATATACCTTCTATTGGTTTTGATTAAATCTACTAGAGTATGTCTAGTTGGGAATTTGCTGGGTTTTATTTTGCCATCATCTGAAATAGCATATCCTCTAGGTATTTTGATTGGCTCTTCCAGGTATTTCTAAGTTTTAACTTAAAACCTGACACTAATGGGCAAATGCTGTAAAGCAGAAAGTGCTGACTGTGGAATGAGCTGGGCCTCCTCTTCTGGAACTAAGACTTGTCCTAAAGATAGTTTTTTTTTTTCCTTTTTAAAGAAACAAACCTATAAAGAGGATAAGGTTTCTTCCTCTTCTGAAGTTGATAAATTAAAACCAGCTTGAACAGATTTAATCTCTATGGACCCTTCTAACTCCAAATTCTATAATCCTATGATTCTTTTTTTTTTTTTAAGATATTTCTATTTGGGGGAAAAAAAGCTAGATCAGAGAATGATTTTTTTGAGATCCACTAACAAGGTTGACAGTCTCAGGTTTTTATTCTCATCCATTAAATTTATTACTTTGTCATTAAAACATATTCCTTAATTAGCTTTAAAAAATTTTAAGGGGTGAAATCTATACTAAAGCTCCCCAAAGATCCCATGATCAAATTCAGGTTCTAAAAGCAGCAACAAAACTCTCCCACATGCATGCTTGCTGCCAAAGGCCCTGTTTCACATATGGATGAATTGTTAAAAGAAAAAAAAAAAAGAACCCTGACCAATTTCTTGTGGGTATTCACTCCAGTGGTCTGGCCATTGACTCTTTTCCTTTAGGAATGTGCTCTGCTTACCCAAAGGCCCTTGCAGCTTCATTTTAATGTGGTATTTTTCTTTGCTTCCTGTACTTCCCTCTTATGTAATATTGCTTTGTGGTGTTGAACAGCTGCCAAGCCTCTTTTCAGGGGCAGAAGCCAAGGATAGCTTACATCCTTGGTGCAATTACTTACCTAGGTGAAAGCCAACATGTTAATCATTTAAAAATCAACTTTGCCTAGCTTCCCAAATTCTGTCTTAATAAGAGGGAAAGTTTTACATTTCATTTTTTTGTGTGTGTATAGACAGAGAAAGAGGCAGTTTAGGGTAGCACAGTGCCTTGAATGTAATAGTCACTCAATAAATATTTATTGATTGATTTAAGTCTAGGCATTATAAATATTTGTTTAAAGGAATAGCACTGGAGATGTACCAGGAGACTTGCGCTTCACTCTGGTGAGAAGTCTACTTCTTACCACTTATGTGACCTTGAGCAAGTTATTGTTCCTTTGAGGATCAGTCTTTTCATTGAAAAATGGGTTTAGCAATACCGACATTCTTTACCTCAAAGTACTGTTACAAAAAAAAGCTTTTTGCAAAGCATGAAGCACTATATAAATGCAAGCCATTATTCTTTATTATCCTATTGATTTTCATTGTTGGAGGAAGCATCTATATTCCTTAGATGCATCTGAGTTTTTTTTTTAAGTTACTATTACAAATAATAAACTTTTAAAAAGGCCTTTTTAGTTCTTCTGGGCTCAGTTAAGTTTTCTTTTAAAATTATTACCTTAAATTTATTATAATTTATCATGAATCACAAAAAAAACTTTTAATCAGGAACAAGTTGTATGATACAGTAGACAAAGTACACTGAGAATTGGAGGAAGCTGATTTCAAATCCCTGAATTCTCCTTATTTTCTATGTGACTTCAACAAACTACTGAATCTCTCTGGGCCGTTTCTTCATCCACAAAATTAGGAGGTCAGCCTAAATACTTTCTAAGGTCTTGCCATTGTAAAATTTATGCTTCTAAGTCCTTCGAAGAAGGAAAATTCTTATTTTATATATATATATATATTATATATATATTTCCCCCTTATATTAATAAGAAAAAAAAAGGAACCAAACTGAACCTCAAATTAGTTTGGTTGTAAAATTATATCCATATGTCTCCATTTGGGAATGAAATGTTTGGCACTGTTTTGTTTTGGAAAGAGAAGTAGAGGGAGAAATGTCAAGATGTCAATTAAGGGAACAAGCCTTTATGAAATGCCTACTATGTTCCAAATACTGCCCTAAAGACTAGGTACTGAATTAAAGATGTTGAGAAATTGCTGAGAACCCTGGAATGTCTCTTTGTGATGGTAAAGAATTGGAAACTGAAGGGATGCCCATCTGGAGAATGGCTAAACAAATTATGGTATATAAATATGATGGAATACTCTTGTGCTATAAGAGTGAAGGTGATGATTTCAGAGAAAATTGGGAAAACTTATATGAACTGATGCAGACTGAAGTCAGCAGAACTGCTGAGAGAACTTTTCTCTCTTTCATTTTCTTGCTTTGTTTTTTCTTGGAACATGCCTAATTAGTATGGACATTTGTTTAGTGTAAGTATACATTTTTGTGGGCAGGTAGGTGGCTTAATGGATACCTGAACTGAAGTACCACACCTGAAGTCAAGAAGACTCATTTTTATGAGTTCAATCTGGATTCACACACTTACTAATTATGTGATCCTGGGCAATTGACTTAATCTTGTTTGCCTTGGTTTCCTCAACTATACAATGAGCTGGAGAAGGACTTGGAAAACTACTCCAATATCTTTGCCAAACAAACAAACAAACAAACCTTAAATGGAGTCATGAAGTACTAGACACAATTGAAAAACAACAGCAAACATATTTGTAATGGGTTTTTATCTTTCTTGCCTTTTCAATAGATGGGGAAAGGAAGTTAGAGGGAAGAAAAGATTTTGAAGCTTAAAATAAAATAAAATTGAATTTAAATAAAGAGTTTGTAAGATGATGAAAATGGAGAAGCTTCTTCATTTTTTCCTTCCTTCCAATCATTCTAAAATGTTATATAAGAGCAGTTTTCTGCATCACAGAGTATCATGAAATCATCTGGAAGGATTTGTTCTATCCATTGTTTTTTTTAATCACCCGACATGGTATCATATTAAATTTTTTTCTTCATATCCTGTACCTATTAGTTACATGTCCCTTAATTAAGATGATCTGAAAAATAACCACAGTAGAGCATACATGTTATAATAACAGAGGTGGTATTATCATTAAGAACCAATAGTCAAGCATTGTATTAACATATTTCATAATTGTGGGAGAGTTTACATGAGAAATTTAGCCCCTCAAAATTTTTTTAAATCATTTTTATATGAGAAGGTAGTTTTGAAGACAAAATATTAAATCTTTTTGTTTTTTTCCCCACAGAAGGAGCATAAGTTTCATCTTTAGTTTATGTTGTAAGCTATTAGATTTTTTGAAATATGATTTCACATTTTACAGGATAGAAATTACTGGCATAGAACTTTCCCCTAACATCATACTATGAGAGCTGCCTAGATAGTTTAGCTGAGAATGTCTTTTCCCAGACTCCGCTTCTCTATTCAAATTTATTTAATTTTTACTGTTAGCTCCTGAATGTTCATATTACAATTATAATTACAATAAGCAAGCAACCTATTGGAGTTTCTAATGAAAAAAAAACAAGTTTAGGCCTCACCTTTGTGCACTGTAGCCATGACATTTAGCTTTGAAGCATCTAGCTGGTTGGTGATAAATGGGGACAAGTAAAGTGATTAAAATCTGGTTAAAGAATGAATCTTCTTGAATAGTCATTCAACTTATAACTGAAATCTATTAGGATTTATACAAGTTGACATAATGATCTTAAAAGACTACATCTGATCTTTAATATGGATTGTTAAAATAAAGAAAAAATATAGTAAGTGTGAACTTTTAAGAGTATTTTAGAAAATACCTGACGTCTAATGGACTGGATAATAGAATATAAGGTCCTTGAAGGCAGACTCTCAGAGATCTGTGCCTTTAGCACCTAGTGCTTTGAACAGGGCAGGCATTTAAATTAAAATTTATTGTTGAAAATAAAATAGCATAAAATATAATGGCTTAGAGCCATAACAATGAATCAATAAATCTTGGCCAACAAACCACTCTGCTCTTAATAAAAAATAATCCATTTCCTTATTGGCCACCTGAGGGACTTGGACACTAATGCAGGAATTCTTAACCTTTTTTTTTTTTCCTACCATGGACCTTTAAAGCCATTTAGCAAAAAGTTATGAATCCTATCTCAGAATGACATTCTTGCATCAAATAAAATATACAGGGTTACAAAAAATCCCAATTATATTGAAACAGGGTTATAAAATATTTTATAAAACACAAATTCACAGACTAAGAATTGATAGTCTCTGGATTAGATATTCTTTCCAGGTCAAACATTGTAGACTTCTAATAATATATTGATAAAATTTGTAAATATATTTTTTTCTGTTTAGCAAAGCCATCCTAGATGGCCATACAGGAGTAAGCAAATCACTAGTCCTGAGCAAGAGCTGAAATAGGTTAAAAATGGAAGTACATACAAGTAAAGTCAGAAGAAGAGCTCTTCATCCTAGTTTATGTCCCTTATAGTATCAGACATTAACACCTTCCTCATGGTAGTCACTCTTCCAATACTTGTCAAACAAATAATCTCTTCACAAAAGCAATTATCTCATAGTTTTGTCCCACTGTGGAAGGCAGTAACTCAAAAAACTTGTCATAATACTTAGAAATTTTGCTACCAATTGTAGCATAGCAGTTCCCAATAATTTCTTTTTCTTTTAGTTCATGGGCCTTCAGTAGCAATGTCTGTTGTTTGAATAAATACATAATTTCAAATATTTATTTGTTGATACTTTTACATGAATTTGAGGCAGCTAGGGGCACCAGGACAACTAGGTGGTGCAGTGTATGGAGTGCCAGTCCTATAGTTAGAATGACCTGAGTTTAAAGCTGGCCTCAGATATTGACTTAGCTGAATGACCCTGGCCAAGTCATATAACCCTGTTTGCCTCAGTTTCCCCACCTGTAAAATGAGCTGGAGAAGGAAATGTCAAAGTACTCCAGAATCTTTGTCAAGAAAACCCCATAAAGGGTCATGACTAGTCAGACTTAAAACATTTTTTAAAAAAAATACAGGTGGTAAGTAGATAGATTTCTGTACCTGTGGTCAGGAAACCTGTATTTCAGATCTGACTTGTCATTTATTTGCTGTATGAACCTGAATGAATCATTGTCTCAGTTTCCTCAACTCTAAAATTAGAATAATAATAATATCTACTTCCCAAAGTTATTATGAAGATCAAATGAAATATTTGTAAAGTGCTTATAAGCTTTAGAGTACTATAAAAATGTTATTATTTTTATTGGTCACAAAAGAATCATTTTAAAAGATACATATATGATATTTGATTTATTCAGGTATGTTTGCTTATTTATGGATTCAAATATAGATTTTGGGACCCCTGCAATAACGTCAGTTCCTTCCTCTACTCCCTATAAAGGGTTTATAGGATATAGGTTAGAAATCATTGCTTTGCAGCACTAGGTCATTATTGTTCTTGTATAGTTATGTACTATTCTTTCTGACTCCATGGACCATGCCATCCATAGGGTTTTCTTGATACTTAGTGGAGTGAGTGGTTTTCCATTTCCTTCTCCAGCTCATTTAGATCAAGCTTCCAATCTGATGATTGTCTGGGGAATTAGGTCACTGGTCACTTCTGATTATAATAACCTACATGCCCAGGGATTGGGTGATGTTTTAAATTTTTTCTTTAATTTAAAAGTAGACAAATGCAATACGACAATTTAGAAATCACAGGCCAAAATATTTTCCTAATCTTCAGTTCTTGTGCCAGTTATCATTATCTCTCCTATAGACACTGATATGTAAATACCTTTCCATATCAGATTTAAAGAGGACAAATAGCAAATGTTTATGCAAAAATGAGATTAAATTGAATTTTATTGTGTAAATATAAGGGAACATTTAAATGAAATCCATTTATTAAATCTGAATCAGTTGCAAATGATTCAGGCATAAACTCCAACTCTTTGAGCTTTGGGCAGTGTCAGACCTGGGCATGGGACAAGTCTGACAGAGGAATTCTGGGAGGGAGTAGAAGGAAAGTTCCTTTGAAGTCTTAATTTCGATGGGCACTTGATAGAAGTACTCACCACATGATTGCACATAGATAGGAACAGCAATATCTGACAAGAAGATTAGCTATATGAGATGAGAGTTAATAGAGTTAAAAATAACATCGAAGTTTTAAAACTGGAAGATTGGAAAAATGACAATTCCTTTAACATGTAGTAGATTGGAGAAGAGGATGAAGAGGGTTTGAGGGAAATATAAATATTCCTGATTCCAAGTCCAAATTTTAAAAAATAGAACAGGGCAGTACAGAACAAAGCAGGAGAAGAGAAAAAAAGAAAGAAAGAAATAAGAAACAGAGAGACACAGATCATCTGCTGAGTGCCAAGTTCTGTGCCTGGTGTTGAAAGTGCAAAAAGCAAAAATAATCTCTACCTTCAAGTTGTTTGCATTCTATTGGAGGCATCAAGATATATAGAGATATGTATATAAAGAATATAAACACAGAATCAAACTTATTTCTACTTTTTATTCCTTGGTAACTTGGCATATTGCTCTAAGTAATCACATTTTGCATTCTGTATCACTTAAAGATTTGCAAAGCCCTTTAGCCACAGAACATTATATGATGAGAATAGTTTGTGGAAGAGCATCCCCTCATCCAGTGCCTTCCTATTTTAACCTATTATCCTTATTCACCAAAAACTATTATCCTTATTAAGCTCTGTTGTTGCCATGTTGCTAAAACACTATTCAAGTGCATGCCTCAGTGGGATTGCAAGGGATATCCATGTCATACTCTTTAAATTTACAAGTTACAAGTATTATACCAATTTTATAGATACGTAAACCAAATCTCTAAAATGTAAAGAGGCTTGCCCATAACTATATGGCCAGTAAGTGTCAGAATCAGAATTCAGGTCACCATAGCTGTCTGATTATGGCATTTTCTGAAATTTACTTGGGACCATTACAGTAAATAACAGGTAGCTGAGTGGCACAGTGGATAGAGTGCTGAGTGGGAAGTTAGAAAGACCCAAGTTCAAGTTTAGCCTCATTCACTTACAAGCTATATGACTCTGGCAAGTTACTTAACCCTGTTTGCCTCAGTTTCCTCATCTGCGAAATAAGCTGGAGAAGAAAATGGCAAACCACTCCAGTATCTCTGCCAAGGAAACCTCAAATGGGGTCACAAAGAGTTAGACCCAACTCATCAACAAAACAGCAACATTTTAAGGTACACTGAAATCCCAATAAGTGTAAAAATTATTTTTGTAATTTCATATTGCCTTGAAATTTCTTCACATTTGTTCTGTGGATTGTGGTTTTCAGAGTTTTCTATATCATAATTCATTCCCTGGAAACCCCTAATGTAATATTTGTACAAAGTTTGCCTAGATTCTGACCTTCAATGTCTAAGATGATTCTCAATCTGCTTCCCACCCTCTCCACCCCTGCCCAGGTTCCAAAAATGTTTTCTCCCTACAGAACTGTTTCGCTGCCATGAATTATTGTTTCTTTTTAAAATGTAAGATCATGTGGTTTAGACTTCTTCTGTGCTGTTTTTCTGGTATATCATCATTCTGGCACACAATAAGTGATTAATAGATGCTTATTGACTTGAAGTATAGAGAAAGAATATGTTTTCATGGTAATATTTTCTTTTCCCAAAATTTTTGGCCTGTAAAAATAGTGCCATTCATATTTTGCCTTTGTTACTGTGCAGTTTTAGTGCGTGGGCTTAAGCCTGGTAGATGCTGAGATACTTCAGGAATGAATCACTGGTGAGCATATGATGGTTGCTATCTGGGTGATTGTGGGAAACTTAATCTTTTTTAGGAGAAATAACAGCATTACAATGCAGAAAAATTTCTCCCAAATTTATTGGCTTAATCTGAGTTATAAAAGTGATTTGTAATTTCTCTGACATTTTTTTCCCCTGTCCATTCACTTGTATTTATTGAGCACTTAATATATATGAGTCACTGTCCTGGGTACCTAAAAAGATAGGAAGATTTTTAGGACATAGCTCCTCCCCCCAAAAAAAGAAAAAAAATGAAGGTTCCCATATAGTAGCAAATACAATGTATATACACTAACTACTAAGTAACAGTATTATGGGTAGCCAAGTTAAATGTCGAGAGCCATAACTAGGGCAGGTTACATTTATTGTCACAGTATACAAGCTTAAAGGGACCTGAATTTAAAGGACATGACATTGGTATCTCTTGCAATCCCACTGAGGCATGCACTTGAATAGTGTTTTAGCAACATGGGAACAACAGAGCTTAACTTTTGGTGAATAAGGATAATTGGTTAAAATAGGAAGGCACTGGATGAGAGGATGGGGCAGGCTCTTCTGCAGACCATTCTCATCGTATGCTGTGATATAACCTTTTCTCCCAAAACATCTAAGGTCTCTTTTGCCTGGGAGTATTTTGGGGTCCTTGTCCCAGGTACAAATATTGTTAGAAAAATAAAATACTCTTAATTTTTACTGTCTGAAATAGGTACTCATCCAATCATCTATGTTTGCTTTCTGATGGACACCTATTACATAATGTTATTGAATAATCAGCTATTTACAGAGTCTGTTTCTGTCAACCAACTTTATTCTCCTGAAGCATTACAAATAAACTCAAAGGGGCCCTTTGAGAAAATTAGTGTCAGAAAAGAAACAAACTGGAAAAAGCATTGCCTGGTGCCTGACCCCTTAACACAATGATTTCCAAAGTACAGTGCTTACATTCCAGGGAGTAGACAAGATAATTCACTGGCATTCGAAAAGAAAATATCAGACTGTATATTTATTTTTATTTTTATCTACAAGGGGGTCTCTCATCCCGTGAGGTCTTCATGTAAAGGCTGGATGACCAATTATTAGCTATTTTATAATGATTCCTTTGGTATATGGGAAAGAAGGCTGCTGACATCCTTTCCAAGTCTCAAATTCTGTGATTCTGTGAAATAAAAAAAATTAGGTTTCACTAATATTTAATATATGGATTGATGTTGGCATCCTCACTCAGTCCATATGCCAGATGGTCACCTGTCATATATGCTACCTGAGGTATTGTGAGGAAGAGTGGAAGTTACACAAAGTAGAGAAGTTGATATTAGAGCCTCTACATTCATTTGCTTGCAACATACTGCACTTATTGGGATTTGTATGTGCCCAATTAAGTGAATTTACAAAATGTATTATCTAGTTTTAACCAAATTAACTCTCATAAAATAGATAAGCAGCTTCAAAAGATTTTTGTTAGGAAACAGTGGGATGTAGATAATGCTAATAAATAATGTAAAGCATAAGCAAACAACGAAAATGACAGAGCTACCATCTCTACCCATATAAAAAGGTTTTTATGGGCGTATCACAAGGTATAAACAGTGACAGCCTAATAAGATCCAATACTAATTAGTCAAATTTATTAGCAAAACATTTGGATAATAAATACAATAAAATTATTCTTTAGATAATTGTTTATTTTATTTCTATCTTGTTCTTTTATAATGTCTACTTTTAGCATGTTTTATAGTGTATTTAATGTATTGCTGTTAAGTTTTGGTCATGTTTGACCCTTTCTGACCCCATTTGAGGTGTTTTTAGCAAAGAAACTGGTTTATCAGTTCCTTTTCCAACTCATCTTATAGATGAGGAAACTGAGGCAAACAGGGTTAAGTGACTTCCCAAGAACATATAGCTAATGAATGTTTGAGGTCAGATTTGAATTCAGCTCTTCCTAAGTCAAGGCCAGTGCTGTATTCCCTATATCACTTAGGTACCATCAATAGATATTTACTAATACATGGCATATTAGTTAATATTAAATAGCTTTCTATTTATTAGTGTCTACTATGTGTCCACTCTGATAAACCTGAAGATGCAAATAAGGAAAAAAAAGCCTTCTCCTAAAGAAACCTATAATCTAATTAGGGGAGATAGTACACAGAAGGAATTTTATTTATTTTTTCTTTAAAAAATTTTTTATTTTTTATTTACAAGATATATGCATGGGTAATTTTTCAGCAGTGATCCTTGCAAAACCTTCTGTTCCAACTTTTCCCCTCCTTCCTCTCACCCTCTCCCCCAAATGGCAGGTAGACCAATACATGTTAAATATGTTAAAGTATATGTTAAATATAATATATGTATGCATATCCATACAAGAAGAATCGGACTTTGAAATAAGGTAAAATTAACCTGAGAAGGAAATCAAAAATGTAAGCAGACAAAAACAGAGGGATTGGAAATACTATGTAGTGGTTCACACTCACTTCCCAGAGTTCTTTCATTGGGTGTAGCTGGTTCTATTCATTATTGAACAAATGGAACTGGTTTGGTTCATCTCATTGTTGAAGAGAGCCACTTCTATCAGAATTGATCATCATATAGTATTATTATTGAAGTATATACTCCTAGTCCTGCTTATTTCACTCAACATCAGTTCATATAAGTCTCTCCAGGTCTTTCTGAAATCCTGCTTGTCATTTCTTACAGAACAATAATATTTCATAACATTCATATACCACAATTTATTCAGCCATTCTCCAATCAATGGGCATCCACTCAATTTTCAGTTTCTGGCCACTACAAAGAGGGCTGCCACAAACATTTTTGCACATACAGGTCCCTTCACAGAAGGAATTTTAAAAGGATTCTCTAATCCTCCATTCAAAGAGGAAAAGGCATTTGAGGGTACTGAGGTGTTGAGTGCCAAAACTGAAGCCGTCATCATAATAAAAACAATAATATGGGTATATAATTTATATATATATATTTATATATTTCATGCTCAAAAATATTTCTGAGAGAGATGTACAATCAAATAAGTTAGGGATTCTTAATACAATTATGAAGTAATTTAAAATTAAGTTAATGGAAGCCAATAAAATTCTGACTGACTTTTTTTTTGATATGGGGCTGAATTTTTCTATGCTGATATTATTTTAAATTTTGTCATCACCACATCAGTTTTCCATAAAGCTGTGTATACTTTTCCCCCTCATATGTTTAATAATGACAATCGAGCTTTTCTTCCTTTCTGCCTAAAATGGAAGGCATTTAAAAAACCCACAGTCCAATTTTTTTTCAAATCCTTTCCTTTCAAATCCTTGCAGCATGGATAATGCTCTATAAACCTTATGAATGTCTCTTCCGTGTAACCCAACATGTAGGCACCCCTAAGCGCCAACTCTGTAACATAAAAAGTGTTGTCTGGGATGGCATTAATGAGGCATTTGCTCCAAATATTGTAGATAGTTGTCATAACTTCTTACCATCAATTTTTGTTCAAGTTAACTTGAGGTCATGTTGCTCTATTAGGCTCTCTGTGGCTATCGTAACATCTCAAATGCCCCTTTGTAAACTGAACCAAGCAGAGGTAGAGGAAGGTACAAAGAGAATCTCATTTCTTCCTCCCTACACCCTTAGAGTTTATTTTCTAAAGCAGGGAGAAGAGAAATTACTAGACCATAGAATAAGAATTACAAGGACTCTTAGAAATCATGTACACCTCATTTTACAGCTGAGGAAACTGAGGCCCAAAGCATTTGCCCAAAGTCACATAGGCAGAAAATGACATAGCTAAGATTTGAATCCGTCTTCTAACTATAAATCTGTTGTTTCCACTGGGCCACACCAGGATCCATAGAAACATTCCTACATAAAGAAAGGTCCAGAAGCAGTTACTGAAAAAACAAAACAGGAAAAATGAGAATAATATAGAAAGAGCATGTTTTTCCCTATTTGGCGTCTGACCCCTGGAGATATACCGATCTTCAATAAATAAGTTTCATGTATTTTTCTCATAAACTCCATGCTGGCAATAAATTTGTCAAGCTTTATGCTCTTTTTCCTGGCCTCCTTAAAATTCTTACTAAGATAGTATTCACCAAGGGGAAGGGATCAAAATATCTGGATTAAAATTCCCAATTTTAGTCAAATAGCCCAATCTTTGTATGTGTCTATTTCCTCACACACAATGAGATGGTCAGACTAAGTGATCTCCCAGGCTCTTTTTCACCCTCATGACTAACTAAAGCCAGGAAAGAAAGGAAAAAAAAACACAGAGAGAACAAAGCAAACCAGCAAGTCTTATACATCTGAGATGTCTCATCATTCCTTCAGCTGCTTGCTTGTTTTCTGTGTTTTGATAAGTCAATAGGGCATGGATGATGCCTTTTTTGTGTGTTTTGTAAAGAGCTGTCACCAAATAATAAACAACAGTACCCTTGTTTTTGAACGTGGAGCTCAGAGGCTTCCAGTCATTTTCATTAGATCCTGTAACAATACATTGTGCTTTGTATTCAAAGATGGGGCAGCTGCAACAAAATGGAAAGCACACTGGATTTCAAGTTAGAAGGCCCCAGCTCTTGATTCATTTCTACTCTGTAACGTTCGACCAGTCACCTAATCTCTCAGTTTTTTCACCCATATTATTGATGATAATAGCTGCCCTGTCTATTTCTCTGTCTTATTGAGATGACCAAATGCTATATGATTCTTGGTAAATTGTAAAACTTAAAACTATTGTAATACACACACACACACACACACACACACACACACACAATCTTGTTTATTCTCTGTGAGTGACACAGTGGATAGAGTGCCGAGTCTGGAGTCAAAAAAACCTAAGTTCAAATGTGGTCTCAGATACTATATAGCTGTGTGACCCCCTAGGGAAGACACTTAATCTTGTTTGCCTCAGTTTCCTCATCTGTAACATGATCTGGAGAAGGAAATGGCAAACCACTGCAATATCTTTGCCAGGAAAACCCCAAATTGGGTTACAAAGAGTTGGACATGACTGAAATGACTTAACAACACCACTTCCTATGAATTGATAGAATGAGAAGGCAAAGCATTATTGGCTGTCCTTGACAGACTTCCTGTTTATAAATACATAAATTGTTTTGAGGATATAGATCTTCCTGTGGGGCCCATCAATGCCTGACTTGGTCGTGACTTTGCCCAAAAGAAGTTATCCCGTGAGTACTTGCTGCTCACCAAAGTAATCTACATTTATCATTACTCTTGTGCTGTCATCTGTTTTTATTCCATCCTCTCTGTTAAGTTATGAGTCCTACTTTACATTAAATGACCAAACAGATCCATCACCAAGAGTTCCTCCTACTATAAGCTCAAATGATGCTTATTGTAATCCAGATCTCCTAGGGGATATATGGCAAGGATGAATGGCTGAAGAAGTTAAAACCTTTGCTTTGTGACAAGTTAACAAGAAAAACTTTGTAATAACTGTAAAAGGAAGTTCAAAAAGTAATCATCATGATACCTTCAGAGGATCATAAGTTTCAAGCTATAGTGGACCATCGAGATCCATTAATTAGTCCAAGTCCTATATTTCACAGATGAAGAAGATGAGGACTGTATGACATGACTTGTCCAAAGTCACACAACTAATAAGTGACAAAGCTGAGATTTGAACCAAGATTTTTGTTTTTAAAATCAAATCTAGTACCCTGCTTCTCTATTAAGGTAGACTGAAAATTTGGGAAGCAACTTACTGAAAGTCATGTAATGAATCAGCTTCTTGACTGTGTGGCCTCCCTGCTCATATGCTTATTGAATAATTGGTATTTTATGCTTTCTATATTCTACATATATCTATATCTGTATTTATCCGATTTTCTGTTAGAGTATAAAATCCTTATGAGTAAGGATTGTTTCATTCTTTGTATCCCCAAGGCCCAGCATAGTGCCCAGGTGCTTAACAAATGCTTATTGATTGATTGGTTTCAAAGTTGATTTCTGAAGAAAGTAGTTTAATTTTTTTTTAAATCAATCTTCTTAAAATTCTTCATGGCTATTTATCTTTATATTTGTGTGGGCCTTGCAGATCATTTTTTGATCATTCCCCCTTAGATCTGTCAGGATAATTTTAGCCACATTCTGGATGACTCTATAATCTTAGGATTTAGAGTGAAAGGAGGCCATCTTATCAGACTCCTTCAATTTGTGGATAAAGAAACTGAAATCTAGAGAGTCTAAATAAGTGTTATAAATTCTCCTTTTTTGATATACAATAGGGACGCTATCATCAAAGTAGAACATATATATTTTTTTTCATACAGCACTATGTTTAAAAGAACATTATAGGATGTGAGAGCTGGAAGTAATCCTGAGCAACATTTTACATAATAATTTCATTTTACATCTGAGGAAACTAAGGTCCAAACAAGCAAAGTGACTTGTCCAAGATTTGGGAGTTTCCCCATCCCATAAAATCCATGAGTGCATTGGTCTAGGGACCTGCCAAGGCAGATTATCTTGCTCTGCAATTTATAGTTTTAAAAGCTTATCTAGACCACTAAGAGTTTAAGTGACTTTTTCAAGGTCATACAACCATATTAGGATGGAGGAGAGTCTTGAGCCTAGCTATTTTGGAATCCAAAGCTAGTTCTCTTTCTTCCATGTGCTAAGTTGCCTTGTGGCCTAAGGTTACACACCTAGGTTGTGAAAATTAAGTGGATTGAGACCTGAACATGTTAGAATTGTTGATTATTTTTCTTTAAAAATAACTAATAATAATGATTAAGACTAATTTCAGATCCTTTCCTCATTCAGTATTCCAGTTTTACTTTCCTATAAAAAAGTATAGAAATTTTCTTGTACTCACTATTATGAGGTTATATGACTCATTTCTCTGTTTTTTCTTCAATTTATGCCAGTTTGGCTATAGAGTAATATAAGATCAAGTTTAGCTTTATTGCACTTACCTTTGTTGCTGTTTTTTGAGAGTAAACACATTCACCTTGGGTAGGTAAATGATATAGTGAATATAGAATTGGTTCTAGAGTCAAGAAGACCTGGAATCAAATCTGTCCTCAGACACTAGCTGCATGATCCTAGACAAGTCACTTAACCCTGTTTGCCTCAGTTTATACATTGGTAAAATGAGTCAGAGAAGAAAATAACAAACCTCTTAAGTATTTTTGCCAAGAAAATTCCAAATTTGAACATGAAGAGTCAGACATGTCTGAAAAAATTGAATAAAAAGCACATTCAAACTTACTAAAAAAAACCTTTCTGATGGGTTCAGCTGATTCTTCATAAAGCTCAATGGGAAAGGACAGCATTTGACAAAGAATGGTCCTTTTTTTAAAGAACTGTTAAACTAGTAACTTGATGGAATTTACAAATTCACCATCTTGATATCTAATACTTAATGAAAATATTCCAAATATATCCCCTACAATATATGCATATATATACAAAGATGCATATTCATATATATGTATATATATTGTACACATATGTATATATTCCTATATGTATATACATATATGTATGTGTATATGCATATACATATATTCTGTGTATACACACACATTTACATCCCAAATTATATTTATTGTTATTTATTATTGTTTGTCCTTCATTCTCAAAGAGGACAATGACATCAGGAAGGTGATGTCATGACATGCAAGTGAATTGGTTTTAAGTGGGAGGGATGTACAAGGTCACCTGCCTCACTTTTCCCTCCAGACCCATCTTGGTCCAATGGCCAGAGATAGATCCAGATGACTAGAGATATTCTTGGATGAAATGAGAAACCTCGGCCTTTTTAAGCTAAAGTCTTCAACAGATCTCAGTTTGACCGAGGCTACATTCATTCAGTGATTAAGGCTAGGTAGCAATTGAGGCAAAGAATCTCCTCTTCCAGATAATCCAAAAAAAATCTAAATAAATAAATAAAATGAATAACTGCTTATTGTTCATCACTGTTGAAGAATAGGGAGTGCAATATTTTTTTTGATGTGTTGGTTCTGATGTTGGAGAGTCTGGGGATCAAACCCTCACTCTGACATCTCCTTGGGGAACTTTGGGTAAGATGTTTAACCATTCCTGAGATTCAGGTTTCTCATGTGTAAAATTAAGGGATTAAACGATTCTGAGATTCTTTCCAGCTTCAAATCTGTGATTCTTCTAAAGATGTTTACTAACATCTCCCATGAAAAATCAAGTGCTTTTGGAAAACTTTCACTTATAAAATAAGTATTAAAAATTGAAATTGAGGATTTTTATAATGGTAGTGTAAATAAACATAATTTTAAGTGGAAAGCATTCTTAATTACTGGTTTTATCTTCTTTTTTGTTTATGATATAATATGTGGAATAAAGCCTCAGCCAAAAAAAAAAAGGTTGCTATGAGAACCTTGATATTCCTCTTTTCTCATTTTGGGATTTCAAATTTGTAACTGTTTATATTACAGCAGATTTTTATAGTGGATGTGGCTATACATGTAGAATACTGCAAATGAGATAGGATTTAGAAATTGTTTTGCAAACCTTAAATCTCTGTATAAATACTCTCTATTATCAGTCATTTTTATTGCTCATGTGGAAGTGCCATAAAAATTAATCTGATTTTTTTTTAAAGAGAGATTTTATTGGATTCTGTCCTGACTTCTATATGGTTCTTTTGGGTGACACAGTTTTGCTTCTAAAGTCATGACCCTCCCTGTGGTCAGCTATGACAGATGAGACCAGTGTATAAGCCACCCAGCATCTTCAGATCTTTCTTATCACTCTATAACAGATGACTCTAGAGCTGGGCCTATTGACAGTTCATTTCTTGTCATTTTTAGACCACCATGTCTAACAGATATTTGGTCTATATCACAGCACACATAGGGACATAGGGCTATGCTTGTTTGCCTGTTTTGTCCTTTTTGGATTTTGAAATATTGTCCCACAAAGTTCTTTGACATTACTCTGATGAAGACCAGTTTTCATATTTGAATTAATCCTCAGACTTCCCTCCCTTAGTGTTTTCTGGGGCATATTGCCTTCTGGATGTAAGGATAATTTTCATGTAGTATTTAGCAATGTGTTAAAAAGGAAGATTCTTTCCTTAAAACGACAAATCTATTGATGTTGAGAAACTTAAATCCCCTTTGAGAAAAGAAAGTGAATGTGAAGTATGGCTGCTTATGTCTATTGATCATCATTATGTAATTTATACCTTGTCCTTTGTCTTTTAGGTTAGCTAAATTATGTCAGAGGGAAGCAGAGAAGCTTTGGAAAAAGTAGTCAAATATTCATGTCTAAATCAAAACTTGCCTGTCTCAGAGATACATTTGACCTTACTAGAAATAAGATCACCTTGAGATGGTTGCACTTTCACAAAATATCATAATTAAAACATTTATTCATCTCAGAGGAATTCTTTATTTCTAAGTTACTGGAGTGATTTTATTAATAAATCCTAATATGGAATTATATTAATCATGTAAATAAATGGGTAGTTCTTTCTTCTTACTAGGAGGAATGAGCCTCTCAGTTCTTCATCTTGGCCATTGGACAGAGATAGAACAGATTTAGCAGTAGTGGTTGAGAATTACATCTCAAAAAGAAGCTGAAACTCAAAATTCAAATTATATGTTCTTCCTATATCAATACATTAATTAAATTTGAATCATTTAAATATCTGGAGATTACTGCCACAGAAGCTTTTACTAGCTAGAATGAAAACAAGAACAAAGAAGAAAACTGTTTTTCTATATAATTCAATTCAATAAACATTTATTAAACACTTACTGTGTGGCAGGCATTGTGCTAAGCACAAAAAGAGACAAAAGACATTCTTTTCTCAAGAAGCTTACAAGAGACCAGAGACAGTCTCTACTCAAGGAGCTTACAATCTAAAGTGAGTGACAATGTATTAACAAATACATACATATATATGTATGAGTATGTAAGTATATATACACATGTCTACATATATATGTGTATGCATACATATATAGAGAGAAAAAGAGAGTGAGTGGGAGACAGAGAGAGAGAGAGAGAGGGAAGGGAAGGAGGGAGAGAAACAGGGAGAGAGAGAGGGAGGAAAGGAAGAAGAGAGAGAGAATGAGAAAGAAAGAGAGAGAATGAGAATGAGAATGTAGGATAAATAGAAAATAATTAAAAGAGGCAAAGCGCTGAAATTAAGATGGGTTAGGTAAGACTTCCTGATGGGATTTTAGTTGAGACTTAAAGAATATATACTTCAAAGTCTATATGATAAAATTTATGTATACAATTTACTTTTAGAATAGCCCCAGAGGCCCTTACAACATGTTTACTCATGTTTTACATATAGTTATAAGGACTCATCATGCCAATCCATAGCACATTAGAAAAAGTAAATTATAAGATGATTATGCAGTGATGATGAGCTTCTATGCAAGGTAATAGAAGCAAGATGTTATATCTAAGAGCTTGCAAGGAGACAAAAAATTAGATAAAAAATTCAAAACTCAAAAGATATAAAATATAAAAGATCTCCATAAATTACAAAATCATATATAAATGGAAGTATATGTAAACATGCAGCAGTCATTCAATACAGGGCAAAAAAACTCATCAAATAACTGTTACTTGTCAGGATATCTCCATATCACAGCACAAGATGATATTTGAGGTCATCATGATAGCTGACTTATCAATAAGAGTATAAATCATGTTCAGTTGACTCCATTTAATAAAATGGGGAAATATGGAATTTAGAAGGAAGCACAAAAAACCAAAGTAGTTTTGAAAATACATATCTAGTATTTATTGCATAGTTTTAAAAACTATGAAATGAAAACTCATGGTTTTATATTGTATCCTCTTTATGTTCTTCTGTGTACATGGAAATGTTCTTTTTTTGTCTTTTTTTGTATTTAAGTTGAAAATGAATAAATAAAATATTTGGAAATAGAGTGAAAATAAATTTAGTATTCAAAAAAAATGGAAGTATGCTTTAGAAATTCTTCCATTCAAAATGATGAGAGTAGAATACAAAGTTAGAAAGCTTAAGGGGAGAAGTTTCATTTTCAGGGATTGGCTTGCCAGTGATGCCAGATAAATAGAAGTCACTGAATCATGCTCATAATACTGTTTAAACATGTTGCTTTTTTAAAATTACAGCATAGGTTGTTCTAAGTAAAGGAAAAAGGCTTGTTTGTTGACAGGCCCAAGGCCTTGATGAGCTCAGGGTCTGTTGCTAAATGGCTGACTGTCTTGTCCTTCCATTGTTCTGTTACAGTTATTGTGAATGCCACTGAAATCTTGCTTTTAACAATAGAGCTTTTTTTGACATGGACAATTAAAACATACAAAATAGGATATTGTAGTTAATAGCAGTATTAAATCAACATGAAACTGCAGGTGCTGGCTTCCTGCCCTAAGAATGTAGGATGTTTCCAGTCTGCAGAATGAAGCAGTACAATCAATATTATTCTGACCTCAGAAATTTCTGTTGTTATTGTCATTTTCTAAACTTGGATAACTAATTCTGTGAGTATTTTTTTCTTTTTCAAGTCCAAAGTGCAAACGACACTAATGACAAAACTGTATGTATGAGACATTTGAAGGTAGTATTGGGATGCAAAATAGTGGGAAGAGGAATTAAGATTTCACTGGTAGGAATTCTCTTGCCCAGTCTAAGTCAACACTTCTTCAATTTATCATCTTAGAGGTTATTCAAGGCAACTGAGAGATTAAAAGTGAGTTGTAGGGATAACTAGATGGCCTGATGAATGGAGCTCCAGCCCTGGATTCAAGAGGACTTGAGTTCAAATCTGTTTTAAGACACTTAGTAGCTATGAGAGAAAGGGAGGGAGGAAGGAAAGGAAAGAGAGGAAAGGAGAGAGAGGAAAGAGGAAAAGAAAGAGAAAGGTGGAGGGAGGAAGGAAAGAAGGAAGGAAGGAAGGTAGGAAGGAGAGAAGAAAGAAAGAGAAGGGAGGGGTTGTGCAGTATGTGTCAGAGGAAATATTTGAACCTCTGAGTTCCTGATTCCAAGTTGGTTGTCTAACCAGTATTCTATACTGCATCTCATAGCACAATCACCCAAATATTTTAAATAAAAAAGTAATTTCTGGGTCTTAGTGAACACATTGTTTTATGTGCATAGCACTTTGTCTTTTAATGAACTTATTTTTGTTGTTTTTTTAATCTCTAATTTTAATGTAATACAAAAAAAAAGTTTGGGTACCACTGTTCAATTGTTTGAATTAGTTCTCACTTAAGAAAAACACTGAGCCAAAAGAGATTGTAACCATTGGCATTTTTGCAATTACTGGCAAATCAATATCAGATTGCCATTGGAAAGAACTTAGCTCTCCATTTTTTTTTAATTTTTATTTAATAATAACTATATTGACAGAATCCATGCCAGGGTAATTTTTTCAGCTCTCTATTTGAAATCTATGATAAACTTACCCAGCCCTCCAAAAAATCAGAATGTCATCTTCTCCTTCATTAAGTAAGAGATTAGCAATATATTAATTCATTTTAAAATATATTATTTGTTTAAGAGAAAATGCAAAGGACAACAAATTGTGTTCCTTTAATACATAGATTCTTAAACCTATTTTATGCTGTGGACCCCATGACTATGAATCCTATGGACTCCTCCTCAGAATAATGTTTCCAACTGCATAAAATAAAATATAAAATATTCACAAAGCAACTTATTTATATTAAAAACAGTTATCAAAATATTTTAATAACAAGTTCATGGACCTCAGATTAAGAATCCCTCTTTTAAGATGTAGGATGAAGGCATGGCTTTAGAGCTGGAAATGAATAGATACTCTATTTAGTTTAATTTCCTTTAAACTATTAAATTCCCCTGTGCAAGTGTCCTAGAGAAACAGAGGTCACAATGCAGAGAAAATAACCTCTTAAGAATTCAAAAAAGAAGCAAGCAATATTCTGTTCCTTAAATAAACTATCTGTAGGCTTCTCGTACTAGGTAACATATTTCTAGAACAGTTTCCTGGGGAGTTAAGTTACATAAGCTAAAAGAAAGGGCAAAAATTTTATCATCATCAAAATGGCTCTGTATGCTTTTATAAAAACTTACCTACAGATCAAAGTTTTAAAATGTAATTCCCCAAAGGTTGATTCCATAGATTAGTATCATGTAATCTTAAAATCAGAGAAAACAGGTTCTCCTCAGAATTACATAAATATTTCTTTAGCATTGAGAAGATTAAAAAGAAAAAAGAAACTGTCACAGGATTTCAAAGAAACTATATTCTTTCCTATTGTGAAAAATAAAGTTAGAAAGCTTCCTGTATGGTTACTGTGGAATGTCATTACTTCATAAATGTTTTTCTTAGGGAAGTCATTTTCTAACATCCTCAACCTTAGTTTCTTCATATGCAAAATGAGGTTAATAATGCCTGTAATACTTATCACATACAATATGAAGTTCAAATAGGAGAAAAGATATAAAGTACTTTGTAAACCAGTGGTAAAGCATAATATAACTTTCAACCATTATTTTCTTTATTTCTAGCTTTAAAATGGTCCTTTAAGCCAATAGTCCTATTGCAATATTAATCATGAAATTTTGCAAGAAAAAACAACATCCCCCCAAAAAACCCAGTGTGAATTTATGACATCCACATACATGGCAGAGATATCTTATGAGTAATTCCTAGGGGCCTCATTAAGACTCTTTGAATATATTTATTGATCTCACCAGAAAATTTTTAATTTCTTTTTCTGTTTTGAGGGAGGAGAAAAGGAAAGAGAAGGAAGCACAAATCAAGCATTTATTAAGTATTTACTAAGGCTCAGTGCTACCAGGCTACTGTGCTAAGTGCTGGGAATACAAATATAAGCAGGAAGAGATAGTTCTTGTCATTAAGGAGCTTATAGTCTAATGGGAAAGATTATACATTAAAGAAAGCTGAAAAGCAAAAGTTGGGGTGGAGAAAGATGAAGTAACTTCCCAACCCTTACACCAACCTGGGACATGATGGAGAAAATCCAGAAAAGTCAGAAATGCAGCCTTGAGAAGAAAGAAAATCTGGATAATTTAAGGGTCCTTCTTAAAATGGAGGTTCTGGGAAGAACTAACCAATCTAATGAATGGCTGCAAGGGAGGAGGGTGCTTCCAAAAAAAGAAATCCAGGAATAAAATGACTTTCTTTGGTGAAAAGACTTCAGTTGCATGGTAGAGAAAGTACAGGTCAAGAATGCAACCTGGAAAGGAATAAAGATAAGATCGCCAAATGTATTGGAGGTGTCTGAACAAACTACTAGACATTTTTATTCTCTACTAACAATTATCAAAGCCAGACATAGATAATGACAAAAAGAAGTTAACGAATCATTTAGCAAGATTGAGGGTTGGGGCAACTAGGTGACACAATGGATGGAGCACTGACTTTGGAGTCAGGAGGACTTGAGTTCAAATCTGGCCTCAGATACTTAACACTTCCTAGTTGTGTGACCTTGGGTAAGTCACTTAATCCCAATTGCCTGGGGTGGGGAGGGAGAAAAAGTGTAAATGGACAGATAGCCTGAGTTCTGCACTGGTACTCCAATGATAGTAGAACAATACAAAGCCATCCAATTCATTAGATAGATCCTTTATAACAAGGACTCTTAACCTGGAACCTATGAACTTGTTTTTTAAATATTGTGATAACTCTGTTTCTATATGACTGGTTCCCTTTATATACTAAAATGTATGTTACATATATTAGAATATTAAAAATATATATGTATACTAATTTATAATATTTTTATATGCTAAGTATCTTGTAAACATTTAAGAGCATTATTCTGAGAAGAGTCCATTAGCTTCAATTCTGAGAAGGGTCCGTTGACTTCATCAGACTGGGGTCTGGATACTATGATTCAGGACAAAGAGGGATGTTACATGAAAAAAAGATGAAGAAATATGGATTTCTGGGGGCATAGAGAAATAACCTGGACAAGAATTACAACAGCCCCCTTCTGATTCAATGCAGGAAGCATCCATACTAATAAAATCATAGGCCCATCAAATTATTTTTATCCATTTCTGAGCTGAGATGGCTTCTGAAAAAAAAAACTGCTACCCAGGAACATTCCCTAAAATCCTAAAGCTAAACTGTGATGCTTTGGCAAGTTGTGTCTGCACCGATGGCATCCTGTCCATCCCATTTCCAACAGAATGAGGTGATTGCAGAGTAAGGTTATTTGTGTGCTCCTTATTTTGTGGAAGAATTCTCAAGACATCCAGCATTGCTTCCTGTATTCCATGCAACCCTTTTATAAACCCACAGACTGGAAATATCCTTAACTATCATTCCAGCAGCTTCTATGTTTTCTCAGGATCATATCCTTAAATCTCATCTACAAGAAAACAGAAAAGGAATTATGCACCACACAGCAGTTCAAAGTGTATTCAGCATTATGGAACTGATAGCAAGTCTATCAAAGGATGCCTCTAAGCATGAGTCCATGTCAGCCTTCACATGTATAGAGAACAAAGAAGACTATAGGTCATGCATTGATCTTTCAGACCACACACAATATACATGTTCTAATGCTGTCAATATCAGCACCATTGGATGCTGACTTACATATCTTAAAAATCCATTGGTTGACTCTTTATGGGACCTGCTCAGAAAATACAGTCTTGACTGTGAATTCCATTATCTTTCACTAGGATATTTAGGTAAATATTTTTATTGGGGGAAATATCCATATTTTCAAACTAAGTATAATTTTCACATTTTGGTGTTACTGCTTTCTGCTACAGAAAATATCTGGAATTATCACAAACAAACTTGATATAAGAAAAATAACTGACTTCTCTAAAAATGTTTCTTTTTCTTTTAATTTCTTACTTATGTATCTTTCTTGCCAATTTCCTTTGTTCTAACCTTGCTTGGAAATCTTAAATTGCTATTTATAGTTTTAAAGAATGAGTGATTTCTTTTTTCCTTTTAAAAAGCCCATTGCTGGAATAAGCAGAAAAATAAATGTCCTCACTTTTTATCCTTCACTTCTCTGTCACACCAGCATTTTTTCCTTTTCTTACAAAAATTATTTTGTGCTTAGAAAGAGTTCTTCTGATTTATACTCCTCTTTTCCATACATATAGCTGTCTACTGGGATTTTTGGCATTTAGCTCTCCACCCTCCTTCAGAGTTCATTTCCTTTCCAGGCATAAGGATAAATAAATACAGTAAAACCTCCATTAACTCAAATACTTAGTGAACAAATATTCTAGTTAATCATATTTTCTGGTCAACTGAATGTTAACCCGAAACTCCATTAAATACAACTACCATCATCACTGCTACCACATATGATGTTAAAAGTCTTTCTAGAGTATGAAAGCTTTCCTTCCTATATTATAGTCAACACAATTGACTCTTTGTGGATTTAGGATCATGTCATTTCTTGAAATCAATCAACATGCAGTTGCTATCATCAGTTACTACTATAATAATACTGATGCTTACATCAGTGTTCATTAACAGCACCGTACTTTGAGGAGGTATAAGGGACTGAGTCTTTTCTGAACTCCCAATTGCCCGAAATGAAATTTTTTTTTTTTTGGAAAATGGCTTTTCTGAGCAAATCCTTGGCAGGGTTTGTTACAGTGCCTCTCTGAAGCAGGATTCTGGTGAGTTGGGTCCCAGTTAATCGAGGTTTTACTGTATGCAACCATTTCTCTCAACTTTCACATGGCCTTCGTGGCTCATTTATGAACATAACTGTTTTGCCTGTGAAACAACCTCCTCATCTGTGTGTGTTTCCCTTCCCTTCCCCCTCCTCTACTCTCTTTCAGGTCCATACGTTCAGAGGTCCACACTGGTGTGAATACTGTGCCAACTTTATGTGGGGTCTCATTGCTCAGGGAGTGAAATGTGCAGGTACCACCTCTTCACTCTTCTCTTCATCCAATAACCCTAATGTTCGTTAATAAGCATGTATGGTGGGCCAGACACTGCGACTCCCATTTTGGGAGGGGATGGGCCCTCTATTTTGTTCCCACTTCCTCAAAGAAAAGCATCCTTCCTTTTCACACATTTTAGGGTTACTTTAGATAACATGGCACAGGCATTACGGTGATAGCTTGACTTTCCAAGGCGGAGAATTGTAGTCTTAGCCTTGATGCTGACATACTATGGTATGTAATTTCATTATCTTTCCTCTGGCTCTTGTGTCCTCGTGTGTAAGTGGGGATGATAGTACTGACCTACTGTTTCCTTTATAGAGTTGTGGCCTTAACAAAAAGTAATCATAAATTACTTTCCTGACCTCAAGTACTCTATGTGTTTGTGGCTAATAATGAGTGTCAGTATATTCTAGCATTCAGATGCTGGATTATTAAATAGAAGAATAGTCAGCTTGTTTAGAAAAAGATATGAAACTAGTTGAAAGCAAAGTGGCTATATTTAATATGAGCTTTTGATGTTCAAGTAACTAAATTTATAAAAATGATGTCAAAAAAGGCAATGTACAGAGAGCTATGTTTGTTGCCTTAGCAACTGAATTTTAAAGGTAACTTGTTAAACTGATTTTTTTCCCCACAAAGGCATTGTAAAATCAGATTAAAACCTTTTTTCTTACAAAAAGAATCTGCAAATTTCTCTAAGATGATTATTTGTTTTATCAAAAAAGTTTCACAAAAATCTTTGAATGAAAACACTGAAAAAGCATTCAACCCTTAATATTTTCTTTGTAACATTTTTAACTCTTATATATACAAGAATACTATTTGTGAATTATAATGCTGCTGTAATTTTAAGATTCACCCACTAAAGAAGTGACCCATTCAGGGAGTGCTTGAAATACTTTTGTGACAGGAGATAAAGTCGTTATTCAAATCACATGAAATCCATCTCTATAGAACTACTGTACTCTGAATTGGGCCTTTATTGAAACCAATCTGAATTCTGGCACAGACTTTTTTCCTTTTTCTTAAAAATGGTCATTTCATTTTTATTTATAATATTTAGTCATAGAGATCTCTTTATGTTACCTGAAAATATAAAAATGAAAAATTACTTTCTATATGTCCTTTAAAGTATGTTTATTCAGTCTAAAGCAGTCCTTTTAACAAGATGACAAAAAGCAAAGAAAAATGGATAAATTTTAACTTAGACCACTCTGGAAAGTTTATTATTTTGAATATCCCTCTTTCTTTTGTGACATGGCTTTGAAATCCCAAATATAAGTAGAACTTTATGTAGGATATCAAAGCTCAAAATGCCCAGTAAGTTCTGAGGTCCAACTTTTTCTTATTTATAAGTCATAATTTCTTTTTCAGTAAGTTGAGTTAAAAAAAAAAAAAACCTTAGTTCACTTCATTGAGGCTAAAAGTAACAATTCTCTGCTGTTAATTCCTTGAATCTTTTTGAAACATGTGACTAGAAGTAGAGATGTGAATTCATTGTTTCTGCCAGGATCCACTTGCGTAATAATGGGCAAATCATTTTACAGAGCTCTTTGGGTGTCAGTTTATAAATCTATGAAAAGACAAAATTGTAATAAATATTTTCTAAGACCCCTTCCAGCTCTAATATGGTATGAAGTAAATTTCTACAACTACCTCCATCGACTACTCAAAAGACTACCCTAAAATATACTAATGGTAACAAATCCATAGATGTTGATCACAGACCATGTGGTTTTTGTCAAAGAACACTGAAAATTGAATTTCTGTCTATCCTCTTTCTCCAAGAGCACTATTTATGAGTCAGTTTACTCAGAGTGAAGAAAAAAAAATCACCTTAACTTTTTGAATTGGGATTCCACCTATCAAGGAAGAATCTATTCTCAAATAACCTCAAAATTGTCATCTGACTACAATAGTGCTTTTTAAATGAACAGAGATAAATGGGGCATAGAGATCTTAACAGACTATCTAAATTGTTATTTCAAATGGCTTAAAGATGTAGAGTGAAAGAAATGAATGAATTAGAAGGGAAAGTCTCATAAAAATAAGACTGCATTATATGTCCTTGAAGCATCATTCCCTGGTATTGCCTCATTAACTTGAAGCATAAGAGCAAATCAACTGTTAAAAAAAGAAATCAGACTCTGAATCACAGTTTTCCATGACAAGTGACTACATTTCAATAAAAATTATTTCTAGTGTCCAGGCAAAGCCCTATTTCCCCACACTGTCTCCTTAAGTCTATGAGATACCCTTGATCATGATCCCCCCACCTTTCTAAAATAAAGAATTCTAAAGGTAAGAGGTGAACTAGGCATTATGGGAAATAACTCCAAAGAAAGAAAACAGGCCACTACTCATCACAAGATAGAGGCATTTATGTAATCTGGATCCTTGTGACAACTTGCCTTTGTGCTAGTTCCTTTTATCAAGGAACCATCAAACTGGAATAAAATTCAGAAGGATATTTAAAATCTTATTCTGCCAAAGGCATCAATTTTGCCTTCATTTTTGAATGATGCCATCAGACTAGCAAAGTTACTGTAAGCAATTAGAATGCACAGCTAATGGTTACTTGCTCTTGCCTCATAACAGGCTACTATGCACTGCAAGGCTGAGGGGCAATAGTAGACTTGGGCTGGGCATCCAGCCACCAACAGGAGCATTTGACAAGATAACAAGGCCATTGGTACCAGCATAAATCATTAAATAGTCTTTTTACAATCTGGAATTGAAAAAAAAATCAGTATCCTTAACCTCTCAATTCCAGAATTTTCCCTCCTCCTAGTTTTCTTTAAAGCTATTAAAATAATATTTCTATGGCTTATATAATTACAGCTTAGCCCTGGTGTTAATACTGCCACTGCTACTGAAATATTTGTCACAGTAAAGTGTATTGACTGTTGAAAATAAGGTTTGAAACTTATTTCATTGATCAGAGAACATAAATAATTTCCTCTAAAAGATACATACTTTTTAATCTAGGACTTATGAAATGCAAGTTTATGAGTTAAAGAAACTTATATTTGTGTTAATCAGCAAACATTTATTAAGGACCTACTATGTTGCCAGGGACTGTGTAAGTAACAGGGACATAAAGAATGGCAAAAGATACTCCTGGCTCTTAAAAAGCTCCTGGTTTAAGGAGGGAAACAACAGGCAAACAACTCATAAAGAATCTCATGTGTCCATGGACCCTTTTATAAGGGATCTTTTTTCCCTTCCAGGACCTTAATTGGATTTCTCTTCTGCCAGAACAATCAAAGGAGTTAAGTAGGAATCATAGTCATTTTTTAAAAATCAGAGCCTATGTTAGCAACTGATAACAAGGGCATTTTAGCAGTTATTTCTGACTTCACACACACACACACACACACACACACACACACACACACACACGGTATTCATCACAATGCTTTTATTATTTTAGTGTACCCTTTTCCGGACACTTCCATTAATAAAATGGTTTGAAGCTTTTCTAATGATAAAATTCAAGTGTAATACACCAGATATTCTGGCAGTTTAATGTTGAAGTTTAAAAATGGAATCCATGCCTTTTATGTAAAATGTAAAATTATGTGAAATTCACTGTATCTAATAAAAATTAATCAGATAGTTGCTTAAAACTCTGTGTACAAAATTAACCTCTGTACTGTTGAAGGTAAATCTTTTATCAATTGGATAAATATGACAAAATTATTTTCTTCAATATTAAATATGTTTATTCTAATATATGAAAGTACATCCTTAGTAGCTACTTTTTAAAATAAGGCAAACCATTAATTGACAAGCAGTTGTTGACTTCTTATTATGTGCTGGGCTCTGTGCTTTACTCGGGAGCCACTAAGTCACAATTGAAACTGTTTTCAAGAAGCTCAAGAAGCTGGCATTCTTTTGAAAAAGCAACCAGAAGAGTTTAAAAACAAAACTTTTATTCCAATCATTTTTAATTTGTGGGCATAGGTCAGGATTAATATAAATTTCTTAATTCTTCAACATGGGGGCAGAGTTATGTAATTACTTCATTCTACTAATAGAACAAAGTCAATATGAACTATTTTCCTTCAAAAGTGTTTGTTTGTTTGTTTGTTTTTAGCTTATTAGATTTGAAGCATAATTTCTATTTGAGAATTAAAGCATGGAGCATATAAAAAGATAGCTTGAGTTGACGTACCAAATAAGATTCTTTTATCTTCCCCAATATTTTATCCTAAAAGAATAAAATATTTAAATTGTGCTTTTTGATGCTTATTTCAATATGTGTGCTCCATTCTTATTAGTTTTTTTTTTCAATTAGGAAAAAAAGATGTGATTTAATATCAACTTAAAAATCTTGACCCAATGAAGAGGTACAACAACTGGATTTACTTTTATGGTCTTTCTCCCTCCTTGCCCTTATCTCTTAGTATTTATAGTGTAGCACTTCCCTGGAGGCAAAACAAAACCTGGAAGTTATAGGACTTTATAAATAAAAGTACAAAAACCAAATAAAGTCTTATTGGCCACATGAAGCATTGATATCCTGCCAGTATCTGAAATAGCAGTTTTTTGATAGAGCTCAGAAATACTATACAGCACTAAGAAATAAAAGAATACTTTATTATAGCAACTCTACTTGTATTTTGAGTTTTTAAGGAACTTCATGACAAAAATCAGTTCTTTAAAAGTGACTACAACATTTAGAAGTATACAATTTTTTAGTAATTTTATTTTCTTCAATGAAATACAGAATGGCCATTTGGATAAGAATTTTTTTCTCCTTTTCCTTCTATCTCTAAACATGATACAGTTGTGATGTCAGTTTTTTCACTGAGTGAATGGCAGAAGTTTAAAATAAGAGGAAATTAAGACTATGCCTATAAAGAATGCATAGGAAAACAGGAAAATTTGAATTGTGCCAAATATCAGATATTTAATGTCATAAGTAGAGAATATCTGAATATTTTATTGCCCACATTTTTATTCAGATGTTGTGGCATAATGATATATAACCAGCCTAACTGCCACCATTCTGCCTTTTAAAGAATTTCCACTTCCAGATTCACACAGGGAAAGGACTCTGGTAATAAAATATAACTGTATGGTAAGTTTCATCATTCATCTTTTTTAAGCTTAATAGACCAATTATTTGTAAGCTACTTTTAGAATTAATTTTGAAATTTTCTTAGGACCTTAAATGAGATAATCAGACAAAATGTTATAGTATATCCTTTATTACTTTGTTCTGAAGAACAAAATAATAAATGTGGCCTAATACTTATTACTGGGTTAGAATATATTCATGAATCAATTCAAAGGCACCTGTTCTTGGAAAAACAACTCAGATACAAACAATCCTCTTCATATGTGACAGACAACATTGTTATTATATGTCACATTGTAAATTGTTGTTACAAATGCTCTAGACATTTATATGGATTATTTCTCTCTTGTAAAATAACAATCCTGTAAAATATTGCAACCAGTGTTTTCACCCAGAACTGAAATTGAATTCAAATCAAACAATACATGGGAATAGGTCTTGAAAATTAGAGAGCATTTCACATATGGAAAATGGTTTTACTTTCTGTTTTGGTTGATTGTAAAATTCTAGCTAATATGTCATGGATTATAAACTTCTACCAACACAGGATATTTCAAAAGTCTTAGTATAGTTTTAAGCTACTAAAGCTTAAAATGTAGTTTATTTTTCACTCAAAATGTTGATCGTTTTGTATGATAGACAGGGACTCTAAAATTACATTAAAGGAGAAAAGCTACAGAAACTTTAAAAAAAAATAGGGAAAGCAGCAACAGCTTAATTTGACATTTTGCCATTAACCTATAGTAAACCCTTGGAAAAACCCACTTAGGTTTTATTGATTAGGTTGGGTTTGGTTTCCTGTGTGGAAAAGTAGGGAACTATTTATCTGGTCTTATCTAGTAAAGACCTTACAAAAAGCTTTGACTGGTAAGTCCTTGAAACATTTCTTTGATCAAATCAATAATTTATTCAAAGAAGGTTCAGATTGGGCTACAGCATTATAAAGGCATTCAGATAAACCACTAGCTACTGTGTTTCCATGGTGCAAATGCTATGAAATTTTTGTCAGTAGGCCTACTATTCATTCATTTACAAACCAATGGGTCAAAAGAGATGAGTCTTTTGTTTTCCATTTAAGATAACTTAACTATATACATACACATATACATGCATATGTGTCTATACATATGTACTTATACACACACACACACACACACACACACACACACATATATATATACACAAGCATGTGTATAAGGCGGGGGGGAAGTGCTCAATACATATTTGTTGAATCCAGTTCAACAAGTATTTATTAGGCAACCACTTGTCCAGTCTAACCTAACATCAACCCCATTGAGTAATTGGAGGTCTCCAGTGATAAGAAACCAAACTACCTTTTTTTACTCTACGTTTTGCTTTTAGTTAGCACTAATTATTAAGAAGTACCACATCTCCAAACTCTGCTCCTGTCTTATTAAACTGTAGTATGCCACAGTAGTTTCAATCTATTGCTTCTATTCGACATCCTAAAATAAATCTAAGCCTTCTATAATATAGGCAATAGAGAGCTACTTCTAAGTACTTAATTTGGGATGTATCTACATACTTAACTGTAACTTTCAAATATAATTTATCATCTGATTTATTACTTCTAAACCCCAAATAATGGTACATCCACGTAGAATGTTTAGTTCTGTATCTTGATCAATTGGCTACCATGAAATAGACTGTTGTTGAACAAATCAACCAAAAGTTCTACTCAAAAGTAATTATAATGTTTTTGTTCCAAAATATATTGGCTCAGCTCCATTTAAGTTCACAAAAAGCCAACTCATATTTTTCACTTAGTTGACAATATTAATATATTTCATTCAAAGACTATAAAAAAAGTAAATTTGTTGTTATTGAATTTCTTCCAATTGAGACTTTATTGTTCCTAACATACTTTGGATAATGTTAAGAAAACAGATCTTTTTTATTCTTGTAAGCCCTCTAGGGAATAAAGACCCCAAAATTTAATTATAATTCCCTTGAAATAGAGAAACAAAAGTATCTCAGAAATATTTTTAAATTTGTATTATATCTAGAAAATATTTAGGTTCTGTGAACTGAAGAGTTAGAAATACATTTGTCACATTCTTAATTCATAAAACTAAAAATATCAAATGATTACAGTAATCCTGCAAGTTAAAAGAAAGATAAAGGGTAAAAAAAAATGAATCACTTGTATTCTTTTTGTGACTTTAAGTAAATATAGCATATCAATATTATTAAGATTTTCACTGATTTGGAAAACATGAGTATAGATTGAGGAAAATGTTCTTTCCTTTGGTTTGATGAAATGGAACTAATTACATTGCTAAAAATGAATGCAAAAAAGAATAGTTGCTTTTAACTAATTTGCTTAGAATATTTTGGAAGCAATCAGGTCATAAATATTTGCTTAGGAATGTGTTCTTTCCACCTTTTTTTTTTTTCCTTTTCTAGATTGTGGTTTAAATGTTCATAAGCAGTGTTCCAAGATGGTTCCCAATGACTGTAAACCAGACTTGAAGCATGTCAAAAAGGTGTATAGCTGTGACCTTACAACACTAGTAAAAGCACATATCACTAAAAGGCCAATGGTAGTCGACATGTGCATTCGAGAAATTGAATCTAGAGGTAAGATGTTTTTCTTTGATGACTTCCTTTCTTCCTAATCTGTTTTATGATCCAGGTTATCAGGGGTTTGCCTCAATTTGAGTCCCAATGGTTTAATGGACACCCTTCTTGTTCTTCAAAGATGCTTTTCCTGATTTGCATCTTTTTTAATGAGTGGAGAACTAGGGAAAAAAGAGAGTTATCCATATTCTACAGACCAAATGATCCATAAGCCTGAAATTAATTACCATGACCATTACTTTAAAAGGGGCACTTCAAGTTTTAATTAACTAGCTATGAGAAAATTTATTTTGAAAACATATTTAAATATTCTATTTCCATTCTGCAGAAATCAACTTTAAATTCACTTCCACGAATATTTAATTGTTTGTTTATGATGAAGGTATTTGCTTCTTGGTGGACTTGTAAATGTCTGTCCATTTTTCGAAGGTCATAGATCTCTTGGGCCTGAAGAAGATGAGAAAATAGGCTCAATTAACATAACATTAGCCAAGAATTAGATCTTTCCCTCCAGGGACTACACCAGCCTTACAAATGCCATGGTTCTGTGAATATGACTAATCTCAATGTTCTTTTTCTTTTTTTTTTAAGTTATCTTATAATTGGCCTGATACTGTTATTTCCCATAAGGCTTACCATATTTGATCTAATTTTACTAAATGATTGTGAACTAAATATGAGGGCTCAGTTGACAGTAGGTCAGGGTTAAAGGATGAGATGAACTGGTTTTACTTTTAAAAGTATGGCTAAATTACTAATGCTCATGTCTCTGAGCAAATCTTTTTGATATCTTACCTATCCAGCACAGAATTAAAAAAGGAATTTAGAATTTAGAGGAAAAGAACATAATTCTAAACTATTTCATTTGGCTCACATGTTGTTCATTTACAGGTCTTAACTCTGAAGGACTCTACAGAGTCTCAGGATTTAGTGACCTTATTGAAGATGTAAAAATGGCATTTGACAGAGGTATGTTCTTAAGCCTGTTTTTAACAGCAAGATTCGTTTCTGAAATCCAAAAATTTATACTTTTTTGTTTATTTGTTGCCTTTTGTTTTTACAATAGTTATTTTCCCCAAACTCCATCCCTATTTATGACTGCATCCTTCCTTATAAGAAAAACATTTAAATAAAACCAACCAAGTGGTTACATGGCTAAGAGTATATATATACTTTGCATCTATGATCTATCACTTCTTTGCTGAAAAGAGGGATTAATGTTTAATAATCATTTCTTCAACATCAATATTTTTCATTACAACTTATTGGAGTTCAGTTGCCTCTTAGAATTGATATCATTCACATCTTTATTGTCGTTCTGTATTTTTTCCCTTGGTTCTTCATGCATAACTGCATTGCTTAGCACAGGTCTTCCCACATTTTTCTGAATTCCTCATATTCATCATTGTAAAGTGATAAATATCCTTTTACAATTCATACACACAGAGTTTGTTCAGCCACTTTTCAGTCACTGGGCACCCAATTTTGTTTCCAATTTTTTTGCTATTAGCAGCAAGATTCTTAACATATTACCAAAGCACATTATATTATATTTTATGTAACTGATTTATTTTTGTTCAGGTGACTTTTTAAACATGCTTCAAATGAAGAACCATAATGAATTGCTATTTATTTCTTGAATGGCTTGAATGCAAACTACCAGACCTAGAAGTGCTGAATTATAAAATTCAACAAAGTTTCCCATACCAGAGTTTGAGTATTCAAAACCAATGCCATTTCCTCCAAAATAGAACCAGAGCGATGACATTGCTAGGAACAAAAAAGAGAAAGGGAAGGAAGAATATTTAAGCTGGTACTTATCTGATATTTCCCTGGTACAAATCTGATAGCCCAGTTCTGCCTGTATTATCTGAACTTCCCTTTGCAACAAGGTCAACATCTCACTAAATTTCAATTAAAAAAATTAAAAGTGATAAGACAAGCCATACATACTTTACTTGGACATTCATGAGAGCATGAAGAAGTGAAGTGGAGGTTGCCTGGATTTAGGACATGTTTTCCAACTCTTAAGAATCTGCAAAAAAAGGGGTAGAAGTTCAATGGGATTTATTTTTTACAAAAAAGTAAATTAAGATATCACCATAGTTTTTCAGTGTAACAATTGCTTTAAATACTGCAATAGAGTGATGCTGGAGAGAAAAAACAACCCTGAAAGATACCAAAACTTAGAACTTGAGTGAATGGACAAAAAACAAAACCAAAAAAACAAACAAAAAAGCTATCTTTTTCAAGAGCCTATTTTGTCATTTTATTTCTCATTCTCTCCCCATGCTCTTTTCTACCTTTATTTTAGGAGAAGCCTTTATCCAGCCATCCCAATTCCCCAGTAAACTTATAGGTAATTGTTCAATTGTGTCCAGTTTTCATGACCCCATTTGGGGTTTTCTTGGCAAAGATACTGGAGTAGTTTGCCATTTTTCTTCTCAATTTCCAGATAAGGAACTGAGACAAACACTGTTAGATGATTTGCCCAGCATCACACAACTAGTGTCTGAGGCCAGATTTAAACTCTGAAAGATGTCTTCTTATTTCCTAACCTAGTACTCTATCCACTGTGCCATATAGAAACTTATAAAGAAGAAAAAAAATTTTCTTCAAATAACAATGTAATAAGGTAAAGTCTCCATTATATGATAGAAAAGAATAAGGAAAATGGAGAATATCCCAGGCTTTTACTTTCCCAAAATGAAATCAGTTTAATGGAGAGATTTCTCTTCATCTCTCTTTGAATACCATTTGGCCACCCTAAATTCCTATGCTTACTAGAGTCTGTAGGGAATCCGGCATTGATAGAGGAATTGAATGTTTCCATGACCCCAAAACCAGTTGAGTGATCCCTCATCCACTTGGTCTAGTTCAGATATAGAAATTCAGTTCCCAGGGGACTGCAGTGACAGCTCTGAAAATTCACAGTTAGGGTAAAAAGCTCAGCCCTACAGAGATACTCTCTAAGGGGGTATTTCTGATTGCTCAGGAATCTGGGCCAGCACTAGGGCTGTTTCAAAAGATCTGAATTGCCCTAGAGCAGTTCTCAAAGAGAAGAAAAAAAGAGAATGAAAGGAATCAAAAATATCTAAGAGAGAGTGCAACTTAGGAATATTATTTTAACCTCAAATAAGATAAAAATGAAGGTAAGAACCACAGATGGCCAAAATGAACAGTAGCTCATTGTAGTTTACCTTTAATGAATAAAATAATAAAATGAAATCCAGAAGTCTTTTTCTTTTTTTTTTTTTAAGATATACCCACTCAATGAATTTAAAAACATAGTCAACTCTTATCAAGATGTAAAATTCAGTCCCACATATTTAATGCCTGCTAAATGGCCAATATTTTTATATGCCTTTTGGAAGATACAAAAGAAATAAGAATGTGACCTCCAGATCTAATGAACTTCTACTGTAGTTGAGAAAACAAGACATGGAGAGTATCCAGTCAGAGAGTAGAGATAATGAATTAGGCAGAATAGTGCCATTTATAGCTAGCCTGGATTAAAATAAAAAATTGTATGTGAAATTTTAGTGTGTAGTTAATATCCATATCCATAGTGCTTGAACAAATGTATCTCCTAGCTGATATATTGTATGTGGTAGACACTATTTATTTGTTGGACAAGTAATTGACTCAAACACCTGTTAGGTAAAGAGTGCTAACTCAAGTGCTAGTTATCCCCCAAAAGATATGAGATTTGTCTTTGTCCTCAAAGGGCTTACATTCCAGTTAGTAAAGTATACTGAACCAAATGAGAGGTATAATGGTTTATGCTGTAGTACTCCAGAGGAGGGAGAGATCATGGAATCCTGGGAAATTAATAGAAAGGATAAAGGAAAGTATCCCAAGCAATGAGGAAAATCATAAGCAAAGCTACTTTGATGAGAAACCCATGGTATAGTTTGGGAAATACTGAAAAAGTTAGTTCCACTGAGCAGAAATAAAAATAATTTTGGCCATCTGTGGTTCTTACCTTCATTTTTATCTTATTTTATCTTATTTGACATTAAAATAATATTCCCAAATTGCACTCTCTCTTAGATATTTTTGATTCCTTTCATTCTCTTTTTTTCCTCTCTTTGAGAAATGTACAAGGGTGATCAGAGACCAAGGTGTGAAGGGCCTTCAATGTCAGACTTAGAAACTTGGCCTTTCTTCAGAAGACAGAGGAGAACCAAAAAAAAGTATAATAGAGTTAAGAATTAAAAGTGACATTAAAAATAATTAAGCATAACCTCTTCATTTGTAGATGATGAAATTGAGGTCCAAAGAGATTAGGTGATTTGTTTAAGGCCATAGATGATGAGTAACTGAACCAGAATTTCAATCCAGAACTTCTGACTCCATGTGTTATACATACTTTCTACCATAATATGAGGTATGAACTATGAAGAGCAATGTTTTTGAAAAATTTAGCATCTCACTTTCATCATTCTATAATTTATTGTATTTCTAATTATTTCACTTTTCCTCTATAACTTTAAGCAATTATATGCCTCCATGCACACAGCTGTGACCATTTCCACTCAAGAAGAAAGCAAAAAAGGCTATGGAAAGGAATAGGAATATTTTAGATGATTAAATCTTAAATCTCCTGTAAACTAAAATTATAAATTTTTTAACTTAGGGAAATGGATAACATATTCAATTAATACAGGTTTGAAGAACTGGGTTTTTAATAGATTATGTTGAAATTTTCCTAAACTTATTACATATTTCTAAAAGAAACAAGCCTGTGGTATTCCATTAGTTTCTATTTAGATTGCTGAAAAACCAGGAGAGTCTTTTCTCTGTTACATCCTTAAACAAGAGCAAATAAGCAACCTTGCTGTGAATATACTGAAAAAATGGATTTGGCTTTTCACTGAAAGATATCCCAAATTTGGAATTATGATGGAAACTCTGATTGCACAATGATAAATCTTTAAAAATGGTATCAACCCTAACTCTCACCTCCAGGTTTGTCATTTTTCCTGTTGAGCAATACTATAAGTAATTATTTATTTTAAATTTTAACTTCCTTAAAAGATGGTGAAAAGGCAGACATTTCTGTGAACATGTATGAAGATATCAATATCATCACTGGCGCACTTAAGCTGTACTTCAGAGATTTGCCAATTCCACTCATCACGTATGATGCCTATCCCAAATTTATAGATTCTGCAAGTAAGTATGTGGATTCTATATTCAGAATAATTGCATATACTTGTTTTTGAATTTTCCTCTTCCCTGTAATTCTGTGTCTTAAATGTATCTCACACAGCTTATGAGTGAGAAATAGCTTGCTATTTTCCATGGATCTTCAGGATTGGAACATTAAGACAGATTTTTCACATTATTTTTCCTAATAATGATGATTCATTATTTCAAACATAGTAATGTTTTTTTTTTAACATTCTAGGATTTTTTTCCAATAAGATTCGGGTCAGAGAAAATCTCTTTCTCGGAGGCATATTTTAGCTACAAACCCAAAGTTTATTTGCCAAATTTTATTTATGCAGTGGAAATCATACTTGTAATTCAGACCTCTAAAAAACGCAACTCTATGTTGTTCTTCTTAAATATTAGCATTTCTGTTACTCAGAAAAGACAAGTTAATTCTGCTAGTTGGTTTTTTTTTTCTTCAGCCCCAAACCAAATGTTGCCTTGATCCTTAAATAATAACATCATTTCCTTAGCAACACTGATTTGCTTTCTGACTTGGGAACCAGAGAACAAACTTTCTTTGTTTGAGTCTGTAGTTTCCCATATGTAGCTTTTGTTGAAGATTTTTGTGGTTTGGTCCCATGTAGGGCTAAATTCTTGCCATTGAGCTAGCATTTCTATGTAGAGAAGAGAAATTCAAAGTTGGAGGCTTCCTTTCTCTGGCTTGCAGGGATCTCCATTTTGGTATGCATGAACAATCCTGGGTTTCTACCATAGGTCATTAACTTCTTTTATATCAGAGAATTGACACAGAGCAGACTCTGGGATAGCCAGGGAAGAGGGTGGGAATTACCCTGTCTTCTTGTTTTCTTTTGTGTTGGTTTCCTCCCCTGGGAATTTCCTAGGTTATGAGGCCAAATCCCAGTTCTTCAGAAGCTCTCCTATTATATTCCTTTCTTTCATGGCTGAAAAAAGAACAAGAATCAACTTTGGAGAGTCCTATTAAAAGAAAGCTTCTCTGCTGCTTTTTGTACATCAAGAGGATAACCTTTCTATTGCATTTAATGACATCAGCAATGTTACCCTTGCCACATTACCCTTTACCAAGCTATCTCAGATGACTTAACTTGCCTTTACTGCTTTAAACCCCATAACACTAAGGGAAAAATATTCATTATCCTCTTATTCTCTGGCACTCAAATCCCTTTCACAATCTGACTTCAATTTATTTATCTTTCTAGATTAATTTTATGTTGCTCATCCACTTATAATTTGTATTGCAGCCAAATTGACCTTGCTCTTCCTAGTACAGAACATTACATTTCCTATCTCTACACCTTTGGATAGGCTGTCACCCCTGAATGCTCTTTTTCCCTACCTCCCCTTCTTGGAACTTCTAGTTTTAACACCTTAATTCAAGTGCCACTTCTGAGACAAAGTTCATCCAAACTCTGCCTACCAATCAATCAATCAACCGTAAACATTTATCTTACTATATACCATGAACTATATGAGGCTCTGGGGATTTAAGTGCGAAGTATGAAATAGTCACTAATGGCAAAGAGCTTACATTCTAAGAGACTATAAGAGAGTCTATGTATGTATGTATATGTGCATGTATATATACTTATACATAGCATAAATAAAAATAATAAATGCAAAAAGATATCTATACATATATATTTGTATATCCCATAAATATATATGGGATAGGGGAAAGTTTCATATAGAAAATGATATATGAGCTCTATCTTATAGAAAGAGAGGGAAGTTGAGCTGTATCTTATAGGAAGAGGACTGAAAGTACATTTCAGACACAGAGGTTGGCCAATACAAAGTCACAAGGATGAGAAATGAAGTGGTGTACTTGAGGAAGAAAGAGAAAATCAATTTAATTTTATCATGGAATATAAGATGAGCGAATATAATGTATAGTGAGACTTGAAAGATAGGCTGAAACCAAGCTGAACAGAAGAGTTTATATTTTATGCTAAAGCTAGAATTGATTGAATAGGGAGCATCACATGGTCATATTTGAGCATAAAGAAAATGTCTTTAGTGGCAGTACAAAGACTGGACTAGTGACTAGAGTGGACTATTCTTGAACTTATGTCTACATGTGTGTATATATCTATATCTATATCTACCTATCTATGTACCTACCTACCTATTTATCTAATCATATATCTAATATCTATCTATACCTGTGTGTATATGCAGGCTATTATACTCCAGACTCTCCTTCTATACTTTCCCTACAATGCCCTAGAAACCTCTTCATTCTAGAAGCTCATGTCAGCTCTGAATGTCACACATTGGATGGAAGTACCTTTCATCTCTGTAGGACTTCCTGCTGATTGGTTGGTTCTTTCTGGAGTTTCCATTTTAAGAAGGATGCCCAGGTCACCCATGTCTTTATTCCTCTACATTCTCCTCTTGAACTTTTCTATGGAACCCTTATGCTGCTGAATCCTTTCATCTCTTCCATGACTTTTTCCAACTCCCTCATATTTGTTGTATTCCTCTATTAGAAATAAACTCCTTGAGGTCAGGGACTGCATATCTTTCTACCTGAATTTTTATCCCTAGTGCTTAATACAACACCTGGCACACAGTAAGCACTTAATGTTTACTGACGACTTTTTAGCAACTATATACATGTTTTGAATATATACATAAACATTTTTATATATGCATATATGTACATGTATGGATTTAAGAGTTGTTTACATAAAGGTGATAATTAAACTTATTGGAGCAGAAGAGAACCTGCTATTTTTAAAAATTACTTTATTTTGTATTTACTTATCAGTATACATATTGTTTCACTATTGGGGAATGTAGACTCTTCAAGAGCAGGAACTTTTTGATTTTTATTAACCCAGAGTCTATCACAATCCAAAATGTGATTGATCATTTTTATTGAATGTTGTTGAATTAATCTCCTTGATGAATTGAATTGATCCCCTTCCCCAATGTACCTTTCCTCATGCTAGATGGTCTATTAAAATGTATTTCCAAACTCAAATAATCAAACTCCCCTTTTTTCCTTTTTGTTCCCTAAACTCACAAAACTTCTCTTTCTTAGTGAAGCTCTCCCAAATGAACTGGTCTCTGAGCGATTTATCCTTTTAGTTTCCATGACACCAAGAACCTAAGCAGTAGATCTGAATTTATGTACTCTCTAAGCTTATAGTTTGTGGTCTCTAAATACAAAAAAAATTACTAAATTACTAAGGGGGAAGAATTATGGCTCTAGGGCTTAAATCATATCATCATCTAAAATAAAATTCAGTTGCCTTTTCCTAATGTAGAAGCAATACTCCAGCTCCTTTTTAGCTTAATGATAACAAACTCACAAGACAAGTCATTTTTTACAGCTTTAAAATACCAGAAATGAGATCTAGTTAGCAATGCTAAAAGAAAAAAAGTCCCGACTCCCTCTTTTATATATAATATTACACACACACACACACACACACACACACACACACACACACACTTTTTAATTATCTATCTATCTTGGATACCCAACTCTAATTGGAGAAATTTTTGATTTTTAAAAAAAGATTTTTTATTTAAGTCAGTGTATTTCAGTAGACATTTGTTAAGCATGTATTGTGCCAGCCAAAATGCTAAGTACTACCTATATAAAGAATAAAAAAACCAGAATGGCCTCTGCTTTCAAGAGGTTTATATTTGTGGGGGGAGAACAGGAAAATATACACACATAGATAAATACAAAGAAATTCTAGGGAAGTTTGTTGTAGGCAAGAGAAAGATCAGAACACCAGAGGGATGGGGCTGACATGGATGGTTAGAAAGAGGTTGTGATTATGGTATTGAAAACATTAACCTTTATGTTTTATTTGACAACAGCATCAATAACATTGTTCTCAAAAAGGCCAGAAAGAACATTTCAGATGTTACTATGTATAGAACAGACAGTGCATGTGAGGGACTTTTTCCACCTGATAAGGTCTAAATTGTATAACCATCTTTTACTCTAGATGATTTATTTTCCATTTATAATGAGAGTAGAATCATTAAGATGCTTTCACTTAAAGCTATTTTTGTATACACATAAGCCAATTGAAAAATATAGTTTTCAGTTCTTCCAATTGAATTAGTTTTTAATTGCATCCTGGTTCAATTATTGATATGGATGTTGAACAAAAAAGCATTTGTCATGTGCTAATACAATTTTATTTTTTGTGTGTTTGTTGCTTTCTTCTCCCTAGAAATTTCCAAGGTTATCCAGTTCTTTTGAAATTCACACATTATATTATTTTTAATAACTAAAAACAAACCAGGAATAAACTATGGAGAACAGTTCTAAAATATTATTTCATCCCTAGGGATATATTTTTTAACCAAGGCAGATCATGTAAGGAGTTGCTATCCGTCTTCCCCACCCCCTCAAAAAAAAAAAAAAAACCATTGCCTTGAACTCCAATTCTCTGTTGGATAAGTCTGAAAATTAATGCTGGTTTTCAGATAACATTCTCTTCCAGGCCCTTTTTTTTTCTTTCCAGTTTTTGAAGGACTTTGTCCATGATTGAGTTACACTGCTATAACCTTTGAATATCAAGTCACTCTCCCCACCTATAATAGTGAAACATTGTAGTTGAACTCCCCTTCTCTTCTTTCTTCTCCCTCTTCCTCTTTTTCCCTCCCTCCACTCCTTTTTTCCTCTACCTCTCTTTCTCTCTCTTTTCCTTTTCCTTTCTCTTTCCTCCTCTTCCTCTTTTCTCTCTCTGAATTTATACATACATATATGTACATATATATACATACAGAGAGAGAATTATTTATGCAAGTATAAATTTTTATTTCTATTTTCATCTTCCTTTCATGTCATACTTTGGGGGATAGAGAGGGATAGAAGGTAGTTCTATGGCGTATGATACAGTTTTAGGAACTCACCATGTATTAGTTCAGGTTTATTGAGCACAAATTCCTGAACATAGTGTAAGCATTTAATTTACATTTCTGCTGTTGGTACCATCATTTATGGAGCTTTCTATTTCAAGTGCATGTTTTGTTTATTTATAGTTTTATGTAGAGCCTTTCCTCCTGAAGGCTCAGATGAGACACAAACTGCCAATGCATGATATTTCTTAAAGGAATTGAAAGCCAAGAGGTGGGCGAGGGAACAAAATAAAAAAAAAAAAAAGAGGAAAGATTGGGAAGGGGGGCAAGTGCTTTGTAAGTTCTGATCAGTGTTCAACAAACTTCTAATTCAGTAGCTTTCAAATGTTTTCATCCTTTTTTGCCCAAAGAGATTTTTACAGTGTGAAATTTCTTTTCCATCTCTTGTCATCACCATCACTCCAACTCTTCTTAAAGTAGATAAAGCTATTCAACTTGATGATTTCTCCTTGAGAAGCTGTTCTAGGTTCTGTTTGTGTGGGCCAGTCTTTTCATGGGTCTGAACAGGCCTTGAGTTCTGAAAAAAGATTAACTATAGAAAATAATAATAATAATAGCTCACATTTAAAGATCACTTTAAGGCTTATAAAGGAGTTAATCATAGATTATCTCATTTGGTCCTCACAAAAAAAAAAGTCTATGAAGCAGGTATAGTCTTATCTCTAGTTTACAAATTAGTAAATTGAAGCTAAGAAGGTTAAAGGACTTCCTAGGTTCATTCAGCTAGTGAATCAGCATTCAAACTCAGTTCTTCCTGACTCCACATCAGATCTTTTATCTGTTACATGACGGGATGATTTTTGGAAGTCAGTTAACCTCATAGAAAGATCTTACCAACAGCTCCTGGAAAATGGAAGGAGAAAAAAAACCTGATCTTGTAGAGGGATAAATTTCTCTCTTTTCTTTCTCCCTCTCTCATTTCACTGTACATGGCTAGGCATGGATGTTTTTCAATCAGGATGTACTAGAAAAGGTTCTCCAAAATTTAAGAGGGTAATGATGTTAATTTTAAAAAAAATACTAATGACCTTACTAATTATCTCCTGAGAATATGGGTCTCTTTTCTAAAAAAAAATTATAATCAAATGAAAGGAAACGAGAGAATCTCTAGAAATAGAACTCAGTATTCTCTGTCCCTTTCAATTTAAACTTTCCTAAGTAGAACAGAAGTATGGAAATTAGAGCATCCTCAACTTTAATGATTTATTCTTTGATTATCAATCTGTCTATAGATCTTCATATATTCTCATTCCCTTATAAGAAATTGATTGTGAATATTTAGGAACTTATCATTATAATCCTTATATTAAAGCTTCTCTATGTATCTAGAGTCTTTGTTATTATTTTTATTACTAGCTTTTATTTAGATATTAGACTCACAGAAAACTTCTACTCACAATAAGGCTCTTAGGTAGGAAGTATTGTCATCTTACTTTACTAATGAGAAGTTTCAGACTCAGAAAAGTTAATGACTTGCCTTTGATGACCCAGCTAATATCAGAACAAAGACTTCAAACTAAATTTTCTGATTCCTAAGTGAGTTTCCCTTATACTATATTACAGGACCTTTATTTAAAGAATATGTTTTGGAATTTTAGACTGAGTATTATGGAATCTTCAGAGTTAGGAGGGACCATAGAGATCACCACCTAATGTTTGAATTCTTTCTGCATTCAAACATTCCAGTGTTCCCTCATTCCCCCAAAAGCCCATTCTTTGGTTTATTCAATTCAACAAAGATTTTTTGAGTATCTTCTATTTTCAAGGCACCACAAGTCTATAAGAAAGACTGGGATTTAAAATCAGGTATGGAAGATAAGCTATATACAAATAATTCGGATACAAATTATATTGAGATAATAGTTCAGAGAAGGGAGATATCATTTGGGGGCAGGGGAATCAAGAAGGATTTCATGGAGGAAATGGTAGCTGAGCTAAGCCTTGAGAAGAATAGATAGACTTTCACTTGGTCAAGATTTGGAGGAATATGAGTACATTCTTGGCATTGAAGGGACTATAAAGAAAAGCTTACAAACCCAGAAGGGGTGAGATGTGCTCAGCTAATTATAAATAAACCTATAAAGATTGAACAAAAGGCATATAAAAGGAAATAGTGTGTGATTAAGGTGAAAAAATAACTTGAGCCTTGAGAGTGGAAGGCCTTGACTTGGCCATTCTACGGAAACTGTTCTTTTCTATAGGCAGTTGAAAGCCAATATAGATATTATACTTTATATTGAATTGTTCCGATGTTTGGAACTTATCAGTCAGTGGATAAGTCCATTCCCTTATCCAAATGGAAGTCCTTCAGTTATAGGACGACATCATTTAAGATGTATTCTTCTCTTCTCATACCTAAACATTTCCAAAGTTTTCAACTCTTTTTTCAGATAATATAATTTCCAACTCTCCATATCATGCCAGTCACTCTACTTTGTTCATGCTATCTTAAAAATATGTTAACAGCTTAGAACTAGGTCCAGGAATATGCTGAATCCACCTTAAATCAGACTTGTTCTATTCCAAGTGTGAGCATTTATACCTTGGGATTCAGTAGACACTGTAAATCAGGAATTGATCTCTTATTTTGTTTATTGTTTACACTTAAGAAAGTGATAGAGAAAATGCTAATAATATAGATTAATTTTTTTTTAGAGACAGGGTTGATAAAACATTTACCAACACATCCCTGTCTAGGATGAAGGGAGGGCAAGGAAGCTCCATGTTCTGAGTCTATTAGTAATCTAATTTGGATAAAGGAGATATTTCCAACTTACTGCTCTCAGCTTATTTAATGAATCATGTCTGATTTTGAGATCTTCTATTCTATATTCTTGTGACTATAACTATCAGAATAAAATATAAGACTATTTTGAATTTCTTGGGATGTTTGAGAAAAGTTAAACATTCTCATTTTAATATCTCCTGTATTCTACAAAATAGTAATAATATACAATAAAATAACAATGCATAAACAACCATTATTCAGAAATCTGAAAAGTAAAGGATATTGATGTTGTCTATTGCTTTTTCCTGAGTAGTACCAGTAGAAAATAGTAGCATATACAGTATGCTAGTCACTAAAGTGATATGACTTATCCATAGGAAAAAAAACACTAGATTCAGCGTTAGAGGTTCCTGCTTCAAAATTCCAGTTCTGCAAGGGTCAATGTTGAAAAATTATCCATGCATATGTTTTGAAAATAAAAAGCTTTAATAAAAAAAAATCCTAGTTCTGCTTCTGAGCAATTTGGGGTGAGCTGCTTATCTTTCTTTCTTCATCTTCAAAATGAGGAGTTTCCTTTAGTTCCCCTTGTAAAGGGGAGTTGTCGAGCAGCTCTTCTGCTCTAAAGCTATTTATCCTGTGATCTCCCACTCACATATGGATAAAAATCTCCAAATACAGTCTCTTAAAATAGCACCATCTAGTGGCTTCTTAGCATAATGTTTGCTTTGAGAGTTGAGAGGGTCCTCAGGATCTCCAATTCATTTTGAAATTCCCCATTTAGTGTTACTTGAGACAAATTAAGTTTGTTATCCCCAAAAAAGTACATAACAAATGAGATTTTATTTTTGAAATTCTAGCAGTTGATCTTGAAACCTTTCTGTTTCAATCCCATCAATTGGGATATAAGATGACATCCCTTTTCTATAAATCGTCATTTTGTGGTAATGATGGTCTTGGAATTGAACTGGAAAAGTCAAACAATGTGTTCTCAGTTATAAAGATATGAACTGGGACTGTGTAGCTTTGAGTAGAAATTGTAAAGAGTCATAATTTCTTCAAATAAGAGGCTTCATTTGTTTTTCCCTCTTTGAAAATGCTTTCAAATCTATTCCTTTCTTTTACACTTACAAGTCAAGAAATCTACCTATTTGGTTGAGATTACCTTATAATAAAACTTTTTCATCTTGACAAATCCATTATCATTTGATTATTTTCTTCAAAGTTTGAATGAAGTGGAGTAGAATTTCTCAAACTAATGATCAGAAACCTTGATTTTATGTCTTATGTGACCTTGACCAATTAGATATTGGATGGATGAACAGTTTGGAGGTAAAACTAAAAAATATACTGTAAGTTTCTCCTTGAATGCTTGAATTAAAGTTCCAAAAGATTTAAAGAAGCTCAAATTAGAACAGAATGACTGCCTACATATTATGTCATAATTTGTCATAAACATCAGTATTTGCCTCTTAAAAATAGCCCCTTTGGAACACCTCAGAATGTTTCAGTTTTAGAAATATTTTTATAATTCCTTTGTAAATACCTTGAAAACCTGTAGTCTTTTATGAATCTTTTCAATGGTACCATTTTTGAGATTGAATTTCATTTTTGGAAAAAGCCAAAAATCATTTAAACTCAAGATTGATGGTTATCTTCCCATAGATGATAACATTTTTGGTTAAAAAAAATAGGCACAAGAAATTTCATTTTTCTGTGATTCAGAAATTTCACTTGAAAGATAGTTCTGCTATGTTACAGAAGGGTTTTGAACAATAGAAGCTCTGTTAAAATACCCCCCCACTCCCAAGATGACTACTTTGAAGAACAACTCTCATTTCTGAGGAAAGATTTTGTTGTGGGTTTTTTTTTAACAGTTTCATTCATTGCCTGCTTCCCATACCAGACAGACAGATACATAGGTAGATAGATAAGATATAGATATAGATATTTCAATGTTGTTTTTTTGGTCATAGACAATTTTCTTCCACAGATTTGATATAGAAGTATCATATTCCAAGAAAACATCCTTGAGGAAACTTAATTCATTCCCACAATTTAAGTAAATAACATTTTTAAGTTGAAATTCCTGCCTTTGGGAATCTTCAATTTGGTCATTGGAAATAGGGGAGAAAATACCACAAGCATGTATTTATAAGAGAGAGGATTATTCCAGAGTGGTATAAATTTAATGTTAACGTTTGGACTATATTGGTCATCCACATCATTCATATGCACCAAGATTATTCCCTATGATATGTGATTTAATGTTTCAGAGACTTTGGATCCTGATGAACAGCTGGAAACTCTTCATGAAGCATTGAAACTACTGCCACCTGCGCACTGTGAAACGCTCAGGTATCTCATGGCACATTTAAAGAGGTAAGTGATTTATCCTGCATTTTGAGAATGATTTGTAGTCAGACAATAAAAATAAATAAATAACATAGGCACCTACCTCCTGAGGTGGCACTCAGGGGATACTGTTCCATCATCTAAGATTGGAAATCTCAACAGGACCTCTATTGAAATAGACCTAATGGTCCTAAGATGAAAACTTCAAAGAAATGAGGGAATGGATTCCTAGTACATTCTAATAGAATGTCAATTCCTTGAAGAGAAGAAAATTTCCCCTTTGCATTTGTGCCCGCCAGTGCTTAGCACAGGGCCTGTCACATAATACAGTAGAACACACAAATGTTTGGTTGATTGTTAAAATTGTGGGCTTAGATAGGAGGGGTAGCTGAGGGAATAGGTGATGGAGCCTTTTATATCTGTGTTGTTTATACTAATTTTAGGGGAGAAATACTGAAAAATATGATTATTTATTTTATTCACTGACATATTAAAATGAGGAGAGTAGTCCTGGTTTCCATGTATATTTGTGACTTTATTAGAAAACAAAGCTTCTGTGTTAAAATCCCATATTTAAAACAAATCCAACATATATAAAAATCCAGATGGGCAAAACTTATATTAAGAAATTATTATCTACCTGTTAAAAGGATTAATCATATTGTTAAATGAGACTCGTGAGGGCCAATCTAGGAAATCTTCCAAATTTTGAATAAGCTAGCAATGGGTATACTAATGTCTTAGGACACCTCTTCCTCAAATCAAAGTAGAAGGTAGTTGAACAATAAATCTGTTTGACCTTTATATTGTGAATTAGAAACAGCAACTTTCAGAGAAATCCATGACCTGAATCACAATAGGACATATGGAAATGAAAACTGCAGGAATTGGGGAGGAATTGCTGAAAGAGCATCAACAGCATTCTGCACAACCAAAGAGAATGCAGACTTGATTAGGGAAGAAACAAGTTTGACAAAGCAGTATCTATTTGTGGTTACCGTGCCAGAAATATTCACGTTCTGCCACATACACAAAGTCTTCTCAACATAAAGTACAAAGAATGGAACTTCACAGATTCTAGCATGGAAAATTTGAAGTAACAAACCACCTTTGAGATTTGAGAAACTTGTTTTTAATCTTTTTACTTAAATGTTACACTCTCTGCTCAGATTTTCAGTTATGAATTGCCAGTACTGGTGCTAGTTAGTCAAGTGGCTTGTTGTGGGAAGGTTTGAGTTCGAAGGTTAGGAGAAGGGAAAGGAAAATATATTTTTTCTTGTACCTTTCAAGGTCTGGTTCTATATGCTAAATCAATGGATATAGATGTTGTTATGTATGATTTCTCAGCCACTCTGATGTCTCTCCAAGCTGAAAACAAGGAATTCTAGAGGCTTAAAAATCACATAACCTATCAAAAAGACCAAAAAAAATGATAACAGCAGCAAAGTTATAACAAAAACAAATTTGATAGATGCCTTCTAGGTGCAAAGTACTATGCCAGACAGATAGTTGTGACCATTTTGTAAGTTTAAAAGGAATCTCCCAGAAATAAGAGATTAAATGGCCCTGAAGCAAAATTAGTTACATATTTTCATAACTTATAAGTTTCCAAAAAATGAATACTTAATTTTTTTTGACAAAAGACCAGATGTATCTTCCATGTTATTTTAGAGCCTTACTTAATTTGTGCAATCTTAGGTACAAGTCAAAGTTTGCTTCCTGCTTGTATGTAACTCCAAAAGTCCCCCCACCCTGCCTTAAAAATATAAAAATTAAGAAGATGTTCTTTTTTCCCCTCACTTTCTTCTTCACTGTGTTTTTTAGTCATGTTTTATTTGAGATGAAGATGTAGTAAAGGTGGTTGATTTTATCTTTTTGATGGTAGAGAATGGAAAAAAAAAACATTAACTGAAGTCAGGAACTCCATTCAAATCCCATCTCTAATGCTTTCCTACCTGTATTCTTACTACTTCATTCCCTAGATCTCAGTTACATCATCTATATATAGATCTACAAAATCTGTAAAAAAAAGGTTGGACCAGATGACCTTTGAAGTCCTTTCCAGCTCTCAATCTGTGATGTTATGCCAAGGGGAATTGAAATTATTCATTCATTTTGACTCTTTCCCAAAATTCCCCTTCAAAAATGATTCAGTCCCAAGAGGCTCTTAGCTGTAAAGTTGAAAACAATGCAACATGCCATGCTGAAAAGGCCCTTTAAGAATAAAGTTTATTCCTCCATTCCATCTTTTCCATCATTTATGTACCCATAACACTAAGGTGTAGATCAGTGAAGAAAACTGCAAGACTATAGGCAAATCACTTAATCTGTGCCTATTTCCCTCATCCATACTTCACAGGACTATTGTATCAGAAATAAGCCTTAAGGTGCTAAATAAGGCATTGTTAATATCAATTTTCTTGGGAAAAATAGTGATATAATGGAGCTCAGCTAGTCCAATGCTTTAGTTCAGGCTTGAGTGCTCAGTGAACTGTGTGAAGTTTTCATTTCAATCATTAAATGAATTCACTTCAAGGGAAATGAATAAATTGAGACTTGTATTCCCAGTTCCTAGCACAGTGTCTGGCATACAGAATATTTTAATAAATACTTGTTGAATTGATTTGAATTGAACTGACAGGCTACAGAATTCACTGTACTCATTTGGGAGTGAGCATAGATTTTAAATTGGATATTTTTGTCCACTCTAGCTGTCTCAGCCTGAGGAAACAAACTCTTGCTCACTAATGAAAACATTTTTGACTGTTCTTGTATGTGTGTGTGTCTTTTAGGGTCACCCTTCACGAAAAGGAGAACCTCATGAATGCTGAGAATCTTGGAATTGTCTTTGGACCCACCCTCATGAGATCTCCAGAATTAGATGCAATGGCGGCCCTGAATGATATACGGTATCAGAGACTGGTGGTGGAGATGCTTATCAAAAATGAAGACATTTTATTTTGAATTTCCCCTTTTGCATAAAGAGAAGAGAGCTATGTTCTACAGATGAAGGAATGTTTTATAATAATTTAATTAGCTCTTCTAGCTGAATTATTCTTGATTAGAGCTTTGGGTATGCACCAGATAAAAATGAAGGAATTTTATGTTGTTTATGTAGTGCCACTCAGCTGTCCTTGTCCAACAATTAATGCCTAAGCTCCAGTACTAGTAATCCTGGGTGTTTATCATGTTAAAGGAAACTCAAGCTATTGCATGATTGGCTCCCCTTTGGGCTAGAAACAACAAAACAATGCAGCTTCTTCATCCTGGATAGTCTGTGGTTGTAAATCAGCATGTTCCTCAGCGTAAACCTGTTGTGATTTTGCTTTTTATGTTCTAGGCTATTAGTTTCTGATACTTACAAAAAAAATGTGTGAAACAGTACCTTGGGCTCACACATAGTCATTTTCGATTATTCATTTGCCAACCTTTATTGAGTGGTTTATTTCTGGTTTCTCTCAGCTCTTCTATCATGTAGTACTTTGTTTCCTACAAGAACAAAATATGTTTTTGATTGTTACTTTAAGCAGTTATACATGCCAATAAAATGTACAACACTGAGCATTTTCTTTTATATTGTTATTATTTGGTTTTCTGTTGTAATTTTGTATTTTTATCTGGCATGCTTATATTAATTTATTAAATTTTGCTTTTAGAAATCCAAAATATTGATAGCTTTATTTTATTAATTAATGAAAACATTCAGAAATATTTTTCTTAGCTTACTCACTCATTGTAAAATATTGCATCTCACCTTTTCTAAAAGTTCCTATAGAAAGTGAAATCCAGAATATTTTTCAAGTCCCTAAGGGGGAAAATTGTCAGGAGGAAAAATATGCATCATTTTTTGTGTTTATTGGTAACTTAGTGTTTATACATGCAGTTATCATTAAAAATCTTACCTAGAATAATTTTTATACTAGATCTCCAATTTGATTGATACAGGGAACTCCACAGGAAAAAGATCCCTTTACAAGTGCAGTAATTTCTCAGTAACTAATAACTATAACCTTAGAGACTGCTGGGCACCAAGAGGTTTGCCCAATGTCATACAACCAGTCTGTCTAAGACAGAACTACTCAGGGATCTTCCTGATACATGGGCTCCTTTGCTATCCACTATACCATTTTGTTACTGTAAAAAGGAATGCCAAATACTAAAATGGCTTCTAGACTGTTTATTAGAGGAAAAATAGAAAAGATAGATGCATATAATCTAAATCAAAGCTTCTTCCAACTGTAGGTTGCAACTTCAGATGGGGTCTTAAGAGTAACTGAATGGGGGGGGGGAAGGTTGCAGAATTTTGATTTAGAATCAGTAAATGTTTGATTTGTCTACTTTTTTATATACCTATAAACCCAGTCTCATAAAAATTTCTTAGATAAAAAGGGATCACAAGTGGAAAAATATTAAGAAGCTCTGATCTAGATTTTATTTTTTGTATTGATAATATCACTTAAATTGATACTCTGACACTTTCAATAATACCTGAACAAATGACATGGAATTTCAATAAACTATGACACTAAGATTCAAGGTGACATAGTAGATAGAACTTAGAACCTAAGAATTAAGAAAACCTGAATTCAAATCTAATTGCAGACACTTACTAGATATATGACACTGGGCAAGTCACTTTGCCTAGCAAGCTTTGATTGGCTCAGTTTCCTCATCTGTAAAATGAGGCTTTTAATAGCACCTACTTCCCAGAGTCATTGTAAGACCAAATGAGATATTTGGTATTTTCTTTTTTTTCATATAGTGTCTGGCACATAGTAAATGCTCTATAATTTTTTAAAGATAGAATAGGAGAGCTGGTACTTAGTTAATATTTGATTCAGGAAAGACATATTACAAACAAGCAATTTAATGGAGAAATAGTATAAAAGATATCATCTGAGAAATGTCTGACTAGAAAAATAATTGGGCTAGTCACATAGTAAAGACAGCCCATAGTCCATTCGTATTCATGCAATTGTAACATCAAATGAAAGTGAGAATGGCCCCAGTCCTGATAAGAGGAATTCCCATGATAAATTTATGGGAGAATATGGATGACAATTATACTGAATAAGCAGACATGGTTGGGTGGCATTCTCTATCACTGAAGAAAATTTCCATTTCAGCAAGTTAACAGGGCCATTGAAGAAATGGGATAATTATTCAGAAGTAATTCAATCCTGTTTTCTTCTTAGCTCTATGCTTATAATAAAAATATTATTTAATTGATAATGAATCTAGAGATTGGTAAACTAAAAAGTTACTTTAAATAATAACTTTTTATTTTTCAAAATACATACAAAGATAGTGTTAAACATTCATCCTTGCAAAATCTTGTATTCCAAATTTTTCTGCCTCCTTCCCCTCTTCCACTTCTCCTAGACATCAAGTAATCCAATATAAGTTAAACCTGTGCAATTCTAAATGTATTTCCACATTTATCATAGGAGTTATTTTAAATAAATTCATACTATTAGTGAAAGCAGATGTAATATAGTTTAAAAAGGACATAAAACTGGAAGTTGTCTAGATTTGAATCCTAGTTCTGACTCATCTTTAACACAGATCATAATATGCTGTATTTCCTACTTCATAGGACTATTGTGAACACACATGGTTTTGCTTATGTATATGTACATTATTTTATCATATTTAACACAGACACATATACTACTTTGTAAATCATATGTTATATGAATTTTTTAAATTATAATCCAAGAGGAACCTTACAGTTTAACCCCTCCCCCCATTTTAAAGATGAGAAAACTATGATTGCAAGAAATTTATAAGATTATAGATTTAGAACCAGAAACAAACTTGGATAGCATCTGGTTCCACTCCTTTACTTTACAGATGAAGAAACTAAGACTTAGAGAGAGTAAGTGACATGCTAGTGTTCAAACAGCTAGCATTTGAACCCAGGGCTTCTTAATTGCAAGATGAGCATTCTAACTAGACCTGGAGTCAGGAGGATCTGAGTTCAAATCTAGCCTCAGACACTTGCCAGCTGTATGATCCTGAGTAAGTGCCTTAACCCTATTTGCCTCAGTTTCTTCACTTGTAAAATGAGCTAAAGAAGGAACCCCTCCAAGAAAACACTAAAAGGGGATCAAAAAGAGGCAGACATAACCAAAATAACTGAACAACACCATGTTGTTTCACATGCCCAAGGTCTTTGGTAGTCATTTGTCACAAAATTGTCACTTATCCAAGGATACATATCAAGGTAGTAGCCTAGAGGATGCCAAAACTATTTGAAGACAGAAGGAATTTTCCACAAACTCAAGTCCCCTGAAGATGTTCTCTCCATATTTGTTGTTGTTCAGTTATTTTGACCTATTTTGGGGATTTTCTTGGCAGAGATGCTGGAATGGTTTGTCATTTACTTATCCAGCTCATTTGATAGATAAGTAGATGGAGGCAAATAGGGGTAAGTAACCAAGAGTCACACAACTAATAGCTAAGTCCAGATTTGAATCCAGGTTCTGTTGACTCCAGATCTGGCACCATATCCACAGAGCTCCCTGACTATTCCATTTTCTCCATAAGACCTGGCTAGTATTTTCCAACTAAGAAATGAACTGCAGTTAGTAATGCTAACTAGATGGATTTCTTCCTGGATTCCATCAGGCTGAATTGTTATATCTTTATTGCTTAAACCCATTTCATAGAAAGCCTTTTTGCAAGAAATGCAAATATGCTTGAGGAAATTTTAATAATTTCATGTTTATTTAGTAAAAGAAATAGTCTAGGCTTTGAGTAATTCACTCAGTTCTACAGTCAAGATATAGCTCAATTTAGGGGGACAGACATTAAAAAGAATGACATCTATTGAAAAGCTGGACTAAAGTTCTATTGCAATATTAGACGCCTTATTATAGAGTACAAAGAGAAGATATTAAGTATAACCAACACTTCCATAAACCAGAGTCTCTTTAGAGTATAGTGGTTGTTTTCCATCTCTTTTTGTGTAAAGGAATAAACTTGATAACTTTTAAAAACAGATAGCTGTGTGGTCGCTGCACTTAGGCTGTGCAATCTTTAGAAAAATTTCATATTTTGCTAATCCTGCTAGAAACAAAGTCCTCTTGCAATGCCTAAGGATACTGCTGCCTCCAGATTTTGTGCCACAGGCTCATACACTATCATCAGCAAAAGCCCAGAAAGCTGTGGGTAGCTATAAAAGGAGATGAAATGCACAGTAATCTTGTTTTTCTTTTTTTGAGGGATTCACAGTAACACACACATACACAGAGAAAAAAATTTAAAACAACCTACTCATGATTACAGAAAGCCCACAGGTTTGGCAGCACTGATCTCAGTGCTCACTCAGGAGTTGCTGAGTGAGTTAGTTTCTTTGGAAGGAGCTTAACTCCTCCCTACCTTTCTTCTATTCTGAAAGTAGAGCTTTCAAATCAACTCATCAAATATTTATTAAGCACTAACTATGGCAAGATATAATATTTGTCTCTGGGTATATAAAGACAAAAATTAAAGTCATTATCCTCAAGAAATTTATATATTATTGCAGGAATATATATGTATATATTTACATGCATATATATATATATGTAAATTTCAGGATGGACAAGGCAACTGAGTAATATCAACAAAGCTTTCAAGAAATTAAATGAGTAATCAAGTGTTTCTTTTCTCAATGTTTCTCTACCATGAATGTGAACTAGCTTAACAGCCTGGCCAAAGGAAGTTGCAATCAGACACTTGAATAAATATTTCTTCTCCCATTTATAGTCATGTTTTTAAACTCAAGTCAAGTGAAGAAGTAAGTGATCTCAGATGGTAGCCCACAATCAAGAGAAACAAGTCTTAGAGAGTTCTTATTTTTAACTGTTTTAGTTATTCCCTTGAGCTCTAATTTGAGAACAATAACAGGTCCTTCCATTCAAAAATCAAAACCAAAGACAATCTCAAAGTAGATTTTAATGTACCCAGAAACTTTCGGCTAATGAGGTTTTTTGGTATAACTATACAAAGGTGATTTAATCATGGAAAATGCAGTTTACTTCACTAGAATAATGTTGGAGTTGGTATAAGGCTTTTGCTCACAAATATAATGCCCATTCCATTACATTATGTTAGGCTATTAGTTATATAAGTGATCTTCCTCATTTCAGATTATACCCTAGTGCCCAGAAACTAACTCTTATCTGATTGATGAAGAGGTAGGCCATCTGGGAAATATAGGACAGAACATTCAGGTAATGGTTGACTGCTTTCCTCCTCAGGTCCAGAGCTGGGCTACCATTCCCAATAAAGTCTTTATTATTCACACTCATCAGGCTATATTCCTTCAATCCCACCAAGCTTGACTTTTCATTCAAAAGAATTATGAACAATTTATTGTGAATTGTCTCTACGTTCCCTCAGTCAGATCCAACCCTAGAGCAACCTGGAGCATCTTTCTTTCCTTCAAGTACAATACATCATGTACACTTTGCATTTTCTCTTGGTGCTTCCAAATTAATTTTTTATTGAATTGTAAATCCTTATTGAATCAACAGTGTCAGCTAGAGGGCACAATGGGTAGAGAAAAAACTCATCTTCCTGAGATCAAATCTGGCCTCAGAGTTTCTAGATATGTGACCCTGGACAAGTCACTTAATACTTTTTGCTTCAGTTTTGTCATTTGTAAAAGAGTTGGAGGAAAAAAAATAGCAAAACACAACAGTATCTTTGCCAAGAAAACCTCACATGGTGTCATTAGGAGTCAGAGAGGATTAAAAACAACCAAGCATTGAATCAACAATCAGAGAAAGATGTGGGAAAAAATAAGTGATTTCACACAGAGAACTTCAAAGTAGTTTAACCCATTGTGTGGTTTTATGCAATTGGGCTCCTGCCAGTTAGCCATTGGAAGGGATAATGCAGCTCTCCTTTGCCAAAGGACCAGTGACCATGGGAGTTTTCTCATCCATAGAGGTGGTCAGCAATTGACCCTGATCAGTCAATGCTCTCATGCAATGCTATCAGTCACTTTGCCAGCTGACATCTAAATTATCCCCTGCCAGGGATGTGATCATATTAAAACCAAACAGAGGTTTCCAATTATCTAGTTAATATGATAATATTTGTTTGGAACTGGAGATTAAAAAATACTCCTCATAGACTAAAATTCAACAAATGAAAGAAAAAAAATCCTAAACTCACTAGTAATTTGTTGGTGGGATTTTTCCTTCATTTTTTAAGTAAATAGGGAAATATATGCCATTATTAGAAATAAGAATCCAAGAGGATCATCTATTCCAAACCCTATATTTGAGAGATGAGAAAACTGAGAATTGAAGTAGGTAACATGTTGAAGGTCACTCCCCTAAGCCTGGCTAATATATGCAGCAGAAAAGATGAAGTAGCAAATTCATTAATTAGACTTATGCTTCAACAGCTTCCATTATCAAGCTTAATCATTTATTTATTTTAATTCTGAGATGCTGCTTCCATTTAAATGACTGGTATCATCAGGAAATGTCGTGGTACTTGGATTTTCAAAGTACTTTTATATTTTACAGATTATACATTCCATAGCAGGAACATAACACTCAATCAAGACTTTCACATCCTCAAGTCTGAAATGAAGGCTTAGGGTCTGTTTTAAACTGCCAAGCTATTATCCTTCACAAGAGATTATAAAGAAAATTATGATTCATGAAATTTATTAATTTCTGTTAGGGAGAATAACCTTTTGTTCAGTCTTTGAATGTTTGCATTTCTTTCATGTTATAAACTTTTTCTTTTATTACTCAATTAAGAGTACTTTGAGCTTTTGCATGTATTTTATATTATAAACTTTTCCTTTTATTAGTTATTCAGTTGAAGAGTATAAAGTAAGGTCAGTAGGAATCAGGTCTATAGTGTTGACCTACTTTTTCAAGCCCTGGTGAACAGTTGGAAATGTTTTTTATAATACAGCTGCAATTATATTGTCACAAGAAATATCAGCATGTGAAGCTAGCAATCTTGAGGTTGTTTATTCTTGACCATTGAAATTACTGCTTAGCCACCCAGCCCAACTGTGGTGCTCATGTAAGTCATGGAAAAGCAGAGGAGCTGATGTGTTATTGATTGAAGTGACTCAGAAAAGGGGAAGGGGCAAATGGAACCTTTGGGGAATAAAATGCCATAAATCTAGGAATAAGCCCTAAAGACAAAAAAATCTTGTTGTATTAGATCAGCTGCTCTCTGCTGCTTCTCAGAAAGCAGTTAAATGTTGGAATGCCTTTTTCCTCCCAATATAAATTAGGAAATGATTCCCAAGACAATGACATTCCCTTGAGGAACTTTCTACCCTGAGGACTAGAGAAAATGATGTCATCAATTATTGAGAAATTGGTTTCCTTTCATGCGTGTCAAGATCCTGTAGGATAGCAGACAGGCTGGCCACATAGATAGATAGATACTAGTTTGCCAAGCAGACTCTTGTAGGGGGAAGAGGCTAGACCAGTTATAGGAAAGTATTTAAGAGCCCCAAGTGATAGCCATCCTGCTGTTATCTGTCTAACTCTACCCAAGGCTGTGAGCTTGATTTTGCTCCCCTAACTTCTGACCCTACTTCCTGTTTGCCGCATCAGCTTCTCCCACATCCTGTTCTCCATCCTTCCAACCTCATTCTGGTGACCCACCCCTGACTCTTCCATTTCACAATTGCAATATTGCCTTAACAGTGACTTTTCTTCCCTCAAGATCAAATGAGACTCTTTAGAAAAGGAGGATAGGAAGGATTAAATTATATAAAAATTGAGAAGGAAATTGAGTGAACCTCAAGCTAACCCACTAAGAATGGGAATCCTCAGAGTAGGGAGGAGCTCTACAAAAGGCTATATGCTACTATACAAATACTAACAGAGGAGCCTACCAAATGAAGAAAAATCATTTTAGGATCCATAAAAAGAAGTGCTATATTGCTTTGAATGTGGGTTACTCCTGTATGTAGAACAGATCCCTAAAAGAAGTTGTCTTTGGAAAAGAAAAAATGCATTGGCAAATTATAAAAATAAATACACAAAAGTTTGGTATTAAAATGTTTACTAGGGATTATTTCACATTTTCTTCCTTTTAAATGAGTCATTTTATTCATTTTTATTATCACTCCTCTCCTTATCTTTGTCACTTTCCTCACCATATTCTTGGTACTTTTGCATGAATATGGGCCACACTCAGACTTTGTACAAGTAGATCTGGGGGAGATGGGAGTTCAGTCAACAAGCTATGTGCCAGGCAGTAAAGATACAAAGAAAGGCAAAAACATGGTCTCTGAACTCAATGAGCCCATGTTATATGGCAGAGAGATAATATACAGCATATCTTTAGTATGAAATGGAAGTTAATCAGAGAAGAAGGACTAGAGAAAAAAAACTCAAGGGAGGGGAAATTTGAACTGATTTTAAAGGAAGCCAAGGAACCTAGGAGTCAGAGGTAAAAAGAAAGAGAATTTCAGGCACCAAGGAGAGCCAATTGAAAAATTGCAAAATCCAACAATAGAGTGTCCAATAAAAGGAATAGAAAAATAGACCAATGTAGTTGGATTATGGGGCAGCTAGTGGGTAGAGCACAGGACCTGAAGTTAGGAAGACTGAGTTCAAATATGACTTCAGACATTTCCTAGCCATGTAAACCTGGGCAAATCAGTTAATCCTGTTTGCCTCAGTTTTTCTCATCTGTATCTTTGCCAAGAAAAACCCAAATAGGGTCATGGAGTTGGACTCAAAAAATGATTGAAAACAAAGTTGGATCATAAAGTACATGGAAGCTGGATAATATATAAAAAGTCTAGAAATGAAAGCAGGGACTAGGTTGAAAAGGACTTTAAATATCAAAGAAATGATTTTATATTTGACCTTGGAGGTAATAAAAGGACACTGGAGTTTATTGGGGGTAGGTAGGTAGAGTAGTGGATAGAATTTGAGGACTACAATCATAAGACTCATTCTTTTGAGTTAAAATCTGGCCTCAGGCACTTACTAAACAACCTTGGGCAAGTCACTTAAACCCTATTTATCTCAGTTTCCCCATCTGTAAAATGAATTGAAAAAGGAGATGACAAACTTCTTCAATATCTTTACTAAGAAAACTCTATAAATGGGACCACAAAGAGTCAGACTGTGACAACCGCATTAGCACCCTTGATACCTTAGAATCAGCCGAAGTCGGGATAAGCAAAAGTCCTTGGTATTTATTCTTGGTCTTTAGAGGTAGGATTGAATTGGATGGAAGCAGAATCTCTCCTCCTCTACTGCCAAAGACTCTGGCTAGTCTTACTCCACCTCTTAGTCCCTCCTACAATCCTCTGTAAACACCAATCATCGATCCAGCACAGGATAGTGGGAAGGGCCATTTTCCAAGCAAATGCCCATAGAGTATTATTCAATCGGTAGTTAGCCTTAAGTGCTCGGCTGTCCTGACCTCGGTGCATAGACTCAAGATTTTCAAGCCCATTACATCAGACATGATTGAAAAATGACTCAATAACAACAGAGTTTATTGGATTGAAAGGAAGGATGGGGGAAAGTGACATGATCAGGTCTGACCTTGAGGAGATTAAGTGATTTATCTAATGTGATACACCTGGTTGGTGGGAGAGCTTGGATTCAAACCCATAATATCATCCTCAAATTAAAAACTGGAAAGTTTCCTCAGGATTTCACTAGCAGAAATTAGCCTAGGTAATTATAACAATGGGGATGCCTTTGACACTAAGGAAAGTTGCAAAGACAGAGAATTTTGGAAGAAAGGTGATGAGTTCTATTTTAGGCTTATTGAGTTTAAAATACTAAGAGATCTCTAAATCAAGATGTCCAAAAGGTAGGGGGTGATATCGTATTGGAACTCAGGAGACAAATTAGGGCTAGATATAGAGATATCATAATCATCTGTATAAAGATATAATAGAACTCACAAAATTGATGAGATCACCAAGAAAAGAAGGCCCCAAAGAAGGCTATGGAGGTACTCCTGAGCTAAGTGAAAATTTAGCCAAGGAAACTGAGGAGTGGCCCTCTTGATAGTAAGAGGTTTTGGAAAGAGTAATGTCATAAAAACCTAGCGAAAAGGTGATACTCAGGGAGAAAGAAGACAATCAATATTCAGATAAATATGGTACTATTTTACATACTGCCTAGTAAATTTTGTTGTTATTCAGTTGTTTCAATTTTGTCTCACTCTTTTTGGCCCCATTTGGGATTTTCTTGACAGAGATGATCACTGGGATGGTTTGCCATTTCCTTTTCAGCTCATTTTACAGATGAGGAAATTGAGGCAAACTGGATTAAGTGACTTGTCCAGGGTCACACACTTAGTATGTGTCTAAGATTTTGAACTTGTCTTCCTGACTCTAAAGCCAACACTCCGTCCATTGTGCCAACTAGTCACCCTCGTTAGTAAATTTAATGAACACATTATCCTCCTTCATTCCATCTTGCCAGTTGATTTAGACTGAAAATATAAATCAAATCAAAATGTTTTCAATAAATTCCTCAATAGCAATTCTCTAAAGAATTATTAAGGGAAGCTAAAGCCGGGGAACTAAGGAAGGAGAATAAAAGTAGTGCATCCATAACCCTGTAAAGTCAAGATAGGATATAATGTCTACACACACACACACACACACACACACACACACACACACACACACCCCTAATTGTCCTTGATTGGAGAGATAATATTATTCTGGATGGGCCACAGTTCTGATGTAGTACAACTTTTTATTCTTAATTCATGAGTTTTTACTGTGACCCCATAAGAATATCTGGAAAGGTTTGCTATTCTGTCCATTCCAAAAGGATGTATTTCCTTTTGCCCAGACTAATTAAAACAATTAGATAATCCTTTTCCCTGATAATATACAATATTATAATGCTAAAAAGCCAAAGAATGTTTTTTTTTTTCCCCAATAGAGTTGAAAAGGATCCTGTGGTAAACTTCCAAAACATAGAATCAGAGATTTGGAACTATATAGGATCATGGAGACTACATAGATCATCTTGGCCAATCTCCTTATTCCATATCTAAGGAACTAAAAGTGACTTCTCTGAGGTCAGGAAGCTAATTAGTAACAAAGCTGCAGCTAGAATTATAGGATTCACATTTATGGTAGGGAGCAAGCACTTTCTTCAGTATTAGATTATGAGATCAACAGAGCAGTAACTAATGAAGGGCAAATGGGACTTTGCCTTAGGGTTCCAAATGAAGGAGAGGGGCCCTGCAGCATCCCTGTTTTCCTGTGCAGCACAAATATTCCCAAATCCTTTTGTTTTCCACCCTCCCCCTCCACAATCCTGATACCAAGTCCACAGAGATTGGGGAAGGAGCTTTCTAAAACAGATGTGCCAAATACCAGACAGCTCCCCTGTGATACTCCATAGTGCCACCTGAACCACATTAAGGTGCAATTGATAAATATTTAATAAAACAAATAAAAATGTAATAGAACATAAATAATGTCACTAAGTGGTTTTTCTCAGTCAATATGCAAATATCCTATATAAGCCTTAATGGCTCCCATTTTTATTTGGGTTTGTCACCACTGCTCTGGAGCAGGACTACCCCAGCACCCAACATGGTTGGACTGTTCCTCTTGGCCACCACAATCCCTCTCTCCTTCCTGCCAATTACATTTCTCCAGGTGAAATAATTCCCAGCCATCTTTCCAAGTTTAGGTATTAGTGTATAAATTATCTTAATCTTAACAGTATTTGGAGAGAGAGATGGGCTTGGAGTCAAAAAAGACCCAAGTCAGAAAGGAACCCAATAAGAAACATTTATTGAGCGTCTACTATGTGCTTAGTACATAGTAGGAAGTTAGTTTTTATAGATCTAATCAGAGAAAGGGACTTGAAAAATATTGAATTGTCTGTAAAAATGTGGTGAATTGAGCCCTTTATCAGGTATTAATTATTCCCTTGAGTGAATCAGAAAGTAAGCAACAGGTTAAAGAATGATAAGGTATACTGTATCCTTTGAATGAAGGAGACAAAGTTCCTCAAAGAGAATCCTGGGGAGTCTTCTCAAGAACAAAGCCCCAACACAGTAACCCAGTATCTCCCTTCTCCTAAGCTCTTTTATAAAAGCCTGCAGCCTTTTTTCTTTGGAAAAGAGAAAAATCTGTTTACCTTTCTTTGTTTAAAATTATATTTTTGTATTTATAAAATAGCATTAAATACCAACTTTGCAGTGTACTTATTGAGACTAAAGATGAGAAGAGTCAATTAAAAGGGAAATATCTCCAGAAAAGACAAAGAAATGAAACCTTCCATGGGTATTTTGCCAAAGGCTGTCTCTGGGCTTTGAAACTAGAAAAAAAAAATGATCAAGAGATTTCCAGACCCATTCTTGCTACTTCCCAGAATAGAGAAATACCAGGAAATCCATGAGGCAATGAGTCAATAGTAGGGTGAAGGTCAAAGAGGAGTGATTCAACAATCCCTTCTCTTAACATTGCTACACAGATAAGGGAATAGAAGTTCTGAGGAGATAAGTAATTTCTCCACTTTCCTCAATTTGCTGTTAATATCAAAGCAGAGATTTGAATCCAGGTATCCTCAATTCAAGTTCCACGCTCTTTTACTGCTGTATCGAGAAAGGTTTATTTTCCAAGATACCCCTTCTTTTAAAAGGAAACGTACAAAATGATGTAGCTTACACTGTAATTTCTCCAATTATATTTTTAATCTAATTTTATGTGTGCATGTTATTTTTACCCCCAAAAAAGGTCATTGAGGTTTCATTTTTATCTTTTTATTTTTATTGTCTCTACGATACTAGGTACTTTGTTCATAAAGAACATTTGTGGATTTCAACCTGGAAAGGACCTTAGAGGCTATCAAATTCAACATTCTCATATTAGAGAGGAAGAAACTGAGGTATATACAGTGTTAAATGACTTGCCTAGATCAGTATTTGTCTAAAGAGGGATTTGAATCCTGCCTCTAAGTCTAGTGTTTTCTCCACTATTCCACTGATGCTACAATCAATAAATAGACTACTTTTTCTTGAAGATATAAAAAAAAACTAATAATAAGCCACAAGAGGCTTCCAGGACCTAAAGTTTTGCCTACTGAACAGGTGGCAGAGCTGAGAGACCTTTTCCCTTCCCCAAGTCAAGGTTATACACATTACTAACCAGCATTTTGCCATTGTATTTCTTAACGTCCTCATTAAATATTAATTGTCATTAATATTAATTACAGCAATTAAAAGGAAACAGCTGTGAAGAAAGGCTCAGTTCCTCTTTAGCCTTAGCTTTTCATAACCAGATAAAACACAGGCACCCAGGGGAAGAACCTGTAACACATCACTTAGTGAACAATAAAGAAAAAATACAGGAGGCATTTGAAAATGCTCAGCCCAGACTGAGAGAGCTCTCCTGGGGGCATTGATCCATTTTCCTGAGTAGAAAGTTAACAGTTCCCAAGGCTGGGTCAGCTCTCTTTTCCCACGTGCTATTTTATGGTTTGGTATTGAGGCTTCCGACTCCTAAAGTTGTAATCAGTCTATAATGCAAGGCCATACTTTTTCAACCTGTGAAATCTATATCACATCAAATACCTCATCTTGTGTTTGCTAAAGCTGGTTGCCTGCCCAGTTATCTCCAGACCAATACTGCAAACATTTATTAAGACAAGACACACCACTGTTTCATTTCTAGGGCCAATTCTATGCTAGGGGAAAAATCATTAAGACTAATGAGAAGATAATTAGATCCCATCCACTCCTACCCATCCAGATTGCTTCTTAAAGAAGATGGCTTCTTAGCAACCAGAAATCCAGCCCCAATCAAATATAAAAATCCTCTACAAATAGATGATAGCCCTGTTATGATGGGGGGAAAAACACTACACTGAGAATCAGGAGACCAAGGTTTTAATCATTATGAACCAAAGTCATTTAGAACCAAAAAAGGCCTTAGAAGTCATCTCTGTTTGATAGATGAAAAAGTAAGTACTCATGTGATTTTTCTCAAGGTCAGAAGCAAGATTTGAATTCAAAGCCTCAGACTTAAAAAAAATCTAGTATTCATTTCATTTCTACCAGTCCATAGCTGTCTCTTTGAGTCATAGTTTTCTTATCTTCAAAGATCTATCTAAGTCAAAAACTTTATTTTGTCCTATATTAGGTTACTAAGGGAAGGTGATAATAAAAAATTACCAATCAATCTCAAAAGTTTGCTACAGGACCCAATTACATTACAAGGTATAGTCCACTGTTGGGAAGCAACCCCTTCATAGAATGTGAGCATATGCATAGGTTTTATATTGATTGGGATTCCTGCTGGCTAAAAAATTGCCTGGCTAAAAAATCAGCTGCTCATCATTATAGTTTCATAAAAATTACGTCCTAGACCCCTTCTATTTTTTTCACTCTCTCTTGATCTTCAGGACCCCCATCCTTCAAGAATAGTGATAAAGATTTAAATCAGAATCTCATGACGTTGGAAGATGTGCTTATATATGGCATGAGAGAATAGTCTCCATCTCATGTTTTCCAACTCATGACAGGATTTTCTGATGCAGCATTCTTTGGGAAAATATAGTATACAAAATTCCTACAACACATTCTGCAACATTTCTTAGGGCTTTGCTTCCATATCAGTAATCTCAGAACTTCCCTCAGAATCAATGACTTTTTCATCCTAGAACATTTCCTTGCCTTCTGTACCTGCCTTGGTGAGCAGAAACTCCATTTTAAGGAAGATGCAGGTCAGTTATTCTTCATTCCTTTCTTGTTTGCCTCTCATTCTCCAAATTTTGCCACCATCCTCCCATACAGGTACTTTTCCATGCCCCACACCAACTTTTCAGCTCTGTTTTATGTCATCTTTTCTCATTAGAATATAAGCTCCTTGAGGGCAGGGGCCCCCTTTATTTTTGTTTGCATTTGCATCTCCAGCACTTAGCTTAGTACCTGGTACATATAGAACTCTAATTAATTATTGACTGATTATTTGGAGATAAAAGCCAGTAACTTACTAGGACAGTGAAGGTCTGATGAGGAGTTTGTTTATTATGCAACTGATTGCAGAGGGCATCTCCATCATAGGATGATCACAGGAATTTTGAAAAAAACTACATAGGACTCCATGGAAAAGAGAAGCTCACTGGACATGTCATTGGGTTACCTCATAGTGACTCCCAAGTTCAGGTTACTTTCAAGGAGCTGAAGGGCTCTTTGAGAACTTAATATTTTTATGTCTGTTCTTGGGTTCCTCTGAGTCCTTGGTATCTCAGGCATTTTCTATAGGATGAAAAAAATGTTATTCCATACCTATTATATGTTTAGTTCATAGACTTTCTTTGAGGGATCTACAGCAGAGAAATTTGTATATAAGCTATAACTAAACCTTATCTTGGAGATTTCCCTGGATTAACTCAAGACAACTATTTTAGATTCAGGACCCCAGGACCCCAAATGAATGTAAATCCAGAGTCTTTATGGATCTCTGCAATATGGGTTATATTACCAATTCATTTGTCCTCACAAACCCAAAACACTATGAAATGTTATTATTTTTTTTCCTAGTAGATTATTATAATACCAAATTCAACTAAGCAAGGACAGATGTCTTCTTAATTTCCAAGTGAGAAAATTGAGGTAGAAGAAAAGAGGTCATGGTTTCAAGGTCCCACGGCTCATCAGGGATCCCCAGATATAATCCACTCACCTCAAATGCTTCCAAAACTTAAAAAAAGAGTGTTTGGCAATCTAGTTACAGATTCTATGCTTTATGCTGCATGTATTTGCTATGACTTCCAAATGGGTGGGTGACCTATCAGGGACACATGCTTCCCAGTGGGATTTTGTTGCTATGGGGATGTACGTTTTTCAGCGTTAGCAATAAGAGTGGTAAATTTTCCATCATGCAGATGCAAACAAATTTCAGCCCCAGGATTTTTTTTTCTTCCTCTGGTAGAATCTTGGGCAATTTCCCAACAGAGCAACTCTGTGGGGAGAGTCCTCCAGAGGTTCCAGGATTTTGTATGGCATAAGGAGGGAAGGAAAGAGGGGGAAGAAATAAACCTCATTTCTATTTGCTAGCATTTCTACCATAATCAGATCATTTCTGCATTCTCTTGATTTTAATTCATCCTTAGAGAGTAGGGGGGCATAAAGATGAGACAACTGATCTTATTAAGAGGCTAGCTTTTAAAAAGCTATGTATTCTTCCTCACCAGAATATCTTAAACAGGATGATTTGATGCTATTTCCTATCTTGCTTGCCACCTAATGAATCATTTCATGGCTCTGACCCATCTCCTTTCCCTCTGCATATGGGAACAAATGGCTCTTGAGCCTCTATGGATTTTTGATGGATGATTTTCCTGCGGCAGATAGTAATCTGTTTCCAGAAGAAATAGGAAATGAGCTCAACTTTGCTGATTTGCTAATTCTCCCACATACATTTCTCTTTTTTTTTTCTCAAGTGGGTTTTTTCAAGTTTCCAAATTCATTTTTCTTCTGACTTTTCATGATAGAAGGGTGTGTTTTGCATCTTTGCATCTAAAATTCTAACCTGGGCTATGTCACTGGAAAGACTGGTCACTTGACAAAAGATAACCAATAGGAAGTTATTGGCTCTACTCATATCCCTACAATGTCAAGAGGAAGTAAGGTAAAGTCCTCAGAAATAGGTTAGCATTTTTGATAGCAAAATTTATGGGAGGATATGGACAAGAATCTTATAGGAGGGACAGACATTGATGGGATGCTATCTACATCACAAGAGGGAATTGATTCATGTTAATGATATCACGATCCATTATTAGAGAATTTTACTGCAAGGGTCAAAGTAACACTGAACAACTTTCCAAACTTTCTGTAACCCTGGTGTCCAACTATGTAGTTAAACTGATCTCTTTTTATTTACCAACATGCATCCTGTACTTTTCATCAGTCTAGCAGTCTCACTACAAAGATGCCATCTTCATTCCCACTTCTGGGTCTTTATTTACGTGGATACCTTGCCTAGAATGCCACTTTCTTTCGTATTTCCAGATTCCATTCATCCTGGAAGGCCCAGCTCAAGTTGCATTTCCTCAACTAAGACTTCATTTATTGGTATCTATCTCTTTTCTGAAATTCAATAACACTCATAGACTATACCATATAGCACTTAATTTTATGTTTGGATTTGGGTTTTTTGCATTTATTTCCTAGAGACAATTATTCTTATCAATTCTCTAATCTTTTCAGTGTAACTAATACACTATTATTATAGTGTAGTATTAATACACTTATTATAGTTATTAGTGTAACTAATATACTAATAAGGAGGATGATATTAAAATGGTCCTTAGAGATTGTGAGCAGGAAAGACCTTTTCTACTAAATTTTGATTGAATAACAATAACTAAGTTTTCTACAATGCATTAATATCTTCAAAATTCTTTCTTTAAAACAATTCTGTGAGGTAGATAGTTCAAGGATTATTATTCCCATTTTATAGATGAAGCAACTGAGATCCACAGTCACAGTGCTTGAAAGTATCAATCAGATTCCTTATCTGTACAGACCTTTCCTATTTTCACTGAAGTCAGAATCAAAACTTAGCTTACTGAATTTGTTTGCCACTTTCTATAGTATCTCTGTACCATTTTCTTCATGATGTATATATATTATTGCTTGACAAATGGTGAAACCAATGCAAAGGGATTACATTACATTACTGAGCCCACAAAAATGGAAATGTAGCTTTGACTTCCTCTTGAGCAGAAATGGACCATGGTGCTTTCCAGGTACTCAGTTGACTTCATCCAGTAAGGAAGTATCTCTGCAGTTGGCACTGAGCTGAAAGAGCTACCTGGAGCTAAACAGATGCTAGGGGATGTGGGAGTAGATCTCAATTTAAGAGAATCATCTATACAGTAAAGAGTCCCTGCCCTCAGAGGATTTATATTCTATGGGAAGAAAACAACAAATAGCACAGACAAGTAAATACAAGACAGACACAAATGAGAGCTAGCATTTATAAAGCATTTTAAAATGTGCTAAGCCTTTTCCAAGTATTGGAAAGTATTAATTTATTTGTAAATTTGTTGATTTATTTGTTCTTCACTAAAAACTCTAGGAGACAGATAATATCATTGTTCTCATTTTCAGATGGTTAACTGGCTCACACTTAATTTAACTGTTATACTTAGGGAGGCAGACAGAGCTTGACTCCTAACAGAGTCATAGAGCAGCAAGTTACAAGGCTAGATGTGAATTTAGCTCTTTCTGGTTTCATCCACTGTACCTCCTAGCTGCCTCTAAGTATATACAAATTAATTTTTTTTTGATTTTGGGGGGGGGAGGTCACTGTCATCTGTAACATCACGATAGCCTTACTTATATAGAAGATGGTACTTAAAATTAGCCTTTAAAAAATCCCTACATATACTAAAGGACTACTAGTTAATGAAAATGTATTGGGCTGCTTGTTACCATTAATTTCTTAATCATTTCCATATAGTTATTTTTCTTTCCTTTTTATAAGTATTTTTTTTAACCACATGGCTCAAACTGTATCTACTAACCCCATTAACTAGGATTTGGGGCACAAGCTACTGTGATAAGGTTATAGGTACTGTGCTGGAACCCAAGCTCAGCAACTTCTCCTTTATCTTAACTTTCTTCTGGCTCCAAGAATGAACAATAGCCAGCACTAAAAGAGAGGAAGGCAAACCATAGCATTTCCTAGAGCCCAGATTTCTTCCAAATATATAAAATACATCAAAGCACTAGAGTGAGTCAGGCTATCTGCATTCCATACGAGGGACAAGATGGTGATGGCAGATCCCTTTCTGGCAACTCAGTGGGTTGCATAGAACAGTGCTCCCTTGAAAGCTGTAAACTTGGATGTCACTAGTGCCACATGGCAATTAGAATTGGGAAGGTGACCTATGTTTGGGAAAGGAAATCACTGTTTGGGTGCTGCAAGAATTCACAAATGATTTCCTGTGGCTAAGTAGAAAGAGAAAGGATCCTCAGTCCCTGATGAGGTTACAGAATTGCCATACCTTTAAAAGCCTGTCCACACTACAATATGAACTCCACTCATTAATGTCTTGTGTAAAGGGCAAAGACAATTCTTGTTTAGGCATTCAACAAAGGCTGTTACCAAAATGAATTAGTGTTTTGGATCTGTCCCTTGGCCCTTCCCAGGGGAGTTATTTGCATGGCTGTGACTTCTAGTAGGATAAACCTTTGTCAAAGAAGTCATACTTGATATTAACCTATGATAAGGACGCTAGCCTGCTCCTATTCCTTTTCTATCTTTTGTTGTTCAGTGAACAGAATGGAGCTCAACAGAATGAACCTGGGTCCGGGGTTCTAGGTTCTGTGTCTCTGCTTACAATTTTCTTTTAACCCCTCCTTGGGAACCATTAGTGATTACTTGGAAGCAGAGGATCAGGAGATATAAGAACTTATCCATAACTATCTGAGCACAGGTCAGAGATTGTGCACTCAAGAGAGAGTTTCTCAGCCCCTGTATTAGTAGGGAATTGGTGAATTCCCAAAGAATTCCTAAAGAAAAACATGACAAAAAGCATTCATGTACTCCTCAAATGGCCTGAGAGAAGTGTGTTGTTAATATGCAGTTATTTAAGTTAAGTGTGACTATTCACGATACCATTTAAGTTTACTTGACAAAACTAGTAAAGAAGTTTGCCATTTTCTTCTTCAGCTCATTTTACAGGTGAGAAAACTGAGGCAAACAGGGTTAAGTGACTTATTCAGGGTTGCACCGCTCATGACTAAGGTCAGATTTGAACTCTGAAACAATTTATGTTTACAATTCCTAACTTTAGGCCTGGCTTTCTATCTACTGCACCACCCAACATTTGCAATATTCCTAATGCTTTTAATAAAGGAAAGGAGTTTCCCAGTCACTAGGATCACAGAGATTTGTTAAATAGTTTTAGTCTTGGGAGTTACCCCACAGTAATCTCTAAATTCTAAAATTTGGAGATCTGTTTTTCTACTTCAGGAGTCCTTAACCTGTTGTATCATCATTATCCTCTCACACCTGTGAATTTTTTTTAACATTTTGATAACCATATTTTAAAAGAATTGTTTTCCTTTATAATGATAAAGTATTATATATTTTAAATGAATCTTAAAATATTAATAAATAATATATATTATATGAATATACAATATACAAATATAATAATTTATATTTAAAATAATGTATATTAAGATAATGTGTTTTACTTAATTCATTTTAAAGTGTATTCCAAGAAGGAGTACTGTAAGCTTAACCAAGACTGTCAAAAGGGTACATGTCTCAAAAAAGGTTAAGAACCTTGGGATTAGGAAAAGAAAGAGTTCTTGAGCAGCAGACATCTTGGAGATAGAAAAGGATTGCCCATATGGTCTTTCAATTGGAAAAGCAGAAGTCAAGTGAAGTAAAGTCAACAAACATTTATTAAGTACTTTCTGTGGGTAGGTCAATGACATAAATAAATATCTGGACCTCAAATAAAAACAAAAAGAAACATAGTTCCTGTCTTCGAGGAGTTTACATTCTAATGAGGGGAAACAGTCTATAAAAGGGAACTGAAAGGGAAAGCAAAAGAGCTATACTTTCTATCTCTCTATTACCATGAATTATTTAGACAGTCCAAGTCTTATGGAATAGAAGGTGACCTTTTCAGCAGCTTCCAAAATGTATCCGCCCGGGGGTGGGGGAAGCAGGGGAGACAGAGAATGGACACTGTAGGAGTGATGCAAGGAAGAAAATTCACCAGAATGTCAATGTTGCTTCATTTGCAATATGAAATTCTATTATCTTAGGAGGGAATCTTATGGACCACTTCATGTACTTTATATATTTGTCTTGTGTATAGCTCTTGTGGATCCTTTGCATCATTTGCAATTTCCTGCATTTGTTACTTGCTTATACAGTATCTAAGAACATTACCTAGTATCCACGTTTGGGGAAAATTAAAGATTTCCAGAGTAGACTCTTATTTGAAGCAGAAGAAGTTAAATGGGATGACATTTTGAGCTGGTGCCCAAGCTTGGACCCAATCCATGTGAGTCCAGATTTGGGAAGAAGGGATACATTCTGGGTCATGGACACACCACACTTTATAATTCATAAAGCATTCTCCTCACAACAGTCTCCAGAGTTTGAGGTTGTTTTGTTTTGTTTTGTATTTTTTGTCTATGATTCCATTGGTTCCTGGAATTCTCTCAGAAAAAAATTCCCTCAATACAGATTGGTCATGTTTCTTCCATTTAAAGACTTTAGAGAGCTGCCTGAGGCAAATAAGGTTAAGTGACTTGTTCACAAAGGTAGTATATGTCAGAGTTAGATTTAAAGCTAGAAGGGACATTGGAAATCTAGTCCTGGACATTATCTTCACCACAAGAAAAAAGAGGTTAATCAATTTACCCAAGTCATATAACTAGGGGGTGGCAAATCCACAGCATCACCATCAGATTAAAAACTGGAAGGTTTACTCAGGATTATATGAGTGAAAAACAGCAGAATCAGCATTCAGAATTGACTCCTTTCATTCCAAGCCCTTTGCTCTCTCCACTAAACACTCCTAGAAATACCAATGGCACCAAGCAGGACAAAGGTCAGTTGAAATAATGTTATGATGATTTGAGATTTCATTGATAGCAACTCATCTGCTCCCTCTCATCCTGTGTGATTCCAAATACACATTTAATAATATACATTATTTTAAATACAAAATATTATTTATTTAAATTTTTAAATATTTTTATTTAAATATACATTACTTTAGGATTGGAAAGGAAACTAATTCTTGTAAAATATGTTTATCAAAATTTTTTTTAAACTCCAAGATGTCTATGTCCTCCTACAGATACTACACAGATGGTCCACTCAATGAGCCAGGGACTTTCCTCAAGAACTCTTGACATCACATGGATGCCAACTGCATATTAAATTGTAATACATAACTGGCCCATGTCTTTTTCTGCTCTGTGATAACATTCCTTACATTGCTTCTGATGTGAATGGAAGCTTCCTTAGTTATATTTTTAAATCATATTCATCATTTCACAATAATACCAAGAAATATATGAATATTATTATCATCCCTATTTTTTGATAAGGAAATTAAAGCTCGGGAAAAAAGCTGCTGAAAGAAACAGAATAAATCTTGCACATTTGTAACATCTTAGGTTTTAGATTGAGGGAGTCTTAAAATGTTCCCTCCTGGGGCTACTAAGTCATCAGTAGATGGAACACCAGTCATGGATTTCTTAGAGTAAGTGGAGTCAAGAAGACCTAACTTTAAGTCTACCCTCAAACACTTGACACTAATTAGTTGTGTGACTTTGAGCAAGTCACTTAAATTGTCACACCAATAATAATAGTAATAATAATAATGTTTCTTTCCTTCTCGTTGTACATAGTTTCTCCCATTCCATTACCATCACCAAGTATGCTGGTGAAGCTGTTTGATTCTGAAGTGATACTGAGAAGTTGGACAATAGAAAAAGCTGGACTTATGATGAGAAGTCCTGGATTCAATCCTATTTCTGCCATTTATTAGCTTTGTGACTTCGATCCAATTAATTCCCTTCTCTAGTCCTCAGTTTCTCATTGGTAAAATTGGAGAAGAGAGACTTCATGGCCTCTCAGAAACTTCCCAGGTCTAAGTCTGTAATCATGCAACTTCAAGCTTGAGTAAATTTGATGCAAATTATTTCCACAATTTTTCTCATTTCTAGTTCCCTCAATTATTATTCTCATTTACTGAAGGACAGAGATGACTTAAAACAAAATTAAACAAATGCTGCCTGTATCTTCTAATCCTTCCCCTTTCATTTTGCAGTTTCCCCTTCTTTTTGTTGCCTTTCCCCCTTCATACATAACATCTCCATGCTGCTCCCACATAACACACAGCTTCTATTGGACACTTTGACTTTGTTTGCCCTTCTTGGGCAGAGTTCCTTAAATCAGATCATGATCAAATCCATTCTCCTAATTAACCTTAAAGTCCTAGCTCCCTATCTCTTTTTTTCTTTCTCTCTGTATCTGTGTCTTTCTCTATCTTTTTCTATTTCTCTATCTCTGTGTGTGTGTCTCTCTCTCTTTCTCTCTCTCTCTCTCTTTTTCATATTTTATTTTAGCTAGCTAAATTTTTTAAAGTGCCAGTATTAATAACTACATCTGCTCATTGATCCTTTCCATTTCCCCCCGGGGCAATCAGAGTTAAGTGACTTGCCCAGAGTCACATAGGTGTCTGAAATCAAATTTGATACAAGATCTGATGCTCTATCCACTGAACCATCAGGTGCTGCTTTCTGTAGAAGATTTTTTGTGAACTGTTACTCCCCACAAAATGATTTCTTTTTTCTCTGAATTCTCACTGCATTATGCCCATACATATACTTACCACATGATATTTTGAATTATAATTAATTGTGGACATAGGAATAGGTGTTCCTGGAACTTGGAGTCAGGAAGATTTGATTTCAAATCTGGCCTTAGATACTTAGATATGTGGTCATAGGCAATCACTTCAATGGTTTGCCTCAGTATCCTCATCTGTGAAATGGAGAATAACATTAATACTATCTCCCAGAGTTGTTATGAGGATCAAATGAGATATTTGTAAGTGCTATATAAATGTTAGTTTTATTATTATTAAAACACGTTGAGAACTTTAAAGTACTGTCTATTCCTAATTTTAGTTATTACTATTATAAGATAGTGATTTATGTCAAGGTAAGGACTTATTTATCTTTGTATATCCCATAGCATCAAATATAGTAGCCTCCATAGATTTTATGTGTGTGTATTTATGCATGTATATATATATGTAAATGTATATACATAAATGTATATACGTGTGTGTGTACACACACACACACACGTATATACATATATATGTATATATATTTGCCCCAAGTGTGTTTAATTCATGTAGAGAAATTCTTGGTGTGGAAACTCTCTTCATTAGTAAAGATCCTAATTTGTCTCTAACATAGAATCTTTGAGAACTCACTCTCTAGAATACTGAAAAGTTACTTGCCTATGATCACAAAACTATTACATATCGAAGGCAGTTTTTATTCCCAAGTCTTTCATGATTCCAAAGCTAAACTTTGATCAACTGTGCATTACTGTTTCTACTATAGGTCTTGAAACTAAAAGGAAGTAAAGAAATATTAATTGATATTAATTGAATTAGAATTGGTTGTAAATATGTTATGATGCTTTAGTAACATATGCAGAATTTTAGCTAGAACCTTCAAGAAACAAAACCTCCTCCCAAAGAGTTCCTCCAGCAATGGGGTCTTCTTTTCCAGTGAAGACTTCTGGGGGTAATATCTGGAGGCAAGAGAGGTTTAGGACTTTGGGGGTCCCTTAAAACCAGCATGCATATGCAGCTCTCTAATGCACCTATGCAATAGGCACAGGAAGAAGTGGAGGATGGGGAAGAGATGATCCCTTTAAAACACAGTGTTTCAACAAAGAACTTGTGTGCCCTGTCTCTACTCCCTGTGGCCCCTCTGCAGGCAGGCAGATGACTATTTCTTAGCATAAGTTTTCTTCCATTTGGAATGCCAGCTGGTGAGCTTTCCAGATCCTTCACTAGCCCCCACGCTACCTCCTCCTCCTCACCTATAAATGGGAGCAAAGAGGAGGAAGGATTGCTGCCTTTTTCTCCTGTGCTAAATTTATCTAATTTACTCTGAGACCTGATTGCAGATGGGCTGTGGAATCCAGGAGGAAAAAATGATTTGTCATCGTCGTTCCAAAAGTCTTCCAATGCTCTTCAGCCAATGATGTTTTATCTCTGCATGGAGTGAGGGGGTGGGCAGTGATGGGGGAGGTCTAACAACCCTACTTCTCTGGCTCATTTCAGCATCCCAAAGTAAAGTTTTCCCACTGTCAGTATGTGAACCAATCTATTGCAAGTGTTTTCTGGTACCTGAAATTTTTACCACCAAAGTTCCTTACTTTTAAAGCCTCAAATTAAAAAAAAATGATTCTGACTTCTTCTTGTGTCTCCCCACCTTCCTCTTTGCAGGCTCCAGTTACAAGTATAATAGGATGATAGATTTCTATTTATGTAAAAAAGGGTAAAGTGCCAGCATTTTCATTTTACGGATGAGGAAACTAAGGCACAGAGAGATTATATTACTCACCCATTGTCACACTGCCACTAAATATCTGAGGTGTGATTATGAACTTAGATCTTCCTGATTATTAGTACAGTATTCCATCCCTTATGGCATCATGTTATCCACAGATGGAACTGTAGTGATGAGGTCATAAAGGGGAGAGCTTCCTGATGTAACATCCACGATAAAGCATTTAGAGTTCTTGCTATTTATAGGCAGGGCAGCAAAGTGGCACAGTGGATGAAGCACTGGCCCCTGAAGTCAGGAAGGCTAATTTTCATGAGTTCATATCTGGTCTCAGACACTTACTAGCTAGAAGACCCTGGGCAAATCCCTTCACCCTGTTTGCCTCAGTTTCCTTATTTCTAAAATAAGCTGAAGAAGAAAATGTCAAACTACTCCAGTATTTCTGCCAAGAAAATCCATATGGAGTTACAAAGAACTAGACCCAACTAAAACAATTGAACAATATTTACATGGTAAGAATAGCTAAACTAAACCAAGTAGACATAGAAATAATATAGTTAGCTTTTAGGATATTGAAGGACTGACTCTCAAAACAGCAGAAAGATCAAATATCTGAAGGAGAGGAACATCTTTCCCTCAGACTTTTGGGAGTATCATGTACCTTATTATTACCAGCCAAATGAGAGGAGTCCATTGAGCAAATATCATTAATTATGAATCCATATGCCCATGTTCCCATTTATAAAACCTCTTTTTGAGAATAATCTATATTCATTCATTGAGGACATATTTGATGATGGAGTGAAAAGGAAAGAGATAGACTATTACAAGCATTATTCTTCCAGAGAGCTCATCTTTACAATCATTCAGTTGCCTGAAAGATAGAGAGAAAATCAGACTATGGGAAAATTCCTTCTACCAACATATAGCAACATCTGCTCTGCACTGCATAATCTTACAGAGTTGCCTTGTATACTTTTCTTAGCTGTGACTTTCCCAGGGCTATACAGCTAGTATTGATGAGGCAGGACTTGAGCCTGGGCAGATTCCATAACTGGCCATCTTGCCACTCTGTCTTGCTGCTAATATTTTATTGATTATGAAAAATCACTTGAATCCATAGAGCACAAATGATGCCTTAAAGATTCTTCAACAAATTGTTTCCCTTCTATGAATCAAAATCACACAATATGTCTTAAAAGAGGCAGCAATGGAGATAATTTTTTCAACCAACTTCATAATTATTGATAGAAAGAATACATGAAACAGTATTAAACCTTCCTTTGCCAAAGGGTTTCACCAGTGTAATAACAGGTATTCAGCAGAGTTCAAATGAAGGTAGAATTGCCTAGCTATGGTGGGATTCTACTGATGTTCATATTTTTTTGGAAAACATTGCACCAATTGTATCAAATCTAGAATTAAGTTGCAGAATTTCCAAAAACAAATCCATTAGGACTTCCATCTGCCTAACTATCCATACTTAGGGCTCCATGGCTTGCATCAGCTGCCTTTTGAACAAATTGTTCTCATCTACCCATTCTGCTGGGGGAAATCTTCACATGACTATGCAGAGGACCCCTTAACTTTAATCTATTCATTAGGAATCATGATTATGATATGCAGATGGAATTCACAGAGGTGATACCTCAATACACATATCTTAGTCAGAGATGGCATATGGACAATAAACTGGATCCATAGTTAAACAGGAGGAAGAGATTATAATTGTCTTTGGAAAATGAGTAAAATCTACTTGCAAGCAAATCCAGGAACCAGAATAGGAGGAAATATGGTGGAGAGTATTTAGGTGAAGATAAATGGGAACATTTTAAGAAAACATTGTCTTTGGAATTCTATAGACCAACTGAACAGAAAAAGAAGACAATTGAAGGACTTGAAAAACATCATAAGCCTGGCACAGAGGAATCCTATGGCAATGTTAGGAGTTTCATTTAGGTATTTGGAGATCTGCATTCATGCTAAAACAGGGCACTTAATTTCTTTTCCTGATTTAATTATAATTTCATCCTTCAAAAAGTAAAAAAAAAAAAAAAACCCTACAAAGTTCAGGTCCACTCTGAATATAATGCTCACTTCCAAAAAAGGAACTTGTTGTTAGGATGGAAATAATGGGAAATGAATAAAGCAATTTTTCCCTTTAGATTTTGTGAACGAAGTGAGGAAAGTCAGGAATGATAGGAAATGTATATTAGATTTGGGGAGATCATGTTTCGTAAAAATTCTAGAAAAGGTAGGATCCTATGGATTAATGTTCCAGAAGGGAAGTTCTCAAGAATGAAAGACCCATGTGGCATCACAAAGAACCCACCACTCAGCTAAACTTTTTAAAAGTCATATACAGAAAATGAAAGCTGAAAAAGTGAGGCATGATCCCTTGTTCACTGTGTGTAGGTCACTAAAGCTCAACATGAGCTGAAGCTGGCAAGGACAGATAAATAAAAAATGAAGAATTTTAAAAGTTAAATTGGAAAAAAAAGAAGAATCAAAGAAAGATAGAGTTAACTGAAAGCAAAGATAAAGCAGAAGTCTGGTTCTTTATGGCTTCTGTTTTCTCTGCCAAAAGAAATGATTGTTGAACTGGAAAGGGCAAAAAATAAGTGAATAGGAGACCATGAGAGAGCAACTAGCTGCCCTTATGAACTCAAATCAACAAATTCATATGAATTACATCTGAAGGAGTTAAAATAACTGTTAGCTGTGACTTCTGAGCAGGTGCCCATGATATTTTAAAGATTCTGGGGAAAAGGAGAGGTTCTACAGGTCAAGAAAATGGCAGATATTGCCCCATTGGTCAAAAAAAGAAAAGAGAAAGAAATAAATAGAGAGCCTCACTTTGATTCCTAGCAAAATGTTACAGGTTATAATTAAAAGGAGGAATGGTAAATATTGTTCATTCAAAAAGCATTTAATTTCCTGGTATGTGCCAGGGTCTGAATCAGTTAATGGGGGAAAATATAAAAATGAGATAATTTCTACCCTTAAAGAATGTATATTTTTATTAAGTAGAGGCAACATGTTCATAGATCAGTAAATATAGCATACCTACAAAATATATACAGTAACTGGTAAAGCACTAAGGAACAGGGGAATTGGGAAAGAACTCTTGAAAGAAGTTACGTTCTTTTTTAGACTCACAAATGCAAAAAGTAGAAAAACATACTATTGTGTGCAGAGAAATAGCAAATAGCTATTTTGGCTAGAACAAAAAGTACATTGGGGGAGGGACAATAGTCCTGGACTGGACTGGAAAGATAGGTTCAAGTTAGAATATAAAGAACTTTAAATGCCAGACACAGAAGTTTATATCCTAAAGGAAATGAGGAACTATGGAAACTTCTTGAACAGAGCAGTAACATGGTCAGACCTGTGCTTTAGTAATATCATTTTGGCAGCCTCATAAAGGATGGATTGGAGAGAGAAAGAAAATGGATTCAGAGAGATCAGGAACATACTGCAATAGTCTGGGCAGGAAATGATATCACAAAAAACAATATTAAAGTGGTTGTGGTATAAGTAGAGCGAAGGGGACAGTTGGATAATAAGCATTTATTAAGCATCAAGTGTGTGCCCAGCAGTGTGCTAAGCATTGAAAATATATAAAAAAAATAAGATTTACACTTCAGAATTTGTCCTTATAACAAGCAGTTTAAATTAATTCATTAAGTATTAACTGCTTTGATCTCCTTGCTGTCCAAGAAACTCTCAAAGTCTTCTCCAGCATCACAATTTGACAGGGTATAATTTTGGGCTGAATTTGATAGGGATAAATGTGAAGTCTTAATATCTAAGCTTTTATTTAAAATCAACTTTTAAGAGTCTAAGGGGGATAGCACCTCTACTAAAAAAATTTGTGATTTAGTGCATTACAAAGTAAATATCTGTCAATGGTATGTCACCACAACCCCACAAAAGCTAATACAATTTGGAGATATGTGTTAGAAGAGCAAAAGTGTCAAGCACTGAGTAAATGGTAGTGTCACTACGCTGGGGATGGTCTAGTCAGATTACACTTGAACTACAGAGTCCAGTTCTGGATCCCACAATGGAGAGATGTTAATAAAAGAAAATTTTCAGAAAAGTAAACCGGTATGACAAAGGGTGTTGAGCTCAAGAGGGCCAATTGAAGGTATTTGGGATGTTTAGTCTAGAAAAGAAAAGATTTAGTGGTGACAAGATAAATGTCTTCAAGAATTTGAAGGACTGTCATATGAAAGATGGAATAGACTAATTCTTCTTGGGTAGGAATTACAAAGAAGTACAATTACTTTCAGTACTACCTAAAGGGGGAAGCCCTCCCCTTCTCCCCCCCACCCATCCTGATTCCTTCCTGGAATTCTGAGGTAAAACTCCATGGATGCTTGTTGGGTATGTACGATGCACAGTGCCTAGCACATAAAAAGTATTTAATAAATGCTTGTTGCCTGCCTATTGTAGGTTTTTATACAGGTATGGTTTGAACTATATGGCTTCAGAAATCCTTCTATTAATTTTAATAATCTGAAGTTCTATGAATTTCACATTCAGGATCAAGAAAGATTTTAGTTCATATTATCTGTGTAATCAGAGACAAGTCTCAACTTCTCAAAGCTTTCTTTTTCTCATCATTAAAATAGAAATAGAACCCATAGAGGATTGTTTGGGGTCAGAAGAAGTAACTTATGGAAAGTACTTTTTAATTCATAATGAACAATATAATATAGGCTATTATTATCATTATGAAATACCCAAATCCAAATCTTCCCCTCCCCTGTCTCTACCCCTGTTCTTTTTTGAACCAGTTAATAATGAGGGGAATAACCAAGAAACTGGCAACTGGGGAGGAGAAGGAAAAAGCAAATGATCTGGGTAATACACTATCATTAATAAGGCCCTGAATAAAGGAGATTAAGTAGAGGGAATGGTAAAGAGAATCTTTGGAAGGGGAGGGGTGACCAAAGGCCCCCATCTTCCCATGCTATCTGGGGCTATCTCTCTGAAATTAGCAATCTCTCCTAACCTTTCTGAAGAACTCCTTTCCAGTTTCTGATTTTACAAACATCCTACAATAAAGGACATTTGATTCTATGAGAGAAATTCTGGATTGGCTACCAACAGGTAGGTGAATTATGGAAGGGAATAGTTCCAAGAGACAAAAAACATCAGATATTCCATTAAAACTAGTGTTTGTCCAAGAAAAGAGGGACTATTTTCAATTAGATGGACAAATGGTGAACTGGTCTTAACAAGGATCAAATAAAGAAAGAAATTCCACAGACTCCAGTCCCTACCTTTCTGTCCTGAATCTTTTTTAGGAAATTGGTCCATTTCCCACTGTATAGAAAATTGGCAAGATATCCTATCATATTCTTAAGATCAAAGGAACAAATACTTTAATAGCAAAGTAATGAAGACCCAGTAAACAAACATAGTTTAGTGTCCTGAGAAAACAGTATCACCAGACCAGCAAGATTACTAAGTCAAATCCAGGTTTCCTCTAGATCATTGAGTCATATATTAGAGCACTTCAGAAATAACCTAATTCAACCTTATTTTAAAGATGAGAAGCCTGAGACCCAGAAAGTCAGTAACTTGAGTTTTTCAAGGCTATACAGTATATAAGTGGCAGAGCCAGGTTGCAGATCCAGGATCCCTCACTCCAAATGCTGTACAGGCATACTTCAGAGATGTTATGGGTTCAGTTCCAGATCACCACAATAATTGGCTATCACAATAAAATGAGTTACACCAATGTTTTTGTTTCTTGGCATATATAAAAGTTATATTTATATTATTCCAAAGTCTATTAAGTATGAAACAGTATTGTGTGTGTGTATGTATATACCTTAGTTTAAAAAATAACTTTCTTGCTAAAAATGCTAACCATCAGTTGAGCCTTCAAGAAGTCCTAACCTTTTTGCTGGGAGAAGATCTTGCCTCAGTGTTGATGGCAGCTGCTGACAGATCAGCATGGCTGAAGGTTGGGGTGGGTAGCTGTGGCAATCTCTTAAAATAAGACAACAATGAAGTTTGCCATATAGATTGAGGCTTGCTTTCGCTTGAGGTCTTTGTAGGGTTATTAATTGATCTAATTTCAATATTGTCATATCTCAGGGAATAGGGAGATTAGAGGAAAGGGAAAGAAATGGAGAATAGCCAGTTGGTGGAATAGTTAGAACACATACAACATTTATCATTTAAGTTTATTTGGAAATAGTTTATGCCACCCCCAAAACAATTACAATAGGAACAACAAACACCACTGATCACAAGTCACCATAACAGATATAATAATAATGAAAAAGTTTTAAATAGTGTGAGAATGACTAGAGAGTGACACAGTGAAACAATATAAGAGCATTCTGTTAGAAAAATGGTGCCAATAAACACTCAAAACAAGATTGCTACAGTTTGTAAAAAAAATAAAATAAAACAAAACACTGTATCTGCAAAGAACAATAAAGCAAAGTATCATAAAATAAGGTAAGCTTGTATTCTTTTACTCCATCCACAGCTAGTCTCAAATTTCTGAAGCTTCTTGCTTGATTTCATTTCCAGCATATTTCTAATCAGGGTCTAAATTAATTAAGTAAATCAACAGAGTCTAGGATGCTTCTCCCAGCATCATTATGAAGTAATTATGATTCTATTACTAGTAACATCAATAATAAATAATCCTAATACCCATTGGAATTAATAACCATCACAAATCTAATGACTGATCATGACTCAGTCATGTATTGACTTGGAAAGTGGCTTTTCCATCAACCTAGCAGTAGCCACCTGGGGCATCAGCCCAGAAACTCAGCTTCTAAATCTTGAAGTAAACTTGTTTGAATAGGTTGTCAGTAACACCAAAGGCTGGGACTCAATAGCCTTTGTGAAATGTGTTGGTAGTACCAACAAAGTTTAGTAAAGTAATGCAGGTACTGAGAGTGGGCACTGGAGGCAGAATCTTTATATTAGCACTTGATTTCTTCCCTAATATACACCTGGCCCAGAATAAAAGGACCAAAGGGTCTGGGGCGCCAGATTTGAGACCCAGAAGCTGATTTCTGATTGTTTGGGAATCTGTTAGTTCACAGGCAGAAAAGCTCTGTTTGTAGGTGTGAAGGGCAGGTTGTGAGAATTGCAACCTTTGGAAATCACGAAGGAACTCCACCCTTCCAGATTACATCCAGATGTATAGTCATTCCAAAGGCTCAATTAGAAATATGGGGTGTTTCTATGTTTTGAGTGTTTCTTGGAGTTAAGCTTTACTGGTAATTGGTATTTGTATCTAGCAAGGATGACCTAAAAAAAGGGGTGCGGTTATAATTAATTAATCATTTCCTCCTGAAACACCATGGAAGGGATTCTCCTTGAAATTGTATAGAGATACTCCCGAATAAAGGCAGGAAAGAACATTATAATCCACTGAATGCCCCTCTTCAGAAAATTCTGCTGAATGAGAAATTGAGCCATATCTGAATGCTAAGCAAACTGGGTTTATTTCTCTGCAGTGTTGTCCACTGCTCATTGAATGTATCTGAATATGGTCAGGTTGCAGACATTTTTTTAAGCTACGAGGAAATGAAATGCCCAAATGTTATTACTGCAGCATAATAACTTGGGGTTTAACTACACTGAAGGAAATGTAGGGTTACATTCCCTATTGCCTCTATAACAAGGCCACATGGTGCACATCTGGAGGAGGGAAAATTGAATTCTTCCTGCATATGTTTTCTACTCCAGGAATAGTATCTTCAAATGATTTTAACATCTTGAATGGGGAATAGAGAGGCAAGAAAAGGTAAATAGATAGATGGCTGTTTCTCATGGAATGAATGTTGTTTTAGTATGTAATGAAAGGACTGGGTCCCACATGTATAAAGAGGCCTACATTTGGCAAGGGACATATCTCTGTGTGATTCAAAGAAAGACAGAATAGACATCTCTAGTCTTTTCCCTCTCCACCCTTTTCCAAGTGAGATTTTCATTCTTTCCAGGAACAGAAACAAAAGACCTCAACAGAACCTCCAGTCAATACATTATTAGCAAGAGATTTTGAATGAGGAATCCTGTTTTCAGTTCTCAGATCTGTCACTGTCCCCGTGATCTGGTGAAAGCATCTGTAAAATTATTGGGTAGGACTACTGTTGTGTAATATTCCTTATACTTATAAATCCTTTGATGCTCAGAATAGGCAGAGAATAGCTGAAAACAATCCAATGAGAAATAGAAATATTTGGGGACAATCCCCGTGGAGTCTTCTTTATTATAGGCAACCAAAGGCATGGCTCCTACTAGCAGTGGTAAGAGTTAATAAAGTTGTGTGGACATTTCAGAAAGAAGAGAATTTCTTCAGCACTAAAATTTACAATAGTGAGTTAGAACAGGTCACTGCTCCTTGGACTGCATGTTATTGCTATGACTTCTCCCTGTGTATGTGAGGCAATGCAAGTCTGACAACTCCAGTTGTGGGAATTGGGCCCAGTAAGTGCCTGTCTTTCATCTTGGATAAATACGTTAAAATAAACATGTCCCTGCATCATCACTTTGGGATCAAGGAGCAAGCTGTGGCCCTCTGTGCCCTGGGAGAGTGTCAGAATTTTATTTAGCCAAATAACTTGACAGAGGACAATGGGAAAGAGCTTGAGGCGGAATTGGTATTCAATCTGGTACCATCTGCCCATACCAGTGTAAATGGGTCTTTCTGTTGATTGTGAATTGGAGATGCTGCTCAGGCAAACTGGACAGACTGTGAGTGGGACATAAGCTGCTGTTGTCAGAACTAGGCTGTTAAATCTGGTACTTTGGATGATACTGGGAAAACTACCTTATGGAACTTTATCATTACTTGACTATCCTCTAGATTCACCTATGGGCTCCCACTAATGACCCTCCGTGTAGATGATAACCTAGTTTTGAAATAGTAGTTGCAGAATAACATATTGAAATGTGGTAGAAGAAACAACCTTGATACTGAGCAAAGTATTTCATAGACTTGTGCTGGTGAATGTTTAGCAACCATTTCTCTGGAGAGGAGAAAAAGAAAAAAAGGCTTAATTTATAGCTAGGTAGCACAATGGATAATGTCAGAACTGAAACCTAGAAGATTTGAATTCTAATTCAGCCTCAGGCACTTCCTAGTTCTGGGCAAGTCCCTTAACCCTGTTTACTTCAGTTTCCTAATCTTTAAAATGAACTGGAGAAGGAAATGGTAAATCACCCCCATAGCTTTGCCGAGAAAACTCTCAGTGAATCACAAAGAATAGGACATGACTGAAATAATGGAGCAAAAACAACAATAACATTTTCTTCATCACTTTCTTAAGACTAGACAATCAACAAAACAGACAAGCCATGATTTCTTATGTCTGCCACTTTCCAAAGAACAAAGGCTCACACTAAAAACTTAACAATGAATTCTCAACAGTGATTAGAATTGGCTCCAGCCCATCATATCCTAGTTCAGTCCGATAATCTTAGTTAAAATCCTTACTGACTTATTTGATGGACAATGGAAAGTTATTTTAACTCTCTGGGTCTTGATTTCTGTATCTCTATAGTGAAAGTTTTGGATCAGCAGGTCTCTTTCAAGTCTCCATCTCTGATCCTATAATAATAGGACTTTAAAAAGACAACTTTTATATATAAAAGAGCATTATCCTTGAGAAGCAATATGCTCCTTTTACAATAGTTATTCCTCAAAATGCTCTGATTCTTCTCTTAGAAAACTAATTATCTTTAGAGCCATTTTGTAAAATACACAAGAAAATCAAGCCTATTGCTTTCTAGCCATACTGTAAGTTTTCTCCCCAAAACATCTATTGTTTGTCCTTCATTTTTGAAGAGAACCAGTGAAATCATGGAATGATATCTTGACTTGTACATGAATTGTATTTAAGTGAAGCAGAGATACACAAAGTCATCAGTCTCCCTCTCTTTCAGAGTCATTGACAAAAAGTCACAAAAGTGGCAAGACAAAAATCATAAGGGCTGACCAAGGATGTAATGGATGACTTTGGCATTCTTAATATTTGACCAAGCTCTAAGTGCTCCACATCACCTGTATTCTTCATAGCCATTGTTTGCAAAAGAATTTCTAAGAGTGACATATTGACTTAGGAAACCATATCTTAACATGATCTTTGTTTTAATGTATTTTTATTTAATTAAATCCTTACAAATTATGTTTTAATCTGATTGGGTATGCTAGGGAGTATAGCTGCTATTGTGTAGCCCAGATAATGTGTTAGACAATAGATTATACCTGAATAAACAAGTTCTTTGATTTAATAGAAAGACTTCAGTTGGAGAAGGGAGGGAACTATCTCAATGAAATTTGCTCTTGGCATTCTCTAAAGTGGCAGCCATCGAAAATCAAGAGTCCAAGGTAAGATCTTAGCCTTCTCATATGTCTGCAGTTCCAGGAAGATGTCATTCATCCACCATTTTAAAAATTCACCATATAGCTCCTGTTTCCTCTCAGATTGTCTCGGTACTTCTCCCATCAGAATCTTCAAATCTGAAGTTTCTTTTTCATTGACACAATTATGTGGATTTATAGAATCACAGTCTGTCTCAGCCAAGTAGAAGTCACATCCACTTTCACATCAGAATCAAAGGGCTGTCTTTTAGGAAACCAATGAAGGTGAGGGATGGAAAAGGGGTTATGTTAACACTAATATAATATATTAAGGTTGCAAAGCACTTTTCTTTTTTGCATCCTTAAAACAATGCTGTGAGTATTATTTCCATTGTAAAGATGAGAAAAACAAAGTAGAGAGAAATTAAGTGACTTGCATCAGGTCACATGGCTAGTAATATCTGAGGGAGGATTTGAATTCATATTTTTCTGACTGCATGTCTAGCACCCTACCTGCAGTGCCATATATCTGCCAAAGAACTAGATAATATGAGGGATTCAAATGTGTTGATCAAAACTCCCTCTGGAGGGGAGCATAAGCAGGGTCTGAGCTCTGAGTAACAACATTCCCCAATTGGAGAAGCATGTTGGTGCAGAGTCAAGTAAAAATGCACAATTGCTGTAACAATATCAAAAATCACAATAGTAAAAGGCAGCTTATTGTAAGGACCAATTTTCATTCTTTACTACTGATTTAAAAATCCGTGTTTCCCTCCTTGGTAAAAAGTTGGGCAACTCCAGTTGTATATTTCACCAAAAAATCTTTGCCCCATTATTTTATTTTGTCCCTGTTTTATGACAATAGTGTGAAAACATCAAACAGAAATATAACTTTGAAAAAGACTCTAAAAGTAAAGCCGAGGACAGAGGAATCTCTGCCTTCATGGCACTTGACCAAATCTTTCATTAGCAATAGCCTGATGGACAAGACAAAGATGTTTTAGAGAATCGCATAGTTAGGTGGTTTTGTAGCTGCTTGAACAACCAGAGAGGGTTGGCTATTGGATGGATATTAATTTAGTAGTGTACAAACTGGGAACTGATAGTGAGTGCTCAGAGTCTGAGGATTCATTCTTCAATAAATATTTCTCAAGAGCCTACTCTGAGCCCAGAAATGTGCTAAAAACCAGGATACAAAAAGAGACAAAAGATAATCTCTGCCCTAGAGGAGCTAATAGTAACAGAGGAGATAAAACACAAACAAACATATGCAAAACAAGCTACATAAAAGATAAATGAGAAATAATTAAAAGAGGGAAAGCACTAGAATTAATAGGGTTAGGGAAGATTTCCTGTAGACAGTGGGATTTTAGTTGAGATTTAATGTAAGCCAGGAAGGACAGTATTGATAGTGAAAGAGAAATGGAGGGGCAAAAACTAGAAAGAATGGCAAGAGCTAGAAAAAATAGCCAGAGCTGAGAAATGAAGAATCTTATTTGTGAAACATCCAGGTCAATATCACTTTATCATGGAATACATGCAGGGGAGTAGAGTGTAAGAAAACTGAAAAGGTAGAAGAGGAAATGATTAAAAAGGACTTTGAAAGTCAAATAGAGTATTTTCTATTTGCTCTTGGAGGAAATTGGCATTTGGAGGCCATGGAGGCAAACAGTTTAAGTTGGCTTAAAGAAAAGGAGAAAGGAGGGTGAAAGAAAGAGTGGGAAATGAGGGTAGAAAAGTAGAAATGTGAGGAAACTGGAACTTCCCTTCAGTGACCTTTTGAGAAAAATAGTTTGGAAAATTATATTGGAGATTTGCCAGGGTGTTGTCCTAAATAATTCTGAATCAAAATTAGCTGAGAAAGTCAACACAGAGGGTGGGAGAATTCTGTAACAGAGGCAAAGAAGAAATAATCGAAAAATTGTGACCAAAGCAGTATTCAGAGAAATTAAAAGAACTAAGCCATAGGTCAGTAAGGTTAGTAACAGGGGAACTGGGAATCAAGCAGCCAGATTGAATTAGCAAGCTACCATTGAGGAAATGGATGTTTATTCAAGTCAGTGGATTCAGCATTTATATGCCAGCTGGCATCTTATCAGTGAACATAATTGTGGTGTGCCAACTATTGTCATTCTTGTAGGAGAGGCCTCTCTGGTGAAGTGCCATAAGACTCTGCTCTGGTCAGTATTTTTATCAATGATTTGAAAAAAGCATAGATGTGATGAATATCAAATCTGTACATTTAACATAGCTAAGAGGGATCCTTAAAAAGTTTATGAGAGAATCATAATCCAAAAGATCTAAAGCTAAAGACTAAAATAATAGACTGGAAAGAATCAGATGAAATTTAAAGCCATAAAATTAAATTATTGCATTAAAGGAAAAAAAAGAAATAAATTATTAGGGATGGGGGAAGGGAAGAAGAACAGAAGGAAGGGAGGGAGGAAGGGAGAAAGGAAGGAAGGAAAGAAGGAAAAAGGAAGGAAGGAAGGGAAGGAGGAAGGAAGGAAGGAATTGAAGGAAAGAAGGAAGGAACGAAGGAACTGAAGGAAGGAAGGAAGGAAGGGAAGGCAGAAGGAAGGAAGGAATTGAAGGAAGGTAGGGAAGGAGGAAGGAAGGAAGGAAGAAAGGAAGGAAGGGAAGGAAGAAGAAAGGAAGAAAGGAAGGAAGGAAGGAAGGAAGGAAGAAGGAAGGAAGAAGAAAGGAAGGAAGAAGGGAAGAAAGGAAGGAAAGAAGGAAGGAAGGAAGGAAGGAAAGGAGGGAGGGAGGGAAGGAAGGAGAGAGAGAAGAAAAGAAGGAAGAAGGGAGGAAATAAAGAAGAAAAGAAGGGAAACTAAAGGAAAGGAAGGAAAAAATTAAATAGAATGATTAAGGCCTGGCTTGACAACAGTTCCCATTAAAAGATCAGATAGTTTTAGTAGACAATAAGCTCAATGTGAGTCAATGGTGTGAAAGCAATAAAGAGTTAAGAAAAGAAGAGTTTATAGAGCAGACAGACAGACAGACAGAGAGGCACACACATAGCAGAGAGAGACATACACAGAGACACAGACAAAAGAGAGGTGCATGAACAGAGACAGAGACAGAGAGATAGAGACAAAAAGAATGTAAGCTCATTAAGAGCATGGGTTGTTTCATTCTAAGTAGATCTATTTCTGGCACATATTAGGCCTTGTGCTTAATACATAGTAGGTGCTTCACAAATATTTCTTGATTAATGCTCGTAGACATTTGCCTGCACATCTTCACAAGTATAAGTCTATTCACACAAACACCACTTTGCCCTCTTTCAGAGGAGATGACTGGAGTGATCACTATCATCATCTGTGCCCGCCAGTGTGTCCACAAAAGACAGACATATGCCAGGGAACATTCACCCTCGGAACACAGAGTCAGAGCTGCCCTTGGATGCACAGCTGCAGCTGCTGCTTGCTGGGCTTGGCAAGTCTGCATCTGTGCAGAAGCCTCAGAGCCAGCCTGAAGACTTTGCCCAAACAGAGCTGCCTCTTTCTCTAGTGTTAGTTGCACACCAAAGCTGGCCCATCATAGCATTCATTTCTCAGCAGCCTGGATCAGATGTTTCCCATCAGGTTTCAGTGTATCTTCAAGTGGTCTTTAATGGCTCCTGCTCTTGAATTCAATTCAGCACCATGCTTGGTCCCATGGCTTGCATCCATTCCCTGGCCCCCCTTGGCACCCAGAGAAGAATGTTCTGGCAAGCAGTGCTTTTCTTCTAGGAGAAAGAGGAACTCCTCTCTAGCTAAGAGAGAGAGAGAGAGGAATTTTCCTACATCTTTAAAGTTTTAGAAAGCAGATCAGAAATATCATCAGATCTTACTCTGAGGTTGAATTCGTGTTGTTTCTTTCATTGTCTAGGATTATTATTTCTTAAAATGAAGAATTGACCAAGTTCTCCTATTCATCTTAATTCCTAAATTTGGTGGCAAATGCTTACTCTGGTAAATCAGCATCCACACTAGAGAGGGAAGAGAAGAATGAGAATGTTTGGACTGAAATTCAAATGAGATTTCTTGATGGATATTCCTTTCAGCCAATCTCAGAAAGCCTGGAGATGAGATGCTATAAATATCCTGATTTTTATCCAGCACAATTCTTAAAAGTAGGGAACAACTCCAAAAATTGGCTTCCGAACTTGCCCTTTTATTCATTTTAGAAGAAAAATTTACATATAAATATATTCTTCTTACCATGCTGAACTTAAAAATTGTTTAACTCTTCAAGGCACCTACTATGGGATTAATACAGTGTCTGTCACATAGTCATCATTTAATGATAATTATTGATTAATTGCCTGATTGGTTAAATTCATTGATTTAATAAGAGCCTGGTATATATTTGGCAAAAGTTTGGGCTCAAAGTACTCTGTTCCATGTTTCTTGCTTGTCTTTCATTTTAAAGAGAACCAATGTCATCATGGGATGATGTCTTAATTTGAAAATGAATTAGATTTAAGTGAAGCAGAGTTGTACAAAATTGTCAGTTTCATTCTTTCTTCCAGAATCATCAAAGTCCAGCAGCAGGACAAAAGTCAGGACAACTGCCAATATCCAGACATACAGTGGAGGACCTTGGTGTCTTCAATGTTTGACCAAATTCTAAGAGCTCCACTGCCTGTTTCAGCTGCCTTCATGGCCTTTAGAACAAATTGTTCTCATCCATCCATTCTATTGGGGGAAGTCTTCCCATGGATACAAATAGGACCGCCCAACCCTAATCCATTAATTTAGAAATACATATCCTTGATCTCAAGAAGACTGTATGAGAGAATGTAGAAAAATCAATCCAAAGCTATTCATGCTCTGAGAAATACAAATCAAATTGCAAACTTAGTCGCTAGTGAGGCAATAGCACTATCTTTGTAAATATAGGAGAAAATTAATATGTATAGTTCAGTGACTAAAGCTGAACTATATTCATAAATTGATGGAGAGTTGACCTCAATTAGATTAAAATAACAACAATTTATATTTATTATAATAAGGAAAAGCAATTCCTAACAATTAAAGGTGTCCAAATATGAAATGAGCTTCTTCTGATGGAGGTCAGTTTTTCTTCTAAAGGCTGTGTGGCCCACTTATTAGACATGCTGTTACTTTTATGATTAAAATTATTAATAACTGTAATTAGTAGTAATTAAAATAATAATTCTTAACAATTATGATAATAAATGCTTGCATTTTCAAAGTTCTTAGGGGTTTACAAAGTGTTTTACATATGTTATCTCATTTGATACTCACAACAATCTTATGAGGTGAGTACCATAATTATCCTCATTTTGTAGATAAGAAAATTAATATCAACAAAAGTTGTGATTTGTCTCTCACAAAGATAGTAAGTGTTTGAGGTAACATATGAACTCCGATTTTTCTGACTTCAGGTCCAAAGCTTTTTGTTATTTAGCAGCTAAGTTTATAGAAGCCTTTAAAAGTTAGAAAAGGCTTTGTAATCTCATTTGATATTCATAAAAATCCTGTGAGATAGGTATCACAAGTCTTAGTGTTATTCCATTTTACAGAAAAAGATACCAAGACTCAGAGTTTGTGACTTGCCCCAAGAGCACACGGTTAATGGCAAAAGTCGTACTAGGAACCTGAACCTGATACTCCAAGTTTAGTGTTCTAGAGAAAATCCCCAATTTCAGACGGACCTTCTCCTCCAGTGAGACCGTATAGGTTTAAGAGCTAGAAAGAACATTACAGGATAGATAACTCTACCGTGGAGAGATAAAGAAACAGACCCAGAGAGTTAATGTGATTTTCCCAAGATCTAGAGATCAATAGTTAGTAGCAGATTCAGGCTTTGAATTGGACTAGTCCTTTTGATGCCAAAAACAGTACCCTTTCAACTATAGAGGGATATCTCCCATTGACGGCAAGTAGCCACACAAACACAGGAAAAATGAATTTTGTTTGAACCACATAACTCTAGCCCAGTCTACAGTGTGTAGAGTAGTGATTTTTCAGATGAATTCATTTGGAGCTGCACCATCCATTGTAGAACCTGCTGAGGAATACACATTTTTCTGACAAAAGAGCAGGGTTGGACTTCTTCTGATGCTAGTCTGGCACACAAGGTAGGCAACCAGAGCATTTTTGTATCTATTGGAGGTAAAGATAGAATCAGCAGTAGCTGTCCATCCTTTGGAGAGTGGCACAGTGAAAAGGTGACACAGATTATGAAGCCCATGTATCCAAATAAAAGAAATGCTTCCTGGGTTCAAACTTTGGACTCTTTCATTAGACTTTGCTCACACCCTCTTCTTACCATGAGCTGAAATGATTTCTTGGGAAAACGAACATTTCTGTCAGTTTGCTCTTCCCCAGCCTAGGGACAATGGCCTTCAGCTATCTCCCAGTACTTTTATAACCATATGTTGCCACCTGCTGGCCATTGTGCTGTGATGCCAAATGCTGAGAACAAGATGGCTATCCAAAACATATTTATTTTAATACCTCAAGGATCTGCAGCTTTATCATACTTGGACATTATCTTCTGTATAAAGCATTCCCTGATGCCCTCAATTGCTAGTGGCGCCTCTCCCAAATGACCTTTAAGTTAACTACTTTGCACCTATTTTTATTTTTTAAATTTATGCATGCTATAACATATGTATATGTATATATATATATATATATATATGTGCATACATGTATGTATATTCGTTAGTGTACAAATAAATATGTAGACTGGGCACTCATTGTAGAGTCCTCCATTTCATATATACTTAGACTGGTTGTCTCCCCATTAAAGTGTAAGCTCACAGGATTATCTCATTCTATGTTCTTATGTTCCTAGTATGAAGTATAGTGAAGCAAACAATTGTAATTATAGCTAATTTATCATCGATGGATTGATGAATTAATCAGAGTAGGAACTCTTCCCCTTAAAGAGAGAAAGAAACAGACAGACAGATAGACAGATAGACAAAAACAGAGAGAAACAGACAAAGAGAGACAGACAGAGGGAGAGGAAGGAGGGAGAAAGAGACAGAGAGACAAACAGAGACACAGACAGAAACAGTAAGAGAGAAAAGGGAGAAGGGAGGAAGAGAGAGACAGAAAAACAGAGACAGAGAGATGGAGAAAAACAGACAAAAGAGGCAGAGGAAGGAGGAAGAGAGAGACAGAGAAACAGAGACAGAGACAGACAGAAAGAAGAGAGAGACAGAGAGAGAGAGACAAAGACAGAAACACAGAGAGAGAAACAAAGAGAGAAACAGAGAGAGACAGAGAGAGAGAAAGGAGAGACAGAGAGAGAAAGAAGAGAGAGAGAGAGAAAGAGAGAGAGAGAGAGAGAGAGAGAGAGAGAGAGAGAGAGAATCTTCATACTCTGGTGTTTTCATGAGTTACTATGGCCAATAATATTGTCACCTAATAGCTAACATACCAGCGATGATCATCTCCAGATTTAGCTAGATTGGTCCTCAGGAGACTGCAATATATCCCATTGCTGGACCCGTGTTCCAAGTTTTTCTAACTCTGTTTATAACTGCTTGAGTTTGCATGCTGGTGGTGCTTCCTTCAAGAACCTATAATGTACTCTTAAGACACAGTGAGATAATGGACAACTTCCTTCAAGAACCAGCTCAAGGGCTGTTTTCTCCATGAAACATTCCCTGATCACTCCCCATCATCTACTTCCCCAAATTACCTTGTATTCATTTTATGTATCTTTAGTGTAACAGTTCTACATGTTGTCCTCTTCATTAGAATGAAAGCTCCTTACAAGGATAGTTTGTTTCACTTTTGTCTATCCATCCCAGCACAGTGTCTGGCATAAAGTTATCATTTCATAAATTCATGATGATTGATTGATTTAACGAGACTTTATTTTAAAAAAGCAAACATGCCAAAAGCTTATTCATTCAAATGAGTATTGTACGCCACCTCTCAATGTAAACACACTAATTTTAATTATGTACTCAATGGCCAAAACATTTTGGAGCATTTCTTTTTTGCAATTCCCCATGGACCAAATTTACAAGCCATAGTAGAGAACATAGGAATTTTGTAGGAATGGATTTCTAGCAGCACTTATGAACTACATAATAAACCAAAGGATGAAGGAACTTGGTGACAATGTTTGGACTCTAAGAGTCTCCAAAGAGAGCATTGTTCCCAAATCCCCACTGCGGCGGCTTACCAAACCCATCCCTCATGCAAACATGGAACATCAAATCATTCTTTCTTCAAATCTCCTTGCACAGCTAGATGGCCCCAATGGTTAGAGCACTAGGCCTGGAATCAGGAAGACTTGAGTTCAAATTCATTCTCAGATAGTTACTAGCTATATGACTTTGGACAAGTTACTTAACTCTATTTGCCTCAGTTCTATAAAATGAATTGGAGAAGTAAATGACAAACCTCTCCAATATCTTTGCCAAGCAAAACCCAAGTGGGTTCATAAAGAGAAGACATTACTGAAAAATGACTGAAGAACAACAAAAATGAGCAATGTCTAATCATATCTATCTTATCTTCTATTTGAACAATTGACTTTTGAATCTGGACATAAGATTTCTCTAATAAATTAGACATCTTTATTGTTAGTGTTTAGTATTTCAGATGTTTCCAGATCTTTGTAACTGATTCCATTTGTGCTTTCTTGGAAAAGATACTGGAGTAATTTACCTTCTTCAGTTCATTTTACAGGTGAGGAAACTGAGGCAAAAAGGGTTAAGTCACTTGCCCAGGATCATATAGCTAGAAAGTGTCTGTCTGGAATTGAATCCAAGTTTTTCTGATTAGACCCAGAGCATTCACTGCATCAATTAGCTGCCCCCTATTTATACACATGTGTGAATAAAATGTATATATTCATGTATACATATACATACATACGTAGCCTCTCCTGCAAAGTTCCAAAGATTGATAAGCTAATTGGGAGGGAAGGCAGAGTTGGAGATTTTGAAAGGTATGAGACTCTCTACTACAAAATCCAGTGGCTAAAGATCATTTTCATTCTCCTCTGTTCTCTCTTTTTTATAGAACTGAAAAAATGCAACTGTGTTCTATTTTTATATCCACCACAACTGATGGTGTCTTATGAACCTGATTCTCTTTATAAGTTATTTTGTTCCTATAGTCTGTGAACACTGAGACCTGCAATCAACAGATACATATAGAGCCATGGTTATGGGCCTCAGAATGTTATATATTTTATTGATGATCTACATTGGAACCTTTAATTTCTACTATGAAATGATCATCCTAGGGAATATTAAGAGACAGCTTAGTTTTACAAATAACTTAATAATCCTCTGCAGCAGATTTCTAATATTTGAATCCTGAATTCACTTATATTACTCCTGAAAGAATGTCATTGGAGTAATAGTGGCTCTGGAGCTGCTGGATCTTTAATGATTATCATTTCATTTTCAAAATGTAAAAAAAAATCTTTCCTTTAATGATATATTTAAAAACACACTCTAGAATTTTAGCCTGAAGTCAAGCTTACTGAAATAACATTGTCATCTTTGGCGCGGGGGTGGTGGGGGTGGTGGGGTTACCAGAAGTCCTCTTTGCCAATAAAATCACAGATTTAGACAACTATAAGAATCATTGATATTTATGTTAAGATTCTTTTTTTCTTCACTAGCTGTTTAATTTTATTAGTATTGGGAACTCTTAGTGAGGCATTACCACTACCAATATGTGAGGGTATATAGGTATTCAGGTATTCAGGGAAGACTTAGTACCTCTAATGTGAGGGCTTGCTGAGCCTTTTCAGGGCTGTTTTCCACTTTTGGTGTCCACCTGCCACCCAACTTACACCTGTGGCTCCACGAACCAGCCACATCCCAGTAAGCTGTTTTGGCAGATGGGCTAAATCAGGTTGAGGGTAACCAACAAATCTCAAATCTATGGGTAAGGTAGGGGGTATCCACCTCAAGCATGTGAAGACTTTTTACCCCAATCCTGGCAGAATGCGGAGATGAAAATTCATTCCAACAGCCATGAAGATGGCTTGAAGCAGGCACTATGGAGTACTAACAGCTTAGTCAGACATTGAAGATGCAAGGTCATCCAGTGCATCCCAAATCATTGACTTTTGTCCTGCCACTGTATTTTGATGGGGAGCACTGAGTACAAAGTACTAAACTAGAGAGTGAGGCTTATTATAGAATTATAACTCTTAAATCCAGTTTACACACAAGTTAAGACATCATCCCCATGATGTCATTAGTCTGCTTCAAAAATGAAAGACTTTTTGTTAATTTAGAAAATAGAGTGACATATTCCCATAAAATCATGTTATTTGGCCATGTTTTGCTTATGAACCTGATTCTCTTTATAAGTTATTTTGTTCCTATAGTCTGTGAATATCGAGACCTGCAATTAACAGGTACTTATAGAGCCATGGTTATGGGCCACAGAATGTTATATATTCTGTATATATATAATAGGAAGTGGTAAGAGGATAAAGGACAATTTACTTCTGGAACAGTTGTTAGGCATTTCTCAATTCAAAAAATTCCCCCTGATTTGGAAGAAGGAGCTGTAGTTTCCAAAGACCTGCAATGGTGACATCCTAAAAATGTTCTGAGAAGCACTTTTAGTCTCATAAGATTCAAAAAAGATGAAGTCCATTTCTCTGGATGGGCGCCAAAAGGGGCTGAAATAAAAGAATAAGAAGAGATCAGCAAAATTCATTCTACCTTAATAAAAACAAGGCAGAGTTTATATTATTTATAAACATCATACTTCCAAATTCAGGACACAAGTTTTAATACTTTTAGGTGATTAAATTATGCCCTTTCCTGCCAAATAAAACTATCCTGATCTGTCAGTTACATCAGAAAATATTTTTGGCTCAATATACAAAGTGCTAAACTTGGGGGTCATAGCCCCCCCAGGAATAGCCGAGTTTAAATCTTGCCTTAAATCCTTATTAGCTGTAACTCTGGGTAAGTCACTTAATATCTGTCAGCCTCAGTTTCTTTACCTGTTAAATAAGAATAATAAAAACAGTTACTATCAATGGGGTTGTAAGAATTAAATAATCTAACAGAGTATTTGTAGAGCATATTTCAACTGTTAAAACACTATATAAATGCTAGCCATTGTTATTTCTAGGTTGTGAGCCTGGGGGACTGGAAGACTGACAGTATACCATTGGCAGAAATATAAAGAAATTAGATGAGATTGTTATTTATTATCTGTTCTTTGTTCTTGAAGAGCATCAAGGACATGGGGAGGATGATGACTTGCAAGTAAGTTGGATTTAAGTGAGTTAGAGCAATACAAAGTCATCAACTTCAATCTTTCCAGTCATTAGCAAGAAGTTAGATAGCTTTGTGAGAAAAAGATTATGAGCTATGCTTTGCACTTTTGGATTTAAAATGCCAATAAGAATTCTATATAGAGTTGTCCAGCAGGAAATGGAAAGGAGATACTGAGTCTCAGGAGACAGACAGAAGAAGACTAAATAAGTAAATTTGGGCATCATCTGCAAAGAAAGGATTTTTAAATACATGGAAGCTAACGAGATTCCCAAGAAAGAAGATATAGAGTAGGGATTCTTAAATTGGGATCTACAGATATCTACTCCACTCCTCCCAAGGACCAGATCAATAATTTTCAGAGGATTCATGAAGTTGGATGGGAATGGGGTAATACATACTTATCCTCATCAACATTTAACCAAAATTTGGCATTTTCAAAGTTACTTTAATATGTTATTAATTGATTGATTGCTAATTAATTTAAAATATATTAAAAGCCCTTGTATTATTAAATATTTAAATATTATTAAATTATATATTATTTTGAAAACAGATTCATAGGCTGCCAAAGGAGTCTAAGACATAAAAAAGAATAAGAATCCCTATTGTAAACAGAAAATAAGAAGGCCCAGGATAGAGCTCTGAGGTGTATCCACTCACTGGGAGAGGGGCATCTCTGATCAACTAAGAAGAAGTAATCAAATGAGGTAGGGGAAATATGATAATAAGCAACATGACAAAAACCCAAGTAGGACTATCAGTCCAGCCTGATGTCTAATCCCTTCAACTGGAGAGAAATAGAAATGCAAAGAAAAGAATCTTTCCTGGCAATTCTGAGAGGCACACCATCTGGATAAATGAACAGAATAAAGTAAGCATAACCAAAAGAACAATTTGTACTGTAACATCAATCTTATTAAAAATGAACAATTCTTAGGCATGGACCCACACTTAACACTGTACACCAAGATAAGATCAAAATGGGTCCATGATTTAGGCATAAAGAACGAGATAAAAAATAAATTAGAGGAACATAAGACAGTTTACCTCTCAGACTTGTGGAGGAAGAAGGAATTTATGACCAAAGAAGAAATGGAGATCATTATTGATCACAAAATAGAAAATTTTGATTATATCAAATTAAAAGGCCTTTGTACAAACAAAACTAATGCAAACAAGATTAGAAGGAAAGCAACAAACTGGGAAAACATTTTTACAGTGAAAGGTTCTGATAAAGACCTCATTTCCAAAATATATAGAGAATTGACTCTAATTTATAAGAAATCAAGCCATTCTCCAAACTGATAAATGGTCAAAGGATATGAACAGACAATTTTCAGATGATGAAATTGAAACTATTACCACTCATATGAAAGAGTGTTCCAAATCATTATTGATCAGAGAAATGCAAATTAAGACAACTCTGAGATACCACTACATACCTATCAGATTGGCTAAGATGACAGGAACAAATAATGATGTATGTTGAAGGGGATGTGGGAAAACTGGGATACTGATACATTGTTGGTGGAGTTGTGAACGAATCCAACCATTCTGGAGAGCAATCTGGAATTATTCCCAAAAAGTTATCAAACTGGGCATGCCCTTTGATCCAGCAGTGTTATTACTGGGCTTATACCCCAAAGAGATACTAAATAAGGGAAAGGGACCTGTATGTGCCAAAACATTTGTGGCAGCCCTGTTTGTAGTGGCTAGAAACTAGAAAATGAATGGATGCCCATCAATTGAAGAATGGTTGGGTAAGTTGTGGTATATGAATGTTATGGAATATTAGAGGCTTGGAAAGACTTACACGAACTGATGTTGAGTGAAATGAGCAGAACCAGGAGATCATTATATACTTCAACAACAATACTGTATGAGGATATATTCTGATGGAAATAGATATCTTGGACAAAGAGAAAATCTAATTCAGTTCCAGTTCATCAATGATGGACAGAATCAGCTACAGCCAGAGAAGGAACACTGGGAAATGAGTGTAAACTATTTGCATTTTTGTTTTTCTTCCCGGGTTATTTTTACCTTCTGAATCCAATTCTTCCTGTACAATATGAGAACTGTATGGTTCTGCACACACATATAGTATATCTAAGATATACTATGACATATTTAACATGTATAAGACTGCCATCTAGGGGAGGAGGTGGAGGGAGGGGAGGGAAAAGTCAGAACAGAAGTGAGTTCAAGAAATAATGTTGTAAAAAATTATCCATGGATATGTTCTGTCAATAAAAAGTTATAATAATAATAATAAAGAACAGGGCACACAAAAAAATAAGCAATTCTTAGGACCTTTATAGACTGATGAAGAATGAAATGAGCAATACCATTTTATACAATGACAACAATATTCTAAAAACAAATAATTTTGAAAGCTATGAGAATGATAATCATTACAATGACCATTCATGATTCCAGAAAACTGATAATAAAACAAATTATCTATTGCAGAGAGGTGATGATATAGGGTGAACAATTAGACATGTATACATACATACATATATACATATACATAAAATTTATACATATATACTATACAGCTATAGAAGAAATTTGGAGAAATTTGTTTGACTATCCATTACAAGAAATTTTTTTCTTTTCTTTTTTCTTTTCAACAATGTTGGAGCTGAAAGTAGGAAGAGTAAGTAGACTTCTGTTAATTTTTTTTAAATAGAGAAATGGGGTATGCTTGCATAAATAGAGACAGTTGCTTCAAATGTTGCATGTAGTTTCTGATGAGGTCATTGAATTATTAGTTTTGCTTAACTATTTTATTTCGGTATAAAAGATCTCTTACAACGTAGGAGGAATCTATAAATGTTTGTAATATAAAAACAAAACTCATCAATAAAACTTTTTTAAAAGTATGAACAGAGCTCTTAGTAGTTTGCTTCCAGACAGACTAATGCGCAATAGTAAAAATTATCATTTTTATTCTCAAGGAGTTTTAGTTCTTGATTTTATTTTTCCTTTCAGAATTTTTGGAGCAAGGAAAGGAAAAGTGACCAAAAAAAATAACAATACCAATAATGCTTTCTATTTATTTATACAGCACTCTAAGGTTAACAAAACATATTTGTGGAAATTATTTTATTTAATTCTCACAACAATCAAGAAACAGATAAGGCAAGTATTATTATTCTGTTTGCAAGTAAGGAAACTGAGGTCTACAGAGGGTGAATTACTTAATCAAACATACATAACTTACTCAGGAATGGACCTATACTTGAACTCAGTCCTTCTTACCAAAATTTATTGTTCTTTATGAAAGAGACAGATAAACAGACAGAGAGATAGAGATAGACAGAGAAAGACACAGAAACAGAGACAGAGAGGAGAGATATTAATGACTTTTCTCCAGGGCAGATCATCCCAAAATCATCAAATATTTGTTCCAAGACTTAGAAAAGGGATATTTATTTATTTGTTTATTCATTTACTTGCTTTACTAAGGCAAGGAAGGAACAGCAGCAAATAGCAAACTCCTTCAGAAACTGCTCAGCATTCTGGAGTCTGGCTCCTTGTCCTACCATGGTAATAGGAAAGTAAGATGCAGTGAAACAAGTCAGAAAACTGAAGTTCTCCTTATAAAAAGTAGTACACAGACCATGCTACTCCTCCGGGCCTTGTTTCCCCTCATCTATAAAAAGATTGGAAAAGAGTCCCTCCCTGGTCCCTTCTAGCTCCCAGAATTCATTCATATGATGAAAGGGAACACTGATTTCAGAAGGAGCACCAGCTCATCTGTTTAGTGGTTTATGATTGAAAGTCACTTTTCGGGTTCTCCATTTCCTCATCTGAACAGTGTGAGAAGTCCAGACTACATGAACACTAATGTTCCCTCTAGCTCTAAATCCAAAGTTTTTTGGTCCAAAATTTCATGTATCCAGTTTGCTTACAGTGAGTTTCCCTTCTATTCCAGGCTAAAGGACTCAGATATTTTGTGTTGTGATGAACTCAGCATCATTCTCACTAGGAGACGGGAAGCAGCATTGGCAAGGCCCTCTGAGACTCTAAATCTCAAAGACCAATATATACCAGCTATATGGGAATTTCCTCTCTGGAACCTGCTAACCCCAGGATGCCAGCAGATCCTTTCAGCTAAGTTGGCTGAGGCAAAAAGGATGACTTGAGTCCCATCTTGTTCTCCTATACTGGGACACCATGGTGAAATTTGGGGTTTGATTGGGCGTAACCTTCAATAAAGACCACCTCTTCTACAAAGCTAGTTTTTATGGGCCTCTGAAGTGGCTGCTCTGTATGCTGTAACACTTACCCTATGGGCAGGCCATTATCTGGAGCAAATCGCTTCCCTGTACCATGTTCTCTATTCAAGTAAAACTCTTAAGTGCAATTATAAAGGAAAAGTATCCCGCAGTTGTTTCCCAAATGGTTTTGCCCACTCCACTTCCATCTTTTCTCCCACTCACCCTGATATCAGGGATATCAGACACTATGAAGTTTCAATAAGCTTTAAAACTTCCCTCAATAATTGTTGCAAGAGAATATTTTACCAGACCCAGCTTCTGTTTGGGAACAAGAATGGGGTTGGAGAAGGAGGGGGCTAATAAAGTGACCCCACGGCTCTTTGTCAGTTGGTATTTTCATTTCACACAAATCTGGTAACTTGTCAGGCGTCCTACAATCAAGAATGGGAAGTGCAGGGATTGAACCCCTGTTCATACTCTTCCCACTCCACCATGGTGTATTTCTTTTGCATCTCAAATGTAAATTACAGGGATGCCTGTATCAAAGGAGAAATTTATACCAGGAATTTACAGAAGGATTCATTTATGTTAAAGATGTTGCTAAATAACTGGCTTCTCAGCGCTCTTAAAACAGGATTCAATTTACAAAACTGAAGGTAAACCAAGCTTTCCAGGGGCCTTTTGTGTGTGTGTGTGTGTGTGTGTGTGTGTGTGTGTGTGTGTACAGCGGGGGATGCCAGCACAGAATGAGCAAATCTCTGCCCACATGGGACTGCCAGAGGTCTCAGCTGTTACTGTTGGGAACAGGTGGTATAAATCAATACCTCTGCAAACTCACTTCCTAAGCCCTCTAGGAAGAAGCAGTAAAGCCAACTGGAACCCACAGGGTCCTTTAGTCTCTGCCTCCTAAAGGCTGACAGACAGACCCTGCAGGGAGCACTCGCCTCATGGAGTCCACTCCCGTCCTCCTGCTTCTCTGTCTGTACTCAGGTAAGGGTGGGAGGGCAGCTTTCCTTTGGGTTGGGTTGTGGCATTTGGGAGAGTCTTGGGGAGCTCTGGGTCCCTGGAATGGCTGCTCAAAGCCTCTAATGAAACATAGAATGGTCAATTTTCCAAGTCAGAAGTTGGCTTAATAATACCTGTCTAGCTTTCAAATGACCAGTTTCTGGCTAAACAATACTCTGTTATTTAATAAAAGGAGAAGTAGAATCTAGGTACAAGATTAAAATATGTGGAATCTTGTTTCCCCCAAAACAATCTCCTGCCATGACTCCCTTTATCCCTTTAACTTTTTATTTCCCTGATTGCCAATATTTATTAGTTAAGTCTCAACTCAAATGAATGACCTCTTCAAATACTTGAGTCTTTTAAACTTTTGTATAATTTTATTTCCCTAAACAATATACTTTTTAATAAGTATTCTTGGGGAATTTGAATAAGGTAGAAAGATTGATTGACAGATACATGTGCTGGACAGATCTATTAATAATTCTAATTAAACTTTTTCTATAAAGATGAAATATCTTATAATATTAAAGCTCTAACTAGTAAATAACACCCTCCCTCCTCCAAATATATATACATATATATGTATATGTATATACATATACATATATATGTATATATATACATATATATGTTCTTCCTACTTTTCTGGAATATTAAATGCCTCAAAGATTTAAGTTTGAATTGAAATTATAAAACCTTGTATAGCCCTTGACCTACATTTAACTCTGGAATGTAACACAACATAACAGCTGAAACAGTATCCTAAATCCTGAACTTCCGGTCAAGGGAAACAGGAGATGTTTGTTGAGTCCTTAATATAAAAATTTAATGTTGATGTCACCTTATCTCGTCCTTTCCAATGCTGCTTTGGCAAATGTGTAACACTGTGGTGAAAAAAAGCACAGAACCTCTTTCTTTCAATAGCAAAGGGAGTTGGTCCTAACTAAGACGAGTAAGACCCGGAGGCCCAAAATTGATCCAGCTAAACCTGGATCACGTGAGGTTCATTTTTACTCCTCATTCAATACAACTCCCTGTTTTGGAAAGAAAAAAAAGCTCTCCAGATCCCTAGAATCCTGAGGGCACGTCCTAAATTCTTTGGCCAGGTATAAAAAAATGCTGAAGTACATGAAAAGTATTTAGAGATGCTGGCAGAATCAAATTTGGCCAGAAGAGAATTCACATGAATTGTGCTTTAAGCAAAAATAGTCTAAACTTAGCTTTGTAATATGGATGGAGGAATAAAGGGACACTCTAAGTCAGATAAATATCAAGTCAGGAATATATTCAGTCAATCTAGTTCAACTCAATTCCATTTAAAGAGTAGTTATTAAGCGCCCACTGTGTGCCAAGCACTGCACTAAATGTTTTCCTCAAGGAATTTACATTCTACTGAAAGGGAAGATAGTCATAGATATAAATAAATACGTAAATAAATAAATATTTCAAGGAAGTATCACAGTAACAATTGGGGAAATTAAGAAAGATCTCTTGTAGAGAATTATTTTTGATAATTGTGAAAATGTATATAGAAGAATTGCCACATGTTTAACATACACTGGATTATTTGCTATCTAAGGCAGGGATAGGAGGAAGGGAGGGAGAAACAATTTAGAACACAAAGTTTTGCAAGGGTGAATGATGAAAACTATTCTTTGCATATATTTTGAAGATAAAAAGCTATTATTTGAAAATAAAAACAAAAGGGACAGCTAGTTAGTGTAGTGGATAGAGCACCAGCCTTGGAGTCAGGAGGACCTGAGTTCAAATGTGACCTCAGACACTTAACACTTCCTAGCTGTGTGACCCTGGGTAAGTCACAACTCCAATTGCCTCAGCAAAAATAGAAAACTTTTAAAAAGCAAAAAATAAAAACAAAAAAGGAAATGATCTTTGAGTTGATCCTGGAAGAAAGATGAGGATCCCAAAAGGTGACACCAAGGAGAAAGAACATTTCTGTCAGAAAGGACTGTGTGAATAATGATGGAGAAGCAGGAGATAAGATTTTGTGTGAGGGAACAGGAAGTAGAGTAGTTTGGCTAAAATGGAACATGGCAAGAAGGTGGGCAGGAGAAGGATGGAAGGCAGTAATATGTAATCACCCTGGAGAGATAGGTAAACTGAGGACAGATTGTTAAATAGGAGTATCAGAAAAATAGTCAAAGGCAGTCATTCAAGTATATAATAACATATCAAGAGTAAATTATGCTTTTTCCTCAACCTATTCACCATATTATTATTATATAGGCTGCATATTAGGTGCCAAAATGGTTCAGTAAGAATATTTTCTCAGATTCTTGGCTGCGTTCTCCATTCTTAGAATCCTTCATAAGCAAAATCTCAGCCTATATTCAGGAAGGATTGTTCCTCTGTTGTTATAATATACAATATCATAAAATATAATGTGAGGATATTGATCTTTTTCTATTTATATAAAATCCTTGACTTCAATAACTTCAGGGTACCATATTTTTCCCTGTCTGATTTTGGAGGAGGTGACCATTATTATTTCACGAAAAAAAAGGCAAATGAACTGTGATCGACTATCCCAGAGCTAGGAACTGGGATTGGAAAGAGAATCCTTAAGTCTTGGCCCCTTTCCTGGTCTTCCAGCCTGCCATGTAGATCAAGGTCCCCCAGAGTCATCTACCCTACTTAATCAGCCAGGAACAATACTGCTTATAAATAGATGTTGTAAGTCATAGATTTGTCACCGGAAAGTCCTGTAAAGGTCATCTGGTTCTATCCACTCATTTTACACATGAGAAAACCAAGGCCCAGAGCACTTGACTATTTACTACCATATATTCAATCTGTTGACAAGTCTTATGTTTCTATTTTCACAAAAAATCTCCTGTCTACAGCCCCTTCTCTCTAATTAAACAGCTGCTACCAGGTGCCTGTCCTCATCATCCCATACCTGTATTTTGCCAGTAACCTTTAAATTGTCTTCCCTGATTCATTTTTCCCCATGTCAATGCATCCTCCACTCAGCTACTACAGTGATTTTCCTAAAATACAGGTTTTATGTCACCTTCTCCCAATTCTTACCCAATGGCTCCCTTTTAGAATAAGATATACAGTCTTCTTTTGGACATTTAAAGTCCTTATCTAGCTGATTCCTTCCTACTTTTCTAGTCTTCTTATACTTAAATACCTTTTGTATAGTCTGTGATCCATCCACCCTGGCCTATTTGCTCATACTCATACAGGGTACTATATTTCCCAAATCTGTGATTTCCCACTGACTATCCTCCTTGACTAGAATGTTTCCCCCACCCCTCCACTTTTTAGTTTCCAGGGCTTCCTTAAAGCCTCAGCTCAAATTCCACATTCTAGAGAAGCTTTTCTTTCCTCTTCTCAATTCCAGTGCCTTTCCTTTCTGAATTTATCTTACATTTACACTATATATATATCATATGTACACATCATTTTTATATTATCTCCTCTATTAGAATGTGAGAATTTTGAGGGAAGGGATAATATTTTTGTTCTTCTTTGTATCCCCATTACTTAGCACAGCCTGGCACATAACAAGCTTTAATAAATGCTTCTCTATACTACTTACTCAGCCAGGAACAATTGTACTTATAAACAGATGTTGCCATATGTTATAGATTTGTAGCTGGAAAGACTGCAATGATGAGCAGTAGTAACAAAGATTTTAGAAATCCAACCTCCCCTGCCGAAAAGAATGGAGAGAATTTTAATACTTCTAATTAGCATCTAGGCAAGTGTGGGCTCTTCAGAAATTCACATCTGGAAGACTGACTGAGAAAGAACAGAATGTGTCTGCAGTTTGTTAGGGAAGAAACTTTAAAAGAGGGAAAGGGGGTCATGAAGATTGTTACAGGATTATTCTTTGCCCTAATTCCAGAATTCAACTCTTCTTGGGGGCAATGAAGTCAGTCTCCACATTTTCTCAGGGACAAAGTAAAGATCTTCTGCTTCCTATCACATGCTTCCTGCTCCCATTTATGAAGGATAAGCAAGTCACTTTAAAATGAAGCCCAGAAGCAACATGAGAGCACCGATAGTGTTTTCAACTACCACTCCTAGCAATCAAAAGAGCTGGCAAAAACACTTACCATGCCTTCCCAAGCTTCTCCCATAGTTCAGAGACCTGAATTGCCAGGAAAGCAAGGAAAAGGGTGCATTGCTTCATTTGTTCTGTTCTTAATGGAGAAAAAAATTTTGCAAATTGTGAGGGCTGTGGAACTCTCAATAAACTCTCCTTCAAAATCCCATCAAAATCAAACAATTGAATGAGTAGAAAATGCAAAAGCTCTTCAAACTCATTCTGGGAGACACTTTCCATATCCCCAGAGTTTTAGCATGCTAATGAACATAGAAGAAGACACAGACTTAATATTAGGGAATTGTGCCCAAACATAGAATTTTTGTCTTTTTCTGAAAATAGATCAAGTGCCAATTTTTACTTAGCATAAAAATGAGGAGACCCTCAGAACTGGCCTACAGGAAAGCAGGACAGTAGACAGTGTTGGACCTGTAATTAGGAATACATGAGTTCAAATACAACCTCAGATAGTCACTGTGTGACCTCTCCCCAATCAAGGACTTAACCTCCAATTGCCTCACTTTCTTTATCTGTAAAATGAAAATAATAATAGCACCTATCTTGCAGAGTTATTGTGGAGATCAAATGAGATAACACTTGTAATAAAGTTTAGCATAGTGCCTTGTGCAAATAAGCACTATATAAATGTTAGCTATTATTATGCCTTTGTTACATAGCAAAACAAATCAATAAGGAAAGAATGGATACTGCCTCCATCCATAAGAGCCCAACTTTTTTCCTTAGAGCAAGATGTATACATGCAGGCAACTATCTCAGCTCTCCATGTTCTGAAGAAGCAATGGTTTTAGTCAGTTGAAACATGGCAAGATGCAATAAAGAATAGGCTAAAGAGAAAAGTAAAGCCTCAAAAAGCAAGAGAATCAAGTTGAAAAATAATTTCAATATATTTGAGAAAGCAGATGTCTGTCCCAAACAATGAAGTCATTCTGTGTCCTAATCCACATAAGCTTTCAAGAATCCGTTGAGTGCCCAAATTCAGTCTTCTAAATTAGACAGACATCGGCTTATGCAGAGAGATCAAGGCCTTGGTAAAAAAAGATATGTCCATTTTGCTTCTATTAACAACAACAAAACAGTTGAATTTGTATAATGCTTTAAGATTTGCAAGGCATTTTACTTACATTATGCCGTCTGAGGAATCTTTATCTCTATTTTACAGATGAGGATACATTGATTAGATTGTACATGTGATCCCAAATATTAGAGTTCTGGCTTTTTCAAGACTAAATAGGATAAATTTATAAGACCAGTTATACACTAATAAGATCCTTTGTCATCAATTATGTTTCAGAAAGGATCTCTGAAACCTATCCCAGTAAGACATATATGCATTAACTTTCATTATAATATGAGATGCCTTAAAGAAATTTTGCTTTCTCTGACTACCACTAGCCAACTCCTATTTTAATTCCTTTCCATGTCAAGGCAATTATTCTAGGACCTTAAGACTCTTCCACCAGAGCACAAATTCTGATAGTTTGTGGAAAGGTCGGAAGGGCATCTTGCAAAATACAAATGTGGACTAGTTTAAAGGAAAATACTTTCGTTACTTAAAAGCTGGTAACTTCATGATGAAATTGTTCAGTCATAGCATCTCTAAAAACATAATGGTTTACATTGGTAGAGGCAATATCCCATGATGAATCAGAGTCCTCAAAGTCTGAGATGACACAAGAATTAATAGCAAAGCCATATTCAGGATTTCACAATGTCATAAAAGCTTTCTCCTCTCTCCTATTGCTCATCTCATCTTTTCCTGACCATCTCCTCCTTCACCTCAGTCCCACATGAAGAAGTATCGCTTTTCCAGACAAATGCTTATACAAGCACATGAGATGCCATTATATCCCATCTTCTCTAGAAATATGCCCCTTCTATTATCCCCATTCTCACTGATCTTCATTCTGTCCTTGTCCACTGCTGCCTATAAAAACGCTCTAGCTCTCTCCCATTCTTAAAAAAATTCTCCTTTGATCTGTCCATCTCTGCAAGTTATAAACATATGCCTCTGTTTTGTAACTACATTCCTTGAGAAAGCATAGTAATGTTGCTGTCTCTCCTTCCTTTCCTCTTATCCTTTTAATTTTCTATAGTATGTCTTTTGACCTCATCATTTAACTGCACTGTTTACTCCAAAGTTACTGATGATATCTTAATTGACATATTAAAATATCTTTTCTCAGTCCTCAATTTTTTCACCACTATGCAATCTCTGACACTATCCATCATCCTCTTCTCCTTGTGACTTTTCACTCTGGATTTTTGAGACATTGCTCTCTCCTATATGTTTAACTGTTCCTCTTCCATCTTTTTTGCTTGATCTTTATCCAGATTGTACCTGCTTAATAGGTAATATCCCCCAAGGACATTCTGGGTTCTCTTCTCTTCTCCCACTATACTATTTCATTTGATGATCTCTTCATCTCTATGGAGATGATTCTCAGATGTCTTTCTGATCTGTAGGCTTGTATCTCCAATTACCTATTAAATATCTCAAATCTGATGTCTTATAGAGATGTTAAACTCAACAAGTCCAAATCTAATTTGTTGTTCCCCACTCCCCATGCCCTCCATGCTTTCCCCTTCTAAACTTTGCTATTGCTTTTGAGGGGACCATCATCCTCCCAGGTACCCATGTTCACAATCTAAATGTCATCCTAGACTCCTTAATACTAGTAAATTCTTTCAGTACATATAGGATTATATTTAATTATTATATTTTATTTAAAATTTATAATTTTAAAAATATAATTTATAAAATTATTTATCTTTGGGACTATAATTATACAAATATAGTTATATATAGAGAGAGATTTATAGTTATAGTTAGCAAATAGTTATTTTCTTGTTTTCTTCACCATTAGATTGTGGGTTTCTTGAGAACAGAGAAGGGTTTTGTTTGTTTGTTTGTTTTGGGTTTTGGATTTGTTTTTGGTGGGGTTTGTTTTGGTTTTTTTTTTTTTTTTTTGCTTTGTTTTTGCCATTTTGTGTATCCCCAGGGTTTAGCAAAGTGTCTTGCACATAGTGAGATTTTAATAAATGCTTTTTAATTTGACTGGCTTAATTAGAGAATAATGAAACTGACTTTCATTTTTGTTCCTAGCAATCCTGCATATTGGGAAGCCAACTCTGTTTGACTTCCTTATTAAGGAATGTCACCTGTCCATAAGACAAGTGTTAAATTCCCGCACTACATTCTGCTGCCTGGGAAGTGACTATCCTAGCAGCTGTGCTCAGAGAGTTTAAGGCAGTAAATAGCCTCATTATGGATCACTTTAGCAAGACTGCTGGCACACCATTCCATTAGTTGAGTTACACATCAATTACCCATGTCAGTACAATGGTCAGGAGGAATCTGACAGAGTGTCTTTGCTTTCGGCAGCTGGTCTCGTCCTCGGTTCTGAACATGAAACCCGTCTGGTTGCAAAGTTATTTGAAAACTACAACAGTGTAGTGAGGCCAGTGGAAGACCACCGGCAAGCAGTGGAGGTCACTGTGGGCCTGCAGCTGATTCAGCTCATCAACGTGGTATGAAGCCTCGATAACAGGAGCACTTACACATTGAACATATTCTCAGGAATGGATTATCTCCTTTTCTTCCCCTTTGCCCTGTCCATTTCTCCTTCTAAAATAATGGCTATTTCTTTTTTCTTTTCCTTAGGATGAAGTAAATCAAATTGTAACCACAAATGTTCGTCTGAAGCAGGTAATCCAGAAAGAAATTGTGTTATCATTCAATGAAGCAAATTCACTTGCGCTCAAAGAAAGGCAATTTGGTGTAAAGAACTGAATGTAAGAAAAATAGGAATTTGGGCCCATAGTTTTATGTGACTTATTTTCATCACTGGGTGATGAATTTTTTCACTGGTCTTTACAAAGAGTTACTGCTACATCTTTTCTGGACCCATACTTCAAATTGTAACTATTCATTAAGGCTGAAAAGGTGAGCTTGTTTTTTCAATATGAGATTTAATAGCTGAGTTAGATAATTCTTATGGATCCTCGATGTAATAGTTTAGGTTTCTAAGAATTAATAGCAAAGCCATATTCAGGGTTTCACAATGTCATAAGAGCTTCCAGTTCAGAAATACTAAGCTTCTCTCCTACTTTCTCGGAGATGACAACTTCCCATCTGGAAGTTAGGGTATACTAATTGGAATTATCCTGGGTCAGTAACAGACCATATTAAACAGTCTTATAAGAAAAAAATTCCGTGTCTTCTCTCAAGTGACCAGTTTGGGTTTTCCCAAGGGCTCTTATTCATAAGAAATGTCTTCCTTCAAATCCATACTTTTATGTTATCATAAGCTATTTAAGTTCACTAGTCATTGATATTGAGTTTGTCTTCGGGACCTGTTCTCAACAGGATGAATAATCATTCAGTACTCTTTTCATACTGTTATTTGCTTGAAGAGAAAATCCAGTTGATAGTCATTCTAAGTTCTTAAAGTGAAAAGTGAATTCTTATTCAAACTCTTCCTTACAGAAGCGCAGTGTCTGAATGACAAGTGGCCATCCATAGCTTTTGTCAACATTAGATTCATTTGTACTACTGTGAGCAGTGTTTCAACTGGCTAAATTTCTTCTTCTTTAGCAATGGATAGATTACAATTTAAAATGGAATCCAGAAGATTATGGTGGCTTGAAAAAAATTCACATTTCATCTGAAAATATCTGGCGCCCAGACCTTGTTCTCTATAACAAGTAAGCAAAATGGACAGACCAGAGATTGTTCTGTGGAATCACAAAACAAAGCCAAAATGCAAAGTCTGCATTTGGCTTTGCACCTGCTAGACTGCTCGGCAATGTTAACATTAAATAAATCTTAAAAAGAAAGGATGAAGTTACCATGCTGGTTGCCATATGGTACATCGTGTTATGAATAGTAACCCTGATTGGAGCCAAATTAAATCAGGGTTGGAGGGTGGGGGACATTTAATCCCTAAGAGGTACTGACGAGTATATGGCAAATGTCCAAGGAACCCAAGCTTTATATATTTGAGTTCCTTGGAATGAAATGTCCTTTCTATCAAATAGCCCCGAACCAGGGTTGTTATTCATCACAGTCTACACGTCATCCCAAGACACTTAGTGCTGTTGATTGCAAAGGATGCCTGAGTTAAGCATCCATTCTGCTCCAAACGATGGACTTCATGTTGTGAAATGATAATGTGATCCCAGACATTCAGATATAATGACACATTCATTATCATACGCCCTTCATTTGTCACAAGATGCTCATTTCAGAGAGCATCCCTGATAGTCTGGAGCATTCAATGTCGGGCTCAAGGATGTAGAGTCTGCCATTATACCTCAAAGGACTAGGGAAGAGGATGGTGTGTTTCCCTACCAGGGAAAGTGGTGAGTACTACTGAGTGAAAAGATGCCCTTTGAAGCAGCCACTCCCCAGCTCTAGCTTTCTACTATATATTTGCTTATTATCCCTAGATTCCAAGCTCAGCCAAATTACCTAATCATTTGTGTAATCTTTGGGGACAAATATGCTGATATAGCAGGAGTATCTTAGGCAAAGTTCTTTTTTTCAGTAATAGTCAGAAAGAAGCAATTAAAATCCCATGGTGCTTTTGACAAGCTCTATAAACTAACTCAGGGAGATATAGAGAGGAAGAAATACTGATGTTTACTTAAGGAAAAAGAAGCTTAGTTTATTTAATACCTTTCTATATATTGCTTCAGGAGAATATTGAAATGAGCTACACTCAAAGGTGATACCATTTTTTAAAATGACAGTGAGAAGTCTTTGAAGGAAATATGAGAATATTTCAGCTTGTGAGCATGGAATTTGGAAGATGGACAAAAAATATTGAGATATTGAGATAAATAATTTTTATTTATGATAACAACAGCAATAGTAATAGTAGTTAACATTTATATAATACTTAAGATTTTCAGAATGATATATGTATGCTTATATACAAATTCATGATGCTCACAACCACCCAATGAGTACTATAGTTACCTTTATCTTACAGATGAAAATATTGAGATTGACAGAAATTAAGTGATTTGCCCACTCACACAATGCTACGTGACTAAAGCAGGTCTTGATGCCAAGTCCAACATTATCTCTTGAGTCACCTCATGTGCATCTCATCTATTTTAAGTCATATGACTTCTGCAAGGTGTCTGAGAAAGGGACAGAAAACTTTTTGAGAATCTATTTTTTAGCATATATTTTATCTTAAAAGCTCCTAGGCCTGATGAAATTCCAACATTTCACAACATGCAATCCATCATTTAGAGCACAATAAATGTTGAACTCAGGCATCCTTTGCAAATTAAAATTTCTTGTCTTTTTCTAGCCAACTTTTGATTATCTGTGTAAAATTGGCAAAGGGAAATGCTAATGTGAAAAAGGGATGAGGGAATGACTAAAATCCACAAAATATAGGAAAAAGGAAAGGAGCACAGATTGAGTAAATTAATTGACTGTCTCTGCCATTCACAATTTTTAAAACAATTTTTGAAAAAGAATCAATCGCTAATTTCCAATCATTATAACTTTTTTCCTTTTCATTCCTAGTGCTAATGGTGACTTTGCCATTGTCAAGTTCACCAAAGTTCTTTTGGACTACACTGGACACATCACATGGACTCCTCCAGCCATCTTTAAAAGCTACTGTGAAATCATAGTTACCCATTTTCCCTTTGATGAGCAGAACTGCAGCATGAAACTGGGCACATGGACCTATGATGGCTCAGTGGTTGCCATTAATCCAGTAAGCAATGGGTGGAACTGGCAAGATCAAAAACAGAGACCAAGTGAACTATGCAAGGGTCAAGGAGAAAAGGGTTCTTTCACAAAATAGTCATCTCTTCCCATCTTCTATTTACTATTCTACCCTGCTAATATCAGTTCTGATCTAAACCCAGAGATGGTTTTATCAACCTGTCTGCTTAAGTCCCTAGATCAGAGAATTCTGTACTTGTGTCCAGCTACAGAAATCAGTGGCTGCATGTTCATTAAAGCATCCTCATCACTTATTCCTCCAGCAATAGTGCTTCTCACAAACAACATTCAGGGTGGATCTCTAAGGTCACCCAAGGGCTGAAGGGCACTCAAATTCAGCAAGTGCCTTGGATTGTTATTGTCCAAATAGAGGAAGAAGATTGGGCTCAACTGGTTATGTCAATGTAGACCCAATAAAATGCAAAGTGAACAAAGCCCAGAGAGAGCTTTTTCTGTTAGTATGTCATCTCACTCAACCACAGACTATTGTTAAAAAATGATCTCACTGATTTTGCATCTGACAACCTGCTTTCAAGTTCTGGCCTCTAACATTTCCTAACTATATGATCTTGGGAAAGCCATTTAATCTCTCCAAGCCTCTGTTTTTTTAATCCATAAAATACTTATACAGAATGATACTGACAGTGCTTACTTCACAGGGTTGTTATCATGAAAGTACTTTGTAAATTATTACATAAAATATAAGCTGCTATTATGAGAAGCCATAGGTCCAAAAAATGAAGTGATTTGCTTTTTGGTAACATAGCTAGTAAATGGGTAAAATCTAATTATTGAACTAGCCAAGCCAATGCTTCTTCCACTGGGCTACACTGTCTCACCACTGGCTGGGACATCCTTTATTTATGACTATTTTGTTGAGCTTTTGTATTTCCTTTGTACCTTCCCAGGAAAATGACCGGCCTGATCTGAGCAACTTCATGGAGAGTGGAGAATGGGTGATTAAGGAATCAAGAGGCTGGAAACACTGGGTTTTTTATGCCTGTTGCCCTGACACTCCCTACCTGGATATCACTTACCATTTTGTTATGCAGCGTCTGCCTCTCTATTTCATTGTAAATGTCATTATTCCCTGCCTACTCTTCTCCTTCCTCACTGGCCTGGTATTCTACCTGCCTACAGATTCAGGTAAGTACATCTGCTGAGTTTATTTTGGAGTATGCTAATTGGTCTCCTGCTGGTATTTCAGAGGAGAATGACCAAGAGTTATCTTACTGTGTTAGATGCCAAAGAATACTGTTCCCTACCTTCCAGTGCTAACAAAGAAAGATAGGTAGACACAAAATTTTCATTCCCTCAAAAAGCATTAGAGCTTATTACAAACTAAGACAGCATTGTTAAGGCCCGACATTAAGAAAATGTAGACAAATGGTATGCTTATCAAATATGAAAAAGACAGGGAACTGAGAAGGAGGGCTAATGTGTTAGATGATGGAATTGGTATCCAAATAGATCTTGACAGACTGGGACAATGTGCTGAATTTAATATGTCAAAATGTAATAGGGATAAATAGAAAATATAGCATTTGGTTCAAAAAGTCAACAGGATAAGTACAAGATAGGGAAAGACATAGCTAAAACAGTTCATGTGAATGGAACCCATGGGCTTAAATGAACAGCAAGTTTAATATGTCAATGCTGTTACAAGGTAGTCAAAAAACCTAATATGATCATATCCTGACAAAAACAAGCAAAATATCCAGAATGAACAATGTTGTCATATGTTCTTCCCTGGTGAGGTGAAAAGAATATTAGCATCTCAAATCACTAAATTCTAGGAAGGACATCGCTAGCTCTTACATCCTCATCCCAACTTTATCTCTGCCCTGGGTCACCCTGGCTTCTCACCCACCTGTTTTCCTTCCTTCGATCTCTTCTCTCAATCTACCCCTTTCCCTTTTCTTCAAGCTGCTCAAGCAGTCCAGACAAGCTCTGTCCAATAACAAGGAAGAGGCGAAATGGAGAGAGTTGGGGGGAGAAACTGTATAGGGTAGAGAAATGAAATTCCTCTCTTAGTGATGTTTTCATTCTGTTCTTCTCATCTCAGGGTACTTAGTTATATCCGTTATCCAACTTTCCCATTGCTCAATTCTTCTGAAAACTCTCTAAAAGTGTTCTCACTAATCTACACCTCCATTGTCTCACCATGTACCCTAGAAAGGAGTCCTGATAGATCTATTTGCAGGAGCTAACATTCTTTCCCTTTATATCTGAGACAAACAAACCCACATATTCCTTAGCTGCCAGATCTTTCAGGAATCAAGCCAGACATATATCCCAAAAGGTAGCAGCACCCCTTAGGATAGAAAACGCGCGCGCGCGCGCGTGTGTGTGTGTGTGTGTGTGTGTGTGTGTGTGTGTAGCAGATTGCTCACATCTTATTAATAATTTATAACAGACAAGGAAAGATAATTTTCCTCTGAGGCAATTTGGGGTTAAGTGACTTGCCCAGGGTCACATAGCTCTGAGATGAGATTTGAACTCAGGTCCTCCTGACTTCAGGGCTGGTGCTCTATCTATACTGTGCCACCTAGCTGCACCAAGATAAATATTTTTAAAAGTAGTTTTTATGAAAAGAAAACCTCAGAGAAAGGGCACTAAAAGATTATATAAGGCATACACACAAAACATATATATGTGTATATGTGTATATATTTGGTGCATATATGTCAAATATAGAATTCCCTATTTGAAAAATGTTGCCATGTGTATTTATGTTCTTGATGGAAGATCTGATACCCAATTTTCCCCCAAAATAATAAGAAATACTATATTTAATCAACTGTTTTAATCAAATATAATAGTATATAAGCATTCTTCATTGCATTAAAATTGTCTGTGTGTGTAAAACATCAGTTTAACAATGACCAATTGCTTTAAGGCTTACAAAGCTTTTTTCCTCACAAGTACTATTGAAGTATATAATCTCTTTGTTTCCTCATTTGTAAAAATAATAATTACTTACATTGATATAAGACTTAAAATTAAGTTCTACTTAATTTTAAAAGTACTGAAGTATTACTATCTTAATAATAATAACATATATGACTTAAAATTGTCTTACTTTATTTAAATACCATTGTCTGCAGTAATAATAATAATATATTAGACTTAACATTACTTAAGTACTACTGGAGTGATAACAATAACACATTAATATAGAACATAAAATTAAGTCCTACTTAAATCTTACTGTCTATAACAATAATAATAACTTACATTTATATAGGATTTTAAATTAATCCCTACTTAATTTAAATACTACTGTAGTACTTCTACCTGTAATAATAATTTACATTTAAATAAGGATTAAAGATTTTACAAAATACTTCCCATATATTATCTTGTAAGCCTCTTGACAAACCAGATAAGGCTATTTCTGCAGGTATTATGATCTCCACTTTACAACTGAGGAAACCAAGGCTCAGGAAGGTTAAGTCACTTAGCACACTTACATAGCTGTTACATATTTGAGAAGGAAAATTTGAACTCAGTACACATTTCTTATTCTACTCATTTGCGATTCTTACCTGATTTGAACTGAAAAAGATATAAGATAAAAGCACTCTCCCCACTGAAGTCAGGGAATTAAACAGATTTCTTTGAGAAGATGTTAATAGTCATCTTCAAAGAGAATTTTAGGTCATTTTTGGGTGCCTGTTGCAAATGTCCCTGTGGCAAATATAGCCATTCCATGTTATATTTTCTAAAAGCAGAAGACAACATAGTCTGTAATATATATACATATATCTCGTTTACAACTAAGTGGAAACATATGAGTATACATTAACAAAGCTTGAAAGAGTTCTAGGCAATCCGGGATCATCCAGGACCTGCTATGGGACCAATATGTCACATGGTGATTTAGGAAAGGTTCAGGGGCTATGTGAATGTCGCAGTAAGCTTGTGGTCAGCACTGACTACCTTAAGTCAAGTCCAGGAGGTGGAGGAGAAAAAGGTGCAAGCTTCCCTTAGAGCCCCAGTGAGTTTAGCCCCCTGAGTTGCCTATCATATTACATTGTTCCAAAAACAGTTGCATCTCAAATAAGTGAGCCCCTTCCCTTCCCTGTCCTCTCCTGGCAGGTTTTTATTAAGAAGGCATTTCAAGACAATAGGACGTTCGTCTTGTAGAAGTGAAGATCTTCTCTCTTCAAAAAGCCTGACTTGGAGTCCTGCCAACTGCACCTACTTCCTGAACACTGCAGAGCCCATAGAAAAATGGAGGGAAAAAATGTGACTAAAACCATGGGGTGGAAATTTCCAAGAATGTGGGCTAGGGTTTCACCATAAAGCACTAGTTGGCCATCAAAGGCAATTGGATTAGAAGCAAGTCAGACACTTGAGAAATATAATAACAGTAATAGTATTTGTGTGTGTGTGTGTGTGTGTGTGTGTGTGTGTGTGTGTGTGCATCCCAGTATATGAGCTTAAGGACCACTAGAATCAGCTACCGTGTTTCCCCGATAATAAGACACTGTCTTATTATTTTTTTGGACAGAAAAACTCCAGAGGGCTTATTTTCAGGGGAGGGCTTATTTTAATGAACATTGACAGCAATTTTAATAAACAGGCAAAAAAAAGTACCTTTATTCAATAATGATCATGTCATCTTCTTCAACAACATCGTCATAAGTGTCCATACCCTGAATTCCATCCTGGATGTCTTGCGCCTCTATTTCCTTCAGAAGAAGTGGGCCCAATCTGTCATGTCCAGCAATATAGCTCTCTTTAAATGAACATGTCTTGTCCAGGTAACCTGCTCGTAGTGCCTTGGCGACACAGCTGTCAGTAATTTTATCCCATGACTTCTTCACCCAAGTCACGACTTCTTGCAGATAGGGCTTCACAAAGTTTCCACGCTGATTTCTTTCCATTCTATTTTCAATGTAGTCTTTGACTTCCATGCGCAAATGGTCCTTGAATGGCTTGTTTATTGCAATATCAAGGGTCTGGAGATAGGCAGTCATTCCTGCAGGAATTATTACTTGATCTATTCTTCTCTCTGCAAGGAAGTTCTTCATTTCTTTAGCGTGGTGAGTGCTGGCTGAGTTCTTCTTTTATGCTCCATCATGCCCCCTGAGTTCTTCTTTTATCCTCCATCATGCCCCTTTTATCCTCCATCATGCCCCTTTTATCCTCCATCATGCCCCCTCACTCCAGCTTACATACCGGGTTTTATGTTGTCCTGCCTCAGCTCTCCTCCGTGGCACTGCTCTCAATGGTGCCAGTAAGCAAATCACTGGGGAAGAACAGGATGACGTGTTCACTGCTGCAGCTCTGATTGGATGCAGCTCAGAGCACGGCGTGCGTTTCACAGGGTGGGGGCAGGGAAGGGGGGACGGTGCAGGGGATCACCTTCCCTACAGTAGCAATCTCAATAGGGCTTATTTTCGGAGGAGGGCTTATTTTGGAGGAATCTTACACAGTAAGGGGAGGGCTTATTTTCGGGATAGGTCTTATTATTGGGGAAACACAGTACATGGTACAGGATAGAGTGCTGGATCTGGGGTCAGTAAGTTCCATCATCCTGAGTTCAAATCTGGCTTCAGATACTTACTAGCTGTGGGATCCTGACCAAGACACTTTACCCTTTTACCTTAGTTTCCTCATCTATAAAATGAATGGAGAAGAAAATGACAAACCCCTCTAGTTTCTCTGCCAAGAAAACTCCAAAAGGGGTCACAGAAATCAGTTATGCCTGAAAAACAACTGCTACATATCTGTTAATTGCAAAAGCCCATACAAGCAGGGGAACAAAATAGTTTTTTTAAAGAAATAAGCAGGTCAAAGAAGATAGCAGAAGGGTGGTTATCATATATGTTATTAATTATCCCTGCTTTACAGATGGGGAAATTGAGGCAGACAGAAGTTAAGTGTACTGTTACATAGCCAGTAAATATTAAAAGGCAAAATTTGAATTCAGATCTCCCTCACGGGGCAATGTCACTACATCAAGCCTTAGTTCTTCCCATCAATTGTCAATCAATAAGCACTCTTGAAGCCCATGTTCAGAGCCATTCTAGCACTATAGGAATTGCCAGAACTTATATTTTATTAATGACAACTTTGAGAACTTCATGACAGGCTCTAGGTATCATGAGGCGTTGTATTTAGGTTTTTTAAATAACTTTTTATTTAGAAGTTATATGCATGGGTAATTTTACAGCATTGACAATTTCCAAACCTTTTGTTCCAATTTTTCCCCTTCTTCCCCCCACCTCCTCCCCCAGATGGCAGGTTGACCAATACATGTTAAATATGTTAAAGTATAAATTATGTATTTAGGTTTTTCTAAAAGCAATATTCATCATGCTTCCCTGAAGTAAAATCGCTTTCCTATAGATATCTATGTTTTATAGATATTAAGATATCTACCTATGCATACATGCACATATATGAAGCAGCTAGGTGGCCCTAGACATGGATATAGAATCAGGAAAACCTGAGTTCAAATCCTCCTTTAGTCCTTTACTAGTTGTGAGCCTCTAAGAAATTTGCTTAAAATCCAAGAGACTTTCCCTCCATCTATGAAATGGGGATAATTATAATACCGAGTGTTTATACCATGCTATCAAATTTCCAAAGTGCTTTGCAAATGTCATCTCATTTTGTCCTTGTAATAATCCAGGGAAATGGATATTCAAATTACCCATCCATTTATCACCTAGATGCCCCTAGTATTAGAACTTACCTCACAGGATTATTGATAGGATCAAATAAGATAATTAATAAAAACAATTTATAGATATTAAAATGCTACATAAATATTATGTATTATTATTAACAAGAGTAATAGTAGATAGATGCCACATTCATCCTTAATTTGTCCAAATTTGCTGACACTCACAAAGTAGAGACAGTTAATACTTGAATGGGAAACCCCCAGCAATCCTGGATTATGTACATTTAAAAGAAAGGCAATATCCTTAGGGATTAAAGAGCTGTTATCAAGAAGATCTGGGTTCAAATTGTGTGTCTGTCCCATACTATCCATCCTTGGGCCCTTCAGTCTAGACCTCCGCTCTCCCAGACAATTCTCTCTGACTATTGTTGTTCATTCTTTGTTTTCAAAGAAGCCCAATGACATCAGGAGGAGGTAGAACAGGTACCAGCCTGTGCTGGTAAAGGGGAGTTCTTCAGTGGGACTTCTTTACACCAATGAGGTTACAAGCCTGATCCAAATTATATATAGAGAGAGAGAGACGGAGTTTCTGCTATGTTCAAGATTGGAATCTGTTTTCTGAGAATTGGCTAGAAAACCCATTCATTTGGGCATTGCCTGTCTTAAGTGTCGTAAGGGATGAGCGAAGGAGTTGTGCTTTCTTCAGCTTGGAGAACTCCAAGTATGGGAAGTCTCTCTACCAACATAGCTGGTAATCGGTCTAAAATTTGGTAGAAAAGTCCTAGAGGGTCATCTGAGGGATATAGAGGTAAAGTAGTAACAGCTTATAATTAGCATAGGATCTCTCTGACTGCAAGCCTACCAATCTATCTAGTATACCAGGTTGCATCTAGCATAATTAGTAGCATAGTATGTATTAAATATAAGACAATCATAACCAAGTAATGACCATAAGTACAAGGGTGTAAATGGTAGAATACAACCAGGACAGGTTACTGGGAGTCAAGTAGAGCCTAAATTTATTTTTGCCATCTGTGCACCTCCTGCAAGGAGAGCAGACTAGGAAAAAATGTTGCAGACAAAGTAAATTAGTTAAGCTTCTTTCCAAAACTGGCATTCACATAGTCCTCGTTTCATAAAAGCATAAAAAACTAAAACCAGTTCCACAATTCCCTCGTTGCCTTAAGTCTTTGAAAGCTAGATACAGGTGCATTTGTAGTTCATGGGATCAGCCAAGCAAGAGTGTCACTCAAATGCTTAATGCTGGGCGGCTGAGTACTGTGCTTATCAGCAACTTGTCATTAAAAAGCTTTCTCTGGCATAATCCAGGAGCAGCAGTATATGAGCTCGGGTAATTACTATAGGCACACATCTGCTAGTTGCAAAAGCCCCTAGGAACAAGGGAATACAATGTTTCTAAGGAAGCAAGCAGGTCAAAGAAAAAGGCAGGAAGGATGGTTGTCTAATTAATTGTATGCCAGTGAAGGGCACCAGACAGGGAAGAGAAGAAAGCAAAGAGTTAGCAAAAAAACATGAAGGGTCCAAGGAACCCAGGGGGAAGGTCCTCACCAACTGCTGAATGATCACCCATTAAATATGAGTATACTCCAATGCACTATCCTGAGCCCTCTATTCCTCTATCTTTTGATAACTCATCAACATCGATGGTTTCAATGATCATTTCCGTGTTGATGACTCCCTAATATATACATCCAGACCTAAATTTCCTCTATTAGATAATGTTTATTAAGCATATGAAAGATAACTGTGCTATAGCTGAGGATAGAAAGACACAAGAAACAGTTCCTGCTCTCAAGGAGCTTACATTTTACTGATTTCTCTGGACCTAAGTTTCCTCACCTGTAAAATAACAAGGTTGAACTGGATGATCTCTGATGGCCCTGTTAGCCCTAGATCCTATGATCATATGAACCTATGATACTGAGAGGTGACATGTATCTTCCTTCTAATGTCTTATTAACTACTAACTACAGGATAGCATCTCAAACTCAGCATACTCACAATTAAACTTATTTTCTTTCCCCCCTAAACCTACTTCTCTCCAAACTTTCCCATTTCTGTTTCCTATTCTGTTGAGAGTGGCCATCATCTTTTCAGTCACTCATATTCCTTTCTTTAAAAATAACTCTTTGATTTACAAGATATATGCATGGGTAATTTTTCAGCACTGACAATTGTAAAACTTTTTGTTTCAATTTTTCCCCTCCTTTCCCCACCCTCTCCCACAGATGGCACGTTGACCAATACATGTTAAATATATAGAAGTACAGTCATTCATATTCCTAATCTCAGAATCATCATTTCTCTTCCTCATTCTTACATTGTCAATCATTTCCGAAATATCTCTCAGATTGAACCTTACTATTATGGATATCTAGTTCAAGATTTTATCCTTTCTTACCTGGATCACTGTAGCTTCTTCCTTGACCTCCTTCTTTTTCAATCCAGTATATGGAGTATTAATTTAGCTGCTAAATTAATATTCCAAAGACACAAATCTAATTTTGCCATTAATTTGTTCATGAATCTAAAGTAGCTCCCTGTTTCTTCTAGAACTAAAATTCAAATCCCTCAGCTTGATATTTAAAGCTCTCCACAACCTAGCTGCCCCCTTCCTTTCTAGATTTATTTCCTGTGCTTCTCTTTCACATGCTCTATATTTCAACTACATTGTTGGAGCTACTAGCTATTCCCCAGACGTGATACTCCACTTTCTCTGCCTTCATAGGCTGTCTGTCCCTCATGGCTAAAATGTCCCTCCTGACTTTGAACTTTCTAGCTCCCTTCAAGACTTCACCATGAAAACCTTTTTTAGAAATCTCTTTTATTCCTGTAAACATATACATTTCCTTATCTGTGTATATGATGTGTTTTCCTCATCATCTCAGTAAGATGTAAATTTCTTTATGGTAGAGACATATTTCTGTTTCTCTCTAAACACCAGAATAATGCTGGAGCTACATGAGATACTAAATAAATGCTTGAATAGAATTTATCTCCAGAATATTGTAGATTCTTCATTTCACTAGGCAAAGTAGCTATCACTCTGGATCTGAAGTCAAGAAGATCCAAGTTCAAATTTTACCTAGCTATGTGATTTTAGACAAATCACAACCTTTGTTGTAAATGGGAATGTAAAATGGCAATAATAATAGAATTTATATTACAAAGTGTTTTTGAAGATTAACTATGTGTCATTTGTGAGAAAATATTTGTGAAGTGCTTAGCACACTGTCTGTCTGATACTTTTCCCTTTCCCTCAAAGTTTAATTTCATCCCTGGCCTCCCAGTTGACATTTCCAACTCAAGACAATGAGAAAAACTATCTGCTTAAAAATGGCAGTATATGAACTATAGAGACTGTGTAGATCAGTACATACTATTTTCACCCTTTTTTTCTCATGGTTTTTCTTTTTTGTTCTGATTTTTCTTTCCTAACATGGTTCATATGGAAATATATAAAAACGAATGTACATGTATAACAAAAAAATTTTTACATGTAACTGGGGAAAATAAAAATAATTGTTAAAAGAAAAAAGAATAAGAATGACAGTATGTGAGATAAAAAGGAGGGGAAAGGAAGTATAAGAGATAAAATAAACACCTTTTTAATCTATGAAAAACTCAAAGTACAAGGAAAGACAAATCGCTCCAAGGTAGAAGAAAATATTGTTTGTTTTTTTTAAGTCCCTTTATGAAAATCATTAAAAAGATCAAAAAACCCTCTATTTTTCCAGTACATATATATGAGAAATCTGGAGTCAAATTAAGTCATTCTTTAATATCAGAAGCTCTACTAGAAAACAAGGATACAAATTATTTCAGAGGTAGAGGAGGCGGTGGCAAGTCATCATTTTGTCAAATGGAATGCTCCCTACTAACTCAAAATTATGCAGAACTTTCCATAAAACATTTTATATATATGTATATGTATTATGTATATGTATATATATATATGTATATGTATTATGTATATGTATATATATATTTTTTTACTATCCCTATATTACAAATGAGGAAATAGAGGCTCATAAAAGCTAAATAATTTGCCCAGGGCCATAATAAATGTCGCAGTTCCTTTCCATCTGTCCAGATTTATTCCAAATGTCCAGTTTCTGATGCCAATTCCTTAGATCTGTTCTTCCTATCCATATGTGGAATGGAAGAAATAGAATCAACATGACTGTTCAGTTTAAAAGGTCTAATACTGGATTTGTGCTACATTTACTCCCTTAATTTACACTCTCCCCACCTTTACAGAGGATAAAATTGTTTTCATAAGTGAAGTTAGCATCCTAGAAAATTTAACAGTGTCATATTGATAATTGGAGGAAAGTTCCACAAAGAAGAATATTTAGAGGCTACTAGGCTAAAGATCATCTTTGCAAAAATTTTCCTTAGAGACCTAGAACTTCATTGTATACCATTAATTGTAGCCATTAGTCAAAATGAGCAGATACAATCATCTTTTTTATTATATTATGTTATGGAAATGCTTGTTTTATTCCATAAATTATTTTCTTTTAAAAAAAAGAACAGGTTAACTCATCTAAAACCAAATGGCCAAAGCTAATAATTTGGTGAATTGACCTAGATCCAACAGAATCATGAAATCAATGCTATAGGGAAAATTAAAGAAAGTCAGATCAAGTTTTTCAATTACATTTTATAATCATCAGAGCATCTATGAAATCCCACTCTGAATCAACTCTTTCTGAGATTTATAACTTAACCTTCTGAGTCAATATCTCTCCTTTATTTGTGATGAAAAATGCCATCCATATACAGAGAAAGAAATTTGAAGATAATGCAAATCAACTAATATTTTCATTTTCTATTTGTATTTTTTTCTTTCTCATAGTTTTCTTTTTTCTGATTCTTCTTTTACAACATACTAGTATAGAAATATGTTTGATTGTAAATATATAATCTATAAGATTTCTTGCTGTCTTGGCATGGGGGGAGGTAAGGGAGAGAAGGAAAAAAATCTATGGCTCAAAATTTTACAAAAATGAATGTTGAAAATTATCTTTATATGTAATTAGAAAAAAAATGCTATTAAGTGGGGGGGAAGGGAATAAAAACAGTTAAGCAAAAACATCAGAAAAATCCCAAAACATCAATTTATCTCTTTTTTATTTTTTCTTTCAGGGGAAAAGATGACCTTGAGTATTTCCGTCTTACTTTCTTTGACTGTGTTCCTCTTGGTTATTGTGGAGCTGATTCCCTCCACCTCCAGCGCAGTGCCCTTAATAGGCAAATACATGTTGTTCACCATGGTCTTTGTCATTGCGTCAATCATCATCACAGTGATAGTCATCAACACTCACCACCGCTCTCCAAGTACTCACGTCATGCCTGAATGGGTGAGGAAGGTGAGTGGGGTGATTTCCAAACATCTTGCGCTGCACATTCAAAAGATGTTCATTCATGATGGACATCTGTAAGTCCATCATAATACATTGAAGCTGATAGAATTCTGATATTGAAGAGCCAAAAATTCTTTCTCAGCATATCTTTGTAGGAGCCCTTTTTCACTTCTTTTTCATCATGAATAAAACATGTAATATAGATCTCAGAGGGATAGAAAACATGAATTGAAAATTTCATCCCAGATACAACCTCAGTTGTATTTTTCTGATTATTAAGGAAGATTAAACATTCCTTCCCCTCCTACTCACAGGTTATACGATTTCTGAAATAACTTTTTACCTTCATCTTCTTTGTGGAAACTAATGCATTTCTACTGGAGGGACCACCAGCAGAGAAGTAAAGGAACAGAGATATTGAGGCTGGAACTGGATGGAATTTTTCTATGACAGGACAGAGCAGAATTTTACAAGAATCAGGATAAGACAAGAAGACAGGGGCCTTCAGATAATGATTCCATAGTGGAGATTTCATAATGGAAGATAGTCAAAGATGTGAATTATGTGTACAGGAAGTTTGGAAGCAATGGATCGTTTTCACATGTAAAATTTTTATATAGATTTTCTATACATCTTTTATTTCTGCATTGTCTAGATTTCCCCCTGTATCTCTTCCACTTCCCATATCATGTAAATTTAACAAATGTAGACAAGTCAAATGAAATCATCTATATAAAGCACTTTGCCAACCTTAAGGCACTATATGAGTGTTAGCTAGTGACATATGATGTTATTTACAGGACTAAGGAGGAATCATGAAGTAGTCAATAGACTAATTGTATTAAATTCAAATAGAAACTGGGACCATTAAACCATCCCTTTGAGGTACATATTTGTTTAGAAAATCACATGCTAACATTATCAATTTTCTATCATATTTTTATTAAGTATTTTCAAACTTTTTAATCTGGTCTATAATGTGAGGTGTTGTGGGCTATAATGCTGCTGTGGGCAGCTTGTTTGAAATCTCTGGCCTAGAGAATCAGACTTGAAATTAAGAGATATAGGTACAAGTCCCTTCCTTACCACATATTAGTTTTATGATCATAAACAAATTGCTTAACTTCTCAAAGCTCTAAGTAACTCTTCCATAATATGAAGAACCAAAAGGGAGCTGCCCACATTGGGAAAGCATCACTCAAAAGTTTCCCAAACTGATCATTACAGATTCCCCTGTCCATATATGTTGGACCAGACCAGTGATTTCACTGTGCAGGAAACTTCCAATAAGGAAAAACCTATATTATATTGCTTGGAATGTACTCTGCAATTTGCCAAGACGTTTGCTCAGCACATTACACAATCTGCTCAAGCAAGATTACACCAGAGGAGAAACCTGAACCCACTTCTCCCAAGCCACTATTGCACAATGCTTCTTTAAGTTCATGTGCATTATATTTTGGTAATAACAACAATAATAAAAGCTGACATTTATTCAGTGCCCTAAGGTGTGCAAAGAGTTTTATATACATTACTTCATTTGATTCTCCTACAATGTCTGTTGGGGCCATATGACACCTTTTCTTCAAAGGGATCAAAGTTCTTCTGGTACCAAACCTAGCTGCTTGTTTTAAAACGGAAATAAGAGAAAGAACAGAGAAAGGAGTGAGTAGAATGTACCAAAAAATCCCTTGGGGAGAAAGTTAAAGGGGACCAGGAAATAGCCTGAACAAATCCAAGTCCCAGCAGGCTGCTCCAGGATACTGGGGAGGGCATTGAGGGTTTTTAGGATACCCTCGGGTCTCACCACAGGCTGGAGCTGAAGAGTAGACCAGTGATTTCTCAAGATTTCACAGTTTCTACTTCCATCCTTAACATTCCATTCAGTCCCAAGAGATCCTGCGGGCTCAGGAAATAGAAACAGCTTCCTTTACAGACTTCTACATTCATATCACATCCAGGTGATATTTCATCTTGTGTGGAGTTTGTGGGAAGTGTCTGCATCACTGATGCTTATCCTGCACAGCCTCTTTGGTGGGGTAATTAGCTTACATAGCAACAAACTGGAGGTGGGATTTACTTCACTTTCCTTGTCTTAGAAACATTCATGTTATACAAGAGGAGGAAAATCTAAATCAGAATCTTTTAAATGAAGGAATTAGAGATAGTGCTAAAATGCTAAGCACCCCAGGATTTTCTGACAAAACCACACAGTAATGATGAATGATGTCTCTTTTTATGGCATACAAAGGGATTTTGTTGAAGTCGGAGTACCATAGTCTTAAAAAAAAAAAAACCCCTCTGAGGATCCATATAGCACTTTTTCCTCAATAAAAAGAAACGGGAGAAATCCAGTGGAAGTCTGAGGTAGCAGGCTAGTGTGCAGAGCAGGTTCCCCCCAGTGGCAAATGTATTATATTACAGAACACCATTGTTAGCTGTGACATTCTGTTCATCCCAGGAGTCGTTTCAGAAGGGTCATTTCTGATACAATCTTTTAAAGTAGAATATTTTTCCCGTTTTAGGTTTTCATTCACACAATCCCAAATGTCATGTTCTTTTCGACAATGAAACGACCATCCAGAGAAAAACAAGAAAAGAAGATTTTTACAGAAGACATTGACATTTCTGAGATTTCTGGAAAACCAGGACCCCAAACCATGACCTTTCATTCTCCACTCATCAAACATCCTGATGTGAAGAGTGCCATCGAGGGAGTCAAATATATTGCCGAAACCATGAAATCAGAGCAAGAATCCAATAACGTAAGCACTAAAGTTTGAGAGTTTAAAAATGATTTAATTATGCTTTTAGATGGATAGATTAGATTTGGTGGGCTTAGCTTTCCAGAATGGAAGCTAGGAAAATTTTCATCACATTTTCATATTGTATTAGATCAAAAAGTCATCTATTAAAAATCATCCATTTGTAAACAAGTAATAATGATTGTTGTCAGTCAATAATTGTTGAATGCTTTAGAATCTCAAAAAAAAAAAAAGCTCTGCAGAATCATTAAATGATAGCAAGACTGCTGAACCATTGATCAAAAGAAGGCTGATAATTCTTTTAAAGACATTCTATTCTAAAGGCATTTTCTTCTTCCTCTATTGTAGGCTGCTGAGGAATGGAAGTTTGTGGCAATGGTCATGGATCATATTCTGCTTGGTGTCTTCATGCTGGTGTGTATTATTGGAACCCTGGCTGTATTTGCTGGCCGTCTCATTGAGTTAAATCAGCAAGGATGAATATGAAAGTAGATCTCCAGCAGAGAGGGAGGAGAAGATGGAAGAAGAGAAGAAATGAAGTAATTTCATACACTCTCATTTGTTTAATATTTCATTTGTCTTTACCTAGCTCCCATTGTGCCCAAACAGGAGAGTGAAATTTTTTCAATAAATGTATCTAGATCTCAAAAAAGTTTACAATTCCACTTGGCAGGCTAAGTTCCCTGCCAAAGATGGTCATTTAGAGTTTAACACACACACATCCAAAGTTGAGTGATGGGAGTGGACTTTACTTGTGACATTAAACAAAAAGTCAATCCCCTATTTTCTGTCTGCGTTCTCATTTGTATAACTAAAATTTTGTGTGTAAACATTTATACAAAACATTTTATTTATGCAAGTGAATTTATGATAGAAGTCTATGAAGAAAAACTTCCCTGGGAGAGTTCAAGAATAGTTATGGAAGAGCAAATCTAACTAAGTCTGCAATTTTAAAACCTTTAGTTTTTTCATCTTTCCCACTCTTGCAGACTTGAACTGAAATCAAGAAGAAATCTAATTGTTCCTCTGATTCCCAAACTCTCCTGCTATGCCACAATACACCACACTGCCTTAGAGAAGTGAATTCAAGCATGGATTAAAGTGTCTATTAAGAACCAGTTGAGGCAGTATAGTAAAATTAGTAAAGATCTAACCCTAGCATCAGCAAAATTTGGGTTCAGATCCCATTTCTGACACATTCTGACTTTGTGACTTTGGCCAAATCACTTTACTAAATGTCCCAAAGTCTTAAGACTCTAAATTACAGAACTAATCCTTATCTGCACTGATAGAGAAGTTTTTTTTTATTAGGAGCTCCTTACACCATTGAAATCACAGGTGTAGATAGACAAAAATAACATACCCAAGCACTATACTAGGTGCTGCAAAATATAAAGGTAAAAATGAAATCTTTGGCTTCAAGGACCATTCATTGTATTGGGGCGAGAGTGGTGGGGATTTATCCAAATCATCCGATTTGGAGCTAAAAAGGTCCTCAAAAGTTATCTAGAAGAATGCTTTCATTTTCTAGATGAGAATGCTGAGCCTTAGAGTGATTAAATTATTCATTCAAGATTACACATGTAAAGTTATTTTAGAAGCACTTTAACATATGTTGTCTATTCTGGAAGGTGGGTAGGAGAAATATTATCCCCATTTTACAGATGAAAAAGTAGCTTACATATATAGTCACAAAGTTGCAATCAAAGGTTCAAGGATTCAAAGCCTAATTCCAGGGCTAACAGGAATTCTTTCCTTTCTCTTGGTAAAGTAGGGTGAGTAAGGAACTTAATCCTTTGTCTCCAAAGGGAAGCTAGAGGGCACCATATTATATAGAGTGCCTACTCCAGAGTTAAGACTATTCATCTTCCTGAGTTCAAGTCCAGCCTCAGACACTTATTATGTGTTGAGCCTGGCCAAGTCACTTAATCCTGTTTGCCTCAGTTTCTTCCTCTGTCAAATGAGCTGGAAAAGGAAATGGCAAATCCACTCCAGTATTATTCCCAAGAAACTCTAAATAAGGGGGGTCAGGAAGAGTTACACACAACTGAAAACAATCTTTGTCTCCAAATACAATATTTTTTTCTCTATTTTTGAAAATTTGAATCCAGAAGGAAACCTGGATCAACTGCTTCAAATGCAGCTATACTAATGACTAAACCGTCAATACTCAATAAGAAAATACAAAAATGCTTACAAAGTAAATAGAAAAGATAAATAGAATTTAATGAGAGGGAAGAAGATGAGCAAAAGGATGGAGGAGAAAATAAAATTGCTGTGAGAAGTAGAGAGAAAGGAGAGTATATGATGGAGGACATTAACAACATTTGCCAAGCAGCTAGGTGATGCAATGGATAGAGTTAGAGTTGTTTGTCAGGTAGACCTGGTTCAAATCCTATTTCAGATACTTAATACCTATGTGACTCTGAGCAAGTCATTTTACCTCTGTCAACCTTCGTTTCCTGATCAGTTTAATGAATATACAATAGCACCTCATAGGGTTGTTTGAGGATCAGATAGTATAAAATTTAAAATATGTTGCCAAACTTAAAGTGTTGTAAAAATGCTATTCTAGAAGTACTTTAAGGTTTACAAAACACTTTAACATATATTATTTCATCTGACCCAAGAAGATAGGTAGGACAGGTATTATCCCCATTTTACAGATGAAAAAATAACTTACATCTATGGTCACAAAGTTGGGATCAAGAGTTCAAAGATTCAAAACTTAATTGCAGGGTTAACAGAGATTCTCCTTCTTTACTGTTGGGGAGGTAGGATGAGGGCCAGTGATGAAGGACATTAGCCAGATGACTTTGAATAAGTTTCAATTGACATAGGAAACTAATGAAGATTTGGAAGTTAAGAAGTGAGATGGTGAAAGAAGTGTGTAAAGAAGATTAATCTGGCAGCAAGCATTATATGCAGGATAGCAGCTCAAATGCTGTTGCAGTATCCCCGAACTTCAAATTTGCATTCACTGGGAGTGCAGGCCTTGCTGCCATTAAGTTCTGACTCCCTGACATTTCAAGGACTTCACTCACCTTTCAGCACCAATATTGAATTAAGTACAGACATCAAATTTTATTACCAGTCTAGGAAAAACCCAGGCTAAGTGAAAGCATTTCAATGGGAACATTTAATAGCACCTCCCATCTAGCCAGGAATTCCATGGGGGAAGGAGTGTTAAAGACTGTGTGGCCCTATAAATTAGAAGGGGCTGTATATTTTTGCATTAAGCAAATTTGCATTTAAATTAACCAATTCATGGGCCAAAAACTTCAACCTGAACTTAAATCTCCAAAATGTTTATCAGTTTTCTTAGTTCCATAAGAGATGCACAGATAAATTTTAATCTTGTCTTTGCCCTAAACTTTCTATGTGATCTTGAATAAATGTCTCAATCTCTCTTACCCTCAGATTCCTCATCTGTAAAATGAAGAGACTAGAGAAAATCTATTAGGCTCTGAGGGACTAAGAGCCTAAAGTCTCTACCAACTCTGCCTCTATGATCCTAAATCCAAGTTACTCCTAATGCTTTCATTTTATTATTATTGTTATTGTTCAGTTGTTTCATCATACCAATTCTTTGTGACCTCATTTGATTTGTTTTTTTTATTTTGTTTTTGTTTTTATAAAGGTAATGAGGTGGTTTAGCATTTTATTTTCCAACTTATTTTACAGAGGAGGAAACTGAGCAAACAAGGTTAAATGACATACATAGAGTCATATAGCTAATAAGTATCTGAGACTGAATTTGAACTGGGGAAGATGAGTTTTCCCAACTCCAAGCCCAGCACTCTCCCCACTCTATCCACATAGCTCCCAGTAAAATTTAAGAGAAGACCTGCAAGTTTTTCATCCATGAAAATGTTCTTTTTTGGGAGAAGTGCTCTCTCTCTCTTTTCTCAAATTATCAAAGACATACTAAAATGATCACATGTGGTATCCTTCTCTAAAAAACCAGCTCCTTGAGTACAGGATAGTCTCCATCTTCTTGGCTTTGTATCCTTGTCAACTAGCACATTGCCTTACTTATGATGGAAACAATAAATGCTGGTTGAATTAGATTGAATTAGATAAGTTGTGTTGCTCTAGGTTGGGATGATTAGATTGAATTGGGAAAAGTTGCATTGGGTAAGAATGGATCAAGATTTGGTACTGAGAAAGAAAATAGAATTACAAATATTTTCCTTTTGTAGAGATTTACCAACTTGTCTATATAAACCTATTAACCTGACATCTTTAGAGAGAGAAGTTATTCTATTTCTTTGAAGCAAAATATTATTTTCTTCACAATACCAGTTTATATGACTAGACTTTGAGAAAATAATTTATGAAAACTGACTGTGATATCACTTGAAATGTAGCTAACTGCTCACCTGGATTTCAAGATAACTAAAAATATTTCCCAGATGGAGAGCTAACAAGGGCATACAGAACTTCAGTATACAACCTCAATTTCTTTATGTTTCTTCTTTCCTTATTCTTATTCCTCTTCTTTTACAGTTGAAGTAACAAAGCCAACCCCACCAAAAAAGACTTAAGGAACTTTGGGGGGAAAAATGAAAGGACAAAGTTTGTTTGTTTTAACCAGAAGACAAACCCATTAAACAGTACATTCATATAAGTATCCTAAATTGAATATCATTTTTCCAAGAAATAGTACAGTCAGTCTAAACACCACTGGCTTTAAAATCAAATGGTCTAAGTTTAAATGTTGTCTATATCACTTACTACCTCTCTCTTCCTTAGTTACCTCATATTTACCATGAGCTTAATTTGGTAAACTGTTTCAAGAGATGAGCTAAATCAGATTGAGGGTGACCAAGGGGGATTTAGGAGGAGCATCTACCCCAAGTATGTGAAGACTTCCCCCACTGGAAGTAGGCAGATGAGAACAATTTATTCCAATTGCCATGAAGGCAGCTGAAGCACGTTCTTTGGAGTGCTTAGAGCTTGGTCAAACATAAAACATGTCAAGGTCATTCACTGCATCCTGGGCCATGGCCAGTCATCCTGACTTTTATGATAGGCATGCTACAGCTTCTTAGAGATACAGGTGAGAGTTGAGTGGCAAGTAGACACCAAAAGTGGATGAGCAGTCCAGAAAGGGGTCCAACACACCTTCACACCAGAAGTGACCAGAAGTCGCACCAATAATATTCTATAACATTCACATACCATAACTTATTCAGCCATTCTGCAATTGATGGGCATCCATTCACACCCTAGGAGGAGGGTGTTCTCTTGGAACACCCACACAACCCAGGTGGTACATAGCAATGATAGATCTATTATTGTTTTCATTATTATTAAGAATTCTAGTGACTAGTAACAATTCCAGATGATTTATTCTGAAATATGTTAGCCTCATCCAGATAGAGAGGTGATAGACTCAGATGTGGACTGAGACATGTATATATGTATCTGTATGTTGCACATATGTATACACACATAGACATAGGGGCTCGTGTATATAGCTATGTGATAACTTTGTTTTGTTATGCACAAAAAAATTTTTAAAGGACTAAATGACTTCTAGTTATGAATATAAGATGCTATGACCTTGCTCATCCTTCAAGCTGAAATCCTACTCCTCCCAAGAAGACTTCCTTAACAATTTTGGTTCATATTATGCTTTCCACTTCATAACTTTACATGGAGCTGGAGGAAGACAGACCTTAAAAGTTGCTGCTCTAATCTTTACCTGAAGCAGTAATCTCATAGCATATCCTGTGGCTTAATTATATTCTATTTTGCATAGTTCTCTAATTGATTCATGTTGATAACAACACTTAGCTTTTAGAACTTAAAGGTTTTACAAAACTCGTTGCAATTATTATTTCATTAAATCTTCAAAACAACCCTGTGAGGTAACGCTATTATTATTCCATTTTATAGATGAGGAAACTGAAGCTGGGAGGAGGTTGTGATTTGCCCATTGCTAGTGAGGGTCTACAGCAAAACTCAAACTCAAGAAATGCTAACTCCAAGGACATCCCTCTCTCTGCTACTACCTTGCAGCCTTTAAGACTTGTTTCCCCAAGTTAACCTTTACACTTTTTGAGAATATAATCTGTGTCATATACTGGTGTTCACTCTTCCCCTATTCCCATTCTACACATAATATATTGGTGTTGTTCAGTTGTTTCAATCATGTCAGACTCATTGTGACTCCATTTGGGGTTTTCTTGGCAAAGATAGTGGAATGGTTAACCATTTCCTTCTCCAACTCATTTTTTAAAATAATAGTTTTTTTTTCAAATTTTAAAACAAATGTAAAGAAAGTAAAAACTTTCTTAACCCTGTGCTCCAAATTTTGTCTCCTTCCTTTTTCTCCATTCCCTCCCCCAGATAACAAGCAATTCAATACATGAAAAACATGTGCAATCGCTCCACATATACTTCCACAATCATCATTATACACAAGAAAAATCATATCAAAAAAGGAAAAAATGACACAGAAAAACAAAAAGCAAGCAAACAACAACAAAAAGATGAAAATACTATGTCTTGATCGACATTCCCCTCTCTGGGTACAGATGGCCCTCTCCATCACAAGTCCATTGGAATTGGCCTGAATCACTTCATTGAAGAAAAGAATAAAATCCATCAGAATTGATCATCACATAATCTTATTGTTGATAAGTACAATGTTTTCTTGGTTCTACTCACTTCTTTTAGTAAGTTCATGTAAGTCTCTCCAGGACCTTCTGAAATCATCCTATTAATCACTTCTTATAGAACAATAATATTCCATAACATTCATATACCATGACTTATTCAGCCATTCTCCAACAAATGGGCATCTACTCAATTTCCAATTCATTTCTACAGATGAGGAAGTAAGGCAAAAAGGATTAAATAACTTGTAAAAAGTCACAGCTAGAAGTGTCTGAGACTACATTTGAACTCAGGTCCTCCTAGCTCTGTGATCAGTACTCTAGCTACCATGCCACCTAGGTGCATATAGTAGATTCTTAATAAAGTTTTGACTTGAAATAAATTGAATTTTTCTTCCTATATTTAAAAAATTCCTCCAATTTGTATGTTGTCGAAACTCACTTTTTGCAGGGCACCATACTATTACAAATTAAATAAGATTTTTTTTAAAGCTCACTGAGATATGTTTTTTATTTACTCTTGATTTAAATGATTATAATGATCTTTTCTTGAAATTCTAAGGGAAAAAATTCATAGCTAAGTCCAAGAACAAAGGACCAAATTTTAAAGGATGTGAAAGAATTTGGGAACTTCAAAATTTTTATTTCAGCAAGCAAAAACAAGTGAATTTAATAAGTTAGCCAGAATCAGTTAAAATGGGAAATCCCCATATGACTTACTTCCTCTCTCCTTTCTCCTCCTTTGTCCCCCACTGACCACCAGAGCAAAAATTTAAAGGGGACTCTAATTCTTTCTTCAAATGTTTGAAGAAATGTAGACACATTGAACTTGTTGTACTTGTCTCCAAAAGACAAAACTAGTACCAACTGAGCAAAGGTACACAAGCAAATTTCTTTGCTTGATATAGGAAAGAAATTTTTAACAATTAGAACTGAAGAGCTACCTCTGAATATAAAGTTTGTTTGGGAACACTTGAGGATTTTTATAAGAGTTGAGATAACCATTTGTGGGACTGAGGGAATTCACAGGAAGGCATTTTTTGAAAGGTAGAGAAACAGGATTAACAAACCATTCATAATATACACTAGACTGGAGCTCCCTCATGTGTTAACAATTGATTACTGCAGTTCTCAATTTAAACTTCCACACATAATCTCAAAATTGGAAGACACTTCTTAAATTATCATATTAACAATGAACAGGAAATCCTCTTCTCCGTATCCCTACCAAGTGGTTATCTAGATTTGGCTTGAAAATCTCCAGTAATGAGATATATATACTCATTGTCTTTGAAGGCTGCTCTAATTGTTAGGAAGTTTTTCCTTTTATCAGACTGAAATTTGCCTCTTGGCAAACATCTAGCTCATGTTCCAACAAAGAAATTCTGCGAACTGAATGATTTTTTTTTTCCAAACAGATTTAACTCAGAGACATTAAAACTGGTCCTCTATTTGGATCAACAATTTTAAGATTCTTTCTAATAATTTATATATTATAAATTTAATATATTTAGTATTATTTAATATATAAATATTTGTATATAATTAATAATTCTTTTTTAATAATTAAATAATTACATAGCATTTATACTATGTGCTAAGTGCTTAAAATTTCATTTGATCATTTCAACAACCCTTCAAGATAGATGCTAAAATTATCCCTGTTTTATATTTGAGGAAACTGACACAAACAAAAGATAAGTGACTCGCGGAATTCACACAGCTAGTAAGTATCTAAGATTTGTTTCGAATTCAGATCTTCCTGCCTTTACTCCCATCTCTCTATCCACTTAGCAACTGGAACTAATTAAGAACTGCTTCTAATCCAGCCTTTTCGTCTGCAGAGCCCACAGGCAGAGGTCATAGCTAGAATCTGCGGTCAGTTTTTCAGAGCTGGCAAAATGTCCGCAGAATCTTCCTTGTCAGTTTTCTGTGCTGTAATGAGGAACTTTACACATCCAAGGAGGGCAAGGTTAATTCTAGAATCTTGGGGACTGGAAAGGATCCTCTGATATATCACCTTCCATCCTGTCATGAAAGGAGATTAGATTTCAGAGGTCCTTTTTGCTAGAGACATGGCAGGAACCTTATTGTTGATGACTCTATCAGAACAATTTGTCCCCTCTCATTCTGCATTCTGACCTGACTGGTGGTCTAAATCATTCAGAGAATCAGAGCTTGTTAGAGCTGAAAGGGACCTCTCAGAGATAACTCAATTGAATCTTTCCCCTTGGTTCTTCATTTTACATAAGAAAACATCTTAAACTCTGACTTTAAGCAAGGCATTTCTCTGAGTTTTATTTTCCCTGTCAGATGGGAAATTTTCAGATCATCACAGGACCCTTTTCATTTCTACGATTCAATAATCAAGTTACTTGTCTAAGGTTTAATAACAAGTTAGTAGAAGGGTCAAAGCTAGAACCCAGATCTTTGTTGTGTTGCAAGATGAATATTTTGTATCTTTTCTTTTAATTTCTACAGTGAGTCTTCTATCCTTGGGCTTTCAACACATGCATTAGCTCATGAATCTCACTCCACAGGGGATATAAGTTCTACAAGGGATATCCCATAAAGTGTGCATTGAATTCCCCTGAAAACTTGGCCCTCTAGGCTCATGTTCATCGAATGCTCTATCATACTTAATGCATGATACACAATTTCCTTTTATTACACTCTCTCTTTGCTTCTTTTCAGCAAGGAATAATTATGTTTGCAGGATCAATTTCCCCCCGGTCAGAGGCTCAGCAATACTGACAGTATTAGTGTTAAACTTATTAGGAGGCAACAAATATAACCATCCTGTATGGGTGTAGAGAGAAAAACCTGCATAGGGAAACACCATTTCCCTAAATCCTAGCAGAGACAAGTTTGGAGATTTTGAATTCATAACAAATCCAACATTTATTGATTGCCCTCTAGGTATGAAGACATCATAGGGACCAATAGGATATATTCCTACCTTTACAAAGTTTCTAATGAAGTATAGATGATAAATGTAAACAAATAACTATATTATAGGTGGATTGGGTTATTTGGGTTTTGGTTTTGTTTTTTGTCCAGACTTATGATTCCTTTGGTCTAAGAAATTCTAAGTAAGCCAGCTGTATGCATTGATACAAATAAACAATTGTTCTACAATTTATAGCCTTTGGAAATTGCATGGAATATTTGGAGTTTAGGCAGTTTACCCAGCATGATATAACTGATATGTGGCTGATTCTGAAGCCAGAATTCTATTCATCATACCAACAGTGCTTGTATCTAATTGTACAGGAGATGTTTGAGTGTCTAAGTATGAAAGTTACTAGGAAGAAGAAATCAAGGAAAGTTTCAAGAAGGAGGTAATATTTAATATAGTTTTTGTAGTTAGAAAAGATAAAGTCAACAAAATGCATTCTAAACATAGGAAAGATAAGAGCACTGTGAGCAAAACTCGTGAGTAGAAAAAGATGTGATGAGTTCAGGGAATGAGTAATCCAATTGGTCTGAATGTAAACTATATGAGGAGATAAATGTAAAATAATATTAGAAAGGTAAAAGTGATATTAGTGAAAACTTTGGGAGGAGAATTCATTATGCAATACATTGGCTCCCTCCTTCCTTTCTAGTCTTCTTACACCTGAGACTTTCCCTTAAACATATATCTCTTTACTGTTCCTCAAACAAAACCTTCAATCTCTTGACTTTGGGCTTTTTTTGGCTGGCTCCCATAAATGGTTGTCTCCCTCCTCCTCTCTACCTACTGGCTTCCCTGATTTCCTTCAAGTCTCAGCTAAAAGCCTGTTTTCTACAAATAGATTCTCCATTTCCCTCAATGTTTCCCTATGTTAATTATTCCCTATTTATTCTTGTTATAGCTTTTTTGTACATAGTTTTCATGTTGTCTCCCATATTAGACTGAGTTTCTGCAAAGTAGGGGCTATCTTTTGCTTTTCTTTGTATGTCCATTGGCTTAGCATAGGTCCTGGCCCAGAATAGGTGCTTAACAAGTAATTATTGACTTAGCAAGAGCCTGAACTTTACTGACAGAATCTTTAAGAAACCTGAATTATCTATATATCATAATATGATATTGAAATAGGACTTTAGAAAACAACTTTTTCAAAATCTCTAACAGACATGGTCCTTTCCTTTCTTCTGTGGATTTATCTTCAGGAATTAGGCTTTGGTTGAAACAACCTTTCATTAATCATCAGAGAATGGAATTCTAGAATCCTAAACCTTGCAGAAACTTTGGGGATCCTTTATCCCAACTCCACCAGGATATAAGTGAGTTAACTGAGTGAGAACAAGTGAAATGACTTGCTCAAAGATGCTCAATTAGTGGAAAAGTCATTCAAATCAAATCAAGTAATCCATGTAAAGTAGTCCATTTGTACAAGGCACTCTACTATTCTGAATATTCAATAATAGGGGAAAATGAAGTAATGTAGAAGTTAAGCTCCCTTCTTATACTCACTCCATTTGCTCTTTTCTTCAATTTAATCACTTTTCTGTGTATATCTGCTTTGCACATGTATCTCTTGTAAGCAACAAATTTTGGGGGTTTGTTTTCTTAAAACATTTTCTTGATTTTATTGCATTGTTTAATTCATTCATGGTTAAAGCTATGACAGTTAAGTTTGTATTTTCCTCCATTTGTCTCTAAAGTTGAATTTTTAAAGTAATGATTTTTCCTTCTTCCACTCTATTTTTTTGGTTAGGTAATCAGGGTTAAATGACTTGTCTTCCACTTTAAACATTATACCCTGTTTCTTCAAATACTTTAGCTTAATTTTTTAAGGTGTCCCTATTCCTATAGACTCTTTTCTCTTCACCATTAAGTTCTCCCTCTCCTACTGTTACCCTTTTACCTTTAGGATTTTGTATATTAGTTCCTCTTTTTTTTTCTGATTTTGTCTAATTCTTTAGTTTCTTTTTTCCTCTCAAAAAGAATCCCCTTCCTCTCCTCCTCTTTAATTTGTCTTGTTCATTAGCTTTTAAATTTCATTTTTGTACCCATTTCCAGAAAAAATTTCTCTCCCTCAATCTCTTCATTAAGCATCGTCTCATACTGTCTACTAAAGATCCACATTCTCTGCTTCATGACCCCTATACTTCTTTTTCCCCTCTTTATTCTCTGTATTCTTCATGGAATCAAAATTTCTGAGGTACTCATTCTGATCTTCATCCTTTAACAGTTTCTGCCATTGACTTATAGAGCTTGCTCCTAATCACCTTTTTCCATTGTGTTTCACTCCTAGAAAGACTCTACCAAACAAGCATTTTCCCTTTTCCCACCCCTTCCAAATTTCAACCTCCACTCCACCACCTTTCCTATTCCCCTTCAATCACTCTTTTTCCTAAGACCAAAGAGTAACATTCCTCTTACTGCTATCTCACTACTAAATCATATATTCCCATCTATCTTCTTCCTCTTCTCCTTCCTTCCACATAATCTCCTACTTTATAATTTAGTCCCCCCAAAAACAATGATTCACTTATACCATCATTCCATAATGCCACAGACTTGCCTCTCCACTATCACATTCACCTACTTTCACCTTCATCCCATCTTCCTATATGTATATTTAGAAAAACGTCTCTTTCTGCTCTCTCTCTCTGTTGGTGTTGCTATTGCTGTCCTTGGTTCCTGTATTTATATATTCCTCCTGTATTTCCTTTATGTTAAGGTGTCTGAGAAAAAAATTATATCTTCAAATGTAGCTTTCTTTCTAAGAATATTTCAAATGCCTCTTTATTATTGAATGTTCAGCTTTTTCCATTTAAACTCAGATTTGAAGAGTTGATCATCATGGACTACATCCTGAACTTAATTACTCTTGAGAATACATTATTCTATTCGCTTCTGTGTTTTTAGGACATGAAAAATAATCTTTTGTTATTTAAATTTCATTTCCTTTTTATTTAAGCTTTTCTGTGATTGCTTGCAGAATTTATTGTTTTATAATGGAATTGTTAAATTTAATTATGATGTATTTTAGAGTTTGCAGCATTGGAATTTTTCTAGAGGCAATTTGCAGATTCCTTAAGTTGGCACTTTGTTTTCTGAATTAAGAAGGACTAGGAATTTTTTCTTGTATTTTTTTTTTTGCACTATGGTTTTCAGTTTTTGGACTTGTCATAGTCTTTTGAAAAACCAGTATTCCTTAAATTGTTTCTATGCATCTTATCTTTAAGATCAATATATTCTGCTTGTATGGACAGAATGCTTTCTTTTAACATCATTGCTTTTTGCTTCTTTTCTTCAAAATTGTCCTTCACTTCTGTGTGTTTGCATTTCCAATCATTTATTCTCTCTTTTGTTTCTTTGGTGAGATTTGCTACCACTTAGTCTTCTTTAAATCACTCAGGAATAGTATATTGTGGTTCCTTGCTCTTTTCAAAAGCCACAAGGTCCTCTGTCTCACCATTTTACTTCCTTTTGCACTTCTTTCACCTCCCTTCTATCTTTGTCATTTCTGGTTTCTCTCCTCAAGAAACAATAATACCAAAATTCCTTTTTCTGGCAGTGTACCCCTCTATTTGCCCCATTCCTAGTAAATGCAATATTTAGTTATTCACGCTGTTTATAACTGCTCCTTTGAATCTATACTATGAAAGTGTGGTGTTATGAATTATTTAGAAGTATCTGAACTAATTTACAAGATCTGGAAGCTGTATTCCCTTCCACTGTTAGTGTCTTCCCTATTGATTTATCTGCTTATACTCAAGGCCTTTAAGTTTTCTTTCTCCTGAAATGTTTGGTGATTTCAGGATTTATTTTCCTTTATTTTCCCCTATTGTTCACTTGCTGACTCTCTCTTTTCTGATGATGATTTTCTTAGGGGCTGAATCTCAAAGCATTTCAGCCTCCTCCTATGCTGGGCAATTCATGATTCCTTTACCTTTTTTCTTTACCAACTGGCATTTTGAGAACAGAACTGACTCCAACTGAATTTTGGGCTCGTTCATTCAGCTTTAGTGGAGTTGCCACACGGCCCCATATGTATGGAGCCTTGCCTTATTCCCTCAATTATCTAGTTTAAGTTTTCTGTTTAAGAGCAATGCTACATAGCTGGGCAAAGTCTTGCTATTTGGAATTTGGGTCTTCATGGCACTAGGGAAGGGGGAGAGGGAGAGGGACCTTTATTACTAAACCAGTCACATGTTCTTCCCTATTCCCTCTACTCTTCTATTCTCTTGAAAAATTCTTGTTACTATGCAGAGCTCTCCCAAAAAGCTGACTATCATAAGCCTCATCAAGTTTTTGCAATTGGGCATTTGGATATACAGGAACTGGAAAAGGGATTAAGGGAGGAATTTAGTTGTGGAATTGCATTTTATTGCAAGTCCATGGGTCAGGTCAATTAACACAACCTTGCTTCTGGAAGTGTGGTGTGGGCAATGAGGAAAGAATAGGAGGGAATAAGCATTCATATGATGCTTACTACATGTCAGACACTGTGCTAAATGCTTTTTACAAATATTATCTCATTTGACTCTCACAACCATCCTTGAAAGTAAACTATTTTATCCCATTTTACCTTGAGGCAAATAGAGGTTAAGGGATTTGTCTAGGATCACAGAGCTAATAGTGGCCAGATTTGAAGTGGTTCCATTCACTGAACCACCACCAGCCTCTACAATGCTTGGTTCTTGGATGTATAATTCTGGGTTGGGTGTTTTAACGTTTGGTACTCTGGTGTCCTAGGTCATGGAAATAGCTGAAATTGTACTGTCTCTGATGTATAATTCTGTTTTAGAAAGGTTTGAGAGGACATAAATATCAGAGAGAATATCAAGTCCTCCATTTTATTTTCAATTATTTCAACTATTTAACTTTTCTGAATCTCAATTTCTTTATCTGTAAAATGGAAATGATAACATCTATAGCATCTATTTCCTAGGGTTTCTATGAGGCTCAGATGAGAACTTGTATATAAAGCATTTTGCAAACATTAAAGCATTGTTTAAACATTACTTTTATCATCTAGAACTATTGTCCTTGTAATTATCTCTTCATTTATGTATTTTTAAAAAAATTATCCTAAATCTCATTATACTAGTTCTTATTTCACAGCATCAATTCATATAAATTTCTTCAAGTTTCTTAGAATTGCTAATATTTTTTCTTTCTTACTGCCCAGTCTTATTCTGTTACATTTATATTCCACAGCCTGTTCAGCCACTCCCCCAGTGGCTGAGATCTGCTTAGTGTTCAGTTCTTTGATGTTACAAAGTGCATCACATTTGTTTGTGAAGGTATTGTTGCACTGAGACAGAGAAAGTAGGTGACTTTCAAGAAACCATAAAACAATCCAGTGACAGAACTAGGACTAGAATTTGGATCTTCTAACTACACATCAAATAATTTTTTTTCCAATCCCACCCCTTAGACCTGAGTAGACAATTCATGTAAGAGATTTATTCCACAGCACATATTATTAGGCAGTTCTGATGATGCCTTTACCAATCCATCATTCTACCCTGGGGATTTGAACAACTAACTTTCTTCGCCTGGCTCCCTTTTCAAAGTCCATAATGCTAAGTGTAGTCCCCAGGGGATATTCTGGGCTTGCAATTGTCTAGAAGATGCAATCAGAATCCTCCACTGATGATAGTATTCACTACTGTAGGAGACTTAGCTAGTCTTCACAATGAAAGATGGTATTATCTAATTTAATCAGTGAGGTTGGCGCCAGTTATGTCAAACATACTTCAATTGATTTGGATTTGGCAAGGGCGGCAGGAAGAAATTTATGTGAGCAATGGATGGGAGGGAGGAGACGGAAGATGAAGAGGTGTGGCCCAAACAGCTTACAGACTATGCCTTTAAGATAACTTCAAAGATCATAAATCATAGGGTTATCCTATTCTGACAAGTGAAAAAGTAGTTTTCTGGCCCATGGGAATAGTTTGCTCCCTTAACCTTCATTGAGGAATATTTTGTCACATAGTGACTCATATCTGGGGTAGTCTGTGGTCTAACCAGTGTAATTTCAGGGGACCCATTCCTTGCCCCTCCTAACTGCTCCTCCACTATCAGGTATTTATTAAATCCTAAATATCATAATTAGAAATTCATTCTTTGGAACAAGATTTGGATGATATCTGAAATCTCATCTAATTTTTGGGTTTGATGACTCAGTTTTTCTTGAAACTTATCCTTGGTAAATTAATATAACTAACTCCAGTTTTTTACCCTATCACCCTAACCATTATTTACCCTATGCCATTATTTACCTTAGATATTAATAACTTGGCAAAATCATAAGTTTCTAAGTCCCCTCCCTCCACTTGCTGTCATCCAACTACGAAGAGAACAGAAGATGTTTGTTCCCCTTGGATTTTTGGTTCAGCTAATATAACAGGCCCAATGGGAAATTATCTATACAAAGTAAACAGGAAAACCATATAAATAAAGACTACAAAAATGTAAACAAAAAGGGGAGGAAAAACTAAACTGAATGCTATGTAATTATTATGACCAAGCTTTTTTCCAGAAGAAGAGCTCAGAAATTGTTGTACCTTCCTTTCCTACTTGGCACAGGTGGAAAAGAAGAAATGGGAAAGGGAAGGAGGAAACAAATATTTTTATTAAGCTCTTACATAGTTCCAGGCACCATGCTAAATGCTTAAATGTATTCTCTCCTTTTTGACATTTTACAGATGAGGAAACTGAGGCAAACAGAAATTAACTGATTTACCCAGGGTCACACAGCTAATAAGGTCTGAGGTCAGATTTAATTCAGGTTTTTATTACGTCAGACCCAATATTCTTTCCACTGAGCCATCTAGCTATAGAACATTGGATATATAGTCAAACTTGGTTCATGTGTTGGTTAATTTAGCTAAATTGATTTTTTTCTCTCTTTCTCTTTTTTTTTTTTATTCTTTGTTTTATGAGATAACTCTAGGTAGAGGAAAAGGAAGGGATACATTCAGAAATGAAGGTCATATGGGGCAGCTAGATGGCCTAGTGAATAGAGCATCAGCTCTGGAGTCAGGAGGACCTGAGTTCAGATCAACCAAACACACTTAACACTTACCAACTTGCTATGTGACCCTGAACAAGTGGCTTAACTGAGATTACCTGGCCAAAAAAAAATTAAGAAATGAAGGTGATTTGAAAATGAAAGTTATTAACATACAAGTCATACTTATCTCCCTTGCTTAGATGCTACTTGACCAAGTTATGAATATTTTAGTGCATTTCATCTTTCAACATAAATCTCTCCATTCTTTAATCATTATTGTTCTCTTGGCTCTCTCTGGTTAATACTCCTTTATTTTTATGCTGGCTACAATGTGCCAAAAACACTCAGCTTATAACAATAGCTTCCAGGAAGCCTGGTTATTATTACCAAACTTTAATTTCTGACTTTGTGAATTATCTGAACTAAAATTTTTTTCTATCTGTAGGGTCTAAATTTTCTATGACATATTTAGGGATAAAATTTGGCTTTTCCACTGATTTGTGATTAATGATTAATCAAAAATTATTGATTAGTTTATATTAGGGGTCAGGCACTAGTTTTTTGAGATATAAATACAAAAACAGTCTTTGTCTTCAAGGAGTTTACATTCTAAAGGGAACATGTATATTAATAAATGGAAAATGTGTAAAATAAATACAGACTGATTTGGGTTTATGTGGTAACTCAGAGATAATAAGGAAAGATCTCTTGAAGAAAGTACCATGCTCATAGCCTTGAAAGAAGAGTATTTCAGACAGAAAGGACAGGACCCTGTATTAGAAACTATAAGCCAGTGTGGTTGGATAGTAAATTGCTTGAGGGGAAGCTTTGAACAAATCTGGCTGGAAGTAGCCTGGTGAACTACAAATGAACTAAAATGGGTATGGGGAAAGTAGAATTATTTCAGCTATGAAAATGTTGAGTGTAAGGTGTCTGGGTTAAAGATGCCCAATTTGGATTTGGGAATCACTTGCTTTGGGATGATAATTGAAGCCGTAAGATCTGTGGAGATCATCAAAAGGGAGAGTATAAACAGAAAGCCTATGACAGTCTTGCGATGTGTCATATATATGATGAGTGTGCTGGGGAGTCTAAGGAGAGAGTGGTTGGAAAGGTAGAGGAAGAACCAATATAGGAGTATCCCAGGAATCCAGGGAAGAGAGAAGGATGAAGACTGTGAAAAGTCCACTGGATTTAAAAATAGAGACCACTGATTACCTTGGCCAAGATCAGTTTCAGCAGTGGTGACAGAATCCAAAAATGATGGAGAAGTGAATCAAAGGTGGAAAAGTAGAGACAAGGAATATAGAGAGCTTTTTCTAGAAATTTGATTGGAAAAGGAAGGAAAGATGTAAGATCATAACTTAAGGGAGAATGAATTATTATTGTTGTTGTTGGGTTCTGAAGACTGGAGGAGTGAGAATGATGACTTTTGCACAATTTTATCTCACTTAAATCCAATTTACCCTCATGATGTCATTGGTCCTCTTTTTTTTTAATTAAATCTTTTTATTTACAAAGCATATGTATGGGTAATTTTTTCAACATTGATCCTTGCATAACCTTTTGTTCCAAATATTTCTCTCTTTCCCTCCCACCCCCTCCTCTAGCTGGCATGTTAAATATGTTGAAATATATGTTAGATAATATATATATATATATATATACATATACATATTTATACAGTTATCTTGTTGCACAAGAAAAATCAGATCAAGAAGGAAGAAAAAGAAAAACTGAAAAAGAAAATAAAATGCAAGCAAATAATAACAGAGAAAGTGAGAATACTATGTTGTGTTTCACACTCTGTTTCCCATGGTTCTCTCTCTGGGTGTAGATGGTTCTCTTCATCATTGCACAAATGGAACTGGTTTGAATCATCTCAATGTCGAAGAGAGTCACGTCTGTCAGAATTGACTTGTATAGTCTTGTTATTGCCGTGTATAACGATCTCCTGGTTCTGCTCATTTCACTTAGCATCAGTTCATGTAAGTCTCTCCAGGCCTTTCTGAAATCATCCTGCTGGTCATTTCCTACAGAACAATAGTATTCCATAGCATTTATATATTGTAATTTATTTAGCCATTCTCCAATTGATAGGTATTCACTCAGTTTCCAGTTCTTGCCACTTCAAAAAGGGCTGCCACAAACATTTTTGCACGTGTGAGTCCCCTTCCCTCCTTTAGGATCTCTTTGGGATATAATCCCAGTAGAAACACTACTAGATCAAAGGATATGCATAGTTTGATAACTTTTTTGAGCATAGTTCCAAATTGCTCTCCAGAATGGTTGGATTCGTCCACAGTTCCACCAACAATGTATCAGTGTCCCAGTTTTCCCACACCCCCTCCAACATTGGTCATTGTCATTTTCTGTCATCTTAGCCAATCTGATAGATGTGTAGTGGTATCTCAGAGTTGTCTTAATTTGTATTTCTCTGATCAATAGTGATATGGAGTACCTTTTCATGTGGCTACAAATAGTTTCAATTTCTTCATCTAAAAATTGTCTGTTCATATCCTTTGACTATTTATCAATTGGAGAATGGCATGAACCACTATAAATTAAATTTTCTATATATTTTAGAAATGAGGCCTTTATCAGATCCTTTGGATGTAAAAATGTTTTCCCAGTTTATTGCTTCCCTTCTAATCTTGTCTGCATTAATTTTGTTTGTACAAAAACTTTTAAACTTAATATAATCAAAATTTTCTATTTTGTGATCAATAATGATCTCTAGTTCTTCTTTGGTCACAAATTCTTCCCCCACAAATCTAAGAGGTAAACTATCCTATGTTTTTCTAATTTGCTTATAATACCATTCTTTATATCTGTATCATAAACCCATTTCAACCTTATCTTGGTTTATGGTGTTAGTTGTAGGTCTATGCCTACTTTCTACCATACTAGTTTCCACTTTTCCCAGCAGTTTTTGTCAAATAGTGAATTTTTATCCCAAAAGAATGGGATCTTTGGGTTTGTCAAATACTAGATTGTTATAGTCATTGGCTATTTTGTTCTGTGAACTTAACCTATTCCACTGATGAACTCCTCTATTTCTTAGCCAATACCAAATGGTTTTGATGACCACTGATTTATAATATAGTTTTAGATCTGGTACAGCTAGGCCACCTTCATTTGTTTTTCTCTTCATTAATTCCTTTTAAATTCTTGACCTTTTGTTCTTTCAGACAAATTTTATTGTTATTTTTTCTAGTTCAGTAAAAGTTCTTGGGAGTTTGATTGGTATAGCACTAAAAAATAGGTTAGTTTAGGGAGTATTGTCATCTTTATTATATTCACTTGACCTATCCATGAGCACTTGATATTTTTTCAATTACTTAGATCTGACTTTATTTGTGTGGTAAGTATAGTTTTGCTTATATAGTTCTTGACTTTCCCTTGGCAGATAAATTCCCCAATATTTTATATTATCAACATTTATTTCAAATGGAATTTCTCTTTGTATCTCTTGCTGTTGGATTTTGTTAGTGATGCATGAGAATGCTGATTTATGTGGATTTATTTTGTATCCTGCAACTTTGCTAAAGTTGTGTATTATTTCTAATAGCTTTTTAGTTGATTTTCTGGCGTTCTCCAAATATACCATCATATCATCTGCAAAGAGTGATAATTTGGTTTCCTCATTACCTACTCTAATTCCTTTAATCTCTTTTTCTTCTCTTATTGCCAAGGCTCACATTTCTAATACAATATTGAATAGCAATGGTGATAGTAGGCAACCTTGTTTCACCCCTGATCTTATTGGGAATGGTTCTAGTTTATCCCCATTACATATGATGGTTTTAAATGGATGCTACTGACTATTTTAAGTAAAAGTCCATTTATTTCTATACTCTCTAGTGTTTTTAATAGAAATGGGTGTTGGAGTTTATCAAATGCTTTTTCTGCATCTATTGGGATAATCATATGGTTTTTGTTAATTTGGTTATTGATATAGTCAATTATGCTAATAGTTTTCCTAATATTGAACCAGTCCTGCATTCCTGGTATAAATTGTACTTGGTTGTGGTGTATTATCCTGGGGATTTTTATCTGTAATCTCTTTGTTGATATTTTATTTAAGATTTTTGCATCAATATTCATTAGGGAAATTGGTCTATAATTTTCTTTCTCTGTTTTCAGCCTACCTGGTTTAGGTATCAGTACCATATCTGTGTCATGAAAAGAATTTGGTGGAAGTCCTTCATTCCCTATTTTTTCAAATAGTTTATATAGTATTGGAATTAATTGCTCTTTAAATGTTTGATAGAATTCACATGTAAATTGATCTGGTCCTGGGGACTTTTTTTAGGGAGTTGATTAATAGCTTGTTGTATTTCTTTTTCTAAAATGGGTCTATTTAAGTAATTTATTTCCTTTTCTCTTAATCCGGGCAATCTATATTTTTGTAGACATTCCTCCATTTCACTTAGGTTATCAAATTTATTGGCAGAAAGTTGGGCAAAGTAACTCCTGATAATTGCTCTAGTTTCCTCTTCATGGAAAGTTCTCCCTTTTCATTTTTGAGACTAACAATTTGATTTTCCTCCTTCCTTTTTCTATTCAAATTAACTAAAGGTGTATCTATTTTGTTGGTTTTTTTTTTTAATAAAACCAACTCTTAGTTTTATTTATTAATTCAATAGTTTTTTTTCAGTTACAGTTTTATTGATCTCTCCTATTATTTTTAGAATTTCAAATTTGGTATTTGATTGGGGGGTTAATTTGTTCTTTTTTTAGCTTTTTTAGTTGCAAGCCCAATTTATTGATCTTCTCTTTCTCTATTTTATGCAAGTAAGCACCTAGAGATATAAAATATCCCTTATTACCACTTTGGCTGCATCCCACAAATTTTGGTATGTTGTCTCATTATTGTCATTATCTTGGATGAAATTATTGATTGTGTCTATGATTTGCTGTTTTACCCATTCATTCTTTAGGATGAGATTATTTAATTTCCGATTTCTTTTTGGTCTATTTTCCCCTGGCCCTTTTGTGAATCTAATTTTTATTGCATTTTGATCTGAAAAAAATGCATTTACTAGTTCTGCCTTTTTGCATTTGATTTTGAAGTCTTTATGTCCTAATATATGGTCAATTTTTGTATAGGTTCATGACCTGTTGAGAAGAAAGTGTCCTCCTTTCTATCTCCATTCAATTTTCTCCAAAAATCTATCATATCTAGTTTTTCTAGTATTCTATTTACTGCTTTAAATTATTTCTTATTTATTTTGTTGTTTGATTTATCTAGTTATGAGAGAGCAAGGTTGAGATCTCCCACTATTATAGTTTTGCTGTCTATTTCTTCTACAACTCTCTTAACTTCTCCTTTAGGAGTTTAGATGCTACACCATTTGGTGCATACATGTTTAATATTGATATTGCTTCATTATCTATGGTACCCTTTAGCAAGATATAGTTTCCTTCCTTATTTCTTTTAATTAGATCAATTTTTGCTTTTGCTTGATCTGAGATCAGGATGACTACCCTTGCTTTTTTTACTTCATCTGAAGCATAATAGATTCTGCTCCAGCCTTTTATCTTTACTTTGTATGTGTCACTCTGCTTTAAATATGTTTCTTGTAAACAACATATTGTAGGATTTGGGCTTTTAATCCTGCTTGCTATCCGCTTACATTTTATGGGAGAGTTCACTCCATTCACATTTATAGTTAAAACTACTAATTCTGTATTTCCTGCCATCTTATTAACCACAAATTATACTTTCCTTTTTCCTTTTCCCCTTTCCCTCCTCCCCAGTATTTTATGCTGAGCACTACTTGCCTCAAGCAGTCCTCCCCCTTTAGAGACTCTCCCCCTTTCTTAGACCTTTCCCCTACTATTTCTCTTTTCCCTTCTATTTAGCCTGCCCCTTCCCTTTTCCACTTTCCCCTCCTGCTTTTCCATAAGATGAGAGATGTTTCTTGGTGAAACCAAATATATCTGATATTCTTTCTTTGGACAAAATCTTATGAGAGTAAGATTCACACAATATTCATCACCCTCCTTTCCTTTCCTCAATTGTATGTTTTCTTTGCCTCTTCCTGAGATGTAATTTCCCTCATTTTACCTCCACTTTTCCCTTTTTTTGTTACAAGCCCCTTTCCATCTCTAGTTTCCTTTTTATATTATAATAGTAAAATCAGATTATGTACTCTCAATGTATACCCATAACAGAAATACAGTACTCAAGAGGTTTTTTTCTTTTTACCTTTTTATGCTTCTCTTGACTTCTATATTTGGAGGTCAAATTTTTTGTTTAACTCTCATTTTTTCATCAAAAATAAATGAAATTCACCAATTTCATTGAATGTCCATCTTCTTCCTTGAAAAAAAATGCTCAGTTTAGCAGGGTAATTTATTCTTGGCTGTATTCCAAGTTCCTTCACTTTTTGTTGTAATGGGCTGAAGCTTTTGAATCGATGCACTGAGGTCCCAAGCACATGAGGCTAAATAGTAATTGGATCATACTCTATTAATATATATGCTTGGAGAAAGAATGGCCCCCGCCCACTCTTTGTGCAAGTCCTGATGTGTTGTATAGGAAATGACGATTTTGGTGGGTGGAGGCAGAGGGGAGAAGAGAGGAGCGGAAAGAGACTGCTGGTTGGCTTCTTGTCGCAGCTGCTCACATTGCTATTGTGATCCCCCTTCAATGGCTGGGTCCTGTCGCAGCTGCTCATAGTGCTATCGCAATCCCCCTTCACCTCAAAAATAATAAAGATTGAAGATTTTCCCTTAACCTGAATTCCTGACTCTGGCTGATTTTAAAATATGCAGTCATCACATTTTGGAATATCAGATTTCAGGTCCTTCGATACTTTAAAGTGGAAGTTACTAGGTCTTGAGTAATCCTTATTGTGGCTCCTCGGTATTTGAATTGTTTCTTTCTGGCTGCTTGTAATATTTTCCCTTGGTCCAATAGTTCTTAAATTTTGCCACAATATTTCTTGGGGTTTTAATTTTGGGGTCTTTTTCAGGAGATGTTTGGTGAATTCTTTCGATGGTTATTTTACCTTCTGTTTCTATGATATCTGGGCAGTTCTCTTTGATGATTTCCTGAAAGATAGTGTCTAGGCTCTTTGTTTTTTCATCATGTATTTCAGGGAGTCCAATACTCTTTAGATTGTTTCCCCTGGATCTATTTTCCAGGTCAGTTGTTTTTCCAATTAGGTATTTTACATTTTTTCTTTTTTTGTTTTGTTTTGTTTGACTGATTTTTGTAGTCTCATTGAGTTATTCATTTCCATTTATTCAATTTTGAATTTTAGTGAATTATTTTCTTCATTTACTTTTTTTATTTCTTTTTGTGTTTGTCCATTTGAATTTCTAAATGAATTGTTTTGTTCTATGGAATTTTTTTCCATTTCACAAATTCTTTTTTTTTAAGGAGTTATTTTCTTTTTCTGTTTCACAAATTCTGTTTTTTTTCTGGGAGTTGTTTTCTTTTTCCATTTTATCAAATCTATCTTGTAATGAGTTATATACTTTTTCCATTTCCCTAAGTTGATTTTGTAGAGAATTTTCTTCAGATAGTTTCTGTGTTGCCTGTTCCAAACCCTCTTGAAAATTTTTCATTTCCTTTCCCCATTTTTCTTCAAAGCTCTCTCTCTCTCTCTCTTTTTTTTTTTCCAGCTGAAGGGTTTTTTTTTTGGGGGGCCAGGGTAATTTTTTTTTTACAACATTATCCTTTGCACTCATTTCTGTTCCAATTTTTTCCCCTCCCTCCCTCCACCCCCTCCCCTAGATGGCAAGCAGTCCTTTATATGTTGATATGTTGCAGTATATCCTAGATACAATATATGTTTGCAGAACCGAACAGTTCTCTTGTTGCATAGGGAGAATTGGATTCAGAAGGTATAAATAACCCGGGAAGAAAAACAAAAATGCAGATAGTTCACATTCGTTTCCCAGTGTTCTTTCTTTGGGTGTAGCTGCTTTTGTCCGTCATTTATCAATTGAAACTCAGTTAGGTCTCTTTGTCAAAGAAATCTACTTCCATCAAAATGTGTCCTCATACAATATCGTTGTCGAAGTGTATAATGATCTCCTGGTTCTGCTCATTTCACTTAGCATCAGTTCATGTAAGTCTCGCCAGTCCTCTCTGTATTCATCCTGCTGGTCATTTCTTACAGAACAATAATATTCCCTAACGTTCATATACCACAATTTACCCAGCCATTCTCCAATTGATGGGCATCCATTCATTTTCCAGTTTCTAGCCACTACAAATAGGGCTGCCACAAACATTTTGGCACATACAGGTCCCTTTCCCTTCTTTAGTATTTCTTTGGGATATAAGCCCAATAGGAACACTGCTGGATCAAAGGGTATGCACAGTTTGATAATTTTTTGGGCATAATTCCAGATTGTCAAGCTCTCTTTTAAGATCATTTTTAATTTCTTCTAGGAGAGCCTTATTTGATGGGAAGCAAGTTATATCGCCTTTTGGGGCTTCATTTGGAAACAATCTCCCTTTAGTCTCCTCAGGGTTTGAAATCTGTTCTTTTCTTTCACCATAAAAGCTGTAAATTGTTAGAGTCCTCTTTACTTTTTTTAGTTTTTTTTTTTTTTAAGTTAAGGTCTGTCTTTAGGGAAAGGGAGGTTTTCCAAATGGCCACAGCTGTGCTGGGTCAATGCTGATTCACTCCTGGTGCTGGGTGGGCATGGCCAGATCCCATGAAATTCTGGCATTTTGGGATTTACTATTTACCTTTTGTGTTCTGTTGGCTGCATTCCAAGTTCTTTCACCTTTTGGAATATCAGATTCCAGGTCCTTCGAGCTGGACCTTTTTTAACTTCTCCACTGATCTACTGGCTTGCAACCAGGGCAGAGTGGCCAACACTGCTGTAGATTCCTTCCCGTAGATTCTCTGCCATGTGGAGTCTGAACCAGGAGTCAGCAGCACTCAGGACTCTGCACTGTCTGCACTGGCATTTGTCGTCAGCTGTTTGTGTTAGGTTGTCTCCCTCTTGTTTCCAATTGAAACAGACCTTTTCTAGTGATCTTCAAAATTATCTTCTGCTGATAATTTGTTGCACTCACAATATTTGTGGGTTCTGCAGGTCCAGAGCTAATTTAGAGGCTGGATTAGTGTGAGGGTTGTAGAGAAGGTCAGAGAGAAACATGTGTCGTCTCCACCATCTTGGCTTCGCCCCTCGAAGTCCCAAGTTCTCATTTCCATTGGTCCTCTTTGAAGGATAAAGGTCAGTAGTATCAAGTAAAGGTTACAATTCAGACAAAAGATTTTTATGTTTCTTTATATACATATATAATTATATAATATATATCTGAGAAATCATCTTAGTTTTCCATCCTTAACCTTCTTTGGACTAGTAGAGGTACTAATAAGCCTCAGATGTAAAGTAAGATGGAAGGAAATTGATTGGTTGGTTGATTGGTTGTTCATTGGTTGATTGTTGTTCTTCATTCTCAAAGAGGATCAATATGACATCACTATGTTAGAGTCAAGTTACAGTGGATCCATCTGTGGCTAATCAGATGAATATGAGCTTGAAATGGTCTGCTGCAAGTCAAGCACAAATAATCCATGTGAACATTTGGGGTGATTTCTCTAACTTTGCACATCAAACGTTTCTTCTGATCTAATGCAGTTCAGCTTTGTTTATAGAGCACAGCCCCTTCTCTGATGAGGGTACACCATGCTGAAAATAATCCCTTATTAAGCACCTATTGATGGGATGAGTAGATTGCAGCAAAATACGATGTCCTAGTATCTGACTGGTCCCCAGTGAAGAGCAAAGTGACTCTTTGGAGTTATTATGTACAAACAGAGCTAGCCTGTATTTAGAACCACAATTACTATATAGAACCTGAAGAATAAGTTACAAATATTAACTCCCAAGGCTACCTTGTATAAACAGAATCACTATTTGATTTACTGATACACATTAATTGCGAATTCATTAAAACTTTGCCCTCTTGCTAAGCATTATAATTAAGATTTGCCCCTTGATCTGAAGATGAATTGAGCTATGAATTCAATCTGGATGAGTCCCCAAGTTGTGACTTGTTGTATCTCATCATGACTTGTTAGACCGATCACCTACTATATGACTTATAATTTAATTTAATTTAAAATTTACAAATTGTATCTCATAACAATCCTCGGAGGTAGATACTATTATTAGCTTCATTTACAATTGAGGAAACCAAGACAGACAGTAATGAAGTAGCTTGCCAAGGTTACTAAGCATCTGAAGATTAATTTGAACTCAGGTTTCCCTGACTTCTGCCCTTGGAAAGGCAGCAAAAGGTAAAAAATTGAATTAGCAGCCTAAATAAGCTATAAATTAGATATTTAAAGACCTAAAAGTATATTGTAATAAAATTAAACCAACAATTTATCCTTATTCATTTGCTACTGGGGGGTTATCAATCCAGTGAATGCATAGTCTTTTTTCCTTAATTTTAAGGTGAATAGAGAGCTAGTTTTGAAATGAGGAATATCGAGGTTCCCACCCTCTCAACTCCACCAATAACACACAACCAGCACTCTAACCCTGAGTAAAAGCCATTTAACACATTCTATAAAGGATTTTTCTCTCCAATAGATCCTTCTTCCTATGAAATCACAGGTCCAAGTCTGATCTCTTGTCTGGCAAGAGCCATAGCCAATTTTTCCCTCTACTAGTTGGTATTTTATCTTTTACACACCAAAACAAAGACAGTATCTGTTCATATTTATGTCAAAGTTTTATGTGAAGATTAGAGTTAGGTTACATGGATGGCAATTGATAGGCTGATTTCCCTTATATTCTGATTCTTTTTTCCACTCTGTTCTCTCAAAGTTTTTCAAAATAGTTTTCTGATTCTGTAGAATTATTAATAATACTTACATAATGCTACAGAAAATATTTTCCAGATGGATCCTATTTTAACAAAGTCATTACAGAAAGTTTTCTAAAATCCTCTGGCCCTCTTTAAGTATATTTACGTCACAATATTTGCATTAGACCAACCTATAGGTATTGGTATTGCCTATTGCCCTTTCTCCATTCCCTCATAAAATCCATTAGACTTACTCTGAGGCCCTGGTATGAGTCCTCTTCTTGTGATTCCAATTTCCAAGTATTCTCAATAATGTTCTCTAATAGTAAAGTTCTTTTTTTGCTTGCTAGCTTGCTTTCTTAGTGTTTTATGTCATTCATTATACCAATAACTAATTAATTATTTGATTTATTAATAACACAATATCTAACAATGATTATCTAATTATTTATTAATAACTCAATTAATATAATAATAAAAGTAATCTCGTATCTGCAACAAATAACAGCTAACATTTAAATAAGCTTTAAAATCTGCAAAATGTTTGACATTTGTTATCTCATTTGATACTCACAACAACCTTGTGAAAAAGATGTTAATAATATCCCCATTTTATAGGTAGACAAGTTAAGGCAGACACAGGTGGAGTAATTTGGCTTAAGGGCACAATAATAATAAGTGTCTGAGACCTGAGATGATTTTTATATTCAGTTCTCTATGTACTGCCACCTACATGTTCCAAAAGTATCTGTGACTCTAAAATTGAGTCTTCTGTTATACCAACTAAGCTGGCCAAGGGAACCAGTCTAAAATTAAACTTTCTAAAATTCCTTTAGCAGGCAATCAAACTATGCATACTTTTTGATCCAGCAATACTACTACTAAGTCTGTATCCCAAAGAGATCATAAAAAAGGGAAAAGTATTTACATGTACAAAAATATTTATAGCAGCTCTCTTTAGAATGGCAAAGAATTGGAATTTAAGTGCATGTCCATCAATTGGGGAACAGGTAAATAAGGTGTTGTTTATGAATGCAATGGAATACTATAATACTATAATAAATGATGTATTGGCAGATTTCAGAAAAACTGAAAAGATTGCATGAACTGATGCTGAGTGAAATGAAGAGTGTATAGTAACATTGTACAGTGTTCAATTATGATTGATTTAGCTCTTTTTAGCAATACAATGATCCAAAATAATTCCAAAAGACTCATGATGGAAAATGCTATCCACATCCAGTAAAAGAACTCATAGAGTCTGAATGCAGATCGAAGCATACTACTTTCAATTTATGTTTTTCATAGTATTTTTTTCCTTTTGTTCTGTTTCTTCTTATACAATAAGACTAATATTGAATACATTTTTACAAGATATATAACCTATATCAAATTGTTTACCATCTTAGAAAAAAGGGAAAGAAGAGAGAGAGAAAAAAAAATTTGTATCTTAAAATTTTATTTTAAAAATAAATGCTAAAAATTGTCTTTATCTAGGGGCAGCTAGGTGGTGTAGTGGATAAAGCACTAGCCTCGAAGTCAGGAGAACCTGAGTTCAAATATGACCTCAGACATTTAACACTTCCTAACTATATGATCCTGGGCAAGTCACTTAACCCTAATTGCCTCAGCAAAAAATAAATAAATAAATAAATTACCTGTAACTGGAAAAAATTAAATGATATTTAAAGGAGGGAGGAACTCTTTAGCATACAAAGATAGCATATGGATTCAAATTACCCCTATCATTCTATCACATAGAGTTAACTTCTCAGGACCTATTTTCCTGTCAATAACATTATGGGACTGGATAAGATGGCCCCTGACAGTCCTAGATGTTTATGACATCTTTTTAATCCCTCCCTCTAGATCCACTCAACCCCATGGGTATGCATATTGTTTTTCAAATCCATCTTCATACATTTAGTAGCTATGTGATTCTGTTTGTCTTGGTTTTCTCAACTCTAAAATAATAGTAGCTACCTCTCAGGATTGTTGTGAGAATCAAATAAGGTAATATTTATAAAGCAATTAGCACAATTCTAAGACAGATGAATAGTTGTCTCTCATATTAATAGTCAATTATTAAAATTGGGAGGACCTAAGCTTTTTTCCCTGTCTTTTTCCTTGTCTGAAGCCAATTTCTCAATTACAAGACTGGCAGAAGATAGGACTAAATTTCTCCGAAGTGGTAGTCAGACCCTCGACATAAACACACACATCCACCCTTATAAGGAATTGTAGGTGAATTTCTACCCATTGCATTCCATTCAAACAAATTTGGGTGGAGGGAGATCTTTTATCTAGACTGCCCAAATCTGAGGGTGGTTTGGGTGTAAAAATAGTCTCTTTACCCAAGAATAACATGGTGTTATTCCCAGCCCCTCTTTGGAATAAGTCCACTTCTCTTTATAAATTGTTAAATCAGAATTGATTGTTACCCCCAAGAACACCCAACTTTCCAAAAGTATATAAGCTATGAGCTTACCATGATGATCTTTGATCCATGAGATAAAATGCTAGCATTATTAACAAAATGATTAATTATTCAGAAATCACATCTCTCAAACTTTTTAAATGCCACAATGCCTGGCACATAGTAAGCTTACATTTTTGTTGTCCAGTCATTTTAGTCATATCTAATCCTACATGACTTCATTTGGAATTTTTTTGAAAAAGATATTTGAGTGGTCCACCATGTCCTTCTCCAGATTATTTTATAGATAAGGAAACTAAAGCAAATAGGATTTGCTCAGAGTCACACAACTACTAAGTGTCTGAGACTGAATTAGAACTCAGAAAATTCATCTTCCTAACTCAAGGCCTGGTACTCTATGCACTATTCACTACCTGCCCTAGGCAGTTAGTATTATTATTATAGTTACATCATGTATTATATTACATCATACATTATTCCATATTATATCATATTATTTTATCCCGATTATTATTCTATGGTTACTGGTAAGGTTTATAATGATCTTCTAATTTTTTATTCTTTTTACATCATCTCTAAATAATTAGATTATTATTAATAATTTCCATATAAATGGAAAGTCTCTGTTTAGCTTTTAATATTTTTTTCTATTCCTGATATTGGTTTTTCTGAATCATGCTGGTATAATTCTTATATTGAAGAATCCCAGTTTAATCAATCCTTTCAGACACAGGAAGGCACCTGTCTCAATGCAATGAACAATCTTGTTTGCAGACTGGATTCCCTACCCACTGGGGATAGAGAGGCACTTTGCTCTGAAAACAATTATCAATCTTTATAACTAAGCAGGACAGGTCAAAAATAAATATCTCCAGAGTAAATTATAATTTTTCCTCTCCACTCCATTTTTTTAAAAATAAAAGACAAACAAAAATTTCAGCTAAGTCTAGTCAGATGTTTACTTTAAGAACTTCTTGCCCGCTGTGTATTTAACTACTTTTAGCTTATGAATGACCCAAATGAAAAATCTGGCATTCCTACAAACCCCAAGGATTAGTGATCTTCTTTGGAAGATATGGGGGTCTTAAACCAAAGATTGAATTAAACTAATCAGAGGCAGAGCTAAAATGGAGGAAAATGGAAAGAAAGTGCAGCAAGTTTTCCTTACACAGCGCAAATTCCTCCAAAACAGACCTAAAAAATTCATCAGACTGGCTCCTGATGGGAAGATCCAAGGATCCAAGGAGTTATTTTTCCAGCCCAGTTTAGTGAAGTAAGACGGGTAGAGAAGTAGACATTGGGGAAAAGGGCTGGCCAGAAGCATCACCTGTGGTTAATCACCAGGGTAAGAGGAGATCCCAGACCGGCGCATTGTGAAGGAAACATGCGACCACTGTCAGCTATGTCTCCTTTTACCCAGTATTAGAGTAAATTGAGGAGGAGATCTGCACTCAAGGGCACCATGTCATAGGAAAGAGCTCTTGGAGAATCTGCCCTGTTTACTTGCTGAAAAAGGAATAAATTTAGAACTAAGCAGCAGTCCTATGGCTAAGACCCAGCAAGGGAACAGGATCTCAGGTCTAATCCAATCTGAAGCCTACAGAAGAATAATCAGGACAGAAATATCAGATCAAAGGGATGCTTGAGGTTCTGTGACTCTGAACCAGCACTTCTGCTCAAATGGCTGATGCCAGCAGTATTTTACCCTTGCTCAGACCATCAAGAGAAGGATAAAGTTTTGTTCTGGACTAGATCAATTTTGAAACACCAAAACTTACAGGTCCCTTCCCTGAAGTATCTCTGAGAGCATGAAATAAAACAGTTACACTCAAAACTTCAAGAAAGCAGCAACCAGACCAGCCTATACCTTCCCTCCAGAAGTATGCAGAACCTGGCCCTAACATCAACTCTCAAGTCAGGAAATGAATTGGAAGAATGACCTAATAACAATGATGATGGTGATAATGATAATAACAATTAAGCAGAATGCTTAAGACACAACCCCAGAAGAAAAGAATGATTCTAAAGCATCTATAAGAACAGCCCCAAAGGAAAACACAGCTTGGGCACAAATTCAACTAGAATTCCTAGAAAAGATAAAACAGGAGATTAAAAAAAAACTTTAAAATGTTTGCTTCTCTTTTAAAAAAAAATTAAAATGTAGAGGAAAAATCAGAAAAAATGACATAGAAATAAGTGAATTAATGACTTGCCACAAGAGACAATTGAAAATGCTGCAGATAGGCAGCAATCAGAGAATAATTAAGTCTGTTCTGAGGAAAGAGTCCCCCTTTCACATATCCCCAAAGAAATGCTGCATTTTGGTAGTTTTAATGTTTGCAAAGCTTTTTACACACAATAATCTAGTATAAACCTTTTTGTCTTCTCATTCTTTTTAATGTAAATGCTTTACATGATTTCATCATCCTTTTTTAAGATATCAGCATGTCTCAGGGCAGAAAGTGTCAGGCCTAGAGTCAGGAAGACCTGAGCTCAAATGTAACCTCAGATTCCCTATATTTAGAATTATATCATGGAACCATAGCTACTGAGAGAAAAGGGACATTAAAAATCATTTAGCCCAATTCTTTCATTAACAGATGAGGAAACTGAGATCCCAAGGGGTTTAGAGTCTTGCCCAACTTCACATAGGTTATAAATAGCAGAGTCAGAACATAAGCCAAGTTGCTCTAACTACAAATATAATGTTCTTTCCACTGTACCTCCATGTTTATATCCCTATAAATGGAATGAAAGTACCTTGAGAGCAAGGACTATCTCAATTTTGGTTTTGTGTTTCTAGCACTTACCATAGTGCTCTTTATCTATTAGGAGCTTAATAAGTAGTTAACAAATTAGATAAAATTGCATTAAACCTGCAGGTGTTAAGTCTAATTGTCTTCAGCTGGACAGTCTCTTAGTTGTGAAGAGAGCCATCAGAGAGAAGAATTTTTGGAAGAGAATGTAAAGTGTTCAGTTCTTCAATTCTATCCATATAAATAGATAAATACACCCAAAATAATTTAAAAGGGGAAGAAGACTAAAGAAATAGGGTAACTAAAGATCCTGATAAAAGGTCATTTTCTCAGATGATAAAGAGGAAAGAACAAATAAATTAACAAGCATTAGGGATGTCTAGTAATCCTTCACATAACAAAAACCAAAATTTTTTGTTGTTGAATAATGCTAGTCCTGTCTGACCCTTTGTGCCCCAGTTTAGGGTTTTCTTAGCAAAGATACTGGAGCAATTTGCCATTTTCTTCTCCAGTTCATTTTATAGATGAGGAAACTGAGGCAAACAAGGTGAAGTGACTTGTCCAAAATCACACAACTAACAAGTATCTGGTGTCAGATTTGAACTCAAGAAAATGAGTCTTCCTCACATCAGGCCAGGCACTGAATCCACTGTGTCATATACTAAAAGATCTATAGACAAAAAAAGATCCTATAAGTAATTTACCAGAAACAAAAAAATTAGATTAAGTGAAGATACAATAAATAAAATTAAATTAACATAAAACATTAAATTAGACAAAAAATACTTTAAAAGAAAGAATTAGTGTCTGTAAATAAAGATTTGCTACTGGTATCTGTAAAGGGAAATTTATCCTCAGTTTACAAAAGAAACAGAACAAAACAAATAGTTAAAAGTCAATATGAAAAAAAGTGATATAGAAAGAAACATGAATAAAGAAATGGAATCAATTGGAAATAACCTTCTCAGACAATCAATAGGATCAGCAGAAAAATCTAGCAAAACAAGATCAAAGAATGACTCAACTGGAAAAAGACTTGAAAACTTTGTAAAGTTTTCAAAGATGACAAAAATAGAAAACAAAGTTTAGGGAGATCTAAGGTTCATCTTTTTACCTGAAACAGATGAAAAAAGAAAAAACCTAGCCACTATTTTCCCAAAATTGTTTAAGAAAATTTCTCAGAAATGAGGTCAAAAGAGACTCCAACAGTTCAATGGATCACTCAAGACGACCATAAAGAGGAACATGAATTTCAACTTAAGTAGCATTTTTGATCTTAATGCAGGCACATCACTTCTTCTCTTTCATTTACTTATTTGTAAATCATTTACTTATCTGTAAAATGATGAGTTTGAGATTCAAAATTTCATAAAAAGATGATGTTAAAAGAGAAAAGCATCATTTATTGGGTTTATTATTCAGGATTACTTAACCATTATAAGAAAATGTTTAAAGCTGGGAATGTAATTTAAAAGATAGATAGACAGATATACAAATATATATAGCCATTTAAGTATATATATAGCCATTTAAAGATTTGTGTGTGTGTATATATATAGCCATTTCTTTCTCTAGCTCTTTACAGATGAGGAGTATATGAGACCAGATTTGAACTGAGGAAGATCAGTGATTTTTATCTCCCAGCTCTTCACTCTATCCACTGTGCTACTTAGCTACTATGGACTAAAAGATCTATAGAATAAAAGATACTTCAAATAAGTTACTAAAACAAAAGTTAACAAAGTAGTCTCTCCTCAAAGTCTTTAGCAAAGATACTAGGAATGGTGCACAAAAATATTTCCAAAAAATTTTTAATTCTCTTCAATATTTCTAAGTATTTCAATAACAACAACAAAAAAATCTGGCTAGAATCTTTGATATGACAGCATGGTTTGCCATGCTTAAGGTTTGCCAACCTTAAAGTGCTATATAAATAAATGTAGTTATTATTATTATTATTATTATTATTGTTACTATAGATTAATAAATCCAGGCACAAAACTCCAGATAATTATGAAGAGACTACAATAGTCACATATCAATGGTGAACTCAGGTAGAACTTAGAATAACTAAATCAATAGAAAGATATTTGTTGTCAATATCAATAAACATTTATTAAGTACTTACTATGTGCTAGGCACTGTGCTAAGTGCTTGGGAAACAAAAAGAGGCAAAAGATAATTACTGTGGTCAAGAAGTTCCCAAACGAATAATAAGGATTGTGATTTAATACTTTAACAAATTTATACTTTTGCTGTGAATATAGTCACCAGTACAGATTACAAATCATCCACGATTTCTCTCCTTTGTAACTTCAGTCTGTTTCTTTCTATAAATTATCCATTAGAGGTTCATCCAATATGGTTGAGGCCTTTTCTAGATTTTTTGCTATTGTTTGAATAGCAGTGAAAGATAAGGCAAATTGTTAGTTATCCCCCATACTCACTACATGAAAATTCCATCTCCTTTTCCACTTGTACATTTTCTTAATAATAACCTTTGAAACTATTTCTCCTAAATAGTTTTCCATTAGTAATATGCTGTAATTTCTCAAACCCACTTAGTATCCCAAATGCAACTTAGATTCTTCAGAAATAAATGCTGATGAACAATTCACCAATTCAACTGTTCACCAAGCCCTAAACAAATATTTATCAATTTGTTTTTTTCTTGTACAATTGGTTAATTTCAATTCTTTTCTTTCTTTTTTGAACAATCAGAGTTATATGACTAGCCCAGGGTCATATTGTAAGACATTTATGTAGATATATATATTCAATATATAATATATTTCATATAAATAGGAGACAATTTATTGGAAGAGAAGTTTTAAGAAGATATTTCTCCTTATAGATTCAACTTTTTACAATCAAAATGATAGCAAATAAGAAACAAATATGTATGTTAAAAGATTTATTACAATAAAATAAGATTTATACCAGGAATACAATAATAGTTTAATATTAGGAAAAAAAGAAATATAAGGGGAATCATATATTTCGTGCATATTTCAGTAAATTATATAATTATAAAGATGTAGTAGCTTCTATTTTATAGTATTTTTAATGTGAATTCATGTTCTATTTTATCAAAAACATGCATGTATCAGTATAATAATAACTTAAAGTTGTTTTTATTGTTAATATGAATTATCATGTTTTTTTCTGATGTTAAGCCATATTCTGTTCCCTATTTGTTAGCATATTATTTCTTGTTTGTATAATCTTCATATAGGTTGAAAATAAACAATCAGAGCAGAGGAACACCAAGAGAAAAGAATATCAAGAACACCCAAGGAAGAGACTCTCCAGAAGAAAAAGGTGGGAAGATGGGCAGTTCTGTCAAATGCCCTAGAAAGGTCAAGAAGAATGAAAACTTTTAAAAAAGAGTCATCAAATTTAGAAATAATGAGGTCACTGGTGATCGGAGAGAAAATAGTTTCAATAAAATGATGAGAGCAAAAGCTAGATTACAAGAGACCGAAAAATGAGTGGGATGTGAGAAAGCAGAGGCAACAAGCATCAACAGCTTTTTTCTAGTAAGTTGATTATTAAAGAAAGTAAAGATATAGCATGATAGTTTGAGAAGAAAGTAGGGTATGTTTACATTTTTAATCTTTGACTCAAATAATACAACATTCTTTCTCTGAAATGTATGTGTTTAGTGAAATAATGGTTAAGTGATGATTTGTTAATGAAGGAGGTCATCAGTACATGTTTGAGACAACTGAGGAGCCAGTGAGTAAAAGTAATAGTAAAGAGGATGGGCCTCGTATACCTAGGGAGGAGCCCCGTTATGGCTTGAAGAAAGAATAGAAATCTCTAGTCTGTTTCCCCATTTCCTCTCCACCTTTTTCCAAAGAAAATTTCCATTCCTACCATGAAAGAAAGCAGGAAGTTGGGCCACTCCATTATTCTTAGAGAAAAGAATGCCAGAAATATCTCTAACTTGCCTTAAATATTGTTCATATAGGATTGGGTTGCATTTAACTTCTAATTTCTTTGTCATTTGGGTAGGAAGGAGAACCTCAAGCTTTATAGCTATGACTTGACTCCTTTTCTGCTCATACTATTCCACAATGAATACACATTGAAATAGCAAAAACTCATATCTCCCAATCAGTAGCAAAATAAATAAAACAGTTATATATAAGAGACTATATGCAAGACAATACAGGGTGAAGTAGCTCTCCCATTAGAAACCAGATTACAGTTCAAATAGAATATCCTAGATCTCATCCAAAGGGAAATTCCCCAAAGTCACTAGAGTAGCAAACCATGGATAAGGACATGGAGACCACAAGCACCTCTCATATCTTCCCAGAGTCTTTTCCTTTAGCAACTTGGAATGAAGTCAGTCTCTTCCATCTTCTCTCTTGAAGATGGAAATCAAATTGAAACTCTAAGAAAGCTCTCACTTGGAGAATCCTCAAAGAGGGATTAGAAAAGGCTGGAGCCCTCTTAATTGTCTCCAACTCTGTCCCACCTTTCACATAAATCAAGGCATTCATTTCTATCCATAAGAAGAGTCCCATACTTATGGGTATGGGGACAAGGGTTACAAAAAACTGAAAATTAGGAAAAGGGAATGATAATACTTAAGAGACAACTTCCAAGGAATGGGAACATTTGATAATCTTATCAAATATTTTTGAAATTTTAAAAAAGAAATATTACTAGAAAAGGAGATTGGGTGGTCATGTGATGAGAGTGAAGCAAAAGGCTTTCTGCTCCATTAGTATCTACAAAATTTCAAGAGATCTAAAAGAAGTCTTTCGAGATGTTGGCTGAACTTTCTGGAAAGAATTTATGGAAGAACATGAACAATAATTATAAAAAATTAGAAGATGTGAGGGGGTTTCGATTAGAAAGAATGTCCACTAAAGTATAAATATATATATCTATACACATACATATGTGTGTATGTGTGTGTATATATGTGTATGTGTATATACACATATAACATATATATTCACACATAACATATATATTCATGCCAATGCCGCCACCTCCACTAAGAGTGTAAACCTTTCTAAAAGAAAAGTACCTTTTGTATCACTCTCTTTCTCTTGTCTTGTAGAATGCTTCAAACACAGTAAATGCTTAACATTATCTGTTAAATTCAATTCAGTTCAATCAATGTCTCGGTTTTTCAATCAAATCACCACAATCTCCATTTTACTCTACCTCAGTTTTCCTAAAGGGTCATAACATCTAAGACCTCACCATCCTCTGCCTGCAAAATACCATCTTCTGAGGAAACAACTTGTCTACTTTTCCACAAGTTCACCCACATCCTTGAATCTCCTCTTTGCCTTCATCCTGAGATCAAACATGTTTTCCCGGGTTACTATCTCCAGTCTGATTTCATGTTCCCAGTATCCATTCCTATTCTAGGATTCTGTGGTCCTGTGCTATCATCTTGATGAATAATGAATCATTTCAAAAAGTCACTATTATCTATGTTTAAATCATCTAATACATACTTTTATTGTTCCTGACCTGATAATTCTCAACTTTGGATAACCTCCAATCCCTATCTGCAGTTTTCCCTTTTATTTCTGATCATTACTTAAGGGCTTCTAAAGGAAATCTGTATAATATGTTATTGAATCTAACTGTGCCCTCACTCTAGCATAGGAAACCTTAAATTCATTTCTGATGGACTCCCCAATAAATTCTCCAAACTGCTAACCTTTATCCACCCAGAGGAGTGAAGCTCTCAGACACGAACTCTCTCATTTCTCCTCCACAAAACAAAATCTTTTTCTTTCTCCACTCATTCTTTTCTTCTTCCCCCAGAATGAAAAGGGAAGACTTCTTCATGTCCAGATCTAGTCCACCTGTACTTTTGCTTTCATTCCTCCCCATCTCTTCTATTACCTTGCAACTCTCTTTCATCTTCATCTCATTTTTTTGTTTTGATGTCAAACCTTTTAAATCATTTTTCACTTCTTTACCATATATAGGTCTCTCAACAATCCATTGTAATATGGCTTTCATCCCTACTTCACCGGTGAAACAAATATATATGAATTCAACAATGACCTTTGAAATGACTTAGCCTTTTATCAGTCCTGAACCTAAAAGTAATTCTAAAACAGCTCCATTTTGATGCTCTTCTTCTTTGCCTTCCATGACTATGTACTCTCCCAAGGTCTGCTCCCTTTCTGACTTCTTCACTAATTTTTCTCTCCATCTTATAACAAACAGCCACCTCAGTGTGAGTATTCACCAAGGTTCTATCTATGACTCCCTCTTCTCTCTCCTCCCTTTCAATGCTAAACTTCTAGAAAGAGTGGCATTCATGATCTCATCTACTACTTGATTACAAACATTCTCCTTACACAAATAACAAATAAATCTATATCTCCAGTTCCATCACCTGCTTTCAGCTATGTTGCCATATCTATCTCCAGTTCCAACATCTGCCTTCAGCTATATTGCCATATCTATCACCAGTTCCAACATCTGCCTTCAGTTATATTGCCACATCACCTACATGACCTTCCTACACATCATTCAACATATCCAAAATGGAACTCAAGCTTCTCAGAGGAAAAAACAAAAAACCAAACCCACAACTTGTCCATTCTCCTTATTTTTATATTTCTATTAATAACACCATTATGTTCCTGACTCACTCAAGTTCATTCAAAGACTAGCCCACAGTCAATTAGTTGGCAAATTGTTCATTCTGTCTTCTCAGAATGTCTCATCTGTTCCCTTCTTCCTACTTCTCATTGTCACCATCTTACTTCAGACTTTCTACCTTTGGCTGTACTATTTTTAATAACATGAGCTATCTGAGCTACCTTTTTCCAATTAATCTGACACTGAGTTAGCAAAAAGAAAAAATTCTGACTACATCTTGCCCCAAAATACCTATCATATCCATGCTCAGGGCTTGGAGTCGGGAAATAACTTGGCTCTGATCCCACCCATTGTCTACTCACTGTGGAATCCTTGAGCAAGTCACATAACCCCCAAAGTCTTATTTGTAAAATAAGAGTAATAATTAATTGGGACTTTTATTTAATGCTATATCAAAACTGATTATTTTCCCCAGATTTTTCCACTATGAAAAATATCTATATTTCTTTGGGACAAGTTTTTAAAAACCACCATTTAGTTTTTCAAATGAAAATTTTGGGATAACTATGACCAAGATTCAGTAGGCAAAGTCTTCACTTAGACATAGAGGCATGTGGAACTTTTGCATTCCTGTCTCCTCACCCCAATCCATACCCAAATTGAGATGAGGCTGGAAAAAAGTCCCCAGTGGAATATTAATATAACAAGATAAAGTTGAAGTTCCTTATTCCTACATTCAAAGCTGGCTTCAACCCATCTTTCCAGATTTACTCCATCATATTTCCTTTCATATATATCCATATTCTAGCTAAAATGAACTAACATCTATTTCAGATCTCTTCCTGGAATCTCCCACCTTTCCACATTTGCTTTCAGGGATAGCAGAAAACTTAAAGACCATATAGTCTATTCCCTTCACTTTAAAAATAAGGAAACTGAGACAATCTCTCCCCACTCCTCATTATTAAATGGCTTGCCCTAGGGTGATACAAATAGAAAATGATGGAACACAAATTCAAACCCAGATTTCCTGTTTCTGAATCTTGTGATATTTCAAATCATGCCACTTTTTTTCTGAAAAATCCTTCTCCTCCTTTATCTGCCATTCTTCCAGAAACCTTTCCTTGATCCCTACTCTATTCATCCGACTAAAAGATTCCTAGAGGCTCTTCACACCCTTCTGTTTATCTTCTCTCTGTTAATTCCTCCATCATATTTTAACATGAAATCATAGACTCAGAATTGGAAGGAACTTTGGAAATCATTTCGTCCTTTTATTCCCCTCATTTTATTAATGAGAAAACGGAGGCAAAATTTAAATGACTTGTCCAGGATCATACACTTAGTTTCTGAGATGAAATTTGAACCAGGTCTTCCAGACCCCAGTGGGGATTCTCCTACTGGACTATACGTTTCTTGAGGAGACGTCTTTTTCACTATTTTTTTCACCTTTCTAAACTCAGTGTCTCGCACAGGATAGGCAGTCAAAAGTTTGTTGAATTAAAATAGGAGAGAAGCCATCTCTACCGTTCAGAGTTGCAGCAACAGCAGCAGCAGCAAAGTAGCAGCGGCCTGTTAAGTCCACATGTGGCAGGGCCGGTAGAGGGGCGGGGGGCAGGGGGGGATGTTTGGAGTGGGAGGGTTTACATCACAGCGAAGTTCCCGGATGGTCGTAGCCTCCGAGCTCAGAGAGCTTTTCCTGCCCGCCTGGGAGAAGTTTCCCAGAGAAAAATGCCCCGTGCGCTGCAGCTGCTGGGGAACAAGCGGGAGCCGCCGCCTGCAGCTGCGACCGCCGCCCTCAATCCGAAAGGGAACCGACGGGGAGGGTTCTAGGAGCGGAGCACACCGGGGTAAGAGCGCGTTTTTCTTCCTTGCCCTGGCTTATCTTCTCTTTCCCCCCACCCCCCACTTTCAGAACCGGACTCCAGCTTAGGAGGTTGGGCGAGATGGGGGGCTGGGGTGGGGGACTGGATGAATATTTGTGTGCGCCTGTCAACCAGTGAGGTTTTGGGAGACTCGCTGAGCTCTTGCAGCCTGGAGGTTACTTGAGTGCAACATCTGGCTAGGAGACCCTCTCTCGGGTCTGCAAGACACATCTGCAGAAGTGAATGCCCGGTTCCTTCCCTCGGGCTGGGAGGGGGGATTTGGAAACGTTACTTTGGGGATCTGTGTGAGTGGGGGAGAAGGAGATGGTGACGTGGGAGGTAAGGAGAAAAGAAGAAGAAAAAAGATGTCGAAATATCCCTTATTTGCTTCAAGAGTGGGTTCCGTTGTATAACATCAGTCCCTCCCAGGCCCTACTCTCCCAGATGTGTTCGAAGCAATTTCATCCAGCTTTCACAAAGTGGCTAACTTTTTCCTTTGGCTCTCGACAAGGCGCTTTCTCCAGTGCCTCGCCTTCTTGGTTCCTCCCCTCTTGCCGGAATGGGGCGATCCGGAGCTCGAAGGACAAGAGGTGTTTAGAGATCTTAGGGGAAAGGTGACTGTGATGTTCCCCTTGCACCCTGGGACAAAGCGAGCTGACAGTCCCTCCGAGGCTCCGCCTGACTTTCAGGGACAATCTGGCGAGATTGCAAAAATCCAGTACTCAGCTGCTCTAGGCAGAGGCATAACAAGTCCTGAACTAATTTGCACACTACCTGCACCAAAACAAGGGGAAAAGCTAAAAGAGACTTGTAGAGCATCCCATCACCGATTTTATTTTTAAGTAATAAAACAACTATTTTCTATTGTGTAATCCACTAACATTTCACCTTTCTCATTGTCTTCCTTAAATTGGACTCCTGCCTCCAAACATTCCCTCTTTGCTTTTGCTGGTATCCGCGTTTGCATGTGTGTGTGAATATGGTCATTGACCTTAGAATCACTGCCAATTCTACCCAGCACTTTTCAAAAATGTAGAATGTACTTTTCCTAGACTTCTCTGCAAAAATTTGTTTCTCCAGGTTCTTACTCTTTCGTTTGCCCTTTTCTATTTTATCTTAAAAAAAAAAAAAGATGAAGACTATGAAGATTTAAAGAAAGTTGTCTGAGCTCTCACCAGAAAAGGAAACAAGCTGACCCCGTCAGGAATTCTGCCAGGTGGTCCAAATGCAGAACTGGCACTAGATTTGGAAAGTTCTTAGTTTAACAAAGGGTGGGTCTGTTTGAAGGCAAGCCCTGGACAACTGGTATTGGTCAGAGCCAGACTAGATCTGGGCACCCCTCTTGTTTCATTTTTGTCTCTCTTAGTCTTACCAGAAAGAGAAAGAGGGAAATAGTGGATAACTATAGGAGTTAACAGCAAGAAGACCTGTGTTCAAATCCTGCTTCTGGGATTTATTAGCTCAGATTATTTGATTATGGGCAGATCTCTTTATCTTCCTGAGTGTCAGTCTTCTTATTTACAAAATGGAGATAATAGTCTCAGTTATTATGAAATTTAATATCTGAATTTCATAATGTATGTAAAGATGTAATGTGGCTGAAATAGCATCCAATAAGATGTTAAAAGTGTGAAGGATGTTACTATGGAAGTTCTAAAATGACATTCCCAGGCTAGTATTGAATCTGTTTCAATTGAAAATCATTTTTAAAGACTTTAAAGTCACTTATCATTTTGTGGTAATTGCCCCTTATAGTTCACATTCTAGCCATTGAGTTTCATGGTTCCAGAATCCTTCTGGATTCTACATAACCCCCCTCCAGTTGTTGACACTGTCAATCTGATTTGAACTTCATTTCTGAATAGTATTAATATGAGTGCTGAACAAGCTAGTCATTCCTGAGACACCAAAGCCATCTAATCACTTGCTATAGAATATTTTAAGAGAGTATGGACAGTTTTCCTGTGTCAGTTACTTTTTCTTTGCCAGTTTCCCATTCCAACTACAATTTCAGTACAACAGAATAACTTCATTTTAAATTGTTGGCATCCTTGTCTACAAAATATCTGTTTCAAACATCAGTAAATTGAGCCCAAAAAAGTTTTTACTGAAATTTATTTGCAAATGGCTTTGTAAGGTTTGTTCCTCCTGGATGTTATAGTGGAGAGACTTGCATAGTTCAATGACACTATGAGCCGTGCTGTTCAGGATTTCCCAGGTGGTCATAGTGGAGAGTTCTGACCCAAAACAGATAAGTCATAGTGGAGAGCTCTGATAAAAAGTGAACCACTAGAGATGGAGATGACAAACATTTCAGTATCTTTGCCCAAAAAACTCCTATGGACCATATTAAAATGCTAAAAAATATGACAGAAGATAAGCCCCTTGAGTTAGAAAGGCCTGGCTTGCTAGCAGCTCAGGCTCATGAAAGAGTTGGACATGAATGAACAACAAATGTGGTTTTAGAAGTGAAAGGAGCATAAGATCTAATATTAAGAATAGATGTTCTATTAAAATATAATGAGATAGATTTTTTCCTGAGGCTAAAGTCCTTTCCTGCTAGTAAGGTAGGTTGTTAGGCAAGTCCATAAGCTCTTTTGGATAAGCCCATTAGGATATCATTTAATACATCGTACTTAAACTTAAGAACAAGAAAGAAATAATAGCCAGTAGAAGAAAATAAGAGAAACTGGTTTGTCCTTAGCATTTTTCATTTAAAATCATCAGCTCATAGTGCTCTAGACACAGATACGATTACTATTCAATAGTAAGTATGTCCATGTCACTTGCTGCTTGTCATATTCCAGGATGATATTGCTGACCAAGATTTAGTGTGTGGCTGGGGAGAAAAATAAACCTAACAGCCTCTGTGCTGATTCTTCTACATTCCACACAGGTAAAATGTCTTCTGAGTTATGGGAGCTGCAAATGCTGCTTGCCCATTCAGCTGAATCTGTCCTGTCCAAGATTCTGCCCACTTGGAATTTTGATTTGTTTGAAGCTTTTCCTTCAGTTAACTTTAATTCAGCAAACATTCATTTAGCAGATGATAGATATCAAATCCAGTATTGGGGCTGGAGGTTCTAAGACAAAAATAAATACTTTTTGTCCTCAAGAAGCTTACGTTCCACTAGAATAATATGTTTATATCAATAAATTCACACAATATACTTTGAGGAAAGAAAACAGACTAACAAATGAGATAATAATAGAGCCAGAGTTTGAAGGGTCTTTAGTAAACATCTGTTATAATGAACTGCTTTGCTTTACTTTACAGAAGAGAAAAGAAAGGCCTGAGAAATTAAATGATTTGCCCAAAGTCATTTTTGTAAAATTATTTTTCAGTCATTTTTGACTCCTTGTGACCCCATTTGGGGTTTTCTTGGCAGAGATACTGGAGTGGTTTTCCATTTTCTTCTACAACTCATTTTACAGTTTAGAAAACTGAGCCAAATAGGGTTAAATGACTTGCCCAGAATCACACAATTCGTATATCTGAGATAAGATTTGAACTCAAAAAAATGAGTCTCTCTGACTATAGGCCCAGAGTAGGGGCCTATCCTGTCCACTCTGTCCACAGTACCACCTAGATTCTTTCCCAATATCCAGGATAACAGGACAGAAATTTGAGCTCATGTGTCATGATAAGTACATCACTTTTTCTACTGTAGAGTTTCCCATTGGAACTGGCATCTGAACCTTGGAGAAAGGTAAAGATTCTAAGTGGCAACAGTGAAGAGGAAATGTGTTCCAGGTATAGGGTTCAGCCATATGGGAGATGGGGAGACAAATTTTGAGAACCACAAGTAGACCAATATTGCTAGAATGAAAGTGTGTGAAAGGGAGTAATGGGAAACAAGTCTAGAAAAGTAAATTTGAGCTAACTCATGAAGGATTGTAAATGCTAGGGTGGAGTCTATATTTTATCCTAGAAGCAACAGGCTGCTGTTAAAAATTCCTATATGGGAGACAGGTGGTACAGTGCACAGAGCATCAACCCTGGGATACATAAGGACCTGAATTCAAATCTGATTTCAGTCACTTGACTCTTAGTACCTGTACCACCCTGGGCAAATCACTTAATCCTAATTGTTTTACCGGAAAAAAAAATTCTAAATGGAGATATGGTGCTTTAGTAAGATTATTTTGGCAGTAGTTTGGAAGATGTGATTTCAGATGGAAGCCGGGAGACCAATGAGGAGGCTATTGCAAATATTTCTTCCAGGTAAGAGATAATAAGGACCTGACTTTTGTGAGGGAAGATATTGGAGGTGATGTGAGAAATGCTATGGAAGTAAAACTGACAAGACTTGGGAAATGATTGCATTGCATAGGGATTGGGGGAAGAGGTGAATGAGAGGGAAGAGATGACCCCAAGATCAGGAACCAGGCTGACAGGAATGATGGTAATACCCATAACAGCAACAGGAAATTGGAGGAGGGACAGGTTTAGAGGGAAAGATAATGAATTTTGTTTTGGATATGTTGATTCTGAGATGCCTATGTGATAACAGGTGGAAATCATTAGAAACTAAACTGTTAATGAGAATTGGAAAGGATCTTAGAAGTCTTTTATTTTATAGATAAGAAAATGGTCAAGAAAGTCAGTGTCCAACAGACATTGTTGGTGTTGCAGCCCAGGATCTCAGGAGAGAAATAAGAGTTGGCTCTATAAATTTGGAAGTTAATGTAGTTCACCTAATTCCTAATTGCTGTGCAACTGGACAATCTCTCTGCTACTAATTCCCCAAAATGTACAATTTTGCTACCCTTGCTTATCTTGGCATGGCGATCAACCTGAGTTCTCAAAGGCTAACCCAGTAGAATATAAGCACTAACTAACTGGTCCTACTAAGCTTAAAAGACTTTGAATTCTAGCCATATAGATTGCATCTCTGTCTTCTGAAAGGTATCTGAATTAAATTTAGAGAAGATTATCACCAAGGTGGTGACAAAGGGAACTTTTCAGTCACAAGCAAATCTTAAAGCATTCTATTGAGTTATAGAGGAGTTGAAATCTGTTTCTATGAATAAGAATAGTTCATTGATTATTGGGGTATTTCAGCAAAATATATATAGCTATATATTCAGGTATAGCTATATACCTTGTTTATATCCTTGTGAGCCATTCTAACCTAAACCTGTGTATATGAATCAGGTTAAAGTAGGATCAAAAGCTGACATGATATTGCTTATTTATTCATTCATTGGTTCATTTATTACAGATATACTACATGTAAGTCACATAAAAATATATAGGGGAAAAAGGATGTAGGAAAGGGAAGTGATGAGTGAAAGGGAAGAGTCAAGGATGACTCCTTGGTTATGACTTGGTAATGGCCTTAACAGAAATATTAAAGTTGATGCCCAAAGGTCTATAAAACTGTGCATGCCCTTTAATCCAGCAGTGTCATTAATGGGTATATATCCCAAAGAGATCATAAAAGAGAGAATAAGACCCTCTTGTGCAAAAATTTTTGCAGGATCTCTTTGGAGGTGGCAAAGAAGTAGAAAATGAGTAGCTCATCAATTGAAGAAAAGTTATGGTATATAAATGTAATAGATTATTGTTCTATAAGAAATGAAGACCAAGCTGATTTTAGAAAAGCCTGGAAAGACTTAAATTAATTGGATCAGCTAAATGGTGCAGTGAATAGAGAATCGATCTTGGAATCAGAAAGACCTGAGTTCAAATCCAGCCTTAGTCACTAAATCCATGACTCTACGGCAAGTCACTTGACCCTAATAGTATGGCCAAAACAAAAACAAAAAACAAGACTTACATGAATTGATACTGAGAAAAGTGAGCAGAACAAGGTAATAGCAAAATTGTGTGATGATCAAATATTATGGATTTAGCTCTTCTCAGCAATTCAATAATCCTAAGCAATTCCAATAAATTTTGCATGAAAAATACCATCCATATTTGGAGAGAGATCTATGGAGCTTGAATGCAGATCATTTTGTTTTCACCTTTTTTCCCTTCTGTTTTTTTTCTTTTTCTTTTTCTCATGATTTTCCCCCAATATGAATGATATGGAAATATGTAAAAAAAAAAAAAAAGAATGTAAATATACAACCTAAAAAATAAAATTTAAAATGAAAAAAGAAATGTTAAAGTTGGAGGAGAGATAATTGAGGGAGGTAAAGATGTGGGTGGGAGTGGGAGAGGATATATGCCCTCAAGAAACTTGCAGGCTAGTAGGGAAGATAAGACATGTCAAGAGTTCATGGAGACACACTAATATAGTGAAATGAGTGTTGGAATTGAAGACAGACCTAACTTCAAATCCTGACTTCATTCTGAATATGCATGGCATTGGACAAAGTATTGATTTTTTCTCTTGACTTCATTCTCTTCATCTATAAAATGAGGAGGTTGAATTAAAATATATCTGACATCCTTTTCTGCTTTAAATACTATGATGTTAGAATAACTGAATTTACTACAAGGTAGAATGTTATAATTGCCAGAAAGGAGGGAGGGAGGGGGAGAGAGAGAGAGAAAGAAGAGAGAGAGAGAGAGAGAGAGAGAGAGAGAGAGAGAGAGAGAGAGAGAGAGAGAGAGAGAATCCTATAGGTTCCTGTGTCACTTCTATAGTTTTATAAATAGGTTTAAAACAAAACAAAGAAGTTGTTCCAAAAGTCTTAGAACAGTAAAAAACTGCATTAAAATGTGCTATTTTCTTTTGTTTAATTCACAATTACCAATGTCTCCTTTAATTAAATTTAATCATCAATCAATCAACTTCTAATAGCTAGTATTAGATAGTCCTTTAAGGTTTATACAGCACTTTACATACATTCTTTTTTTTTAACTTTCACAGCAATTTGTGAGGTAGATGTTATAATTATCCCAATTTTATTGTTGAGGAAACTGACAGATGCTAAGTGACTAACAACTACCAAATATCTGAGGCTGAATTCAAACTCTGACCACCTTGATTCCAAATAAAATACTTTATTCACTATGCTAATATGTATTCAGCACTTATTCTATACACAAAACTTTGCATCTCCTCATTCTTCCATATCAGTGGAACAAACCAAACCTTCTCCCCCCAAAAAACAAAAAAAACTAACATGTTGATTTCATAGCAGCTATTTGATGCTATGGATAAATTGATGGATTTCGAATTAGGAGATCCTGAATTCAAATGTACTTGAGGCACCATAGGCATAAGCAGCAAGAGAGTACTTAGAACACTAACTTTTCTGATAATTTTATATGTTTGTAGAAACGATAAAAATGGAAATGTTGTGGCTTGTCTGTGAGGATAAATGACAGGTAGATGCAGCAATTGGGAAACTGGGAGCCAACCTCTAGCATAGCCAATGGTATCCTGTAAGATCTATATGGCAGATTTGTGACAAACATCTCATCCTAATAGCTTGGTGAAGTGAAGGAAAGCATAATGAGAAGAAAGAAAGAAATGAAGGCAGAGAATATCCACTTACCTGGAATCTAGGCAACTGGAAGCTTTAATGTTCTCCCATTAGCATATGGTGATATCAGCCAATTGCTATTTATGATATATAGATGCAATGGCTCAGAATTTCCTGCTTCTTCTAGAGCAGCAGTTAACCACATGTTGGCAATCAGTTCATCAAATGTGAATGGCAGCCAGTGGACTAGATAATGTTAAAGTAGACGTGGGTACTTTTATCATAGGTGCTGGTATTAAGGTACTGTTATATAAATGTGTTATAAAAGGTGCTGTATAAATTTATTTCCTTTCATTCTCTATTTTCTTTCCCATGTAAGTTGAAGCCAAAAAAGGCAATTGATGTTTCTATCTTCTTGTAAGATGATGTATCAAATGAGATAATGAAGGAGACATTTTCTATATAAATGTTAGTAATTATTGTGATATGCATTTTGTATATAAATATTAACAGTCTTCATCATTATCATTGATATACATAGAGACTGAACAAACCAGAAGCATGATATGGCCAGATATATTTTCACTCTGTCATCTCAAAACTGAGGATTAAGGGATTTTGATAAGTTTTCATGGAGCCATACTGGTACTTTGGAATGTGCAGCTGGGTTTCAAATAGGCCCTTTTGGAGAGTCATTGAAGTCAAATGTAATAGACTAATGTTCGTCACTTTAAAAAGAAATGTGGCTAAAACAATGAAAAAATATAAAAATTTAAAAATAATTATATTCTATAGAGATATACTAGTAAGGGCAAGTTGCTATGAGGTTATGCAAATAAGACATTTTAATAAAATGTTGAATAAAGATCACTACTAATTTCTTTTTTACTTTTTTGATAATTATCTTTTGGACATACATCAATTTCTTTTACTGATTAATTTTCTTCTATGTTCAATTGTACTTGTCACATTTAATTAAATTATTCAAGGTTTTCCCCTTGCTCACTAGTCCAATCTTATTTTTCACTATTTTAAATGTCCTATGTTCCACACAAACTGGCTATTCATCCATCACTGAATACCCCTCACAGAATCCTTCTCTTCCTCCCAAAAGTAGTTTAAGTACCACCTTCTACATAAACCCTTTTCTGGACCCTTTAACTACTGACTATCTCAGACTATCTTTTTATTTAATTAGTTCCTACTTTGTATTTATCTCTTTTATTTTTGTTCTGCACGTGCACGCGCGTGTGTGTGTGTGTGTGTATGCATATGTATAAGTGTCTATGCATATATATAAATATGTAATACAGATGTTTTTATATATACATGTATATGTATGTACACACACAGATACATACACATATACTTGTTTTCCCTGTCTAATTATAAATTTCTGATGAGTAGGGTTTTTTCATTCATTCATTTAGTTACTTAATTTTGTTTGTTCATTGTGTTTCCAATTCCTGTTCTGGCACTAGGTGCCTCTTTAGCACATACTTATTGATTAATTAGGAATAGTGTTTGATCTTAAATCTATGTCTTTACATTCTTTTCAAAAAGGCTGTGGCAAGGTTGAATTGGCATAAAACCCAGAATCGGACCCTTAATAGCTTTGGGATTATAGCAAATTCTCTTGACCTCTCTGAACTTTAGTTGAGGCCATCTGTAAAATGAGAATGCTGTTTGCATTATACAACTGGAAGAATTTTGAGGAAAATGCTTTGTGAAGTATGAACAATATAGAAATGAGAGTTGTCGTTGACTTTTCAGAATAGCAGCTCTTTCTTTGTTTTTTTTGTGTACTAGACATTATTTTTTGATGGAAGGGAATCATAGGTTTGTCTGTGAGAGAGAATGGTGGCTAGATCATAGGGAAATGAAAAATGAAGACTCTACACGTACTTCACCAGTGATGCCCTTTAGGATTTATGCTACTAAGTCTCTGGCAATGGGTTCACCTTCTTAGCTATGTCTGATAATGCCAAAATAACCAGTCAGTTCAGTGAGTTCACCACTCAAACAGTTGGTGCCAGACAAGGCACAAAAGAAACCCAGTCAGTTGTTTGGCACATCCCATAAGTCAAACAACCAGCTGGTTGAAGATTTCACTTTTCAAGCAGTTGCTAAAGTGTTTGTCCTCCTAGTCCTAATTCTGTGATTTGCCAAACAATTTTTGCTTGAGTCTCAGAAGCTGATAGTTCTTAGACAGTTAGGCTCAATAGAAGGGAAAGAGAAATGTAGCAATGTCCTGAGATGATGCTCTCCTAAAAATGTTTCATCTGTCATGAAAAAGGAGGAGGGGAAGGAAACATTCTCCAGGGGTTGGATCCTTTGGTCCTGAAAACCCAGGAGAAGGAACAGATAAATGTGGGGGAAGTGATGACAAAAGAGAAGCTGAGCACCAACAGCATTTAAAAACCAACCAAAAACCGAAGAGAAGGAGAAGGATAGAAGGAGAAGAAGGAGGAGGAGGAGAAAGAGGAAAAGAGGAGAAGAAGAAGAGATAGTGGAGAAGGAGGAGGACACCTTGACAAAAACAGGAGCCTTGACTATTTATTTTCCAAGATTATAAACAATTACCATGTTTTGTATTGGTCTATCTGCCATCTAGGAGAGGGGGTGGGAGAAAGGAGGGGAAAAGTTGGAACAGAAGGTTTTGCAAGGGTCAATGCTGAAAAATCATCCATGCACATATCTTGTAAATAAAAAGCTTTAATAAAAAATTTTTTAAAGTCTACATAAATAATGAATCTGCTGCTTTGGTCATCTTTGGTCTAAGAGAGATGGACAAATAACCATCTCTTTATTAATAACTTGCTGATCTTATTAATAAAATGATTAAATTACCCAGAAAAAAATAATTACCGTGTTTAACCACAGTAGTCTAGGATTAGAGGATGGTTGTTTAAACAATGGAGATACAGTCTCTCTGCAGTAAGTTATAACAAGCATTCATTTGTTCAGCTGATAAGGTCATTAATAAACACATCCTTGGAAGTGGGGTAAACAGGATCAGTCAGCCATCCAACTTACTAAGCAGGTGTATTGAGTGATTTACAGAGTCCTTGATCCAGGTTTGTAGGGAAAGAAAAAAAGAGGACTGGAGCCCTTAGCACTTATCAAGCTGGAAAACTGATATGGACAGACTGCACTCAAAGTAATACATAGCATATAATATATACTTAATAACTTTATTGATTGACTCACTGACTGTAAGACAGGAAGGCTGAGCTCATTTCTAGAAAGCACTAAAATTCATTAGCAGTGATTCTTTGGGTCCAAGAGAATTTGAGTTAGTTGGCTTTTAAGACAATGGTCCTTAGAAAATTCCACCAAAGTGCTCATCATGGCATGGACACAACTTGTATTCTTGAAAGTTACAAACACATAGCGGAGCATCCAGCTCCCAAGCTGGAAACATTTCAAATCTTGCTCTGCTACTTGCTGGCTTTATGCCTATCATCTGATAACAATCATTCAGTCAGTAAACATTTATGAAGCACCTACTATATGCTAGACACTGTACGAGGTACCAGGGATGCAAAGAGGCAAGAGTCCTGCTATCAAGGAGCTTACAATCTAATACAGCCTGACAATCATCCCAGTTAGCTGCATGTGAAGGAGATATCAAGAGAGGATGAGTCACCAGGCACTGAGTTTTTTGACTATTGATAGCATCTAACAAATACTTTTGCTGAGGTGTGTAGGGGTTGCTGTCTACATTGAATGGATTAGTAGATACTAAGTGAAATGAATACTAAGGTAATTGATTTTACCCTTTGTAATTTTTGAAAACATCTCTAAAGCATTTTTTAAAAGTAATATAGTAACAAAGCATTGGGAAGAAAAGAAAAAGTATTAGCTTTAGAGTCAGGGGACAAAAATTCAAACCTGCCTCTGATACGCACTACTAGAGAAGTCATGTAACTTCTTAGGCTTGCATTTTCCTCATCTGTAAAATGGCGGAGGGGAGGGAGAAAAGTAGACCAGGGGTCCTTTTCCAGTTCTAGACCTTCCAGACCTATATTCCTATGTATGCTATGAATTTCAAATGTTGTGACCAATGCCATTCATTGTATCCTAGTTCTGCTGTTTATTACCTATATAATTTTGGGAAAATTTAAATTCACTTTTTAGAAAGCAATAAAATTCATCAGCAGCAATTAAGGGAAAATTTCCTCATCTGTAAAATGAGAGGATTGAACACACATGTGACTCTTAATACTTATATTACTTACTTGTAATATTTAAAATTTGAGCAATTGAGGCTCCCTGAGCCTCAGTTTCCTAATCTGTAAAATGAGAGATTTTTACAGATCTTTTGATGAAACATAAGAGCCAATCATAGAGTATCGGAGCTAGAGAAGACGTTGAAGGTCATTTAATCCAAAAAAGTTTTTTTTATAGAGAAGGAAACTTAGGCACAAATAGATAAAGTTACTTGACCAAGATCATGCATGCAGTTGGTACAGAGCCTGAAAAACAACTTGGGTCTCCTGATTCCCAATCTAATACTCTTTCCAGAGAACCATGTTTCCATTTGGCCTTTTACCTATAAAAGGTCAGTGAGAGAATGATAATTTTAAAAAGTTAAAACTAAGTCAGCCAATCAATAAGACTTACAATGCACTTATTAGCAGGTCCTATGCTAGTCACACACTTTCTTTCTATAGGAATTCTTCTATTTACCAACTATGCAGTACTGAATTAATGATATATAATGAATCAGCAGGGTTTAAAAAAATATGTATATATGTGTGTGTGCCTATAGCAGTTAAGAGGTCTATGTAAAGCAAATATGAGCCTATGCTTTCATAGATATTCATTTTATAAAGACTTGGATGCAAATTTACCCTATCAATTCATTTAAAATGTGCATACTATGATAATTATTTTCTATTTTGTTTTAAACGATTTATTCTATCGTGCACTAAGCACTATGTATTTTCTCTTGTTTCTCTTTCATTATAACTAATCATTTCCTGTCTTCTTTTTTCATTTTTCAAAGTACAGTCTATAGACATGGATATTTTGTCTTTCAGAACAGAAAAACTCAGAAAGAAAACCTGTACTTAAAGTTCATGGAGTTTCAGTTTCATTTTAATATGTAAAAATGAAACAAAAGCCATGATTTATGTTTCATAGAAAAGAAAAAATTAGAACTTTCTGATCTAATTTCTTTATTGTAAAAAAATTATAAAATGTATCTCAGGAAATGTTAATTACCCATTAGGGAAAATACTTCATTAAGAACCAAAAATCTTGCTTAATATGAAGCATTCAGAGGAAAAATTAAGTTCCCAATTTGGGGAGATTTGGAAGGAATTAAGTCTGCATAACTGAGTTCCCCTCTGGAATTCCCAATTCTACAAACAAGGCTCCTTTCAGAACTTTAGTCTTAAATTATTCTGAATTACAAGAAGAGCAGAAAGTGATGCATAGATGCTAGGAATTTAACTCTAAAGTCTTGTTGATGGCTATTGCCTTTATTCCCCTTGCTGATTTTGGAAAGAGGTAAGACCAGCTGCCATCCCTCTTCCCCTTTTAGTTTAGTGGGGTCCTTGCCAAAATGCATTATTTGTATATGTGTAAGGCAAGCAATACATTTTCTAATCAAAAGCAGCTGTAACACCAGATTGGCTTATATGAGCATAAAATAGCAGAATTATTCAGCCAAACTTCTTTTCTCTGAGTAGATCCGTCCATCATTCTCCAGATTGGGAAGAACAACTCAGCTTTGTAGTTCATTTGACACAGATGACAAAAAAGATTTTGTTCAGGGAGCGGAAGTCAGAATGAGAAAATCCTGTAAGCCCTTGATAGGTGACATAATAACGTATTACGCTATTGTTAATGTGAATATTTGAAAGATTAAGAATCATATGAGGGAGACATTCTGATTTAGAAAGAACTGTGTCAGGATAATATTCCCTAACAGCTGGGCCTGTTGAATGAATCTAAATTGTCTGGATAAAAGTCCCTTGGAAGATAAGTTTGGACATTATGCCAAACTGCCAGGGTAATAATAAGCTAAGGGACTCATGCTGTGAAATATGTCATGGATTAAACACGCTAACTGACATGTCGGATGAGAGGAAGCTGACTAAACCTCAGCAAAGATACAAGTTCCCAAATGAGACTGCTGCTCTTCTAGTCCTGACATATTTTGTAACCAAAGTAGTACTTTAGAGTGATATGTCCTTGAGAGAAACACCTAAGGTTCACCAATACTAAATGATGTCATGTATTCCATCTCTGTTCACACTCTTACCGTTTTCTTCTTAATGAAGATTTTATAGCAATCATAGGAAATTGTGTTGGAAGAGATCTTGGGGATCAGGGTATCCCTGGGTCATCAGCTCTAGAGCTATGAGAGATTCCAGAGGCTATATGGTCCAACTCTCTCGTTTTACAGATTAGGAAATTGAGGCTCAGGGAGCCTCAATTGCTCAAATTTTAAATATTACAAGTAAGTAATATAAGTATTAATACTCACATGTGTGTTCAATCCTCTCATTTTACAGATGAGGAAATTTTCCCTTAATTGTTGCTGATGAATTTTATTGCTTTCTAAAAAGTGAATTTAAATTTTCCCAAAATTATATAGATAATAAACAGCAGAGCCAGGATACAAACTAGGGCTTTCTTGTTTCAAATGCATTATTTTTTCCATTAGCTTCATTGATAAGGTCTGGAGAAATCCCTGGAGAATCTTCACTTCTAAAATCTGGTTTAGGCCTGAGATCCCCAAACCCTAAATAGGCAACAAAATATATCTTATTTATGAGAATGGCTTAATACTAGATCTCTGACTGGATTTTAGTCTAAAACTGGACCCCCCCCAACACACACACACACACACACACACACACACACACGACCATCATCTCAGTCTAGCATCATCATTTCAATGCTGTTTGGTGAAATGTCCAAGTGCCCCAGCCTCCCTCAGAGGTATTATAGATTCTTAAAAAGGTTGGACCACAAAGGTTCAGTAGTTGTGTTGCTGGCTGTGCAATACCAAGTAATGGGTCTAATCCCCATGGCAGAGTTTCCATTATTTAAATATAAGCATCAGTGTAGTAAAGTAAGCGGCGAGACATTGAATTAGAAGCCATAAAATTGGGGATCTAGTCTTCCAGTTACTAGAGATATGATCTTGGGTAGTAATATTTAATTTTTCTGTGCCTCAGTTTCCTCATACCCATGACATAGAATCATGTACAGGTCTACCATCTTCTCAAGGTGGTTATGAGGATCAAGTAAGATAATTTACATGAAAGAGATTTTAAAATGAAAACATTACTAACAAAAGAAAAAAAAGATTCTACCTCATAGTAACAAAACTTCTTTGGTTTTGAGTGTTCTCGTATATACAGTATGGGAATTATGTCAAATGTTTTCCAGGCCACTCCTAATTATACGAATCTATAATCTGTAAGAGGGCAGCTCTTATAGGGTGAGTAATAGTGTACAGAGGGCCACCCAAGTGTGTATGTGATGAGATAGAAAAACTCGTCTTTGTGACTTCAAAGCTGACCTGAGACACACTAAATATTTGTGGGCAAGCCACTTAACCCTGTTTTCCTCAGTTTCCTTAAGTGTAAAATTAACTGGAGAAGAAAATGACAAACCATTCCAGAATCTGCCAAGAAAACCCAAATGGAGTCGCAAAGAGTCAGACATGACTGAAAAGATGGAATAACAAAATGATATATAAGAATTAAAGGAGGATAAAAACAGGATGTATATGGCATTCTGCTGGCTTAAAGGCACAGTCTAAATCCAGGTCATTTCTTCATCATCTTAATTATTAACATTCTAGTTTATCAGTTACCAATGTTAAAAGTCTTTTGTGATTTTTTTCCCCTTGAAGCGACCTAGTTCAAGAGTATTTAAAAATAGTTCCCTGTTAGTTTTAGTTAGCTTGAGAATAACTAAGAGTAATTGAAGCTCAAAAAGCCTGTCCTCAACACTTGCTTTTACTGTTTAACTGGGTAAGTCATAATGTCTCTGAGCTTCAGTTCTTTATCATAGTAGAATGGGAGTCTTAGAATATTCAAGGGTAGGAGGTAGATTTTTATCTACCATCTTTCTATCTGTCTATTTATCTATCCTCTCCAACAAACACATTACTCTATCCCTCCTCCCCTCTCTTTCTCTTTTTCTTTCCCCTGTACATACATATACACACTTACACACACACACACACACACTCACAAATATACATCCCTGAAACTTTTCCTCTCCCAAAATACACCCTTCTTCTAGCCCTGCAAATGTAGCAAATAATTGCCAATGTTGAATTTTGCTGAAACAGATCTGTCTGTCTGTATGTTAGGGAGGCAACAGGCAGCCAGGGGTTTACAGTCAGAAGAACTAGAGCTCTAAACTTTTATTTGTATGTGAATTAATTTCTCTGAGAATCTTCTTTCAAAGCCTCCTAAGTAGGTTGCTCTTCCTGGTTGAGATCCTGAAACAGCTTTCTCCCATCTTCTTCTGGGGGGATTTGGAGGCCACGAAACCACTAGTCCTTCAGCCCTGAGTATGTGTCGTTAGGTGCAGCGAGAATGTCAGTTCAGAAAACCATAGGTTATGTTCTTTTCTTTTTCTTTTTTTTTACAAGACATATGCATCGGTAATTTTTCAGCATTGACCTTTGCAAAACCTTCTGTTCCAATTTTTCCCCTCCTTCCTCCCACCCCCTGCCCTAAGTCCAATATATGTTAAATATGTTAAAGTATATGTTAAATACAATATATGAATGCATATTTATACAGTTATCTATTCTATACTCATATCAATGGAAGTGACCAAGGCCCAGGCCAATCCCTATGAATGCTCCATGAAATGGTCATTATATACAATGTTTGTTCTTTAACTTTTTTTTTTCTTTTTGGAGTAGACTTATGAGTTTACCAGTAAGGAACCCCACCTCTATCAAGTCAGATCTGTGGTTGTCCTGCAAACTACAGCCTTACAGAGATGCTTGGGGCGGTCAGAAATCAAGTGACTTGCCTCAGAGTGACATGAGGAATTTTTAAATTCAAGCCTTCCTAACTCCCAGGTTTTCTCTCTATCAAGTATGACATGCTTTAACTTGCTACCATCCTTCACCTTTATTTGACCACCTAAAATATAGGTCTTTACTCTTGGATTAACTAGATATGAGTCTTATTAAAGAAAAACTAGTCCTGCCTTTTGGTGCCAGATATTTTAATAGCTGCTTTAATTTAAAACTCCCCCAATCTATCAGTAATGGGTCTTAAAGTCTTATGGCTACATATGGTAGTAGATTGAATAGCTGGGCTGAAAACTTGGTTAAATATTGTCTTCTACAAGTTAATTGGCAAATTGATTGTTTAAGACTGGGAACATATGTAGAGACACAGTATTATAAAGAAGAATAATCAGGCTCACACTTAGGATTATAGAATTTAGAATTGGAAGAGATGCTCTTGTCCAGCAGCTCTCAAAAATTTTAGTGTCAGGACCCCATTACATCCTTCAAAATTATTGAGGATCTTTTAAAGAGTTTTTGTTTATGTGGGTTGTGTCTATTGATATTCATCATATTAGAAAATTTTTAAAAACTTGGTATTATTATGAAAATAGTTTTGCTCTTATGGATCTCCTGTAAGGATCTGAGAGACCCCTAGGGATTCCCAGATCAAGACTGAAAATCATTACTCTAATCTAGTTATTTTATCTCTGAGTACTCCAGAAATATTAGTAAGAAGCTATCAGTTCTACTCTAAAACATGCTTCTACTCTTAGGCTATCAATATAAAACAATGCTCTTATTAGCATTATTAATACATTGTAACCAATAACATTTCAACATTCTGCTGTAATATCATTTGACCTCTCACCTATTTATAATGATGTTCTTGTAGAATGAATCCCTTTAAATAATGCTGATTGGTTTCATATCCTGTTTTGGAAGGTACAATGCACAATGGAGAATGCCTGTAGTACTAATCCCATTATGGAACCTAACCATCATTATAACATTGTTTCTATAGGAACACTCATTCTTTGTCTCAATTTGGATGTCACGAATACATTGTTCCCTATTCCCCCATCCTGCATAGTCCTTCATCCTCAGGACAGTGAGGAGGAAGGGAAAGGTGGAGAGGAACTGGGAAAAGGGCTCTTGGCAACTTCAGTGGCGAGAAGAGGTGACCTAGGATGGATTATCTAGCAAGAATGTATGACAATCTTTAGCACCAACAGGAAATGTGAAGGGATGGGGCACCATAGTGAGAGTCTGGGAGGGTCCCAGAACCTGCAGGAAGGTGCTAAAATGGGGGTGGAATTGAGGTCAATAGCTACAAATGCTAGAATCTGCATAAACATTGGTGAAAGGAATAAAGTTGTACATCAGGAACTATCTTTATTCCACTTTTCATTTCTGAGTATATGATCATTATTTACATTGCAAAAGATTCCTTTAAGTGTTCTAATCCCTTGGTACAATTCAGGCTTGTTTTTATATATTACTAACTATTTGACTGAGAAGCTTCAAAAGATAGTGGAAGAAATTATTTTAATCTGAGGTACAGAAGATTTCATCTGCTAAATGGCTAGAACACCAGGCCTGGAAACAGGAAGACCTGAATTCAAAATAGGCCTAAGACACTTATCAGCTAATGCTGAGCAAGTCACTTAAATCTGTTTGCCTCTTTCCTCATCTATAAAAATGTCCAAGTTTGTTGTGAAGATCAAATAAAAGGACAGTTGAGTTCTTAGCCCTGTGCCTGACCATCGTAAGAGCTATGTAAATGTTAACCATTATAATTATTATTAATTATCTATCATTTGTTGTTGTTCAGTCATTTCAGTTGTACCTAACTCTTCATGATCCCATTTGAGACTTTCTGGGAAATAGTACTGAAATCATTTGCTGCTTCCCTCTCCAGTTCAATTTATAGATGAGGAAATGAGGCAAAAAAATGGAATTTTGGCTGAGACATGAAGAAAATCAGAGAAGCAGGAAAGTGAAAATGAGGTCACTGCTAATTGTGTTATCCCCATTTTGTGGGTGAAGATATTAAGCTTCAGAGAGATTTTAAAAATCACACAATTAATTAAGTTTCAGAGGGAAGATTTAAACTTGGTCTCTCTTGACTTCAGACCTGATAAGTATTCTACTATACCTACTGTAAATATGAGATTCCACTGAGTAAAATTATACTGTCTCCATCTTGACATATTCAAACAAACTGTCAATGCTGAATGTTGGGAAATAGAAACAGGTGATGATATTGATCTTGACTAGCACCATTCTTCTGAAATATTAAACTGATACAAACCCATCACTACAATGAAGAATACAAAAGAAGCCCAGGAACTGACTTAGCCAGGAAAAAAAAAAAACTACCTAATCTCCTTGCTAAAGGGAAAGATATTGCAAGCAAAGAAAACATTTATTTAGAATATACAAACTTATTTATGAAGCATTGCAAAAGAAAAAGGCAGCAGTTGCTTAATAAAACAGCAAAACATAGTCGGGGTGAAAATAAGGAAATAAGAAGTTTGGTATGAAGCCCAAATAAGCCATATGATTCTTAGAAACATTCTTAACTGAAAATTATAGGAAAATAACAAGTAAACAGAAAATATTACTAATTTATCAGTATTTCTGAACTACCAATTTTCATCATCACTGACAGATAGAATTATCTATGGTTGAATCCCAACTTCTCAATCCAAAATGTTCTAGATAGGAAGTGTTCATGACATTTAAGAAAATGAAATTGAAAATGGTGGTTAGAGTATAAGTACTCATTACAGAAATAAAAAATTAGCAGGAGATAATACAATCTTGAAAGCATTGGGTATTTGGATAATTTGTAGATCATTTGGATAATTTATCCAAAAGAATGGAGGGGAGGGCAGGGATCATGAATTATATTACTAACTCAAAAGGCAACTCCTGATCCATATTTCTGTTTTTTCACCCTGTACTTTTCTACAGTAGACCACATCTTTACAATTACACAATTAATTGAAAAGTACAGAAAATAAAAGATTCTATAGTGTTTATTATTGATGGAACATAAAAAGTATCAAGCCTAAATCTTCCACTTTGTAACTATCACTTATTGTTGCTAGTTTTTCCCTCTATGGCTAAACTCAAGTTTGGTCCAGCCAAGCTACTTTCATCTTGTATTCATGAAGTTCCTAAATTTTGCCCAAGTTTAATATTTTACATCTATAGGGGGTTAAGCCCAACACTTTATCTTCTACAGATATTTAAAATCCTGAATTTTTCATACATTGTGTTGATAATCCTTCCTAACTTTGTTATCTGCAAATTGGATAAAGACAAAATTATACTTTAACTATATCATTAATAAAATTGTTTATCCAGAATTGAACATTAAATGCCTACTAAAATGCTAAGCATAAAGGCATTCAAAAGAAGGAATAAGAAGTAAAAGGGGGAAAGGAGGGGAAGGCAGACAGATAGAAAAAAAGGAAGGAAGGAAGGGAAGGAGAGAGGGAGGGAGAGAGTGAGAAAGAAAAAGAAAGAAAGAAAGAAAAGAGAGAGAAAAAGAAAAAGAAAGAGAGAGAGAAAGGGAGAGAGAGAGAAAGAAAGAAAGAAAGAAAGAAAGAAAGAAAGAAAGAAAGAAAGAAAGAAAGAAAGAAAGAAAGAGAAAAAGAGAAAAAGAGAGAAAGAGAAGGAAGGAAGGAAGGAAGGTATCTTATCTTAATGAGTTTGGAATCCAATGGAGGAGACAACATACATATAGCTATGTATAAACAAGATATATAAATATAGAAGATAAATTGGAGATAATCAACAGAAGGAAGTATTAATATTAAGACAAGTTGGGAAAAGCTTCTTATAGGAAGTGGGATGTAGGTCACTAAATAGAGTCACTTACAGATTGAACTCTAGGATATTCAGCTAGAAGTATTTTTCCAAATTGACATTAGACCATTAATAACTATTCTTTGGGTCCCATCAGTTCCAACTCTATCTTTTCTGTTAACTAGCTGGAATATCACCATTTTTTTTTGTCAAATGCTTTGCTTAAAATTTATGTAAATGACAAAGTATGCTCCTGATCCTGTGTAATCACAGTGACAAAAAAGGAAATCTGGCATAATTTGTTCTAAATGAAGCCATTCTGGCTCTTTGTCATCATCACTTTCTTTTCTGGACATTCACTAGCTTTCCCCTATTAATACATTTTATAATCTTGCCAAGAATCAAAGTCAGGCTCTCTGGCCTATATTTGCAAATTCCAAATCTTCTCTTCCTTTAAAAATTGGAATAATGTTTGACCTAGTCCTTTATTACTTTTCTTATTCTCCATGGGCTTTCAAAGATCACCAACATATCTCAGCAAACATATTTGCTAGTAATTTCAGTTCCCTGGGATGTACTTAACATTAGTCTGGTAAATTGAATGCATCAAGGACAGCTGGTTGTTTACTTATTATCCTTTTCCTTATCTTGGATATGAATTCCCTGTTGGCCATTTTTATTCTGTCATTTCTAATCCAGAGATCTTCCTTGTTGGCAGAGGAAATGAAAGCAAAAAAACAAACAAGTTGAACAGCTATACTTTCTCTCCATCATTCATTATCATTGTTCTATATACACAAACAGTAGTCCTAGCTGTTTCTTGTTTCTCTTCTTGCTTACGATATAGATTTTTAAAATCCTTTTTTGGTTCTTCTCCAACCCCTGCTCATTCTTAACTTTATTGCTTCTGACAGTATTCTTATTTTATCATGCCAATCTTTTGTAATCATCATCTATTATCTTTCCTTGATTTCATCTTCTATATAAATTTTTATAAATATTAAGTTGATCTGTGAATTCTCTGTACATCCACATTTCTCTCTTTAGATAGCTGTACCTATTTGTCCTTATGAGATTCTTTTTCTTGATAATGTTATTCTTGAAAGCTTCTCATCCCTTGTGGGCTGGATTTTTCTGAAGAATTTTGGTTCAAAAGTTCTCCTACTTGTCTTTTCTCTTAACCTTTTGAAATCTTCTCTCCCAATTATACCATACATCATTCTATTCCTGTCACTAATTTATAAGATAGAATGGTCACTTAACCCCAAAATTCCTTTCATTTCTATTCCTTCAATCAATTTCTCTTTACTGACAATCAAATCCAAAATGGAAGTTTTCTTTGTTGGATTCTTTACACTTGAAAGATAAAATTATCATTATGTAAAAATCTTTTAAAAATGAGATGTTTTGCTTTTGGCAGAACTCCAGCAAATATCTTGATAATTTAAATTTTCTCAGAAGTACTATATTAACCTTCTGTGCTAAATTTATAATTCCTGAACTTTTTATCTTTTTCCTCTCTCAGGGTGACTTGTATATTCCAATGATAATATTGTTTCTCTTTAATCATTTATCTTTGCCCAAATACTCTTCCCATGTTTTCCCCTTTTGATTCTAGGATTTCCTCACATGACCATATCTTTTAAATATCTAGTACTGTTATTCTCACAATCATTCTCCTTTTGCTTTTTAACATAGAATATACCCTTCCAGGTACAAATTCCAAGTGTTTATATTCTCCTGTAAATTCCCAGTTAAATTTATGCTGTCAAATTGTCCTCCTTCCTTCAGAATTTCTAGTTCATCTTTCTTGTTATCAAAATTTTTGCATTCAGTTATGCACATTTTCGACCATGGGCTTTATTGTTGACTTCCTCCCTGCTTTTGCCTTCTATGAAGTTCTAATCATTTATATTGCTAGAAAACTAGGTAGTGCAGTGGTTAGATCACTGACCCTGGAGTCAGGAAGACATGTCTTAAACAGTCTTAAATACTAACTAGTTCCATGACCTTGGAAGAGACACTTAATCTCTGTCTACCTCAGTTTTCTCAATTCTAAAATGGAAATAATGATATCATCCACCTTCTAAGGAACAAATGAAATAATATTTGTAAATCATTTAACACAGTGCTTGGCACACAGTAAGTGATTAACAAATACTCATTTCCTTCCAGTTTTTTCTATAATGTAGCTACTCTCTGTGCAGTCTAATTTGGTGTACACACAGAGTCTTCTTCCTCTCCATTTTTGATATAAATTTCCTTTTATTAACTTTGTAAAACTCCAAGAAAATACACTCTTGCCAAGCTTGCTAAAATACATTCCATCTCTTGCCAAAAATCTGTTATTCCTATGTATATTTGAGCTATGCTTCAGAAATCCAAATCACCTCTCAGAATTCATCTCCTTAACCAGTTTTTGACTTCCCACATCTGCCTTTTTGTTTCAAAGTGTCTTCAGTTGGTCTCAGTAATAATAGTAATAATTATGATGATGATGATGATGATAACCTGTTCTCCTAAGATATTCAGGTCTCACTAGAGGCTTTTTAATCTTGAAGTCACTCAGTGTCTGAAATTTGGGGAATTGCACAATGTTTTTAATGATCCCAATCTACTTTCCAAAACAAAAACCGTTCTTTTAACCTACATTTTCCCATGATCCCATTTTTCCATTTCCCATAAGCACATGATGCTATATGATTATGAGTCTTGTAACACTACAGTCTCCAAAGAATCATAGTTTCAGGGAAAAATAGGTCAAGCAGAATATACACTTCCTGCACACTGTGCTAGATATCAGAAATACAAAGAAAGGAAATATCCCTTGCCTTTGAATGGCTTAAGTTCTGGAGGAGGAGACATTATGTCACTTAGCCCCCTAGGTTGAGTTTCCCATCTGTAAAATTAGTGGCTGGATTAGAAATCCCTTTTTGCTTTCAATTAATGCTATGACTTTATTGATACATATACAAATATAGATGTAGCTCTAATAGAATCTGTCTAGGTCCATGTTCTAACTCATGCTCACGTACAAGATTGGTCCTCAGAAGGTAACTACTTTTCTCCTAATATCAATGTCCAGAAACAGTTATTAAGGACTTAGTTAACAACAAGATTATGTGATGATCAATTCTGACAGACCTGGCTCTTTTCAACAACTAGGTGATTCAGGCCAATTCCAATGGTCTTGTGATGGAAAGAGCCATCTGCATCCAGAAGAAGAACTGTGGGGCCTTAATGTGGATCACCATATAGTATTTTGACCATTTTTATCATTGTTTCCTTGCTTTTTGTTTTCTTTTTCATTTTTTTACTTTTTGATCTGATTTTTCTTGTATGGTATGATAATTGTAGAAATAAGTATAAGAGAATTGTACATGTTTAACATATATTGGATTACTTGCTATCTGGAGGACAGAGTCGGGGGAAGGAAGGGAGAAAAAAATAGGACAAGTTTTTGCAAGTGAGAATGTTGAAAACTGTGCATATATTTTGAAAATAAAAAATTTTTAAAATAGCGGTTTAGTAATATTTATACCATTCATTAGTATCCTACTGTGAGCTTAATCAGTGGATTTCTCCTCAATATGGTTAACCAGTAGCATCAATTAGTTCTTACAAAGAGATACTTACAAAGGGATTTAGGAAGGATAAAAATATAAACATTCCCCCTGAATCAGGGAATACTGTCCCTTTTTTATACTCTATAGTAGCTCCCAAAGTCTCCCCCTTTTCTCAGCACAAATTCTAGATGCTTTGCTTCACTTCCCAGATTTCTCCCCATCTTTCTACATCAAAAACTATAATCAAATTAATTCTATTATTGCTTATATAATGAATAAATTAATCTGCTCCATTATGGTTCTACTTGATGTCCCTATAATGTTCCCAATCAAATTATTCTCTTTAGCCATCTGTCTCCTATATGTTACATGTTCTTTATTAGAAAATAAGATCCTTAAGCACAGGGACTTTGTTCTTTGTGTTTGTTTCCCAGACTTAGTACATATAAGGGTCTTAATAAATGCATTTTTATTAAATTCATTCTGATTTTTCGGGATGCCATAGCCTTATCCTAAATAGACTTGGGAGTAGAGAAAGTAGTCAAAAATAAATAACTCCAACAGGCAGCTAGATTGGGTATCTATATGGGGCAATGGGCAAAGTGCTGGGACTGGAGTTCAAATCTAGTTTCAAATGCTTCCTAACCGTGACCCTGAGCAAGTCATTTAACTCTGTGTGCCTCAGTTTCCTCATCTATAAAATAAGCTAGAGAAGGAAATGGCAAACTATTCCAGTATCTCTTCCAAAAAATCCTCAATTGGTGTCACAAAATGTTGAACACAATTGAAAATGATTGAACAAAACTAGAGTGTTTTGCAGGACAGTCTGCAAGTATCCAGTGTGCCACTGACCCCATGTTTACTGGGACTTTCCAGGTATGCAATAATGATCAAGCTGAGGAAACTGACCAAGCATAACCCTCCTCTCCACTCCTGAATTAAATGTGACAAAAGAATTAGCATTGGAATCAGAATTCAGAAGTTTCTGGATCCCAAAGGTCACTGTTGTCCTGCCCAGTTTAGAAATCTGGTTTGGAACTTCAGTTTTGATACTCTCTGAGTGGGATTGTGAATACTCTGAAGTCTGTTTGGTTTTTAAGCCCATAGTTGACCAGCCTCCTCTCACATCCGGATCACTGAGTCAGAGTTAATAGAGGTGGGGGCTAGTGTTGCTCCTCCTTCCCTTTCCTTTTCTTCCTGTCCTGCTTTTTCACTGCAGGAGAAGAGTCCATGGACTATTTTCATTACCTTCTATCTTTTAGGCATCCACTCCTAGGATTCCATGGATTTAAGTTTTTCTTTCTGAAATGAAAGAAATCAAGTATGTTTTAAGGCACTGGGCGAAGATCTTTACAGCTATTTTCTCAATTGAGCCTCACAATTCTGGGATGTAAGTGCTGTTATTATACCCCTTTTACAGTGGAAATCACTGAGTCAGACACAGGTTAAATGATTTGCCTTGAATCACACAAATAAAAGTATCTGGGGGGGAAAAAAAGATTTAAATTCAGATCTCCCTGACACCAAGTCTTGCACTCTATTTACTATATCACCTAACTGCCAAGTTATGGAATTTGGTCCATAACTGTTTCTCCTTGGAAGTAGGATTCAATTGTTCTTTTTTTTCCTGAATCATGTTTCAGTAGCTGCTTGGCAAGGTACCAAGAATTTGGATTTACAATCCTAAGATCCTAAGAGATGTTTGCAAAATTGTCTTATTTTTCTCTGATTGCCTTGAGTAGAGACCAATGTACAAATTATTTTGTAGGACTTCCCTTGTGGATAAGCTCCAACTTAACCATGTTTAGCTTTTTTATACATAGTTGCTTGCATTTTCTCTCCCCTATTAGACTGGCAGCTCCTTGAGGGCAGGAACTTTTACTTGTCTTTATATCTTCAACATACTGCTTGGCACATAGTAAATTTTTAATAAGTGTTAGTTGTATGGTCGATATTGCCCTCCAAATGCAGATTATTCCCCTCAGACATGTGAAGGGATGCTTGGTTACCATCTGGGGCAATTTGAACTCTCTCCCCAAATTAAAATTAATAATTTCTTTCTTTTCACCAAATTATATAAGATGATCCTCCCCTTCCTTACTACATAATCCTCTTCCACATGTTAAATTGAAAGATTATAGAGAAAGGAAAACTGCAAGTATAGTCCAAAGTTTTAAACAGTATATAGAAGTATATTGCATTAGATAGTCTAGGTGATGAGAACTCATCATACTAATTCACTATGTCCTAAAGCAGTGATTTGGAGCCAATGTTTGCATATCATATACTGCTCTGCCAAACCAAAGCCAGATTTTGGAATTAAATCAAAGAGAAGGAGTGATGGAATGAGGGAAAGTTTGTAAAAGAAAATCATTTGCTCTGAAGAGAAGTTAAGACACCTATGATTTAGTGCATTTGTTCCCTATATAACTTTGAAAAACTGTGCATCCCTCTTAAAATAACAGTTGACTGGTTTGTTTGAATTCAAATAGAAAAAAAATGATAAATTTTAGTTAAAAGTTGGTGAAAATAAAGATTTTTTTTTTATTCAGGTTCATGGACTTTCTGAAATCTAACCATGGAGCCCTTGGAAATTTGTGGACCTGAAGTTCAAAACCCCAGTCTTAGAGAAAAGAGAGAATCTGAATGAAAATGGAGGGAAAGGCAGGAAGGTTCAAATGACCATAAATGAAATGGAATAATACCCAAGCTGAAACCAAGCTAGCTGGAACTAGTTCATAAAACTGATTGTTAAAATTTCGGTATGAGTATTTATACCTTAGAAATAGGCAAATGCTACAAATCAGGGTTTGATTTATTGTTCTCTTGATTGTCTAGCTTATGAAAGCAATAGAGAAAAATCTTCAGATTAGGCTTTAAAATGCATCCTGCATATTTTGTTTTTCAGAGATCAGGTTGTTAAACATTTACCAGCACATCCCTGAGAGCACTCCAGTGTCATACTCAGGGAGAAGCAGGTGGTAAATAGGATAGGACATTGGATTTTGGAATTAGAGAGACTTGTATTAAAGGCCAAATTCATATTTGCTGGCTTTGTTACACTGTAAGAGTCCCTTAATCTGTCTCTGCCTCAATTTCCTTATTTGTAAAATGAGAGAGTTGCATTCAATAGTTTCTGAGGTTTCTACTAGTTCCAGATTCTATGATCCTTATATAGTAAGTCATTCCTAACCCCCAAAGAACAAATATTGAGTTTGGGTAAATATTGAATTAGTATAGTACTTATATGGTCACAGGCATTTACAAGGAAAACAGACTCTAGTGGAGAGATAGGCAACTCATGTGACTTTTAAATTGATTTATCTTTTGAATCTGGAAATGTGTAAATCTTTTCTCTGCTTTATATTCTCCTGGAATATTTCTGAAAAAAGTAGATTTAAAGAATAAAAGCCCCATAGTACTATGAAGAAATTTATGTTGGTTCTCTCAAAGATGATGTAGATTGCTTTGAGTTTCTGTAACTGAAAAGTTTATGAAAAAGTGAGGGAGGCAGAGGGAGAACTGAAGGAGGAGAGGAGAAAAGATTGTGGGATGATAAAGATTGTGTAGAGAAGATAAAGGTTTTTGTTTCTTCTAGAATTTTTAAGCACATACTACAGCAAAGAATTCCATTTTTCACATTCTCCAGGTTAAAAAAAAAAAAGAAAGAAACTCAAAATATATTTCCTTATTATTTGTAAGACATGGAAAATTCTTTCTTTACTGGGGCAATTATTCCAGCAAAGGACTGACTTTGTGTCACACTGAGAAGTATGTAATCAGTGCTTAATCAATACTTTTTTTATTGATTGATTCAAATACTTTCCTCTGAGCGAACGCTGCCATCTTGGTCAAACTGTATATAGTATTTACATTAAGACTGAAGAAGTCTCACAAAATTCATGCTTTCTTGTTCCCTGACCTGGAAAGTAAGCCACACCTTATAACCCTCATCCCTTCTTCAATCCAAGTTTAAAAAAGAAAGTCAATTTTCATTTTCTAGCCAAGGCAATTGGTCTGGGTATGTGATATGTAAGACCCAATGTAGTAACAGCTGAGGTCAGAGTATCCCCTGGGTATAGCTATCAGATATTCCCAACTCGCCAAGATTGTTGACAATTGGAGTTCCTAATCTAGTCTAGAAAGAAAAAAACAAAAAAACAATAAAACTTCAAGATATAATGAAGAATTCTCTTCCTATATTCTCTGACCTAAGAGTGAGGGCACCTCCTACCCTATACCTGGATCTTTATCATCTCACATTGGAATTATATATTCCAAAGAAAAATCAAATTAAACTGAAAGCAGGATTAATTCTTGTATTTTCCCACCAAGAAAAGGTGTGATCCTTTTCTGAATACAGGCTATAACTTCTCAAGGTCTCTTCCAGCCCAAGGCTTCCCTTCCCATGCCATGTCTTATTTCTAATATTTTTCTTTTTCCATTCACCTTTTTTTAACATGTCAAATATGAGATCAGAGCCCAGAGCCCAAGTAGACTTTATGGTTATACTTTTAGCAACTTAGTTTTACTGGATTTTGTTCTCTTGTTCCTATTTGAAAAGTTAACTCATTTGTTAGCCCCCAAACTAATCCAACCTTTGAGATCCAGGAAAGGATATGTATCCACTGCTGATTGGTTTGGAGCAAATAATTGAACCTGGAAGCTTAAAGAAGGTGTTGTTCAGTTATTTTAGCTGTAGCTGACTCTTTGTAATCTCATTTGGGATTTTCTGGTCAGTTATCCTGAAGTGTTTTGCCAATTCCTTCTCCAGCTCATTTTACAGATGAAAAAATTGAGGCAAATAGGGTTAAATGACTTGCCCAGAGTTTCACAGCTGGTAAGTGTCTGAAATCACATTTGAACACAGGTCTTCATGACTCCTGACCTAGCACTCTATCCATTGTGCCAGCTAGCTGCCCTTTAAAGAAAGTAAGATAGTGAACTGACTCATGTACTTGTACTTCCACTATTCCTAATGACAAATTGAATTCTTTCAGTGTGGGCAATTTGGGAAATAATGAAGCTTCCATCTAGTTTACTAGTTTATATCCAGTTCAAAAATCAGGATGATTCAGTGTTAATCACTCCAGATTTTCTGTGTGGTATCTATCTGTAAAAGAAGTGGGTGTTCGCAGCCCACTTTCAAATTGGATCCTAAATGGTATCATTGTTCAAAATCCCAAACAGAACCAGGCCTAAAGAGACCATGGAAGCTGTGAAGGGGTCTAGTGGCCTGCAGGCTAGGCTGCAGGCACAGAAAATGAAATGAGCCCCCAGTACCACTCAGAGGCCAAATTCACCCCCTGAAGGCCAAATTCAAATAGTTAAGCTCTGTTAAAAACTATTTAGGGGCAACTAAGTGGCATCATATATAGAATCCCAAGCTTGGATCCCCCCCTTTTTAAAGTTCAAATTTAACTTCAGATTCTTACTAGCTATGTGATACTGGGCAAGCTACTTGACTCTGTTTGCCTTAGTTTCCTCATATGTAAAATGAACTAGAGAAGGAAATGGCAAACCATACCAATATCTCTGCACAGAAAACCCCAAATGAGATCACAAAGAGTTGAGCAACAACAATGGGACTATTGAATTTTTTAAGTGTTTGCCTTCAATGTCTCTTCGTGCCTGTGTGTCTCTGTCCATTTGCCCAAACTGGATTCAGTTCATCAGGATTCCTGAAGTTCACTTTTGTATAATCGAAAATGGAGATTCAGGTTGCTTTTCTAGATTTGAGGAGATTGGTTTGAGAAAAGTACTATAAAGCAAGATATTTTTCCCAAAGTGGGCTTTTTGGACACTTGAAGCACCTTGTGAGATAACGGCAAATATATATTTATTTGACAAACTTAAATCTCCTATATTGAGGCACACTGGAGATACTCTCCCAGCTTGAACTAACCTAAAAGTGATTAGGTGAAATACCTACTTGGAACATGATCTGCTGTCCTCAAAAGGCTCCTTCTTACACTAAAACCAAAAGAACAGTATTGTTCTTTTGTTTTGTTTTGCTTTGTTTTTAAAGGACATCTGATTAGTCTAGCCTTTGGCCCCAGGGGGAGGAAGTACAGTGTCTGGAGAATGTGAGAGAAGTCCAGTCTTTACTTGGGTTGTATATTGTTTAGTAAACCAACAGAGAAACTGAACACCCAGGCCTAGCAAGCAAACTCTTTTTGGGGCATTCTTTATTTTAAGAATTTGCATTCAGCTCAGACTTGATTAGATAAAAACTGCCTTGAATAATACCAAAGATTTGGGTAGGAGCAGTGGAGAAGGAGGGGAAATGGGGGGAAGCATTTGTGTCCTCGCCCTTGGGTTGGAGACTTTGGCTCAGCATTGAGTAGCAGGTCTTTACTACTGAGTGCATTCTGAGCAAGCAGTACTGTAGGGAGAAGCTGAGTATCTGGTGAAATGGGGAGAATGGTCTTCCAATCACCATGGCTAGGAGTCCGATCCAAAACTGTTTCTAGATTTCCAGAAGAAGGCTCATGATAAGGAAGTACAGAACTGGAAGAGAGGCAAGAGACAGTCCAAGGGGCAGTCCAAAGAAGCATGTAATGAGAATCAAGAAAAAAGACTAAGAGCTCTTGTCCCATTTAGTGTCCAAGTGACATTTTTCCTTCCATTCATTTCACCTTAAATTTATTCTTGAATTTCCTGGGTAATTACTAAGTGGGAAGAAGAAATAGTTTTGTTTCAATCAATACTTACACTAATCCTGGGTCCTACCTTTAGAGATATATTTGTGAGGACTTTTCTATGAATACAATATTTTGAATGAACCTACTGTTCTCCAAGAAAAATGACCCATCTTTTTTTTTTTCTGGATACACAGAGGAAGGCCTAAACAATCTCAATCACTTGGCCCCATTAACTGCCCCCAAGAGTCACTAAGAGACTCTGCATCCCGTCAATTCCTGGAAATGGATTTTTTTTTTTTTTTGCTTGATATACATCCCAGCTGTTGTACAGATGTGCAATACTGACATCCTTTCTGTCCCATGGTATGGCTGTTGTGGTTTATTATGTTGTATTTGTTATGTGGTGTTAAGTTTTTAAAGGGCCATTGGCTAGGTTAGTGAGGGATGTTTTGGATCATCTGGTAACCTACTCATGTGCCCTGGGTTCTTTCCTCTTTGAGAAAATGGCAGTATAATCCTTTCCCAGATTGGGAATTAGGGCTCAACAGAGAATAGGTTTTTATTCCACCACAATTGTTGACCGATCTTCCAGTTTAGAGATAGGATAAAGGGATGGTATAGATGATGATGCATAGGGCAGCTTCCTTAAAAGTACTAAACAAATCTCCAGAAAATCCAGCCATTGGGTAGTTTTCAGGTACTCAGCATTTTTCTTTTTTTTTTTTTTGTCCACAAACTATTTATCCTATTGATCTTGGGAGACTACCAATCTAGACTGGGTAAAATGCCGACTTGTTATTGAAAGAGGCACAAAATACCACTTCCTTCCAAAACTAGTCTCTGTCTCAGATGTTTCTAAGATTTCTACCAAGAATAGATTCTGTATCAAAAAGATCACCTTGAGTCTTTTGATTCAAAAACAAAAAAGAAAGAAAGAAAAAGGAAGGAGGGAGGAAGGGAAGGAAAGAGAGAAAAAAGAAAGAAAAAAGGAAGATAGAAAGAAAGAAAAAAGAAGGAAAGAAAGAAAGAAAAAGAGAAGGAAGGAAGGAAAAAAGAAAGGAAAAAAGAAAAAAGAAAAGAAGAAAGGAAGAGGAAAAGAAAGAGAAAGAAAAAGAAAGACAAAAGGAAGGAAAGAAAAAGGAAGAAAAAAAGAAAGAAAGAGAAAGAAGGAAGAAAGAAATAATGAAAAATTCTTTTCCTGCTTCTGTTTTAATTGTTACAATGTGAAATTGATATAAACTGAGATCTTTTGGGAGGAAAATGATGTAAATTGTGTTCACTTTAATCTTTGGAGGAGCTGGACTGTGTCCCCTTTGGGGAGACTCTCAAACCCTGGAAAAAGCACACCTTTTCCAGACAAGCCCTTCCCAAGTATGTGGTCTCATTCAATTGGAGATCTTGGCCTGAGGCACAGTCAATAGTTCTCTATTGAGTGGCTCAACCTGCTCCCCAACCCCCAGGCCAAGATTTACCTGATATAATCAAGGGTCTGTTAACCTACCTTTGCCAAATTCCTAATCAGGAGTTTTGCCAGCTAAGAAAGCTTCCTTCTTAGTGAAAAATAAAAATTCCCTTTCTGCTACATAGACTTGGGTTGCGAATTCTTTCACAAAAGGACCAGAGGGGATCTCTCACCCCCTGATTCTTGCACCTCATCAGAATCAGCCAAATGAAACTTTCTTTTGGGAAGAGAAAGGACCAATGAGGTTGAGACCAGGAGAGATCAGGGGGAAATTCTTCATCCAAGTTACTTCCTTTAAATAGCCCCTAGTGGCCTTTATCCAGGAACGGTTGGACTGGGTGCTTAACAAAGACAGTGATTTACCTGGAGAAGCATGATCCTCATCTTGAATAGTTCATCTGAGTATCATATGCAATGTATGTACTTTGGACTACTGGAATGGGTTAAAGAGAATGCTCCAGTGTGTCAGAGGAGGGGAGGAATGGATCTGGGTGAATAGTAAAGCTCACCTCAAATTAGTTCTCAGGACCAGGCCTCCTAGCAATTCTCCATCCCCACCACACCTCCCAAACAAGCCTCCAAATACCCAGCATGTGATAGGATTCTGCAGATGTCCCTGCTTCCTCCTGAGTTACTCTTAGCGAGCAAAGGGCTGGTAACAGAGTCCTCAATCCCCTTTCCTCCTCCCACCCTACCCCAGATATATTGAAGCTTCCAAGTTTCTCAGTCTGTTCACCAAGCATTTTCCTGCCTTTCAGGCTAAGTAAAGCAGAGGCCCTAGGCTGACAATAGGGGTTTTAATTAGGATCACTAGTTGAATGAGGCCTGCAGTTATTAGAAGCAAATGTGTTTGTCACTGGGTGTCTTGTCTGATTTGAAAAGGCTCTCATACACAACATTAAGTCTCTTTCCAAACCATGATTTTGTGCCTTTCTGTTAACTAGTTATTTCAAGGCCACAATTGAATCAGGAA